>NC_080574.1:42542500-43156000 GCF_029962835.1 Magnolia sinica | reverse complement strand
ATATAATCACATTAAAAAAAACATTAATCCCAAACCTGAAATCGATCATGATCATGCATTTGTATTACGCAATCAAACCACCTCTTGCATTTATCTTGAGCTTTTTCTCCCTAATGATCACAGTCTTTGGAGGGGTTGATGGACTGTATCCACTTAATCCTGATATGCTATCGAATGGGTGAGATCGGATCTTTCATGAAACTTGCATATTCTCTTAGGGCTTGTTTGATTTTCCATTTCGGTGGTAAATGTAGTGTAAATGCGTAATGATCATTTCCTTACATATTTACTGCACTCTTCCCTGTATTTGATTTGACCGCTTACTTTTTGGATGCAAAAATCGAAAAGGTTACAAAACAGTTGTGGGTCCCACCATGATGCATGTCGCTTATCCACATCGTTTATCCATTATGCCAGCTGAATTTATGGCATGAGCCAAAAAATAAAGCATATCCAAAGCTCTAGTGGACCACGCCACAGAAAAAAGTAAATCAAACACTTACCATAAAAAACTTTTCAGGGCCACTGTTTCTTTTGGTGTGGGCCACTTGAGTGTTGGATCTACATAATTTTTCGGCTCATGTCTCAAAATGATGTGGTAAAACGGATGGACGGAACAGATATGTCATATATGTCACCGTGGGGTCCAAAAATTTTAACTAGCACTTTTGAAGCGGTTTCCAATGCAGGAATTCCCAAAATTTTCCAAACGGGTGAAAGGGTCATAATTACCCATTTACTGGGTATTTACACTTGCATTGAAAAATCAAACATGCCCTTAATTTCAATTATTGTACATATCAGGACCTGATTTACCTAGTGTTCATTTTCTCTTGATTTAGGTCTGAACCATAACCGGGTTTGCTTAGATATCGGTCCAATCTTCAAATATTTGGGATCTTCATGACCTTCACAAACTTTCCGAATGTCTCAGGGAAAATCTCCCATTTTAGAAGAACTGAGAGAGATGGCTCTACGGAGTATATCATAACTAGATTCGTGATAGGATTTGTCCTCTCTTGGTGGGTCTTTATAGACATGTCAGGCATGCTACCACATTAATTGGCTCACTAATTATGACTACTTGGCATGCATTGGTTCTCTCCCCTAAAGGCATGCATAAGGGTCCATGCCACCATATTAATAACAGAATATGTATCGTTGAAGGAAGATTTGTTGAACATATCTTTAAGTACAACTAAGATTTCGTGAGTACCAAACTCGTAGTGTCAACTCGTGGCCGCTTTCCATTAGTCCACATTAGGGTGCTCAAAATTGGTGTAAATAAGATCATTAGATCAGGTGTAGCAACATCGTACTGTATGTAATTTGCATTCCTATTTTTATACAATACTGAGTCAATAAAATAGGTGTTACCTAATGAAGCTATAAAATCGACCATACTTTTGTGAGTTCTTAGTTTTTTTTTTTTTTTTAATGACTAAATGACTTAGTTTTAAAGCAAGGTGGATAAACTTAAACACAAATTCGACTAATCAGCCCACAAAACTTTACTTAACTGAGTTGATGTGGTGAATGAGATAAACTATATTCTTCTTAATTAAATAATTTGGTAATTATATAAATTATAAATAAATAAGAAAAGGAATAAACTATATTCTTCCTAATTAAATGATTTGATAATTATATAAATTATAAATAAATAAGAAAAGGCACACTGTGTTATGTACTACATCCAAGCCACACTTATCAAACAACATCGCCATGATGTTGGGATGTTAAAAAATCAGGTCCATTCTATTAATATGTGGGCCACATCATAAACAACAATTGAAAAACCACCTAAAGACCTCCACAATCAGACAATGGTCTACAAGATGGTCAAGCGGGCCTGATTTATAAACATTCATTCTTTGTAGTAGGATGAATTTCTAGACAGTAGGTTGGATGCCACATCGATAAATGGCACACTCCTACACATGACCTCCTAGAATGTAAGGACCAGAAGATTTTCATAGATGAGTAAGTACACAAGTGTGCATACACTTGTTTATATGATGATTGAATCATATATTACTTAGCTATTTACGTATCTATCTAACAATCTATACAAATCACTTAATTTGTTGGCCAAACATGAACCATAACCACCATTGAATTTACAACTTAACGGCCTTATATATGTCTATTGTTCATTATAAGAATCTAACGATTTACATGCCATTACCTATGAACCGCTTTAAAACCCCACTTTCTATATATATATATATATATATATATATATATATATATTCATGAAAGTGATCGTATACTAATCTATATAACTGATTAGGCGCCTAACTATCTGATTACTTTACTTAAATTCTCTCATCTAACCATCTATCACACTCACATCTATTAACTAGGCTACTTAAATGTTAAAGTAAACTGTTCGTTACAAAGTTCATGTGGTATACTTTAAACTTAGTTAGTTTTCATATAGGACACACGTTACATGAAATGTGGAATAGGTGGAAGCCATTGAAACTATTCTTAGCTATAGTAAAAAACAATATATCAATATTAGGCTAATAGGAAATGATCATCAAATGAAGGGTAGTAGTTAAATCTCATCCTGAGCAGATGGTGTAAATGAAGCCCACACGTGTCTTTAATCGCGAAGGTGAAAATGAGAGATAAAAGGAATGAGGCATAACGTTCCTGTACAAATAACTTTTAAAAAAAAAGAAATGTGTATTGCATAAAAATACATATAAGAAACAATAAAAAACACATACATGTGAGACACCAGTATCCAGCCGTACATAAAGTGGGCCCTAGTTCAACCCATTCAACAATCTAAGCCAAATGTGAGTCCAACTGTAAAAACTCATTAACTTCAAATTTGGTCGTCCACACACACACACACACACACACACACATATCAAAATCATGAATAAGGTACAACCCAACTCTTCTACAACTAAACACCATAAATTGTTCATCATGCCAGTAAGATCAATCGTCTATTTACAGTGCTCGATGAAATCAACCCATACATGATTAGAGCCATTCATCACCAACGTCCTTTCACTGGTTATCCACCTATGATGTTCATTAATCCAAACTCATTAAACGTCACACATGTGAGCATGGCTTGGGTCAGTGATGCATAACGTCATGAAGCAACATAAGTGAGTTTTTCGTTCACCCCATTATAATTAAAAAACAAAATATGCACATGTCAAGCATAGATCCACCCGAGTCATCGGAGTGACTGCATCAACTCACCCGAGTCAAGTTTTTGTGGGCTGACAAGTTGAGTATGACTCCAGGTCTACCAACCTTGCTTTAAACTTGGCTACTGATTGAGTCTCGCAGAAAAAATTAAGAACTCATTTGAGTATGGTCAATTTTATAGCTTGATCGGGTAACTTTTATTTCTCGATGTTGGATAAAAATAGGAATGTGGCTTGCATGTGTTTTGATGTTGACATACTTGTCTAGAGATGGCAACATCTTGATTTGTAATGCTTACATATGTGGCGACGTGTGTTAATTGAATTTAATCAAACACAATGCCACATGTGTGATTGAAGGCTCTTGTATTTAGATTTTGTTTGTGATTATGATGTATGGGCATGCCAAGTCATACTTGAATTAGTGTTTGATTGAACGCTAGTGCCCCTATGTTGAGTCAGACCAATTAGAGAATGGATGCTCCATCATCGGTTGTGATTAGCGATCAAACGATTTATAAAAGTGTAGGGGTTGATTTTCTCGATGAATTCTTTTTATATTGTGTCTAAGGACTTACTCTTTCACTAGTAATTGTTTTCAATACTTCTCAAAGAAATGAAGACGAATAAATAAACAAAAAGAATGGTAAACAATGCCAATTTTATTTATATTTGAATATATGGTTTATTACAATCGACGATATCAAAATAACCTAAAGAAATAAACAAACGAGAGATAAATACCTAGTCCAGCCGTAAAAATAGATGATTGAATTGAATGGTCAGTAGGATTTGATGAAAGATGTGTGATCACCCAAGTAAGAACTCAGTTGATCGGAATTAAAAAACTTATGGTTGAGGACATTTAATCTAATCCTACGGTACTATAGTGGTTGATGACTTGATGCTGGACAACAGTGATTTATGCTAAAACTAGGCTATGCCATGTTATGATAGGATAAGCGAAAAGACAAAGGTAATGTAATGTAAATAAGATATATTTGTGTTTGACATTAGGCCTCGTGTTCTTCTTCGCTTGCCACTTTTATAAATTATCAATGCGGCTAAACATTTGTTGGGTTTTCTTGTTCACCCTAAATTCTCCGTGTTTACGTCATATATTATGAATAGGAAGGTTCTCGGATAGATCCAAAATTTATGACTTTTCGTATCTTCTTACTGTAGTTGATCATTTTTAGGAAACAACTACATATATATATATGGAATCAATTAAGGGAATCTCTGCCATTAATCCCAAACCTGAAATCGATCATGATCATGCATTTGTATTACGCAATCAAACCACCTCTTGCATTTATCTTGAGCTTTTTCTCCCTAATGATCACAGTCTTTGGAGGGGTTGATGGACTGTATCCACTTAATCCTGATATGCTATCGAATGGGTGAGATCGGATCTTTCATGAAACTTGCATATTCTCTTAGGGCTTGTTTGATTTTCCATTTCGGTGGTAAATGTAGTGTAAATGCGTAATGATCATTTCCTTACATATTTACTGCACTCTTCCCTGTATTTGATTTGACCGCTTACTTTTTGGATGCAAAAATCGAAAAGGTTACAAAACAGTTGTGGGTCCCACCATGATGCATGTCGCTTATCCACATCGTTTATCCATTATGCCAGCTGAATTTATGGCATGAGCCAAAAAATAAAGCATATCCAAAGCTCTAGTGGACCACGCCACAGAAAAAAGTAAATCAAACACTTACCATAAAAAACTTTTCAGGGCCACTGTTTCTTTTGGTGTGGGCCACTTGAGTGTTGGATCTACATAATTTTTCGGCTCATGTCTCAAAATGATGTGGTAAAACGGATGGACGGAACAGATATGTCATATATGTCACCGTGGGGTCCAAAAATTTTAACTAGCACTTTTGAAGCGGTTTCCAATGCAGGAATTCCCAAAATTTTCCAAACGGGTGAAAGGGTCATAATTACCCATTTACTGGGTATTTACACTTGCATTGAAAAATCAAACATGCCCTTAATTTCAATTATTGTACATATCAGGACCTGATTTACCTAGTGTTCATTTTCTCTTGATTTAGGTCTGAACCATAACCGGGTTTGCTTAGATATCGGTCCAATCTTCAAATATTTGGGATCTTCATGACCTTCACAAACTTTCCGAATGTCTCAGGGAAAATCTCCCATTTTAGAAGAACTGAGAGAGATGGCTCTACGGAGTATATCATAACTAGATTCGTGATAGGATTTGTCCTCTCTTGGTGGGTCTTTATAGACATGTCAGGCATGCTACCACATTAATTGGCTCACTAATTATGACTACTTGGCATGCATTGGTTCTCTCCCCTAAAGGCATGCATAAGGGTCCATGCCACCATATTAATAACAGAATATGTATCGTTGAAGGAAGATTTGTTGAACATATCTTTAAGTACAACTAAGATTTCGTGAGTACCAAACTCGTAGTGTCAACTCGTGGCCGCTTTCCATTAGTCCACATTAGGGTGCTCAAAATTGGTGTAAATAAGATCATTAGATCAGGTGTAGCAACATCATACTTTTGTGTTTTCTTATTTTTTTTTTTTTTTTTAATGACTAAATGACTTAGTTTTAAAGCAAGGTGGATAAACTTAAACACAAATTCGACTAATCAGCCCACAAAACTTTACTTAACTGAGTTGATGTGGTGAATGAGATAAACTATATTCTTCTTAATTAAATAATTTGGTAATTATATAAATTATAAATAAATAAGAAAAGGAATAAACTATATTCTTCCTAATTAAATGATTTGGTAATTATATAAATTATAAATAAATAAGAAAAGGAATAAACTATATTCTTCCTAATTAAATGATTTGATAATTATATAAATTATAAATAAATAAGAAAAGGCACACTGTGTTATGTACTACATCCAAGCCACACTTATCAAACAACATCGCCATGATGTTGGGATGTTAAAAAATCAGGTCCATTCTATTAATATGTGGGCCACATCATAAACAACAATTGAAAAACCACCTAAAGACCTCCACAATCAGACAATGGTCTACAAGATGGTCAAGCGGGCCTGATTTATAAACATTCATTCTTTGTAGTAGGATGAATTTCTAGACAGTAGGTTGGATGCCACATCGATAAATGGCACACTCCTACACATGACCTCCTAGAATGTAAGGACCAGAAGATTTTCATAGATGAGTAAGTACACAAGTGTGCATACACTTGTTTATATGATGATTGAATCATATATTACTTAGCTATTTACGTATCTATCTAACAATCTATACAAATCACTTAATTTGTTGGCCAAACATGAACCATAACCACCATTGAATTTACAACTTAACGGCCTTATATATGTCTATTGTTCATTATAAGAATCTAACGATTTACATGCCATTACCTATGAACCGCTTTAAAACCCCACTTTCTATATATATATATATATATATATATATATATATATATTCATGAAAGTGATCGTATACTAATCTATATAACTGATTAGGCGCCTAACTATCTGATTACTTTACTTAAATTCTCTCATCTAACCATCTATCACACTCACATCTATTAACTAGGCTACTTAAATGTTAAAGTAAACTGTTCGTTACAAAGTTCATGTGGTATACTTTAAACTTAGTTAGTTTTCATATAGGACACACGTTACATGAAATGTGGAATAGGTGGAAGCCATTGAAACTATTCTTAGCTATAGTAAAAAACAATATATCAATATTAGGCTAATAGGAAATGATCATCAAATGAAGGGTAGTAGTTAAATCTCATCCTGAGCAGATGGTGTAAATGAAGCCCACACGTGTCTTTAATCGCGAAGGTGAAAATGAGAGATAAAAGGAATGAGGCATAACGTTCCTGTACAAATAACTTTTAAAAAAAAAGAAATGTGTATTGCATAAAAATACATATAAGAAACAATAAAAAACACATACATGTGAGACACCAGTATCCAGCCGTACATAAAGTGGGCCCTAGTTCAACCCATTCAACAATCTAAGCCAAATGTGAGTCCAACTGTAAAAACTCATTAACTTCAAATTTGGTCGTCCACACACACACACACACACACACACACATATCAAAATCATGAATAAGGTACAACCCAACTCTTCTACAACTAAACACCATAAATTGTTCATCATGCCAGTAAGATCAATCGTCTATTTACAGTGCTCGATGAAATCAACCCATACATGATTAGAGCCATTCATCACCAACGTCCTTTCACTGGTTATCCACCTATGATGTTCATTAATCCAAACTCATTAAACGTCACACATGTGAGCATGGCTTGGGTCAGTGATGCATAACGTCATGAAGCAACATAAGTGAGTTTTTCGTTTAAAGAAGGATTGTGGGAGAAAAAGATTAGTAATGTGTGGATTGTTGTATATTATAAATATTTTTTAATATAGGTGGTGGTGTGAGTTTTAGATAAAAAAGAAGTATTATAGGCAGCAATGTTATTTGTTGCACTTAATTTTAATATATATTTTTTTCTTTTTAAGAAAGTGTGGTGCTCCACCTGTGTGAGGACAATACGCCTATCCTTAGCGAGTAGGGAGTTTAAGAAGTGTAACCCTCTCTTGAGGTGGCATCCCTTAGGAGGTGGTTAGGATAATCACGTTGAGAGATGAAGGGTCAGAGTGTTGGAATATTGAAAATTTTAAGGGTAGGATCGTCAAATGTCTAAGAAGATGTGCGTACAGTGGTCTCTCCACATGTCTGCTTGCACACGTATAGGCTAAGTGTAGTGGGACCCCTTTGCTATAAAAAGGACGTGTGAGTATTTCCACTATTGGGTTATCATGTGGACATTTTGGAGATTTCAACCTTATGGTTAAAGGTATTAATTTGGGGAAGAGGGAGAGAAGGAAGAGATTCGAGATTTTCGATCTCATCCCTAAGGCCTCTTATATGTTTCATTATGCAGTTTTCAAGTTATTTTTTAAAATTCTACTTCTATCTTTCTATTTTTCTACTAATTTAATTTTTTTAAAAAATCTAAATTCTTTATAAGGGATCTCTTATGTCTCTCTTCTGAGTTTTTATTCGTATATTTAGTTAGCTTTTTTTACTTTGTGAATAACGTTTTCTTTTCCTTTTAAATTAGAGATTTCTCTTTACTCCTCTAACATTTACAACTCTTGATTTCCAAGATTTGCATTCATTTTTATGAGTATCATTTTCCTTGATGTTAATCATTTTGTTTAGTTATCATGAATTTTGATCTTTTGGCAGTGTTTTCTTAAAATTATCTTTGAAATCATGACCCTCTTATGTTTCCTTGAACTATAGATGTAATCTTACATGTAAATTATTCTCTTGCGTGCTAGTTCCTCTTTTGAAATTATGATCGAGTATTAATAGTTTGTCAAAGTTGTTTATTCATACGATCCACATGCATCATAAGCATGGAGTGTTTAAAACTCAGTTGACTTTATTTATATTGTGATCACAACATGTTTGGAAATTGGTTGTTTGGTTGTATCATTAGCATGAATACTTGAAAGTTGATTTGGTTAGTTACATCAATATCATTACTTAATTTGAACTTGAAATTGTGAATAATTGAAATTAGATTTAATTAAAAATTGGTTCAATGAGCATGTAAGAATTGTTCATTGACGGGCACATAAGGATTGCTCATTTCGTTAAATTGGATCGGTGAGTATGTAAGGATTGTTCATCGACGAGCATGAAATGATTTCTCGCCTTGTTAAACTTGATAGGTGAGTATATAAATACTGCAAAACATTCTTATTATCTAAGACATTCAAGATATTGAAAAATTGATTAAATTGAATTTGAATGTGGTAGAATACTTAATTGCATATATTACTACATTCATGGCATTATTGTATCAAGATCCTTTCGTGACATTATTATATTGAGATCTTGTTTAATTTCAGTTTTTTACTTAAGTTGTTTTATATTGTGTACCTCTTGGAATTCAACTTGTGGTGTATAATATCAATAGGTGGCTTCTAGCTAATCCAAAATTATAACTTTTCAAGTTGAGAAAATAGGGAGAAGAGGCGGAGTACTTCGACAATTGCTTTTCTTGAGTATCACCTTTAGTTTATTTTACTTGAGAAATTGCAATAAAATAAAATATAGACTTATGATTGAGAAATGATGATGGTAGTTGAGTAGGATTTGAATTCATTTATTTGATTTTAATTTTAAATTATAGATATTATGTTAGGAAGCGCGGAAGGTGAGCCCTCAAGATCTGACGGTCTACACGAGTTTTGGATGTGATATATAACTATGTATAATTTAGTTCATACTCTAGAACTCAAGATCAGGGCCATCGTACTTGGATTTCGAATTATGGGGCATGTCACAAAATATGTTGATTCTCCAAAGGTTTGTAGAGAAGAGCTTTGGTAAGTCCACATGTCATGTCCTGAAATTTGAAACCTGAGTACCATAACCCAAATCTCGAGTTTTAGGGTATGAATTAAATTTGAGCATACATTCTTACGATTCCACTCAACACCTTGTATATTTAATGCTAAACTCAAATAGAATTTCATTAACTTGTATTTTAACTCAATTAAAATTTAAAATTAATAATTCAAGCTAACTAACCACTTCTTTTTACTGAAAGAAAATTTGATTCATGTTTTAGTACAAAAAATTTAAATAAATTGACCTAATTTACGGACAATGTTTTGGTAGAAATATCCGTAGAGATACTCAGCTTCTCTCGCATCTTCTTCTTCCTAAAAACCTACAACTGTTGTTTGATTTAGGTAAGCTGAAAGCTTAGTGAGATAATATTCATCCCAATTAAATTTTAAGGAAGTTACATTTAGTCTATAAAAGCAAAAACTAATAAGAGTTTTAATATAATAGAGACATCTCTAAGTTTACCCTAAGATACAATGTGTGAATATAATGTCAATGTTATGAATGCATGATTTATGAGTAAATTAATTTCATCTTAATTAATTAAGTAGAGCAGTTTTCTACGACTCATATGACACTGACTTTAGGAATTTTTCACAATCCTTTCATGATTCTAACCGGTCTAGTAAGGCATATACACCTATTCAAGATCTCACTGGCATTGACATTAGGAATCTTTCATAATCATGACATACTCACTTAATCGATCCAGTGTGATTGGCAATCCTGATATGCATGCAATTGAGTAATCCTCGCATATTCACATATCGATCCTGCACGACACTGACATTAGAAACATTTTAAAATCCTTACATGCTCACCTAATTGGCATGCGTTGTGGCAATCCTAACATGACACAAATGGGCAATCCTGACATGGCCACAAATTTGATGCTTGGATCTTACACGACACCGATGTTAGGAACCTTTTATAATCCTTATATGCTCACCTAATCAGCATGCGTTGTGGCAATCCTAATATCATACAAATGGGTAATTATCACATGCCCACAGATTCGTCACCCACAAAAAAAAAGGTAATCTAAATTTCTAATTCAATTATTCATTCATCAAGTAATTTCAATGTAAATCAATTATAAACTTTCAAGCACACGACACAGAAAGCAAACATAATGTTTGATGATAGACAACTCTAATAGTAAATCATGCTATGGTCAATCTAAAATGTATTTCCTAACATAAATCGAGAGTATAATGTGAAGTTACGATTCAATAATGTTGAGCAACTTAACAGTCTTTCCAACCCTTGAAGGTTGGGTACAAGGACCCGAGTACCACCTCAGGCAGAAATCACCCAGGACCAAAATCTTTAGGAATTAGGTTAATATTAGCAAGTGCTAAACTAGAGTGCTTGTGAAATTAGCACTAATCACTTTAAATATGATCTGTAAGACCAAAAATGTGCAGAATCATTGACGCTACATTACGCTGAAATCTAGAATCCATCCTTAAACCCGGTTGCTCTCGGGAGCATCTTGAAACTTCGTATCGGACTGGACCGCACGTCGAAAGTCCGATAACCACAAAACTATACGATTAGGACCGCATTCTTGGACTTGACAACCTCCTCGAAAATCAAGTCTTAATTGTGTATAGAAATGCACAACTTGAGCCGAGCAAAGTGTGTGAGAAACGTGAATATCTTTAGAAATGAAATTCGAATTTAAGTAACTGAGTCGTGTCGCTTGCTAGCCAAATATAAGGATTTAGACCATTAAAATCTAACCTAAATACACCCTCCGATCAAGAGAAATGTCCCACACATGTCGGTGTACTTGTGACCACGATCGAGTGACCATGACCGTTGAATTGAAACGGGTCCGCCACGGTTGATCTGAAAACCCGATCGGAACGAAAACTCGGCTTGACCTAGATCCAATGTCGGGAAGCTTAAGTTTGACCGCACACAGAAAAGGGGCCACCAGCTCTGTTGGGCTGAAATAGATGCCCTTTGGATATAACCTAAGTATACCTTGGCCCTAGGGCCATTCCTATCAAACCTGGGCCTATATAAGGACCTTAAACCCCCTCTCTCTTACCTCATACGAATTTGAGAAACCCTATGAGAGAGAGGAGAGAAAAGAGAAGGGAAAAGAGAGAAAGTGAGAGTGAGAGTTGGAGATTCTTCCTGGGATTCGATCCCGCTACTCCACGCACTCAACCGTCATTCCTGTATCGCTATACAGGCGATTCCGACTCCGTACTTAGGTAAGAAAACCTAACCCTAACTTGTCTTAGGGTTTTCAACTATTGTAATAGATGAAATAGCTGACCTATTCCCTGATATAGGTTATTGTGGTGCCGTAGACAAAGACTTAGCTTTAAAACTAAGTTCGTTACGAGTCTACCAGCAAAAGGTGCTGACTATAAATGTTTAGGTTATGGTTTTCAAGGCTTTCAATGTCGGTTAATGATTTATGACTGACTTAAATTGCTATCACATGCTTAGACACGTTGTTTCCGCACTTTACACATATATATGAACTATGTTGAATATAGTGTATTCTTGTGTTTGTCGAAATGTTTGTATGAGTATGGATTCTGGATATGCTTTTGCCATGATTAACTGTTGTAGACATATGGTTGAGGTATACGTGACAATTCCTTAGTGAAAGGATTTGCCCTAATACGTGCTATCACCAACATACGTCATGTATGTTGGAATATGTAGTCTAAGTGTTTGTAGAAATGTCTGAATGAACAAGTGTGTAATAAATTGTACTTTATATGGGCGTTGAGAAGAGATTCTCAACTACCTTAATGATGTGTATGATTTCTTCCATGTAACTTATATTCTTTGTCTGCTTTACTTAGGGACGGCATATGTGTGAATTCATGTTTAAGTTGAAATCCATCAAAGGCTCACATGCTTGTATGATTAGAATTGTTGATCCATTACTGGTTCCGATTAGCTTGTATGATTATCTGTTATAATTGAATGTGTTTAGGACTACGGAATAGTCCGGGCAATCGGTAACAGCTTGAATAGGTGGCTGAGGTTGATTTCGCCACATAGGGCGTGATCGATGAATCGAGCCGTACTTGGGATGTTGGCGATGGTTAGGCCACACGAAGTACTTACGCACTTCATGTTGATCAACTCAACGTGCACTCATACTAGTCGAGCTTGTCAAGTAACCCAATTGGCCCGATGTATATTCACCAGTATGGATGCTACTGCTTGAATCTAAGGTACCAAACTCACCAGTGAAAACCCCTTTAACCTTGGTACCTCAATCTGCTAAGACTCATGAGCCGGGCATGGTGGTATGGGACACCGTGGTCGAGTGTCGCCTCTGCTGGGGTGACGAGCCTCCCGTAGTATGAATGAGTAACATAGCCTCATGAGCCGAATACGGTGGTATAAGAACCGTATTCGAGTTGTCGGCCTACACTGATAAGGTGATGAGCCCTTTGTAGTGACCTTGAGCATACGCTAAGACTGTGTAAAGGCGACGAGCCCTTACATAGCAACAAGAGTACAAACTAGGCCTGCACTGATAAGGTGACAAGCCCTTTACAGCAACCTAGAACCATATCATCGTATGAGATTTACTAGGATTGACAACCCTAGAATGGATCACCGTTTGAGAATTGATATAAGGGAGGTACCTTAGCTTCCCAATCCTGCTGTATGAAAAGGACTAATAAGAACTTGGTAATCATGTTCATGCACCGCACTGCATGTGCCGTTTGGCGTTGGGCAGAGCACTGAGGAAGTGACTGCCATGCATGACCGTTAGATGAAGATCGTAGAGGGAGTGCAGGCGAGGGCATGCATCATTTATACATACCATTCTTGCATTAATCAGTACTTAGGGATGTTTGATTGTATTGTTTTATCATTCTGCTTGTTGAATTGATAAATGTTAACCTTTGCTTTATTGTTCCCGAGTTGATCACTCACTCCCACGTTACGGGATGGTGTTGTACACACCAACTAGACAACACCAACTAGACTGTCTTAGATGTAGATAGGCGGACTTCGTAGACGATGAGGATGCCTTCTCATATATGCGGTATTTAGGCGGGTTTACATAAACCGTTCCTGATCGGCGGGGCTTTAGGGTTATACTTGTAGTGGACTATTACATTTTTACATTTTGTAATTGATACAATACATGTAATTATTGACACGGCAATGCATACATACTTTGAAGACCTATGCTGATTTATAAAGTTATACATATTTGAGTCAGTCTTCCGCTTGCGTATTACAACTGTCCCTGGATTATGTTTTGCTGATTTGGCTTAATCTTATTCATGTTCTATGCACTAATACAGACAGCATTTAATCATCATTAAATATGTGGCATAAGTGATGCGTTGGAACTCGGGAGTTGAACTTCTACTCGACCCTCAATTTTTAGGGTATTACAAGTTGGTATCAGAGCATGATTTGGATTAAACCGGACACTGAGTTATGGTCACACGACGTACGCTAACGCATTTAGACCTAGGGAGGGTGCGAGAAAACGTAGAAACAAGCTTAGGTTGTCGGTTTCGCCAATTGGCGAAATTTACCGAAAATGATCATTGAGATCGGGTCTGTACACATCTGTGATTGCTTGAGATGACCCTGGATCATCCCTAAACCGTCAATCAACGGGTTTAGACCATGATTTACCCAATCCCAGCCTTCAACAATCGAGAAATACGAAGTTATATCAGAAATTACTCGAAATGACCCGAAACGACTCAAAACGGAGTCGGGGGCCAAACGAAACACTTTCAGGGGGACCCAGGGTGGGTCCCACATGTTTTCAAGGTCCAGGGGGCAAGAGAACCTCGTCTCACCGGCGAGGCATTGCCGGAATGTCCAGAGACCGGCGAGGACCTCGCCGGCTGACGGGCCTGGCCAGCTCAGGCTGACGCTCCTAAGGTGTTGTGTGGCCCACTAATGTGTGTTGGGTTGATTTTAACCCTTCCTAACTCACCCCCTTCATAACCTACCCCTCTAAGCTCTCCTTTTTCCTCAAAAACCTTTGTTTCTCTCTCAAATCTTCCCTCCATCCACCCATTTCATTATTTTCCTTCAACACATACACCCCTCCACCGTTTCCCATCAAAACCCTCTCATATCTCTCTTTTCTTTCGATTTGAGTGCACAAATCTCTCATTTGTGTCTCACATACCTTCAAGTTCAACAACCCATCTTTTTTCCACCTATCATTCCACTCCAATGGCTCTATTCAAGCTTATGACGGCCATTTTCTTGATTTCCACGCTTCTTTCTCTCATGGGAAAGAAGAGGACTCCTACGGATGAGGTCGGGCCTAGTCGCCCTACTTGTTCAAGGAAGCCTAGAGGCACCACTACAAGTGCTAATGTTGATCGTGAGATATGGACCAAGCGGGAGCTTGATCCCCAGGCTCCTCTCGAAAGGATCCTCCTGACGGATTTGTCTAATGGGAGATTTTAGGGTCACAGGGTCCTCTTTGAAGTGCATGTGGATGAGAAGCTCTTCGGGCAATATCTGGTAATGGACCGCCTGGTCGAAGCCAGGTGGGGTCCTGTGTTCGAGGGTGACTACCGCGCAAATGTGGGCATAGTCCGAACCTTCTACGCCCACATTCGAGAACCTACGTTGGAGCCCTTGCAGTTCAAGATCCTTATTGGTAGAGATCGGAAGGCCACAATTGATGCTGGGTTGATAGCTCGGCTTATGAAAATGCCACTTGGCGAAGTGCATGCAAGTGAGAAGAATTTGAAGAGTGCACGTGAAAGGGATCGCCGCACGCGATTCCTTTGTGGACAACTGGCTTGCTGGAATCTGAACAACAACCTCCTAGCAACCAATATGACTGACGACTTCCGCCTGCTCCACCACATCTTCACGTACAACGTGTACCCTAGGTGGAGCAACCACAGCGAGTGCACCCGTCTGATGGTAGATTTCATTTACTAAGTAGGGCAGGGAGAGAAGTTGTGCGTGCCTACGCACGTTCTACAGCAGATAGTTCTTACTGCATGCTCCACTAGAGCATTTGATTCGCTCCCATTCGACCGACTCCTATGCAAGATTGCATGGGAGTTTCGTTATAGACTTGGGGAGGAAGTGCCGGTGCCGACCCATTACATCAACGAAACTACTCTCAACCAGATGGAAATTGGGCCACGACAGTGGTAAGCCCGCCTCGATGAGAGTGAGGATGAGACGGCTAGTGAAAAGTATGAAAGTGAGGAGGAAAGCAAAGAGGAGATAAAAGAAGAACAAGAGGAAGAAGTGGAGGCTCATGACACGGATGAGAGCTCCCCTCCTATGGCAACGGAGCATGACCATGATCGGGCTGCTAGGGAAGCCCGCTTAGCTCGACTTGAAGAGGGCCAGACTGCCTTGCGATAGGATATTATCGATGCCCGGGCCCTTGTGAAGCACAAGTTTAAGAAGGTCACCCGCACCTTGAAAACTATCCTGTGTTGCCTGAAGGATAAGGGCGCCCCTCATCCATCGCCAGACTCGGATGTCTAGTCATCCATGCCGTTGCCCAGTAGTTTATTTGTTGTTGGTTTAAAATGTTTGCATTTTAAGGTTGATGGACCTAGTAGTATAGTAGGTAGGAAGTATGTTTGTGTTTGTTAGTTGTCTTAATGTTTGTAGCTTTACTTGTAATAGCTCATATGCGTTTCCTGTCATGATTCATGTAATGTGTATTTCGTGTATTGTGACAATTTTGGTAAATGAAATGCATGAAGTTTCTATAAACTGTGTGTAAATGCTATGTGGTTGAGGTTGTTGGCATGTTGAATCTGACCTGGGTTGCACCCTATGTTGTATATAGGGAATGCCACCTAAGGCCACAAGGAGTACGTCACGACTCACTCTTGGCGATTCGTTTGACGTGACACCTCCCCTAAGCGATAGCCATACGGACCGCAGTTCGGGCCCGTCTCCCTCTGACACCATACCGGACTCTCAGCCGACCACTGGCCCTACAAATGGGCCTACTCTTATTGTACCACCAGTTCCAGAGCAGAATCGTGCATCCTTCTCGACTCCACCTGTATCTCAGTCACCTCCCCCTACTGATAGGTTGGAGCAGATGATGTTGTTGATGCAACAATAACAGGTACAGCAGTGGCAGCAGCAGGCACAGTAGTAGCAACAGTTTTTGACCACCATGGCAGGGATTTTTGCCCAGAGCATGGGCGTGGCTCCACCTGCATCACCCGTGCACCCTGCCGGGAATGTGGGTGCTAGAGGGCTTTTTGAGTAATTTCAGCGCTTGCGGCCCCCTACCTTTGTGGGTACTCACAGACTCGAGTATTAGCTTGACCGCGTCTCAAGATGCTAAAGCGCAGCCTGCACGAGCACGAGCAGGTGGAGTTGGCCACCTTCATGTTCGAGAAGGAGGCCAGCTTATAGTGGGATAGTTTCCTCCATACTCTTGCGGTTGGACACACATGGACGTGGGCAGATTTTGAGACCCTCTTCCACGAGAAATACTATCCCATCACCTATCGCCACGAGAAGGAGAGTGAGTTCCTTCACTTTCGATAGGGAGGGATGTCAGTGACAGAGTACGAGAACAAGTTTATAGAGTTGGGTAGGTATGCCCCGTTGATTCTGACAGATGAGCTGATGCGTATGCGGCATTTTTCTGAGGGCTTACGACCAGATATTCGCTTGAAGATGTGCTACGCTAGCATACCTAGCTATTTTGAGCTAGTGAGTATGTCCATGAGAGCTGAGCAGGACGGGGACAGGCAATCCCATATGCGAGCACCGATGGCTCTTAGGTCGCGACCAGAGATTCCGAGCGGACTATTCCTCGGGAAGAGGCCAAGGGCAGATTCACCGCTAAGGCTGATGGCTTCACCTGTCCCTGTGAGGCGACCTGACGTGTGGTATGCCTACTGCAAGAGGCCAGGCCACACAGAGGTGAACTGCTTCAATAGGATAAGGGATAGCGGCTTCTCACCGCCCCAGAGGGTCAACCGCCTGCTTCCCCAAGTTATATCGGCACCACCTCTATGCATGGGACCAGCTCATTCATCATTCTAGCCACCTATACCTCGATCTAGGCCGCCTCAACGGCCTATGGTACCTCAGCCTAACCATTTTCAGCAGGCTCGAGTGCACTCACTTACAGCTAAAACATCAGAGGTAGCACTTACGCTACCTATGGCTTTTGATGTTACGACACATATCCAAGGTACTCCAGTCTTTTTATTAGTGGACACCGGGTCCACTGTCTCTATCATATCGTGAGTAGCAGTTAAGCGGCTAGGGTTGGAAACTAGTCCTATGGTTGGGGTAAGAATCCTTACCGCCACAGGAACTTTTTAGGATGCCACCAAGATATGTAAGGGATGTTCGATAGATGTAGGGAGTGGGACAACGCTCCTCGACTTAATTGTTACCCCATTAAATCATTATGATGTCATTCTCGGTATGGATTGGCTCACAGAGATGAAGGCAGATTGACTGTGATTGTAGAGTGGTGACAACTTACCGACCAGAGGGCACGACCTTTACATTCCCAGTACAGGTCAGTTGGCCCTATCGCATTGATTGTTATGCTTCCATGCTAGAGGACGCTCATGGTCCAGCAATTGAGGGCACTCTTGTGGTCCAAGAGTTCTCAGACGTGTTCAGGAAGATACCTGGACTACCCCCTCAATACAAAATTGATTTTACCATCGACCTAGTGCCTGGTACGACACCTATATCTCTTCCGACCTATCGCATGGCTCCGTGCGAGATGGAGGAGCTGAGGAAACAGATCGATGATTTGTTGGATGCAGGCTTTATACGACCCAACGTGTCTCCATGGGGAGCGCCCATGTTGTTATAAAGAAGAAGGATGGATCTCTGCAATTATGTATTGATTATCGCAGATTGAACCAAGTGACGGTAAAGAACAAGTATCCTTTTGCCCAGGATAGATGATCTGTTTGATCAGTTGAAGGGGGCAAAGTATTTCTTGAAGATTGACTTGCAGTCGAGGTATCACCAGTTGCACGTCAAGGATGAGGACGTGCAGAAGACGGCCTTCAGGACTAGTTTTGGACACTATGAGTTTCTCATAATGTTGTTCGGCCTCACGAATGCACCAGCCGTGTTCATGGACCTGATGAACAGGGTATTTTGGCCATTTCTATTCCGATTCGTCATCGTATTTATTGATGATATCCTGATATACTCTAAGAGTCGGGAAGAGCACGAGGAACACTTGCGAGCGATCTTGGATACTCTAAGGAAGAACCAGTTGTTCGCCAAGTACAAGAAATGATTTTTGGAAAGAGGAAGTCAAGTTTTGGGACACATGGTGTCCAGGGAAGGGATAGCTATGGACCTTGCTAAGGTAGCCTCGGTTCAAGCTGGTTCGATTTTCGAGGTGAGGAGTTTCCTTGGTCTGCAGGTTACTATTGACGATTCATTCGAGATTTCTTGAAGATAGCTAGACTTTTGTCTCAGTTGACACGGAAGGATCTGAAGTTCGCTTGGAATGAAAAGGCGAAGAAACCTTTCAGAGTTGAAAGACAAGTTGACGTCCGCCCTATGCTAGTATTGTGAGAGCAAGGGGTCAATGATACGATATACACAGATGCATCTCACGTCGGTTTGGGCAGTGTTTTGATGCAGAAGGACAATGTTATTGCCTATATTGCGCAGTTGAGGAAACACGAGGAAAACTACCCTACGCATGACTTGGAGTTAGCTGGCGTCATCTTTGCCTTGAAGATCTGGAGGCATTACCTCTACGGGGAGGAGTTCGAGCTCTTTTACAACCACAAGAGCCTCAGATACATATTCACTCAGCGGGACCTGAATATGAGGCAACGACGATGGATGGAAACCTTGAAGGACTTCAAGTTTGAGGTTTCTTATCATCCTGGCAAGGCCAACCTTGTGGCTGACGCGTTGAGCCGCAAGAAGGCATTGGCATTTGCGGCTCCGTTGATGGGAGCAGAGTGGGACTTGGTAGAGTTCGTGCGAGACTTTGAGCAGAAACTCACGGTGGAGGAACCGTATGAGGGCATCGCACATATTTGAGTACAGCCCCTTATTGATGATAGGATTATCGCAGCTTAGGCAGACGATGAGCTATTGGCGAAGATGAGAGAGCAGGTTAGTGTAGATGAAGACTCAGAGTGGAGAGTTGGCAAGGATGGGGGCTTACGTTACCGTGACCGCCTATGCGTCCCGAGCCTCCCTGACCTGAGGAAAGAAGTTCTTGAGGCCGCTCACGATTCAAGGATGGCTATGCATCCAGGCAGTACGAAGATATAATATGAAGGCTGACATAGCAGATTACGTGTCCCGTTGTCTCACGTGCCAGCAGGTCAAGGCAGAGCATCGTTGACCTCCTGGACTACATCAGCCCATGCCCATAGTAAAATGGAAGTGGGATTTCATCTCTATGGATTTCATCTCAAGGCTACCGAAGATGAGGAAGGGGCATGATTCCATTTGGGTGATCGTGGACCGGTTGACGAAATCGGCTCATTTCCTCCCTATCAAAGTTTCGAATTCTTCAGACGAGTTGGCCAAGTCATACATCAAGGAGATCATACGTCTGCATGGGGTTCCCTTGGAGATCGTGTCAGACCGAGACACGTGATTTACATCTATCTTCTGGACTCGCATCCAGGAAGAGATGGGTGTAAAGTTGAAGTTCAGTACCGCGTTCCACCTACAAACTGACGGGCAGACAGAATAGGTGAATCAGATTCTGGAAGATATATTACGAGCCTGTGCGTTAGACTTTAAGGACAGTTGGGATGACTATCTTCCTTATGCAGAGTTCGCCTATAACAACAACTTCCAGGCAAGCATTGGCATGGCTCCCTATAAGGCACTATATGGGCGCCCATGTAGAGCGTCGCATTGTTGGACAAAGGTTGGCGAGAAGAGCTTAATTGGCCCGGAGTTAGTTCAGGCGACTTCAGAGAAAGTTGACATTATCAGGCGCCGACTTCTGACAGCGCAGAGCAGACAGAAGAGCTACGCCGATACGAGGCGACGACCGCTAGAGTTCGAGGTCGGAGACCATGTGTTCCTCAGAGTTTCTCCTATGAAGAGAGTCTTTTGGTTTGGCAAGAAGGAGAAGCTTACGCCTCGATTCATTGGCCTATTTCAAATACTTGATCGAGTGGGGGTGGTGGCGTACCTCCTTACTTTGCCCACACTACTTGCGGGCGTGCATAACGTATTTCATGTATCTATGCTAAAGAAATACGTTTTCGATCTTCCCACATTATCAAATGAGAGTAAGTATAGTTGAGCTAGGATACTACATATATACTGCGACCGACGCGTGTCCTAGACAGGAAGGAGAAGTGCTGCGTAGCAAGGTTATTCCACTCGTGAAAGTGTTGTGGATGCATCACACGGAAGAAGAGGCTACTTAGGAGACAGAAGCCGAGGTTCGAAAGAACTACCCTCAGATTCTCGAGGAGTACAAAAAGGTACTAATTTTAAGGATAAAATTTTTCTTTAAGGAGGGTAGATTGTAACATCTCGAAAAAATCTGTACAAAAACTCGAGTATCACCTTAGGTAGAAATCACTCAGGACCAAAACCTTTAGAAATTAGGTTAATATTAGCAAGTGCTAAACTAGAGTACTTGTGAAATTAGTACTAATCACTTTAAATATGATCTGCAAGACCCAAACCATGCGGAATTGACGCCACGTTACCCTGAAATCTAGAATCCATCTCAAAACCCGGTTGCTCTTGGGAGCATCTTGAAATTTCGTATCGGACCTGGACCGCACATTGAAAGTCCGATAACCATGAAACTATACGATTATGACCGCATTCTGGACTTGACAACCCCCTTGGAAATCAAGTCTTAATTGTGTTTAGAAATGTACAACTTGAGCCGGAGCAAAGTGTGTGAGAAACGTGAATATCTTTAGAAATGAAATTGAATTTAAGTAATCTGAGTCGTATCGCTTACGGGCCAAATATAAGGATTTAGACCGAGAATTCGACCCAAATACACCCTCGGATCAGGAGAAATGTCCCACACATGTCGGTGTACTTGTGACCCTGATCGAGTGACCGTAACCGTTGAACTGAAACTGGTCCGCCACGGTCGATCTGCAAACCCGATCGGAACGAAAACTTAGCCTGACCTAGATCCAAGGTCAGGGAGTTTAAGTCCGACCGCACATGGAAAAGGGGCCACCAGAAGTGCTCTGTTGGGTTAAAACAGACGCCCTTTGGATATAACCTAAGTATACCTTGGCCCTGGGGCCATTCCCATCAAACTTGGGCCTATATAAGGACCTTAAACCCCCTCTCTCTCACCTTATACGAATTTGAGAAACCCAAGAAGAGAGAGGAGAGAAAAGAGAAGGGAAAAGAGAGAAAGTAGGAGTGAGAGTTGGAGATTCTTCCTGGGATTCGATCCCGCTATTCCACGCACTCAACCACCATTCTTGTATCGCTACACAGGCGATTTCGACTCCGTACTTGGGTAAGAAAACCTAACCCTAACTTGTTTTAAGGTTTCCAACTAATGTAATAGATGAATTAAATAACTTATTCCCTGTTATAGGTTATTGTGGTGCCGTAGACAAGACTTAGCTTTTAAAACTGAGTTCGCTACGAGTCTACCGGCGAAAGGTGCGGACTATAAATGTTTAGGTTATGGTTTTCAAGGCCTTCAATGCCAGTTAATGATTTATGACTGACTTGAATTGCTATCACATGCTTTGACACGTTGTTCCCGTACTTTACACATATATATGAACTATGTTGAATATAGTGTATTCTTGTGTCTGTTGAAATGTTTGTATGAGTATGGATTGTGGATATGGATTTGCCATGATTAACTGTTGTAGACATATGGTTGAGGTATACGTGACAATTCCTTAGTGAAAGGATTTGCCCTAATACGTGCTATCACCAACATACGTCATGTATGTTGGAATATGTAGTCTAAGTGTTTGTAGAAATGTCTGAATGAACAAGTGTGTAATAAATTGTACTTTATATGGGCGTTGAGAAGAGATTCTTAACTACCTTAACGATGTGTATGATTTCCTCCATGTAACTTATATTCTTTGTCTGTTTTACTTAGGGACTGCATATGTGTGAATTCATGTTTAAGTTGAAATCCATCAAATGCTCACATGCTTGTATGATTGGAATTGTTGATCCATTACTGTTCTGATTATCTTGTATAATTATCTGTTATAATTGAATGTGTTTGGGACTATGTAAAAGTCCAGGTAATCAGTAACAGACACTGAATAGGTGGCTAAGGTTGATTTCACCACTTAGGACGTGATCGATGAATCTGAGCCGTACTTGGGATGTTGGCAGTGGTTAAGCCACACAGAGTGCTTACACACTTCATGTCGATCAACTCAACGTGCGCTCGTACTAGTTGAGCTGTTCAAGCAACCCGATTGACTCGATGTATGTTCACCATCTATGGACACTACTGCTTAAACCTAAGGTACCAAACTCACCAGTGAAAACCCCGTTAACCTTGGTACCTTGATCCGCTAAGACTCATGAGTCGGGCATGGTAGTATGGGATATCATGGTCAAGTTGTCGGCTTACGCGGGTGACGAGCTCCCGTAGTGTTAAGTGAGCAACACAGCCTCATGAGTTGAATACGGTGGTATGAGACATTGTATTCGAGTGTCGGCCTACACAATAAGTGACGAGCCCTTTGTAGTAACCTCGAGTGTATGCTAAGATTGCGTAGAGGCGATGAGCCCTTACGTAGCAACAAGAGTACAAACTAGGCATGCATTGATTGGTGACGAGCCCTTTGCAGCAACCTAGAATCATAACATCGTATGAGAATGTCTAGGACTGACGACCCTAGAATGGATCATTGTTTGGGAATTAATAAGAGGGAGGTACCTTAGCTTCCCAATTCTGCTGTATGAAAAGGACTAATAAGAACTTGGTAATCACATTCATGCACCGCATTGCATGTGCTTTGGCGTGAAAGAGCACTTTCGGGTGGTTGCTATGCTCGCTGTAAGATGAAGACGCTGAGGGAGTGCAGGCAAGGGCATGCATCATGAATACATTTCATCCTTGCATTAATAAGAGTATCTAGGAATGTTTGATTGTACTGCTTTATCATTACTGCTTGACTGCATTGATAACATGTTAACCTTTGCTTTATTGTTCCACTGAGTTGATCACTCACTCCCACGTTACGGGACGGTATTGTACACACCAACTAGACTCTGTCTTAGTTGCATATGGAGACCCGACTGATGAGGCAGAGGCGGACTTCGTAGATGATGAGGATGCCTTCTCATAGACCGTTCTGATCGGCGGGACTTCGGGGTTATACTTTAGTGGACTATTCCATTTTTGACATTTTGTAATTTGAAACAATACATGTAATTATTGACTTGGCAATGCATACATACTTTGGAGACTTATACTGGTTTATAAAGTTATACATATTCATTTTAGTCTTCCACTTGCGTATTACAACTGTCCCTAGATTATGTTTTGTTGATTTGGCTTAATCTTATTCATGTTTTATGCACTAATACAGACAATATTTAATCATCATTAAATATATTGCATAAGTGATGCGTTGGAACTAGGGAGTTGGACTTCTACTACCTCTATAACAAATTCCCAACCCTTGAAGGTTGGGTGTAGGTATAAAAGCTGTAAGACCCGTATCCTAGTCTATACTGTTTCGTCAACTCCCGCGATCCTTTCTGTCAAATTCCGGCAACCCGTGATGTATAATCGACGTTTGCAGGCAACTGTAAGTCGAATCCTGTAGATTTGAGTCGGCTTAATCCAAGACTTATACCATTGTGACCGCACCGTCGCCGCGGTTCCAACGCCACGACTCATGCACCGATGCGATACCCTGATCGGAAGATGTGGGTCGGCGTTTATTTCGAAGAAAACACCGCACGTTGCAATCCCAAGAGAATCTCTACGACATGTCCCATCAATCAATCAATCCCATCAAGGGTCAAGTACACCATCAGCTCACACCCATCCCCAGGCAACCCACAAGTCAAAAGTTTCTTACATACCCCATACCCTTTTTACATCATCTACTCATAAAGTCAACAAAGTCCTTACACACTCATCCCTCTCTCCCATCCATCACTCCATCATCCATCACTCTCTCTCCTTACAACCCCTTCTCTCTCTCTTTCTCAACACTCTATCCCAAGCTAGCAAGAGCATCACACGTCCAAGGAATTCTAAGAGAGAAAGTGAGTTGTGTGGCCCACTTTTCCATCCTAAAATCTCTCATCCTAGCCATTCATTTTCCATCTTTCACCGTTAAAGTGAAGCACAAGGAGACCGGCGTTCCAATGGACCGAGAAGATCGAACGGTGGATGCTTATTAGGATAGATTTTTCATGTTGTGATGATGGGCCAAGTGAGGCCTACCGATTGATGGTATGGATCTCACTTTAGACCCTTGATGTGGCCGATGGACCACCTTGATCCTCATGATCATTCCATGATGGGGCCATTTTTCATGGACCCCATCATGATGTTTATTTCCATATATGGATAGGGTCATCTAGACCTTACATTTGGTGGAGAAGGAATCTTCACCGTTGATCTTTGATTTGGTGGGCCCACATGTATTGGGACCCACTTGATGTATGATTGAATGCAAGGGAGGGCTCATAGTGGCGAAGCCCTCCATCACGCGTGTCCATCTCTCTTTTTCTCTCTCTTCCCCTCTCTTTTTCATATTTTTTATGTGTGATGATCTGACCGTGTGGCCCACTTGGATGGACCCTACTTTATATATGTGTTGTATCCAAACCATCCACCATTTGGTGGCCCACCTGAGCAGGGCCCACCTTGTGTACGTGGTTTGCACAAACCGTCTAGCGTCCAGGGACGCTGGATGTTAATTTAAAACACAAATATTAGCTTGATTCACAAGCTTTTGGGCGGGCCACTCATGCAGGCCCCACCTTGATGTATGTTTTTAATCTAAGCCATTCATTCCATTCCTTAGATCATTTTAGGCGTTGAGATAAAAAAAAGTGAAGTTGATCCAAATTTATGGTGGGCCATAGTATAGCAAGCAGTGTTTTCTACCGTTGTAATTCACCTGATGTTTCTACATGCCAAAACACCTCGAATATTGGGCTTGTTTGGCTTGTCTTGAGCCATAGCAATCTATGGTTGGGTCGGATTCACCTGATGAGGGCCCCACCTACAAAAATCCTCAAGAATATATTAAAAAAATAATATAAGCAGGCAACGCTTGTTACTGCGTTTTGGCGGACGGACGCACGGGCGTCTGCGTGTTGCGGACGACTAGGGACCCACGGTCTGGCCGTGGGCCCCACCATGATGTATGTGAGTATCCACACCGTTCATTTGGTGGGCCCCATTTAGCCAATGGGCCCCCCGAAGCACATCCAAAGCTCGGGTGGCCCACATCATAGGAAGCAGTGTGGATTGAACGTCAGCCATTGAAACCCTTTCGGGTTGAGAAGTTTTGGAATCAATATGAAATTTGTTTTTACTCTTCATCCAGTCTGTGGACCTTATCAACGGGTTGGATGTGTCTTACTCCCACCGTCCAGGTGGATGGTGGAATCCACCGTACATGTGTTTTATAAATGCCGTCCAGGCATTTACTAGACCGCCAGTAGGCCCCACCCTTGATGTCTTTGTTATATCCAACCGTCCTTCCATCTGGTGGGCCACACGTGTGGGGCCCTACCTTGATGAATGTGTGTGCACGTGTGCGTAGATATATATATATATGTATGTATATATATATTGTATATAAATTATATATTATATTATACATAATATATATATGGTGGTGGGCCTTCATGTGGACCCCCCACTATGATGCTTGTGTTGCATACAACTGTCCAACCATTTTGAAAGCTCTTTTTATAGGCTTGAGACTAAAAATAAGACAGATCTATATCCAAGTGGACCCCACCTTGGTATATAGATAAGGCCATAGGATTAGGCCCATCTTGATGTATTATGGCCCGTTGTTGGGGCCCACTTGAGTATAGACATGGGGCCCAATTGGTGTGGCCCATCTGATGTACATAAGGCCCATGTGATTAGGCCCATTTGATGTATTTGTGGTCATTGTTGAGGCCCACCTTGATATGAATATAAGGTCCATGTTATAAGGCCCATTGTGCTGTATTCAAGGCCCATGGGTTATGGCCCATTGCAATGTGCACAAGGCCCATTGATGCGGCCCACTTGATTTATATAAGGCCCATATGAGGCGGCCCATTTGATGTATCTAAGGCCTATGGGTCGAGGCCCAATAAGATGTATATAGGTCCATTGCAATGTGTGATTCCCTATGGTTTGTGTAATGATATTTTATGGCGGGCCATGCCTTGGGAGCAATGTTGGTTTGACGTCCACGTTGTAAGAATAATGTTGGTTAAATGTCCGCATTATAACTCTCCCTAGGGCCCATTGGTAGGCCCATACTTGTTGATGGTTCACCACTTTGTAACATGCTTAGTATATCTCCATGATTCATGCCCATACGCATCATATGTATGCTTGATATGAGGAATGTTTGATCATTGCATAAGCCGTTGGGCTGAGACATTTACGGGACTCCTTATGAGATGGAGTGCCCCACATGAGCGTGTGGTACGCGTAAGATTGCTGCATGATTGACGATGTGACTCATGCATTTCGCATTGTGTGTCGTGATTCACTCACGCCCTACGACATCAGGGACGTGGCCTCCATAGGCACATCGTGGATGGTCGTATGGGATACGAAAATATTAGCTCTAGCATTGTGGGCACTAAGGATGTCCTTGAGTAAAAATTTGAGAACCTTTTTGGTACCAGGAGATGCCCCAACATCTAGACCGAGTGGATACATGAGCGCCCGAATGCCAAATACCAATAGGCCACGTCTCCCATTTTGACGTGGTCGGTTGGGAGGGGGTGTGGCCTTATCCCCCGAGTGAGGGGGCTATAAGATAGGCCGAGTTTGACCAGCTTGCAAATGAGTCTGCTATCAACAAGCCGGGTAGGTATTGGTAGACTACTAGTCAGGCGAATACTGTGGTCTCTTCCACTTGCTTGACTGTGCAGCTAGAGAGGAAGCAGTCAGTGTGAGGTGTATTAGACCCCAGTAATATCCAGAGGGGAACTGTACTGATATGTGTACTTGATGAGTACTGGTACGCTTGCTTTGCATCTCGCATATGACATTTGGATACATAGGCCTCGCATCGCATGGCCTTGGTGTGGTCGATAACATTCATGCCTTGCATCATATAGCTTTGGTATAGCTGATAGCATTCATGGACTTACCGCATATTTTCGCATTACTCTGATATTGTACACTTGGCTCTCGCCTTACACACACTTTCACCACCATCTAAGCTTTCTATAAACTTATGCACGATGGATGCGTGCAGGTGGCGTTAGTTTGCAGCAGCGTTGAGCTTGGAGCGTGCAACCAAGCTTCTGGAGTTTCTGTTACTTTCATTATATTGTATTTCCCTTTCATATGCATTGTACTTAAAGATTTTGATATAATGGACATGTAGTGATGTTGTTTTGTGACTTGGTTATACTTGTGGTTGTGTTTGATGATAGACAACTCTAATAGTAAATCATGCTATGGTCAATCTAAAATGTATTTCCTAACATAAATCGAGAGTATAATGTGAAGTTACGATTCAATAATGTTGAGCAACTTAACAGTCTTTCCAACCCTTGAAGGTTGGGTGTAGGTATAAAATAGGAAATGAAAGAAGATGACTTTTTGCAAAGAAAAATGAATTATCCCGAGACAAAATGAATTGAACATGGAGTGTGTTATCCTCAACTAAGTTACTAATTCTAGGTATGCAAGAGGTGTGTGGCCCCTTACATAGGACTAGAAAAAAGATTAGATTTTAAAACGGTTGAAAATAAGAAAATTTATAACAAAACTACAACAACTATTGATGAAAGGGAAATAGAATCTTAAGGAAGGAATCATTCACTTGTTCAACATCTAATGGACATTTTACTTTGGTATTTAGGTGGCCTAGTTGGCGGATCTGAATGTGATGAATGGTTAGATGACGTGCTAAAGATAAGGAAATTGGATGGTTGGGACCCTAATTATATGTATAAGTAGATGTACGGTCAATTTAAGAAACACCTAAGTACAACGTGAGTTCAGAGTGATCCATAGATAAGGCCTATACACCGTCAGAATCTTAAGTAACTTATACACATGTGCAAGTGTTTTAAATAACGATTTTGACTATAGGTTAGGTATATATAAGAGTAAGGAATAAGATGAACGGATCATGATCTTCATTAGATATATGTATGGACGGATATAAAGATCCCGTAATTGGTTTACTATGATCGGGTGGTCCAAAATCGAAGTGGACAATTAGGAATCTATATCTAGTAATGTTGAGTTGTTTCACGGTGGATTTGGGGAACTGTTAAGTGCTATGTTCTCTAGCTCTTATGATTGTCAAATTTAGTAGTGCCAAAACCTCTTGGAATTTGTATCTTGTTTAGTTCATCTTCAAGTTCAAGATGATCCATTACAAGGTATTTCATTTCAAGATTCAAGCATCACAAGTATAAGAATTCCAGTACAACATCAACTGATAGTTCCTGTTTTCAAAGCTTCATCTAAGTCAAGACAATAGTCATTTTTCTGGTACTCAAAGCTCAAGGTGAAATACAACTCAAGTACCTCAAGCTCAAGCTTCAAGATATTTCAAGTTCAAGCTTCAAAAGTTTACAAATTCAAACTTCAAAGTACTTCAAGTTGAAGCTTCAAAATGTTTCAATCAAGCTTCATGTTCGTCAAGATAACAAGCTTCATGTTCGTCAAGATCAACAATCAACCGAAGCAAAAGATGTTTTAATGTTCAAACATCGCTTATAAGGTATGAAAGACCCTAGATTGACCATAAGTTAGGTCATTGTTGATTACATACTTTAATTGAGTCACTTTATAAGTGTATAAGCTTTTTCTCAACTAGTCTTAGACTATGTTCGACTAGTCCTAGTACAGGCTCAACCAGTCCAAGAAATTCCTCGACCAGTCCAAGGTTTGTTATTTATTTTCGAGATTTTCTATTATTACCTCGACTAGTCCTAGAGACTGCTCGACCAGTCGAGTGAACAGTGTTTGACCAGTCGAGCAGGCTCGACTCAAAGTCCAACAACTAAATTGGGTCCCACATGATTGGTCGTGGACACGACTCAACCGGTCGTGGAGGCCACTCGACTGGTCGAGCAGGCCTTTCGACCAGTCATGGAACGACCTGATCTTATCATGCCCAAAATTTTAAAAGTTTGTTCGTCCTTCGACCAGTCGAAGGTGCGATTTCTACACTCATAAATAGAACACGAATTTTAGAGTTTGATATTCAATTCAAGTAACATCAAGACACCACTCTGAGAGATAAGTTAGTGATATTCTTAAGCTATTTGTGCTCATTTTATATTCTCTTTACTTAGCTTTTTGCATTTGATTTTGTATTCTACATTTCAATTTTATTTGAAAAAGGGATCGAAGTTTTCCCATTTCTTAGAATCAAAATCAAATCAAGCTAGCCCAAGGTGATTTAATCTAAAATCCATTTAAAACTAGAACCATTTCATAAGTGAGTGTGAACATTGAACATCTACGTTGAACTTCTACTCCGAATTGGTTCTACCGGGCTGTAACAAAGGAGAATATCCGGATAAGTATTTTACTATCTTGTAAATCTATTCTTTTGGTTTATTTGAGATTGTGCTAGAAAAATCTTTTTCTTTTAGTTTGTCTGAAGTGATCCAGAAAACTCAGAGTGTGGGGTTTTTGAATTGTGTAAGCCCACTTGAAAGACACAATTGTGAGGGTTTTAGGCGAACCTTGAAAAACCTATTTCATAGTGAACGCTGATATCCTCTGTGTGAGGATATTAGGAGTGGAGTAGTTGTGTGGCTGTTTTTCTAAACAGTTGGTGTACACACAAGCGAAGCACTATAACTTCTGGTCTTTTGGTGATTATTTGATTGTGTGGATGTTATAATTTCCTTTTATGCATTTGTGGAGAATGTTGTAATCCTTTTTATGCAAGTGTGGGAATGTTGTAATAGCTTAGTTTCTTTCTTTGCTATTTTATTCTTTATTCCTCTGTATTGGTTTGAGATTTTGATACATAGACTGTTCTAGGAATTGGGTTGTCCTTAGGACAATATCTACATCAACCTCTCAATACTTGTACATTTGAGGTTGTTATTCATTTCTTCATTGTGGGATTGTTTTATATTATCTTTATTTGTATTTATTTAATTCCACATTTAATTTTTTAATTTGACATAGTCCTATTCACCCCCCTCCCCTTTAGGACTCTTAGCTCGGCCTTTTCTACTAGAGCGTCCGCAAATTGGTTCTTGGTTCGGGGCATGTAAGAGAACGTGATTTCTTTAGATTCCTCGGTCAGATTCTCTAGATAGACGTGATACAGGATCAACTTTTCATCCTTGGTCCTCCAGTCGCCATTCGTTTGATTGATGATGAGTTGAGAGTCTCCGAAGAATCATAACTTCTTCACATTGAGAATTATGGCTTCTCCTACCTGAAGTAACTGGTATCGACGGATCTAAAACTATGAAAGTCACACCTTATTTCACTTAGACCAAACTTCGAAAAGTGAGAGTAGTGCCAATGCAAAGGCTCTAAATGTAATCACTTGCGCACTATCACCGGATGAATTCAAGAGAATTATATCCTGTGATATCGCAAAGCAAGCCTGGGATGTTTTGGAAATGACACACGAGGGAACAACAATTGTCAAGAAATCTAAAGTCCAAATCCTCACAACCAAATTTGAGGAATTACGTATGGAATGTAAGCCCCGTATCCTAGACCGTACCATTCCGTAGACTTCCATGGTTTTTCTGGTCGAATTCCGACAACCTTTGACCCTTAACCGGTATTTGTGCGTGACCCTGAATTACACGTTGTCAACCCGAGCCGACTCAACCCGAGACTTGCACCCTAGCGACCTCGTCGTCACCACGGTTCCGATGCCGCGACTTGCGTGCCGATCTGATACCTTGGTCAGGAGATGTGGGTCCACGTTCGGTGCAAGAAAAATGCCGCGGGTGCGAATTTCGAGAGAATCTCTACAACTTGTCACCTCAATCAATCAATCACTCAATCCCATCATGTTAAGAACATGTCAAATACACATCACCTCTTACCCTTCCCTATGCAACCCCCAAAGTCAAAAGTTTCTTACAAGCCCATACCCCTTCTTACACAATCCACCCAAAAGCAAAAAGGCTCTTACACTCCATCACTCACCACATCCTTCACTCCATCACCCATCTCTCTCTTCCTTTACAAACCTCTCTCTCTCTCTCATTCTCAAACCACTTCCAAAGCAACCCCAAAGCATCACACATCCAAGCCATTTTCACCTTCTGAGGGATTTGTGTGTGGTCCACTTCCTACCCCCTCATCTCCCATCTCAACCATTCAAACTCCATCTCCTCCGTTAGAATTGAAGCTATGGAGCAAAGGAAGCCAAGGGAGCAAGAAGAAGGCGGTGGGTGATTTTGGATTTTATCTTTCATTTATTTGTTTGATGTAAGGGCCCACTTATGGTAGGACCCACCTTGATGTAAGCTTTGTATCAAAGAGGGGCCCATAGTGGCGGGGCCCCTCCATCTTCACCGATCTCTCTCTCTCTCTCTCTCTCTCTCTCTTTATGATTATGGCCCACCTAATGTGTGTATATCATTCATGACATCTACTGGTGGACCCCACCATGTGGGACACACCATGATGTTTATATGCTATCCCAACCGTCCATAGGGGGGCCCAGCTTGATAAGGCTAACAGTGGGGTGTGGCTGCCAGTGAAGTTTGATCTGACATGGGCCCAGCACCATAGCTCACATGGTAGACTGAGTGTGAGATACCTCGTTTCAACGCTGGGACCCACCCAACTCCATGGCTCAGGTGGCAGACCGAGTGAAAGATGCCTCGTTTCAACACTGACAGTGAAGTGTGAACTGACATGGGTGTGCTAACCGTGAAGTGTGTGCTAACGGTGGGGTCCATGGGACCCACCCACATCGTCCATCCTTTTAGATGGGCCACACCATAGTGTATGTGTTTTATCCAAACCATGCACCATCCTTGGACGGTGGGACACACCCCACATGTCGGGCCCTCCTTGATGTATGTGACCGTCCAGGCCGTCCAAGGGCCTGTACGTTACATGGATATATATATATATATATATATATATATATATATTATGATATGTGAGGGTGGGCCCTACATAGGACCCACCTCTGTCTTTTAATGTAGTAGGGCTTCACGTGTACTACCCACCTCTGCTTTTAAAAAGGGCAGCAAGCTGCACGTGGAGCAGCTACATGGCTGCTCTCTTGACGTCAGCAAGTTGCAGGTCCCAAATGATGTATGTGTTTTACACAAGCCGTCCATCCATTCTAACGGTGGGCCCATGCTCGATGTATGTGTTACATCCAAACCGTCCATCTAAAGGGCGAGCTCAGTTTAAGGCTTGAGACCAAAATGAGACAGATCTAATATCAAGTGGACCACGCTGCAAAAAACAGTGTTGAGTGAACGCCCACCATTGAAACCCTTCTTGGCGTCACAGCAGTTCTGAATTAATTTGAAATTTATTTTTCATCTTAATTCGGGTCTGTGTGACCCTTGGTTGGGTGGGAAATGAACATTATAGTGGGCCTTATGAGTTTTAAACAGGTAAAAGTCATTATCTCCGTTGCTATTTGTGGTGTGGCCTATAGGATGCAACCCACTTGTTATATATGAGGCCCATGTGATCTGGCCCACTTGGCATAAAAGGCCCATCGGTGCGGCTATTTGATACATGTGGCCCAATTGATTCTACCCATTGATTCGACCCATTTGACCGGCCCATTTGATTCGGCCCATTCGAATTGACCCATTGAATCGGCCCATGTGATTCGGCCCATACGATCGGCGATGCAATGTATTTAAGGCCCATGGGCGAGGCCCGATGTGATGTATGTGTGGTCGTTACATTGCGTATGAATCCCTTATGTGGGCCACTCCTTGGGAGTAATGTTAGTTAAATGTCCACATTGATGAGTAATGATGGTTATATGTCCTCATTGTGACCTTCCCTTAAGCCTTGTTAAGCCCATTCTTATCGATTCTGATTGTCGTGACCGGTTTGCCAATTCTGATTATCAAATGATTCCGATTGGCGTGATTGATTGTCAGTGCCAATTATTAATGCTGATTATCGGTGCCGATTATTGAGGCCGACGCCGATTATCCACCCTAATTATCGGTGTGAATTATCGATGTTAATTATCGTTGCCGATTATCGAGGCCAATGCCGGTTATCGATACTGATTATGAGTATGTGATAACATAACATCATGATACATGCCCATGCACATCATCTGTATGCTTGTGATGAGATGAGTGACTGATCATAGCACATGTCATTGGACAGATTGTTATGGGACTCCCTGGTGAAGGGAGATGCCCACATGAATGCGTTGTACACCCATGATTGTTGTATGACTGGATTATGTGATTCATGCATCTCGCATTGTGTGACATGTATACTATATGCCCTAGCAACATTAGGGCCAAAGCCTCCACAGGCATATCGTGGTTGGCAGGATTGGATACCGAAATCTTGTTTTACATGGGGTGCTATAGATATCCCTAGGTGAAAGTCCCTAAACCCTTATGGTACCAGGAGGTTGCTCCAACGTCTAGACTGAGTGGGTGCATGAGCGTCGAGAGCCGAATACCAAGAGGCCGCGCTCTCCACTGTGTCATGGTCGATTGGAAGGGGGTGCGGCCTTACCTGCCCGAGAGGAGGGGGCAAAGCTAGGCTGAGTTTAACCAGCTCGAGGAATGGGTCTGCTATCGACGAGCCGGGCCCGATATTGGCAGGCGGATAGTGAGGTCTCTTTCACTCACCTTATTGCACATGACGGGGCGGCAATCTGGTTCGGAGTGTACTAGACTCTGGTTATATTCCAGAGTTGTGCTGTATTGATATGTGGACTTAGATGAGGATTTGTATGCTTGAGTTGCATCTCGCATCGCATGACCTTGGTATGGCCGACATCATTCACATCTTGCATCGCAAAGCCTTGGTATGACTTATGGTTTTCATGAACTCATCAGCATATTCTGCATTACTTTGATACTGCATAATTGTATTACTACCTTGCGCACACACTTTCACGACCCTTTAAGCTTTCTATAAGCTTTTTGTCCATTATCTTGTATTTCCATTTATGCTCATTGTACTTATAAAGTTTTTTGATCATAGTAGAAATGTGATGGATTTTTTTGTTATTGTTTGTGGGTTATACCTTTAGTTATGCTTATTACGAATCTAATTGATGTTGAAAATCCTCCTCGTAGCATCCCAGGATCGGAACCTGGCGAATGGGCACTGGGAGCTGAGAATGGGGTTCTACGGAGGCTGTCAGCGCCGGATTAAGAAATCTAAAGTCCAAATCCTCAACCAAATTTAAGGAAATACGTATGGAAGAAAGTAAAACATTCATGGACTTCTATACAAGATTGAATGACATTGTCAACTCTATGTGGGGTCTCGGTGATAGAATTCCAGAAAGCAAAGTCTATGCAAAGATACTACAATCACTGCCTGAATGGTTCAATTCAAAGGTGACTGTGATTCAGGAACTTCGTGATACGGATAATACGAGGGTACAAGAATTAGTTGGCTCATTACAAACCTATGAATTAAACTTTAAAGCTCCTAAAGGTAGATCCATCGCCCTTAAATCTTCTAAAAGTATTTCTCAAGAAAATAGTAATAATTCTGATTTAGAAAATTCTGAAGATGATATGACCCTTTTAGCTAAAAAGTTTTATAAGATTTTCAAAAGTAAAAAGAGGGTTGATTTGCAAAAAACTAATGAAAGGAAAAAATCTAAATATACAAGTTAGAAATCTTTAAAAGACAGTCAATGTTACAACTGCCATGAATATGGGCATCTAACAAATAAATGTCCTAAAAAGGATAAACCTAAAAAGAAAGGAATGTTGACTACTTGGCATGAATCTTCCTGCTCTGAAGCCTCTTCTGAGTTAGAAGATTTTGAAACCGAGTCGGGTAATGAAGTTAAAGCCCTTATGACTCTATCTAAGTTCACTTTTTTAGATAATGATGATTCAACTAGTGAAGAAAATCTGAATAGTGATCATGAAAATGAAGAAGATCTTCGGGATGCTTATAATGCCTTATACAAGAAAAGTTACAAAATTGTTGTAAAACTAAAACTTCAAAAAGGAAAATTTTCAAAACTTAAAGAAAATTTTGATAATCTAGTCTTAGAAAAATCACACATTTTAGATTGTTTTGAAAAAACTAAATGCGATTTAGATTTCAAAACCTCCCTTGTTGAAAATTTAAAATCTGAAAATGAAAAGCTAAAACTAGAAGTTTCTTCACTTTTGAGTTTAAAAGACACATGGAGGTATGCTCAAGGTGATCCTAAGTTAGAAAAACTCTTATCCGGATCCAGAAAATGTGGCGATCGATCTGAATTGGGCTACGACAAAAGTATTCCTCTCAAAAATAAGAATACTCCACCTAAATTTGTGAAAGAAGAGTCTTTAAACTCAAAAGGAAAAAGTCTGAATCAAAATTATTCTAAAAATGCTAAGACTTTTCAAACCTTAAGACTTAAAAGCAACCATATCAATCAGAATCGTAATCCTTTAGCTGAGAAAATTGTTGACTTACTTAAGGAGCTCTTAAAACCTAACGCAGTGGGTCGGTCTTATAACAACTACAAACATAAGAAGACCAACTATACTCCTAAACCAAAAAATGTAATGAAATGGGTCTCTAAGGTTACTTGCCTAGTTTCTCACACCGCTTTCAAAGCTTGAAGCCATTCAAAGTAGTACCTAGACAATGGATGCTCCAGACACATGACAGGTAACAAAGGTCTGTTCACCAATCTTAAAGACATGACTGATGGTTCAGTCACATTCGGTGATGATAGCAACTGCAGAATTGTTAGCCTAGGTACAGTTCAACTCTTTAACCTCCCTCTATTTGAGAATGTTTTATATGTAGAAGGGTTAAAACACAATCTATTAAGTATCTCTCAAATATGCGATAATAATCATCGTGTAAAATTTACTAACTAAGGGTGTGAAATTTTAAATAAAAATGGTTCTGTAATATTAACTAGTCACAACACTTCTGAAAACTACTACATTATGAGTGATTCAAGCTTATCAAATCTATCGTGCTATAGGGTTCATACTAATGAAACGGAATGATGGCATAAGCGCCTCGGACATGTATACTACTGCAACTTGTATAGATTGAGCAAAAGAGAGTTAGTAAGAGGTCTATCTAAATTATAGAAAGTAGATAAAATATATGGCGAATGTCAGATTGGCAAACAAATTAGGAGTACTCACAAAAAGGTGAACTCTAATGCCATATCTAAACCACTTGAACTTCTCCACATGGATTTCATTGGACCAACTAGAACGGAGAGTCGAGGTGGCAAGAAGTACATTCTGGTAATTGTTGATGACTTTACCAGATACACTTGGGTAGTCTTCTTAAGGGACAAATCAGAAACTCTCGATGAAGTAAAAAGGGTACTTAAACGTATCCAAACGGAAAAAGAATCACAAGTCTTTAAGATCCGTAGCGATCATGGTTCAGAATTTGAAAATCGCAGTTTTGAGAAATTTTGCAGTGATCAGGGAATATCATATGAATTTTCTACGCCCAAAACACCACAACAAAATGGTATAGTAGAAAGAAAAAATAGAGTGCTTCAAGAAATGACAAATGTAATGTTAAATAGTATGAAACTCCCTAAAAATCTTTGGGCCGAAGCCACAAAAACTGCTTGTTATATAATTAACCGCGTTTACACTAGAAAAATAAAAGGCAAAACGACTCATGAAATGTAGTTTGATAAGAAGTTAACTGTCAAATACTTTCGTGTTTTTGGCAGCAAGTGCTACATTTTACGTGACCGAGAAAATTTTGATAAGTTTGACACCAAAAGTGATGAAGGGATATTTTTAGGGTATGCTCTGAATTGTTGAGCATATCAGGTTCTTAATAAGAAGACTGGTGTAATTCAAGAGTCCAGTAATGTGGTTATTGACGATCACTTGAATATACCTGTCTCAAGTTCAGAAAATGATGAAGTTCTTTTAATTGATAAACTTGACTCTTCATCAAGTCAAAATAACACTGAACTGAGGACAGTTAAAGACCATCCAACTAATCAAATTCTTGGAAACCTTCTCACTGGTATGCGCAATCATAAACAACTTGAAGATATGTGTAACTACGTGTGCTTTACATCTCAGATAGAACCGGCTAACATAAAAGAAGCTCTTACTGACGAAAACTGGATTGTACCAATGCAAGAAGAGCTCAATCAATTTGTCAGAAATGATGTTTGGTACTTAGTTCCAAGATCGAAAGATAAACACATTATCGGAATAAAATGAATTTTCAAAAATAAGTTTGATAAACTTGGTAATATTATTAGAAACAAGGCTAGGCTAGTTGTACAAAGGTACACTCAAATTGAAGGGATCGATTATGATGAGACCTTTACCCCAGTAGCTTGTCTTGAATCAATCAGACTATTTATATCCATTGCTTCCTATAAAAAGTTTAAAATATACCAAATGGATGTAAAGAGTGCATTCTTAAATGGCGATTTACATGAAGAAGTGTATGTTGAACAACCAATGGGCTTTTGAAGACCCTAAGAATGTTGATCATGTTTACCACCTAAAAAAGGCCCTCTACAGTTTGAAACAGGCTCCCAGGGCATGGTACGAAAAGTTGACTAAGTTTCTACTAAGTCATAACTTTATAATGGGAAGTGTTGATAAGACATTGTTTGTAAAGAAACATAATGATCACATACTAATAGTGCAAATCTATGTTGATGATATTATCTATGGATCTACCTGTGCTAACATGACTATTGAGTTTGCAGATCTTATGAAGTCTAAATTTGAAATGAGCATGGTTGGAGAATTAAACTATTTCCTAGGGTTGCAAGTTAAAAAGCAACCTGATGGTTTTTTATCTCTCAAACCAAATATGCACTGAACTTAGTTAAAAAGTTCAGATTTGAGAGTGGAAAAATTTTTGATACTCCAATGAGTACTACTTTAAAACTCTTAAAAGACTCTACAGGTAAGAGTGTGGATCGTAAGTCGTATCATAGTATGATAGGTAGTATGCTTTATTTAACTGCGAGTCGACTTGATATTGCATTTAGCGTTGGAATTTGTGCTAGATATCAATCTAATGTTAAAGAGTCACATTTAATTGCTGTTAAGCAGATTATACGATATGTCACTAGTTCTGTAAATCTTGGTCTCTGGTATCCACATGATAACTGTGTGCAATTAGCTGGTTACATGGATGTTGATTGGGCTAGTAACATTGATGATCGAAAATCAACCAGTGGTGGTTGTTTCTACGTAGGGAACTGTTTAGTTTCTTGGTTAAGTAAGAAACAAAGTTCCGTATCACTCAACAGCTAAGGCTGAATACATTGCTGCTGGTAATGCATGTACTCAGCTTGTATGGATGAAAAGGATGCTAAGTGATTATGAAATTGCGCGAGATACTATGGTCTTATATTGTGATAATTCAAGCACAATTAATATCTCTAAAAATCCAATCCAGCATTCACGAACCAAGCATATTGACACTAGATATCACTATATTCGTGAATTAGTGGAAGACAAGATAATTTTCTTGGATTATATTCCAACCCAGAATCAACTAGCTGACATATTCACAAAACTGCTCGACAAAAGCAGGTTTGCTAAATTGAAATTTGATCTTGGTATGTGCAATATGAATTAATAATTCATGTCTTTCTGTATCATAATGTATATATTTATTATTTTAAAATTTTAAAATTTTAAATTTTATGAAAAATTGCACATTTTGGGCTGTGCATGACCAGTTGAGTACATACTCGACCAGCCGTGAACTGCAGGTTTTGTGCTTTATTTGAGAAAAAAAATCACTTTTTCTTCATTTGGGTTGTCTTCTCCAACAAGCCCTACCTCGACCGGTCAAACCCATCTTCGATTTCTTCAAGGTTAGTGCATTGTTTTCGTTTTTCTTGTAGCTTCAAGTCCTTTGCACTTCCTTTTCATCATTTGTGTGGTTTATTTCTTGATTTATGTTAGTTTTTGGAGTTTTCTTCTTAAAAATATGAGAAACCCACTTTACCTCTTTTGCAATCTCTTTACTCCTTACTTTATTTATTGCAAATGGAGGGTAGAACCAAAAAGAAAGGATCTCGTGGTCCCTTTACTTCTTGTTTGACTCTATCACAGTGCTCCACCTTCAGTTGCTTGAGGATGATCTCGATTATGTGCGGGATATTCGATTCCGCAATGTAATCATAAAACGAACTGTCAATCTTGTTCATGTGGCACCATTTGATATTATGTCTCTCCTTCAGTCTGTTGGATGGGATAACATACTTCACTGGGTGCGCAGGCTATGTATGCTTGCATTACTGATTTTTCTACTGAAAATCTGACTTTTACTATTGCGACCAGAGAAGGTCCAATTGATGTGAACCGTCATCTTATCTTTGGATTAATGGATATACCTATCAATGATGAAGGTCTTCCCATGAACACTCTAATGGCAAAACCATCTGAAACTGAAAAGCGAATGCTCACTAGAGATTTATGCAATATAGATGTGGAATGGAATACTGCTGGAAATGCACCTGCCTCTAAGTTTCTGTTACCCAGATATAGAATCCTTCATAGAATTTTCATTTCTAATGTCTATCCTCGATCTGGTATCAAAACCGAACTTGCTACGTTTATGGTTCGTCTTCTTCATTCCATCAGTTTTGGACTCTCTGTATGTCTTCCTCCTCTAATTTGTCATAACATCATTCAATTCCGTCTCTATCCAGGTCACAGTGACATTCCTTTCGCTTATCTTATGACTGTGTTAGCCACCCATAGTTTAGTGGCTAAGCCTGTTGGAGAGGCTCTCATTACTCAACTACCATTCAACAACTTTAATATTAACAAGATGAATTTAAAGTTGGCCCTAGGCCAGGTTGATGTGGGTGTTGGTGGAGCTGCAGCTGTAAATGAAGATGAGGGTGGTTTGCCTCCAGATGATGTGAATACGGATGACCTCTTTGATGAAATTGAATCTGATTCTGCCGCTGATCCTGATTATCAGTCATCTGACTTTGATGAGTGTTTGCGCTCTCTTGAGGAGAAGGTTGAAAGTATGAATGTGTTTTATGAAATGCAATTTAAATATATGCGCAAGTATCTGTAGCGCATTAACAAGGGACTTCATCAAATTAATCCTTCCATACCTGCTCCTTCGTCAGGTTCAGATTAGTTTTGAATATCTGATATGTAATAACTCAATCCGTGACTTGTGTGGGCCACACCACATATAGAAGTGGAGAGGAGCCGTGCACCATTAAAACATTCATAACCATTTTTTGGGCCGACCGAGATGTGGTTTGCAAATCCAGCCCATCCATTATGTGTGTCCCACTTGGATGAGGGTTCAGACCAAGTTTCAGATGCATGCAAATTTCAAGTGGGCCCCACCAAGTGCTTTTATATGTTTTAACTGTCTTCACATGATTTTAGATGGTATGGCCCACCTAAGTTCCATATACGGCTGATTTTTGGGATATCCCATAATTTAAAGGGGACCCATCAAATGCACAGTGTTGATGGTCGACACGCATTACGGTGGGGCCCACACAGCTCGACCTCATGGGAGCTGAATCTGTCCAATGATTTGTAATTTAAATATATGCGCAAGTATCTGTAGCGCATTAACAAGGGACTTCATCAAATTAATCCTTCCATACCTGCTCCTTCGTCAGGTTCAGATTAGTATTCAAATTTGTGGTTTGTAATAACTTTTAAGATACTTGTATTTCTCTTGTTTTATGAGCTTGGAAATGCTTGAACAATGCTTGCTTATGGATTTAGTTATCTTGACTATCTTGTGCATTTATTCTCTTATTCATCATTACTCTTCTTTTACTTCCTTATTTATCTACTTCCATTATCATTTATTGGTTCCTTCCTTTGTCATATTGTGACAAAAGGGGGAGAATTTTATCATGATTGTGATATGTGGTTGTGGGTAGGTAGCCATTATTTTTTTTTTGTAAGGAGGAGTAAGTAAGGGGGAGTATTGTTGTATTGATGCGTATTTCTTTAACCTTTTTATATGGTGCATGATTCTTTATTGTGCGGATTATGCTTATCTTATTTTAATGAAGTGTGTTTTGTCACAAATTTGACAAAGGGGGAGATTGTAAGTGTTATGTTCTCTAGCTCCTATGATTATTAAATTTAGTAGTGCCAAAACCTCTTGGAATTTGTACCTTGTTTAGTTCGTCTTCAAATTCAAGATGATCTATTACAAGGTGTTTCATTTCAAGATTCAAGCATCACAAGTATAAGAATTCCAGTACAACATTAACTGATAGTTCATGTTTTCAAAGTTTCATCTAAGTTAAGACAATAGTCATTATTTTGGTACTCAAAGCTCAAGGTGAAATACAATTCAAGTACCTCAAGCTCAAGCATTAAGATATTTCAAGTTCAAGCTTCAAAAGGTTACAAATTCAAGCTTCAAAGTACTTCAAGTTGAAGCTTCAAAATGTTTCAAATCCAAGCTTCATGTTCGTCAAGATAACAAGCTTCATGTTCGTCAAGATCAACAATCAACCGAAGCAAAAGATGTTTTAATGTTCAAACATCGCTTATAAGGTATGAAAGACCCTAGATTGACATAGGTTAGGTCATTGTTGATTACATACTTTAATTGGGTCACTTTATAAGTATATAAGGTTTTTCTCGACTAGTCTTAGACTATGTTCGACTAGTCCTCGACCAATCCAAGGTTTGTTACTTATTTTCGGGATTTTATTATTGCCTCGACATCCGAGACTGCTCGACCAGTCGAGTGAACAGTGTTTGACCAGTCGAGCAGGCTCGACTCAAAGTCCAACAACTAAATTGGGTCCCACATGATTGGTCGTGGACACGACTCAACCGGTCGTGGAGGCCACTCGACTGGTCGAGCAGGCCTTTCGACCAGTCATGGAACGACCTGATCTTATCATGCCCAAAATTTTAAAAGTTTGTTCGTCCTTCGACCAGTCGAGCTGACCTCTGGGCCAGTCGAGTGAGTAGTTTCTGCACTTATAAATAGAGCACGATTTCAGAGTTTGATATCCAATTCAAGAAAAATTAAGACACCGCTCTGAGAGATAAGTTAGTGATATTCTTAAGCTATTTAATACTCATTTTATATTCTCTTTAATTAGATTTTTGTATGATTTTATATTTTACTTTTCAATCTTATTTGAAAAAGGGATTGAAGTTTTTCCATTTCTTGGAATCAAAATCAAATCAAGCTAGCCCAAGGTGATTTAATCTAAAATCCATTTAGAACTTAGAACCATTTCATAAGTGAGTGTGAACATTGAACATCTACGTTGAACTTCTACTCCGAATTGGTTCTATCAGGCTGCAGCAAAGGAGAATATCTAGATAAGTATTTTACTGTCTTGTAAATCTATTCTTTTGGTTTATTTGAGATTGTGCCGGAAAAATCTCTTTCTTTTGGTTTGTCTGAGGTGATCCAGAAAAATCAGAGTGTGAGGTTTTTGAATTGTGTAAGCTCACTTGAAAGACACAATTGTGAGGGTTTTAGGTGAACCTTGAAAAACCTATTTCATAGTGAATGCTAATATCCACTGTGTGAGGATATTAGGAGTGGAGTAGTTGTGTGGCTGTTTTTCTAAACAGTTGGTGTACACACAAGCGAAGCACTATAACTTCTGGTCTTGTGGTGATTTTTTGATTGTGTGGATGTTGTAATTTTCCTTTATGCATTTGTGGAGAATGTTGTAATCCTTTTTATGCAAGTGTGGGAATGTTGTAATAGCTTAGTTTCTTTCTTTGCTATTTTATTCTTTATTCCTCTGTATTGGTTTGAGATTTTGATACACAAACCGTTCTAGGAATCAGGTTGTCCTACCATAAACCATTGGTTTTTAGTGTAAGGTTGTCCTTAGAACAACATCTGTTTAACCTCTCAATACTTGTACATTTGAGGTTGTTATTCATTTCTACATTATGGGATTGTCTAAGTGCTATCTTATTTACAATTGTTTATTTCCGCATTTAATTTTTAATTTGACATAGTCCTATTCACCCCCCCTCCAGGATTCTTAGCTCGGCCTTTTCAAGAACAAATGTGAATACTAAGATATATGAGGGTATGAAGTTCTTCAAAGTGTACATATGCATTCATCTAAATAAAATTCTAATAATTAAAATAAATATGTAGAAAATCACTCTATACCTACTCGTGCGCGGAAATTTTATGGATATTACACCACATGCGTGTACAAGTCATTTAATGCTCATGCCATAAATGTAGCCTGGTACTCATTTGAAATAATCAAGCCATCCATCAAAGGGTACCTCCTATGTAATTTCATAACCCAATAATCAGCCTTTTGCTTTGCTCGATGACTTAGTCGGGTCATAGCGAAGCCCAACCACATGCCAAGTCATGCTATGTTGTGTTGCTTTGCTTTTAATTTTTTATAAGATGTCTCACCAAACTTAATGCTTTCTCATGACCATAGTCTTATTTGGTAAAGTCGTACAACCGTTGTGGATTGTTTCACCATTATATAATCTTTATAACCATTTAAATATAATAAAATATTTCCTTGAGATGAAATTAAATCTTATTTTATTTTATTTTTTAAATTTCATTTCTCACTTATGCTTTTTTCATCTTTCAAATGGCTTATAATACTAATGTTGATGTTAACAATTTTTAGTTGGAGCAATCAAGGAATAATGAAGTGCAAAATCTGTTGGAGTTGTGCCCTAAAAAACTAATGTAAATCTTATCCATTGATGATACTTTATAATATTGATGAAATTGTCTGTAGATCATGATGACCATGGGTCCTAAATGGACAGCTTGCAATGCCATAGTTAATATGTATGAGCATTTAAAACATATATGAACATGGTTAAAAGAGAGATTCCTCTCGTTGCCCTTAGAAACTTGAGATCAGACAAAATGATCATTGACCAAGGGAGTGTTGTGGATCATGAATTTTACATATTGTTCCATGACTACCTAGTTGGTTATAGGACTTACCTATGGCTATCATCATCATCATTATCATTATTACTATGTAGTCACCCTACAAAATGGGTCTAACAAGTTTAAGGTAGAAGTTCCCCACCATCGGGTACGACAAATTGGTGTGCCTTTACCCTACTAACATAAGGGTGCGTATCATAAAAATAAGCTGCCGCTACTGGAATTATTGTACATTTGCATTGGTAAATCAAGTTTAAGTTTTTAGACTTGAAAGGCCACTATACCTTAACTATGATTAACTTCTGGATGTACTACCTTTGATCAATCATCAAACTGTGGATGTGTGAGGAGTTCATGACTTGGTTACGCATGTTTTGGTTTACTTTCATAAGGTTGTTATGTGGCCAACAACAGTGGGTGTAGTTGAGTGCATATATCAAGCTCTAAATGAGACTCACATGATTCAAAAGAGATCTACTAGTTTTTAAGAACTATCTTATGGCTTAAATCTTAAAGATCAAATGTTCATCAAGTGGTTTTTCTACCAGGCCTTGCTATAAGGTTTTATAAATGTTTTCAACTGGTAATTTTTTCTTAATGTTTTAATTACATTTGATGGTACTCTAATGAATTAAATTTAGGGATCCACAACTTGATTTGCAAGGGTATTAGATAAATGGTGGATGGCTATGATGGTAAAGGGATTTGATCTATTTAGGTATACGAGTTAATATAAGATCGTAACTTCTAATTTAGTATGACATATCAAAAACTATAAGGTAGTAAAGTACTATAACTAGTGTTTTCATGAAATCCTAATTCCTTTGTGTGTGTTGTGTGTGTAGTGAGAGAGAGAAAGTGGTGGTCTCTTGCGAACTAGACTGCAGGATTCCTTAATTACAATCTTAAGTGGTTAGAAGCTCAATGGGCCCCACTATGATGTTTATGTGAAATCCACCCGACCACCAAGTGTGTCATCCCATGTTAGATTTAAGGCTCAAATATCAACCCTATCCATCATTCAAGTGGGCCACATTAAGGGAAACATATTGGAGGGTGAGTGGTGCCGGATTCAAGTGAAATATTTTTTTTGGAAGGGATGAGATTATATATGAAAAACTGAAAATGAAATGAAAATTTTTGTGCCATATATGTCTGTGTGTGCTTGTGTCTAAACTTGTGCCTGGATGGTGGAATCAGAACATTGAACTCAGTCCACGTCGAATCCGGTATTATGAGTTGTTTACTAGGGATCTCGGTTCCCTGAGAGTAGCGCATACTAGGGTCATGCCCCTTGGATTTGCGACCCTCGGATTGTGTTTGTGGTCATTCTTGATTCTGGTCACGTAGACCCGACTTGGATTGACCCGAGACCTATGCCATCTTGTTTGCATCCTCGTTGCGTTTCCAACGACGTGTCTTGTGCGTTCATCCGATATATGGATCAAAAGTTATGAATATTATATAGTATGACCATTAATCATGTGTCCCACTTTTGGACAATGCATGTGGACCACCTCCTTGGCACAAGTCCCTATACACACTACACACACACCACACAAGTTCTATGGAAAACACCACCTACCTCAACAAACACTACACAAGCTTACTCTAAGCCTAAGTATTGTAAACTCCTCCCTTAAGCAATGATGACTTCTCTTACAATCTCATCATGACCCCTTTCTCTCTCTTTATCTTTCTCATTTCCCTCCATTTACTAACAACTTCTCCCTCTCCCAACGTCCATTTCTCTCTCTTTTCTCTAGCCCTCTAATCCCCAACATACTTCTAATCCCACCATTAGAAATAGATCTCCACCATTAAAACCTCTTCTTAGGTCCAAGATCTCCTTAGTGTGGAGGTTTGAAGGCTTGCTTTGCATGTGGGTGAATATAAATTTTTGATTTCTTTTCTAACCTTTAATCTTCTATTTTTCTTCATAAATGGATTATATGGGACCCACCAATCCATGGTGGGGATCCCATTTGACCCCATGGATGTGGCCCGTTGGCCCATCTTACATGCATGTCATGATACATGATGGGGCCATTCTCCATGGACCCCATCATGATGTATTGTATTATCTACTTTATTCCAAGGGCATCTAGACCCTAGAAGTCATGTTGAGATGGCATCCCTACCACCCATTTTAGTTATGGATCATGCATGCATTGATTTATTGTTGCATGTACAATCTACATAGTTGTATGGATGAGATTGAATCTTGGGAGGGCCCATTAGTGGCGGGGCCCTACCCCCATAGCCAGGTTGTATTTCTTCTTCTCCTTTCTCTTATTATTGTGGATGATGATGTGTGTGGCCCACTTGGTGGGCCTAGGACGTCCCAAAATTCAGCAAGGGTGGGACGCCCCTACCACCTTATTGTATGGTTTTTGGACACCCTATATTAATGCATGCAAGTGTCCTTACCTTAGTTCTTGATCTAGACATTTATGGGGCCCACTAAGAAAGGCCACACAAGCTTTTAATTGCTGAGATTATTGAGATATAGGCTGATATGTCCGGCCATGTATTGCTGTCCAAAAATCTAGACTGTTGCATGGACTGTCATGTCAATGTTCGGCATGAATTTTGGATCATGATTTCTACTATTTTCTTTATGTTTATGGGGTGTAATATGAAGGTGTGGACCCCAACTTGAGGTGTGATGGACCACACCTCAGATGGCCCATGAAATGGTACCCAAAAAGGGAGGCCCACAGGGGTGGGCGGTCCACCTTGTTGGACCGTCCAGCCCACATGTATGGAGGGATAACACAAATTTTAGCTTGGTTTCTCTGAGGGGTGGGCCACTTTTGTGGACTCCACCTTGCTATATTTTATGGAAAAAATACTAAGCATCCATTTCCCCCACTCCTAGATGAAGTTTGGGCCCACCTTATTGGATAAACATTGCATGGACAACAACATTTCACTCTGTACAGATTGTAATTCCGAATTTAATTAAAATATTTTTGAGTATCCAAAAATCATGAAATTTTGTGAAGGTGTGGCCCCACCCATGAAACGACCACCTTGCAAATTTTCAGGGCCATCGGGTCCTTGTAATGTCCGTGGTGCGGCCTGGAGTGGCCCACCAGGCTGGGATGCCCAGGCTGGGGTGTCCAGCCTTGGCTGGCTGTCCAGGCCACTTTGTGGGCCCACCTTAACGTATTTTATATCCCACTATTCATCAATGTGGGGTTCATAGGGGACGTGATCGTCGTCTCCTTCAGTAACATCCAATTGGGGCTCATTGGATGAGTTTTTGGGCTAAATACCCAGGCCCATAGAGCTGCCTACACATGGGACGCCTAGCCCATTGGGCTACTGCTGAATGTGTTTAATCTACTCCCTTCATCTGGTGGACTCCCTATGATATGTATGGGTCACCAGGAACTAAAATAAATAAATATAAATTAATTAATTTTTAAATTTCCAGCAAGCCAGTTTGTGGGTGGGCTAGAATTTCAGCAATAGGTCCATGGTTGCTGCCCATAAATGAATGTTTTAGGGCAGCATAGTCTACCAAATTTGGGGACATTATTATACATCTTGCACCATTTTAATTAGATTTTTGGGCTTAATTAGTGCATATTTAAGGCCCATTCCAATTGGGTTTTTATTGGACTAGTCTTCTTAGTTATTTGTTGGGTTTTCCTAGGCCCATTGTCTTGAAACTTTTTGATAGGCCCATTGGACCCTTGGGGCCTATATTATCATGCCATTGTGATGGGTTTTATGGGCCCAATACTCAAGTAGTTGTGCCCTTGCTTGTCCATTAAAATAAACCCGTACTTGGGCCGAGATGTGAGGCCCAACTTACTTGTTTTAAATATAAGGATCACCCATATGTTAGAATAATGGGCTGCCATTGGGCCCACCACAATGAGTGGACTCATGATCTTTATGGTTGGGCCCAAACCTTGCTTGAGTGCCCACCATGTTGCCTATGTATTGGGCTCAGTGTATGGCCCACTAGACTATGGATTGCTTGGGCCTTGGACTTTATATACGTAGTGGGCTACCTTTTGGGACCCAGTTAAGGTTGGATGTCCTCCTTGGTGGCCTTAAGGTAGGCCCATAGGATTCCTATAGGTGGTTAATGGTCCACCTTGGGCCCTTGATTAGGACCGCTTCTCTTTGGGTTTATGACCCTCTTAGATTGTGGGCTACCCCAAAGAATTGGCCCCCACTAGAGGACTTCTCCTTAGAGTACTTGTTTATGTATTTAAACCCCGTCCCTCCTTGGGAAGGAGGAGTATGATCCACGTCATCACCGCCGAGTAGCGCGTTTACACCATTATGACCCATATGCATCATCTGTGTGAATTGATTACATTGTGTGTGGTCATTGGGTCGACATGATAGAGGGATGGAGTTTCTTCCCTTGTGCACATCGAGTGCTTGAAGCTAGTGCATGATCTATATGTGTGACTCATGCATTGGCATCGCATTTCATCTGCCCTTGCTTCATCAGGGCCTTGCCTCCACAGAGACATTCGTGGATGGCCGTATGTGTGGACACCGGAAATGTTACTTGAGCATACAGGGTGCATAGGATGCATATGGGTGAAATTTCTAAAACTTCCATGGTACCAAGGATCTGCCCCAACGCCGTGACCGAGTGAAAACTATGAGCGCACGAGAGCCTTATACCATTAAGCCGCGACTCTCACCGTCGAGTAGTTGGTTAGGTAGGAGTATGGCCTTACCTACCTGGTGTGAGGAGGCATTACTAGGCTAAGTCTGATTAGCTCATAAATGGGTTCGCTGCCGTCGAGCCTTCTTGGTGATTGGCTATCCACATGTGGATAATGAGGTCTCGTACGCTCGTTTGACTATGCAGGTCTGTAGAGCGGTAATCATCCAGCAGTGTACTGGACCCCGGTGATTTCCTTATGATTGGAAATGTACTTGATATGTGGATTGGATATGAGTACTGACATCACTTTGCATCCCATTCGCATCGGCTGTACTAGCCCCTTTATGCATCGCCTTGGTATGACCCCCAGTATTCATTGCATGACATTTATGATAAGCCTTGGTAAAGCTAGCAGCATTGTCATTGAGCATGTTTCTCTTCCTATACCTTCTACTATTCTTCTGCGTACTATAATCACACACTTTCATCACCCTCCAAGCTTCTATATGCTTATGCACGATTGATGCATGCAGGTGATCCTAGGCAGGCGTCATAGCGGCAGAGCTTAGATTGGAGTTGTGCTTGAGGACCCCGGTGTTGTAAACTTTTCTTTCCTTCTTATGTATGTCCTTTTAGACCTTATAAAAACTTGTAAAAGTTCAAATTCATAGTAGATTTTGTGATGTGAGCCTTTGTTATTCTTAGATGTACTTACTGTGATCTTGGGTATGCTCGTATTGAAAATTGTTATACTATTATGGAAATCCTCCTTGTAGGATCCCATGATCAGAACCTTCCCCAGGAGCCAAGATGGGGTACTACGGAGGCTGTTTCGGCCGGAACCGGCTATCGGGTTCTTTGTGAGTCCGGTTACCGAGTCTGGGGCGTGACACTATGTAAGTTTTGAAGCTTTTGTATCACGGCTGCTAAAAGGACTGTCCTATTCTGTTTTTATTTATTATTATTTATTTATTTATTTTTTAATTTATTTTGTAGACGATGCCGTGTGGATGTGGCACCTGTGACGTGGCACTATTGGTCATGACGCTTGTGGTCGTGGTGCCCGTCGACGAGGCACCCGAGTTACCCATCCTCCCGTTGAGCCCGTAGTGCCCGTACCTTCAGTTGCTCCAGTTCCCCCACTTATCCCCCCTCCTTAGCCTGCGGTTCCGGTTTCGGAGGCTCCTGTTCCGCTGACCGCACTCGTGCCTCCGCCGAAGGTGAGTGTCGCCCCTGCCTTTCTGACAAAACGCAGAGTGTGGGGTTTTTGAATTGTGTAAGCCCCCTTGAAAGACAAAATTGTGAGGGTTTTAGGTGAACATGAAAAAACCTATTTTCATAATGAATGCTAATGTCACGTCCTAAACTCGAAAACTTGGCTCACAAAATTTTCGATCACTGAATCTGGCGCCGACAGCCTCCGTAGAACCCCATTCTCGGCTCGCAGCGCCCATTTGCCAGGTTCTAATCTTGGGATGCTACGAGGAAGATTTTTAACACCAGTTTGATTCATAATAAGCATAACCAAAGGCATAACCCACAAACAACAACCAAAAACTCTATCACATTTTCACTATGATAAAAAACTTTAAAAGTACAATGAGTATAAAGGGAAATACAATGATATAAACAAAAAGCTCCAAGATGATCTGCAAAGCGCTTCTGCCTTAGCGCTGCTGCGCTCCAATGTCACCTGCACACAACTTATAGAAAGCTTAGAGGATGGTGAGAGTGTGTGCGTAAGGTAGTAATATAGTTATGCAGTATCAGAGCAATGCGAAACATGCTGATGAATCCATGAATACCATTAGCCGTACCAAGGCTATACGATGCAAGGCATGAATGATGTCGGCCGTACCAAGGCCAAGCGATGTGAGGTGCAAGTTAAGCATATGAATCCTCATCTAAGTCCACATATCAATATAACTCAAATCTGAAATATCACCAGGGTCTAGTACACTCCAAACTAGATTGTCGCCCCATCACGCATAATAAGGTGAGTGGAAAAGACCTCACTATCCACCTACCAATATCGGACTCGGCTCGTCGATAGCGGACCAATTCCTAGAGCTGGTCAAACTCAGCCTAGCTTTGCCCTTTTCTCTTGGGCGGGTAAGGCCGCACCTCCTTCCAACCGACCACGACACAGTGAAAAGCGTAGCCTCACGGTATTCAGCACTCGGCGCTCATGTACCCACTCGATCTAGACATTAGAGCAACCTCCTGGTACCATAAGGGTTTAGGAACTTTCAACCCAGGGATATCTATAGCACCCCATGTAGAACAAGATTTTCAGTATCTAATCCTGCCAACCACGATACGTCAGTGCCAAGACCCGAGTACTACCTCTATTTTCCTTAGTAGCTTATTGGGGTAATTAGTGCTAATTTTGATTGCTTGTGAAATTTGCATCAATCACTTTAAATTCGATCTACATGACTCAAAACCCGTAGAATAGTTAGCGCTATGTTACTCGAAATCTAGGATTCATCGCTATATCCAATTGTTCTTGAGAATTTTTGAAAGTTCGGATCGGACTTGGACCGCGCGTCGTAAGTCCGATGGCGATAATCTTAGTCGTATTGGTCACCATGTTGGACTTGGCCATCACCTCGAAAATCAAGTCCTTGTGATGTTTAGGTCGATTTGATTGAGTCCGGAGTGAAGAGTGTGAGAACGGTTGGAAATTAATTAAGATTTTATGAAATTTGAGTCGTGTCGCTGCGACGATTTTAAGCAATTTGACCGTTGGATTCTTACCCAATTTCACCCTCGATCGGGAAGATGGCCTGGGCATGTCCTTATGCTTGTGGACTGATCAAGTTTCGGTGACCGTTGAATTGAGTGTGGTCCGCCACTACTGATCTGTAAATCCGTCGGTCGAAAACTCAGCCTGACCAAGATCCATGGTCGGTGAGCTTAAGTTCAACCTTTCGTGGATAAAGGCCCACCTGGAAGTGCTTCGTTGGATCGAGAGAGGCCAATTTTGGTTATAACCTAAGTATACCTTGGCCCCGAGGTTATTTTCATCAATGTTAGGCCTATATATAGACCTTAAAACCCTAGCTCTCTTTTCCATACGAATTTCCTAACCCTAGCCAAGAAAGAGAGAGGAAAAGAGAGAGAAAGTGAGAGAGAAAGTTGGTGAATCATCTTAGATTCTTTCTTATTCTCCTTCATCCTTTAACCTTCACTTTGGGATCGTTATTCCGGCGATTATGAGATCATCTTTGGGTAAGTTAACCTAATCCTAACTTGTTTTAGAGCTTAGATGAGTCTATGTGTTGTTGTAGCTCCTTTCTTTTCTTGCCTTTGAGTTGATTACCGCCGTTGACGAAGACATATCGTCTAAATCGAATCCGTTTTCTTTTCTAGTTAAGGTGCGAACTTTAATTGTATAGGTTATGGTTTTTAAGGCTTTCAATGCCGCTTAATGATTTATTCTTGTTATGGATGAGATTTCACATGCCAAATGTTATGTTTATGTTGTGTTCTGATATGCATGTGGTATATTGAGATTTGTGTATTCTATGTATATGTTGGAAGTATCGTATACGTATAAAATATGCACATGTGTTTGCCATAATTATTTATCGTGTATGTATGCTAGATGTATGTGCGTCAATTCCTTGGTAAAAGGAATTGTCCAAATGTGTGTATTTCCAACATACGTCATGTATGTTAACCTATGTATTCTAAGTGTTTGTAGAAATGCCTGAATGATCTAAAGTGCAACTTATTAACCTAATTGCGGGCGTTGAGAAGCGATTCTCAACACTCCTGTTAGTTTGTATGATTTACTTCACGCAAGTTACATTCCTTGTTGTTTAATTTCAAGTCTTACTTATGCTTAAATCCATGTTAAGTTGATATTCGTCGAATGCTTGTGTACTGCATGATTTGAGTCGTTGTTTCATTACTATTCTAAATTGTAGATATGAATATCTGTTGTAGTGGGATATGTGTGGGACTATGCATTAGTCCAGGAAATCAGTAATCGGCCTTAAGTTCGTGGCTGAGGTTGCTTTCGCCACGTAGGACGTGATTAGATGAACCCGAGTCGTATTAGAGTTGTCGGCAGTGGTTTGGCCACGAGGAGTGTTTGCGCACTCTATGTCATTCAACTCAACGTGTGCTCATGCTAGTCGAGTTCGTCAAGTAACCCGATTGTCCGATATATGTTCACCATGTATGGACACCATTGTCTGAATCTATGGTACCAAACTTACTGATGAAATTCCGTTAACCGCTGTACCTTGATCCGCTAAGACTCATGAGCCGGACATGGTGGTATGGGACACCGTGGTCGAGCTGTCGGCCTACGCTGGGGTGACGAGCCTCCCCGTAGTGACCAGTGAGCAACCAAACTCGTGAGTCGATTATGGTGGTATGGGACACTATATTCGTGCTGTCGGCCTACATTGATTGGTGACGAGCCCTTTGTAGTGACCTCGAGCATGCCTGGATACCGCATTGAGGTGACGAGCCTTAGTGTAGTAACGAAGGTATGATAGGCGTGCATTGATTGGTGACGAACCCTTTGCAACGACCTAAAACCATATGATCGTATGAGATGTCTAGGACTGACGACCCTAGTATGGATCACTGTTTGGATGGTGATATGAGAAAGGTACCTCAGCTTCCCAATCCTGCTGTATTAAAAAGACTAATAACAACTTGGTAATCATGTTCATGCATCGCATTTGCATGTGCTTTGTAGACGTGACGCACTTTGAGGTGGTGTCATGCATAACATAAGATGAAGACGCTGAGGGTGTACGCGTGAGGGCACGCATCATTCTGCATACATCCTTGCATTAACAAGAGTACTTAGGACATGTTTAATTGTTCTGCTTTATCATTACTGCTTGATTGAATTGATAACATGTTAACCAGTGCTTTATTGTTCTACTGAGTTAATCACTCACTCCCACGTTCTGGGGCGGTGTTTAAACACCCACCAGACTCTGTGTTAGTTGCTGATGTTGCAGATGTTGATGCGGCTCCTAAGGCGAGTAGGAGTTTGATGATGATGAGGCCGCATTCTCTTTTATGTAGTTTTTAGACGGGTTCTAGTGAGCCTAGTTCGATGCGCGGGATCTTTGAGATTTCTTTTGGGATTAAATGATGTAACTTGATACTTATAATTTTGATAGTAACACTTGTAAAACGACTTGGTATGTATATATATTTTAGGGATTTGCACATGTACACATATGATTCTATAAGTTTTCCGCTTGCATTCTTCACTTATCCCTGAGATTATATTTGCGGTTTGGCTTAATCTATTCCATGTTTTATGTATTCATATAGACAACATACATCCATCATTAAATATGTTGCATAAGTGATGTTTTGGAACTCGAGAGCCGAGTTATGCTCGACCCCCGAATTTCAGGGCATTACATGTTGCAAGGGTGATCGAGGCTCAGCAGACAGACGAGTCATTACAGGATTACCGAGCAGAGGCAGCATCAGAGAGTCAGAAAGATTGGCGAATTGGATCTGATGGTGGGGCAACACCGCTTAATCGGGAGCCCATAAACAAGCTGCCCGAAGACATATGCTATGATCAGTCACCCCTCATATCAAGCATACATATGATGCGTGTGGTCATGAAACATGAAACTATACTAAACATATTACATAACGATGGATTCTTGTTTGTAACGAAGATGGGTCTAGACGGCCTACACACTACAAGTATGGGCCTAACAATGGGCCCTAGGGAGAGTTACAATGCGGACATCTAACCATCATTGCTCCTATAATGTGGATGTCAAACCATCATTGCTCCCAGGGCATAGCCGTTAAAAACATCATTACATACGCTATGGTGAAATCCCTAATCAAATGGGTCAAATCAAATGGGCCGAATCAATGAGCCGATTTAAATGGGTCAATCAATGAGCCGATTTAAATGGGTCAATCAATGAGTCGAACCAATGGGCCGAATCAAATGGCCCGAATCAATTGGTCGATTTAAATGGGCCAAGTCAAATGGGCCTCATGTATATCAAATCGGGCCCACCCTCATATATTTTTGAGATTCGTCCTATTCACAAGTTAACATAGAGATAGATGAAATGAAAACAAATATCAACTTAAATTGGAAACTACTGTTGCCCTTAGAAGTTGAACGGTGGATGTCACGGTCCACTATTTAAATGGTGGGGTCCACTTGAACTTTAGATCTGACTCATCCTTTTGCTCATGCCATAAAATGGTATCTCAAAATGTTTGGATGGTATGGATACAACGTGTACATCATGGTGGGCTCCACCGTTCAAACAATGAATGGTGTAAAATACATACATCAATCTGGGGCCTGTGGGCTTGTTGCCGTCAAAAGGCGCAGCTATATAGCTGTTACAGGTGCTGTAGCTACACTAAAAAGGTAGAGGTGGGTCCCACGTAGGGCCCACCACCATGTATATATTATATAATATAATATAATATCTTCGACGTCTAGGCCCTGGACGGCCTGGACAGTGATATATACCATATATAATATATACTATATATAATATATACCCTATATCATATATATATAATATATATAATATAATATATACCTTATATCATATATATAATAAAATATAATAAATTATCATCGCAGCACATATATTAGGTGTAGCCCCACGTGGGGCCCACCGTAATGTTTAATTCCCATCCAATCCGTTGAGAGTGAGAACCCAAAATGGTTTCAATGGCAGCCACTCAATCCCACTGTTTCCTGTCGTGTGGGCCACTTGAGCTTCGGATTAAGTTGATTTTTCGGGTGACCCTCTGCCCTAAGGGGGCCTACCAAATGCACGGTGTGGATCTCAAGACCACATCATGGTGGGGCCCACGGCTGGGCCCATGGGCCGCTGCCCGTCCGTCCATCGCACGCAGCAGGCGTTGCTTGCGCCTCTGATAGCATCAGCGTCGGCCGCTGTATGATTTTTTTTTGTTTTCCATTTTCCTGTGGTTTTTCACAGGTGGGGTCCGCATCGTGAGAATCCACCCCGCCCAATGGCTCCTATGACTTGAGATAAGCCAAACAAGCCCAATATTCGATATATTTTGGCGTATCAAAACATCAGGGTGGATTTCAACGGTAGACGCCCTACTTGTTATGCTATGACCCACCAGAAAGTCGGTTTGGCCTCATTTTTCGGCCCAACGCCTAAAATGAGGTGGGAAACATGATGGACGGCGTAGATCAAAGCCATACCTCAAGGTGGGGCCTGCATAAGCAGCCCACCATAAAGTTTACATTCCAACTGATATTTGTGTTTTCAGTGGCTGGACGGTACGCAAACCGTCAGTTCACACTTCACTCTTCAGCCGTGTCCAGCGTCCACGGTTTAGGAAACACATACATATAAGGTGGGCCCCACCTACAGACGTGTCATAGATGGGCCACCAAATGGCTGGATGGTGTGGATACAACACATATATAAAGTGGGCCACCATATGCATGGATGGCTTAGATAGAATACACCAAGGTGGGGTCCATCCAAGTGGGCCACATGGCCACATCATCACATAAAAAAATGAAAAAGAGAGGGAGAGAGAGAGAGAGAGAGAGAGAGAGAGAGAGAGGGACACGTGTGATGGAGGGCTCGGCCACTATGAGCCCTCCTTTGCATTTAATCATACATCAAGTGGGTCCAAATACATGTGGGCCCACCAAATCAAAGATCAACGGTGGAGATGTCTTCTCCACAAAAATAGACGATCTAGATGACCCCTTTTTAAGCTAGAAAATAAACATCATGATGGGGTCTATGGAGAATGGCCTTATCATGGAATGATATGAGGATTAAGGTGAGCCATCAGCCACACCTAGGGTCCAAAGTGAGATCCATATCATCAATCGGTAGGCCTCACTTGGCCCATCTTAGAAACATGCAAATCTAACCCTATGAAGCACCCACCGTTCGATCTTCTTGCTCCCTTGGCTTCCTTTGCTCCTTAGCTTTGATTCCAATGGAGGAGATGAGTTTGGATGGTTGAGATGAGAGATGAAAGGGTAGGAAGGGTGGGCCACACAAAATCCTCTCATGGAGGTTGGAAGATGCTTGAACGTGTGGAGTTTTTGGTTGCTTAAGGAAGTGGTTTGAGAATGAGAGAGAGAGTTGAAGAGAGAGAGAGAGAGAGAGAGAGAGAGAGAGAGAGAGAGAGAGAGAGAGAGAGAGGGTGGGTGATGGAGTGATGGATGTGGTGAGTGATGGGTGTAAGAACTTTTTAACTTTTGTAGTTTTTGGTGTAAGAAAAGTATGGGCTTATGTAAGAAACTTTTGACTTTAGGGGTTGCTTGGGGATAGGTGGAAGGTGATGTGTACTTGACATGTACTTGACCCTTGATGGGATTGATTGATTGATTGATGTGACAAGTCATAGAGATTCTCTTGGATTTTGGAACGCGCAACATTTTCCTCGAACCGAATGCGGGCCCATATCTCCTGGCCTGGGTATCGTCTTGGCACGCGAGACATGACATCGGAACCGCGGCGACAACGCGGTTGCTAGGATATAAGTCTTGGGTTGAGTTGACTCGGGTTGACGGCGTGTGACTTAGAGTCGCGCATAAATACCGGTTAAGGGTCGAAGATTGTCGGAATTCGACCGGGAAGACTGTGAAAGTCTACGATTTTGGGGCTACATGTCTAAGGATGGACCGCCATGGACGTCCAACCTCCATGGATGGTCTGGATGTTTGTTGGTCCACAAGGTGAGCCACACATGCATGATCAAAATGGTAACATCAGAAAAATAAAGGATCGGCCACAAGAGGAGGGGCTCCACCATATTAAGGCCCTCCCCTTCATCAATCACACCACACATTTCGTTGATTTACATGATACAACATAGATCAAATACATGCATGTCCTAGAATCAAGATCAATGGTTGGGATACCAAATAATCCTCCATGATAGGGCCCATAAAGGGAAACCTCATGCATGGGATATGCATGCACGAAATAGGCCATTTAGCCACATCTAAGGAATGACGTTGGATCTCCACCATTGATTGGTGGGTCCTACACTTCCCATATGAAAGAAAAAGAGATTTAAGAACATAGAAATGAAAATCCTACATCCTAGAAGTACACCCACCTTAGATCTTATAACATCTCGGAAAAATCCATACAAAGACCCGCGTACCACCTTAGGCAGAAATCCTTAATGAGCGAATCCTTTTGAAATTAGATGAAAATTAATTAAATAATAAACTAAATTAATCGGTGAATTATCTTGAACCACTATCTATACGAACTGCAAAACCCAAAATCATTAGGATCGCTAACTCAACATTACATAAAAACCCAGGAGCAATCTCAAAACCCAGTTGCTCTCGGGAGCACATTGAAACTCAGTATCGGACCTGAACTGTGCGTCGAAAGTCTGATTACCGTGAAACTGTAAGGTTATGACCGCCTTATTGGGCTTCACAACCATCATGGGAATCGAGCCTAAATGGTATATAGAAACGCACAACTTGAGCCTGGAGCGAAGTGTGTGAGAAACGCAAATATCTTTAGAAAATGAACTCAAACTTAAGTAAATTGGACCATTCACTAGCGGGTGAAATTGAAGGTTTCATACCATCAGTTTCTGATCAAACTTTACCCGTGGATTAGGAAAAGTTCCCTACACATGTCAGTATACTTGTGGCCCTGATCGAGTGACGATGACTGTTGAACTGATACAGGTCCTCCACGGACGATCCATAAATCCAATCGAACCAAACTCATAACCTGGCTTAGATCCATGGTCAGGGAACTTACTCTATGACTTGGGTGAGAAATAGACCTTCCTAAGGGCCCTGTTTGCCAAAAATAGGCACCCTTTAGCTATAACCTAAGTATACCATGGCCCTTGGGCCATTGACATCAGTTCTGGGCCTATATAATGCCCTTAAACCACTCCTCTCTCATTCATACGAATTCTCTAACCCTAGGAGAGAGAAGAGAGAAAAGAGGAGAAAAGAGTGAGGAGAAGAGAGAGAGATCTGTGGATCGTTGCTGAGATTCACTCCCACTACTCCACGTACCGAATCACCACCCCACCATCGCTACACTAACAATCCTAGCTTCAATTTGGGTAAGGAATCCTAACCCTAATCTTGTTTTAGGAATCTAAATAGGGGAATGTAATAGCTAACCTCTTTCATGATTTAGGTAGCCGTTGTGTTGTAGACAGGGACGTAGTGTACGAACAGAGTTCGTAACAGGCGTACCGACGAAAGTTGCTGACTATAAACATTTAGGTTATGGTTTTCAAGGCTTTCAACGTCAGCAATGATTTATGCTTGATTTGATTGCTGTCATATGATATTAGTTACGACGTTTTCGATAAACTACACATGTGTGAAATATGTAAATATAAAATTCATCCTATGTGTTTGTTGAAATTTTTGAAGGAATGTGAAATCCTGATTTGTACTTATAGTAAGTTCTAGTCTTAGATACATGTATGTTATATACTTTATAACCGATGTTGTGAAATGAATTGCTATAATTCATATTATAATAAGTCTAGTCTATATATTTGAAAATGTGTAGTCTAAGTGTTTGCTAAAATGTCTGAATGAGATTTTGTTGATGGATTGTACTTATTAAGTGTATTGAGACAGGATTCTTAGTTTCCTTAGTCATATGAATAGTTTTCTTCATGTATTGTAAATTGTCACTATATGATTTGTGGATGAAATGCATATGTATTTCAACTTGTGTAATGTGTTTAATAAAATGCTCAAATGAGATTTATGTTTGTATAGTTTGTTAAATGCTGATATGAGTAGCATATGTGATTCCTTATTGCATTTGAGTATGATTGAGACTACTTCGCAGTCTAGGCAATTGGTAACGATTCCCAATTTAGTGGCCGAACTAGCTTCATCACATTGGTACTCGAGGAATCCGAGTCGTACGGTGACTGTCGACAGTGGTCAGGCCACGCGGAGTGCTTACGCGCTCTATGTCGATCAGTTCAACGTACGCTCGTACCAATCACACTTGTCAAGTAACCTAATTAGCCTATTGTGTATTTACCATGTATGGATGTTACTGCTTGAATCTAAGGTACCGCTTACCACAGTAAAGCCCATTTCAACCATAGTACCATGATCCGCTAAGACTTATGAGCCAGGCATGATGGTATGGGACACCGTGGTCGAGCGTTGCCGGGGTGACATGCCTCCCCGTAGTGACCCGTGAGCAACCCAAACTCGTGAGCCGAATATGGTGGTATGGGACACTGTATTCGAGCTATCAGCCTACATTCAGGTGACGAGCTCTCGTAGTGACCTCGAGTATAAAATAAGCCTACGTTGACGGTGATGAGCCTCTCTGTAGTGACCTTGAGATGAGCCTCTCTGTAGTGACCTTGAGTGTAAACTCGTGAACTTACTTATCCACTGCTTTCATCAGGGGTGATGCCTTACAACTTGCCTATCGTATGTGACTAACTAGGATTGACGACCCTAGATAGATCCTTGTTTGGGTAAATGATATAAAGGGAGGTACTTTAGCTTCCTGAATCTGCTGTATGAATAAATCTAATTAAGTATTCGCTAACACGACCATGCACCGCATTGCATGTGCTTTAGTGAGGAAGCGCACATTTAGGGAGTTTGTGATTGTGAGATGATGTCGCTGAGGGAGTGCAGGTGAGGGCGTGCATCATTACGGCATATCATTCCTACATTAACAAGAGTACTTAAGATATGATTGCCATACTGCTTTATCATTACTGCTTGATTGAATTGATAACATGTTAACCTTTGCCTTATGGTACCACTGAGTTGATCACTCACTCCCACTCTAGGACAATGTTTTAAAACACCAACCAAACTCTGTTGTAGATACAAGTGTTGATGGAGCTATGTAGCTGAGATGGACTTCATGGATGAGAAGGAGGAACTCTCCCATATTCAGCTATCAGGCGGGTCTCTGTAGACCTTGTTCTGATTCGATGGGATTACAGGGTTACATGAATTAGTTGGACAGTTACATTTTGAAATTTTATAAATTTTGGAACAAACACTTGTATATATTCAGCCTGGAACAGATTCATACTCCGGATGGTGAAACACTTTCATGTTATAATTCAAGTACTTAAGTCTTCTGCTTGCTTAATTTAATTGCACTTGGAGTATGATATATTATTTTAGATTAATCACACTCATGTTTAATGCACTAATATGGACAATATTTAATCATCATTATCTATGTTGCATAAGTGATGCATCGGATCTCGGGAGTTGAGCCTTTGCTCGACCCTCGATTTTCGGAGCGTTACAGATCTCTCCAAACTTGTATCTTCTAGATCCTAGTGCACTAAGGGAACCATATTAGTGGGTGAGATGAGATATGGATGGTTAGATTGAAAGGAAATAGGGGAAGGTGGGGTTGGAATGGGGTGGATGTCCCAACCTCTCTTGCTGAGGAATGAGAAAGAGAAAGGGGAAATAAGAGGGAGTGAAGAGAGAGAGAGAGAGAGAGAGAGAGAGAGAGAGAGAAAGCCTTTTAAGCTAGGTAATCATTTCTCTCTTGCCTTGGTTAGAGAAGAATGATGATTGCAATAGGGAGTTACAACAAAAGTTGTAGGGTTAGTAGGTTTTCTAGGCTTGTGGGAGGTGTTTAGAGGTAAGTGGTGTAGGAATAGGGCTTAAGTAGTGTGCGTGTGTAGTGTGTGCTGGAAATAGTGCTAAGAGATGGGACTTACCTAAAAATCCATTCACAGTATCCCTAGGTGGGCCACATGACCATGATCAAGGGCTAGAAATGAAATGCACACAACTTATGATCTACATGTCAGATGAATGCACAAGATGGGGCATTGGAACCGCAACGACGATGCGAATAAGATGACACAGGTTTCGGCTCGATTCGAGTTGGGTCAACGTGACCGGACTTAAGGATGACCGCAAACATAATCCGAGGGTCACGGGTCATCGGGATTCGACTGGTAGGACCGCGAGACCAAGATGAACGAAATGCATACTCACACACACACATGCACATATGCGAACTTGGGTAGGGTCTTACAACTCTCCCCACCAACAAAGAAATTTCATCCTCGAAATTGACCAATGCATGACAAAATGAAAAGTAAAACACCACCATCATATAACAATCATCAAAAGAGAAGGTAATACAATCAGCATATATCAATCAACAAACAAATGGGGATAACGCTCTCTAATCTTGGCCTCACGTTCCCAAGACGCCTCGTCCTCCGAATAATGACTCCATTGCACCTTCACTAAGGGAATGACTTTGGTCCTGAGGACTTGCTCCTTCCGATTAAGCATATGAATCGATTGCTCAATGTAGGAAGCATCTTCATGGACCTCGAGTGGTTGCCAATCAATCACAGGAATACTGTCCGACCCACATTTCCGCAACATAAAAACATGGAATACGTCGTGGATCGCGGATAACTCAGGAGGTAAGGCAAGCCTATAGGCCATAGTGCCCATGCGCTCGGTAATCTCAGAAGGTCCAATGAATCTGGGGGCAAGCTTAACTTTCACACCAAAATGAAACACACCTTTCATAGGCGAGACCTTGAGATATACCATGTCCTCGACTGCGAACTCAAGGGGTCTGCGTCGACGAACTCAAAGTAATACTCTGAAACATACTCGAGTATCTGCCACTCTCGCACCATCATTTGAGCTACCAGGCCTCGTGGTTGACGGCTGAGCGCGTCCACCAGCACATTTGCCTTACCCGGGTGCTACTGAAGGTCGAAATCATAGTCCTTCAACAGCTCCATCCATTGCCTCTGTCGCAGGTTCAACTTGGACTGTGAAAATAGGTACTTCAAGCTCTTGTGATTCGAGAAAAGCTCGAACCTGACCCCATATAGATAATGCCTCCAGACCTTCAGTGCGAAGACAACTGCTGCAAGCTCCAATCGTGGGTGGGTTAGTTCAGCTCATGGGCCTTGAGCTAGCGCGAGGCATACGTCATTGGCTTCCCATGCTGCATCAGTACAACACCCAAGCTAACTCTAGAGGCATCAGTGAAAACAATAAAACCCTCACTCCCATCAGGAAGAGTGAGAACATGAGCGACGTGAGACGGTCCTTCAACTCCGTAAATGCCTCCTCGCAGGCGTCACTCCAGACGAACTCGACGCCCTTCCGCGTCAACCGGGTCAGCGGTGCAGCAATACGAGAGAAACCCTCGATAAACCGTCGGTAATATCCCGCTAGACCAAGGAAGCTACGGATCTTAGACGCGTTCATGGGCTGGCCCCACTGACACACTGCATCAACCTTCGAGGGGTCCATAACGATACCCTCCCTTATCACCACGTGATCGAGGAACTTCACCTCCTCCTGCTAAAACTCGCACTTCTCCAGCTTCGCATACAACTGGTGGGTACAGAGGGTCTACAACACAATCTGTAAGTGCTCAACATGGTTCTCCCTAGTCCTCGAATATACAAGAATATCATCAATGACTACCACCACGAACTGATCGAGGAATGGCGAAGACCTCGTTCATCAGCTGTATGAATACGGTGGGCGCATTGGTCAGTCCGAACGACATGACCAGAAACTCAAAGTGACCATAGCGCGTCCGGAAAGCCATCCTCGAAATGTCCTCCTCTCGGACCCGAATCTGATGGTAACCGGAGCGCAAGTCTATCTTGGAAAAATACTATGCACCCTGCAACAGGTCGAATAGATCATCAATACGGGGAAGCGGGTGTCGGTTCTTGATGTTGACTCTATTGAGCTTATGATAGTCCATAGAGGCCGCAACGAGCTATCCTTCTTCACGAATAATACCGGGGCTCCTTAAGGCGAACTGCTGGGACGAATGAAACCTAACTCCCGGAGCTCATCCAACTACTCCTGTAGTTCTCTCAACTCCAACGATGCCATCCGGTGGGGGGTTTTCGAGATAAGCGTGGTATCGGACACCAAATAAATCTGAAATTCCACTTGTCGATGCGGCGATAAACCCGAGATCTCCTGAAACACATCTGAGAACTCACAAATAACTGACAGCTGCTCAATACACCCTGCCACAAAATCCTCGACGACAGAAGCCAAAAAACTAGATAACGGCTCTCCCCTAGGCTCAGCGACAAACTAGAATACTAGCAAGACGGGAATGTGAAACGTGATGGTCCTCGCGGCATAGTCTAAGACGACACAATACTCCGCAAGCCAGTCCATGTCCAGAATAACATCAAAGCCTATCATCGACATCACGAGTAGATCGGCAGGAAGAAACATCTCGCCCACTAACACCGGGCAAGAAGGGCAGCGACAAGTCAACACAACGGACTTCCCCATGGGAGTCGAAACGGCTAAGGCCTCAGACATGGACTCCGATAGAATACCGGTCGATTGACAAAACTGCTCGGCCACAAAAGAATGGGAGGCACCAGAATTAAATAAAACATGAGCAACGTAAGCAGAAATAATAAGAACACCCTCGACGACTCCGCCAATTGATGACTGCGGGTCCTAGCCTGGCGCCTACTGCGTGGGATAAAATCGGCCCTCAGATGGTAAGGGGAGCAAATCAGAAGACTGCGGATCTGGAGTCTGTGCCTGTTGGGCTGCAATACACACTCGACCCAGGGACTGGACATATGGATATCCCATCTGCTACTGCTGCTGTTGTCTCTGCTGGAGAGGTCTACCTAGTTGCCTCTGCTGAGGAGGAGCCAGTGGTGGTTGGAAGCTGCACTCGTTGCTGTTGAGGAGGATAAGGAGGAGGCAATTGCGGTGGCCTTTGCTGCTGCATGGGGAGAGGGCACTCACGCCTCTGATGACAGGCCTGTTTATAACTGAAGCAAACACCGAAAAAGGGGCTGAAAGATGGAGCAGCTGGCTGTGCTGATGATGATGATGGAGCTGCTGACCGAGCCGAAGGTTGCCGAAACTTTGATCTGCCCCTCCTCTGCTAACGGTGCTGCTTGAAACTGCTGGCTGGTGCTCTCCTCTTCCGATCTCCACCGAAAATCTGCTCTCTCGATCTTTGGGTAATAGCCCAATCCTCCTTATAAACCAATGCCCGATGGACAACCTGATTGAACATCTCCAAACAATGTCCCACCACACGGCTACGAAGGGCAGGACGCAAACCAGTCATAAAGCGACGAACCCTCATCTTCTTATCGCTGGTAAGATGAGGAGTAAATCTAGACAAGGCTAAGAAATGGGCCTCATACTGTAATACTGACAAATTGCCCTGAACTAGGGTCTCAAACTCGATCGCCCTCTGGATTTGAACATGCTCGGGGAAGAATTTCTGGTTAAAACGAACCACAAATTCCTCCCAGGTCCAAACGAAATCTGGACCGGCCATCCTGGATACGGATGACCATCAATGACAAGCCTCACCCTGAAGAAGATAAGTCGCAAGGGATACCCTCTGATCGGCTGGACACTACATAGTGTCAAAAATTCTCGCGATCTCAGTGCGTCATGTCTCGGTGGCAGAAGGGTCGGGATCACCCCTGAATCTCGGAGGGTCATGTTGTCTAAACTCCCTAAAAATAGCGCTAGCACGTGACAAATCACCCTGATCAGATACTAGAGTAGCTACAGGCTGACGAGTCTGCAACGCGGTAGCGACAAGCTGCATCAGCTGCTGAAAATACTTGGCTCCTATAGGCACTGTCGGAAAAGTAGGAGCGGCACTCGCCTCGGGCGAAGGCACAAGTGTGACTGACGGGGTAGGAGCCTCTGTAACCAAAATAGTAGGCTGAGGAGGGTGAATCGGTGGGGGAACTGGAGCAATTGAGGAAACGAGCGCTACGAGCTCAACAGGAGGCTGAATCGGGGCCTCAGGAATCGGGTCCTCAATAACGAGAGCAGGATGCGCTCAAGTAGAATGGGTATCTAGGGTGCCTCATCTACGGGCACCATGACTACGGGTGCCACGTGTAGGTGGCATCGTCTACAAAATAACGATAACGTAAGGAATCAAGACAATTACAGGCTTAATATGGAGTGAAAGGAAGGGTCTCAGGACACTACTTGTCCTAAGCTTTTAGCAGACATGTGATGTTATCCTGAGTTATTCCAGAATTACTTGTTATGCTCTGATACCAACTCCTATCACGCCCCAGACTCGGTAACCAGACTCATAAGGAACCCAATAGCCGGTTCTGGCCGTAACAGCATCCGTAGTACCCCATTCTCAGCTCCTGAGGTAGGTTCAGATCTTGGAATCCCACAAGGAGGATTTCCATAACCTATAACCATTTCTAATATGAGCATACCTAAGATCACAACAAGTAAAATCTCGAAAATAACAAAGGAACACATTGCAAAATCAACTATGAATTTGAACTTTTACAAGCTTTCATAAGGTCCAAAAGGACATACATAAGATAATAAAAGAAGAAGAGAAAAGTCTGCAACACTGGGGTCCTTAAGCTCAACTCTACTCCAAGTTCTGCCGCTACGATGCCTGGATCTCCTGCATACATTAATCATGCATAAGCTTATAAAAGCTTATAGGGTGGTGAAAGTGTTTTACAATAGTGCGCAGAAGAATAATAGGAGGTACAGGAAGGGAAACATGCTCAATGACAATATCACTAGCCTTACCAAGGCTTGTCATGAATACGATGCAATGAGTACTGGGCGCCTTACCAAGGCAATGCATGAAGGGGCTTATAAAGCTGATGTGAATGCGATGCAAAGTAATGCTAGTGCTCATAACCAATCCACATATCAAGTATATTTTCAATCATAAGGAAATCACTGGGGTCCATTACACTGCTGGATGATTGCCGCTCTACAGACCCTGTATAGTCAAACGAGTGTAAGAGACTTCACTACCCGCCTGTGGATAGCCAATCACCAGCAAGGCCTGATGGTAGTGGACCCATTTATGAGTTGGTCAGACTCAGCCTAGCAATGCCTCCTTACATCAGGTAAGTAAGGCCACACCCCTACCCAACTGACTACACGATAGTGGGAGTCGCGGCCTAATGGTATAATGCCCACGTGCGCTCATAGTTTTCACTCGGTCACGGCGTTAGGGCAAATCCTTGGTACCATGAAAGTATTGAGAATTTCAGCCATGGGCATCCTATGCACCCTGTATGCTTAAGTAATATTTTCAGTGTCCACACATATGGCCATCCACGAACGTCCCTATGGAGGCACGACCCTGGTGAAGCAAGAGTGGTATCATCATGAAATGCGATTACAATGCATGAGTCACACATACGAATCATGCACAAGCTTTAGGCACTCAATGTGCACAAGGGGAGAAACTCCATCCCTCTATGACTACCACACAATGCAATCAATTCACACAGATAATGCATATGGGTCACAATGATGTAAGTACGTTACCTGTAGAATATATTCCTCCTTCCCAAGGAGGGACAAGGTCTAGGTACATAGACAGGTGCTCTAATGAGAAGTGAAGTCCTCTATTGGGGCCCCAATACTTTGGGATAACACACAAGCTAAGAGAGTCATAAAGCCTCAAGGAGGAAACGATCCTAACAAGGTCCAAGCTGGGCCTTCAACTACCTATAAGGGCCCTATGGGCCTACCTTAGGGCCACCAAGGAGGACATCCGACCTCAACTGGTCCCAAAAGATAGCCCACTATGCATATAAAGTAAAGTCCAAGGCCGAAGCAAATCCATGGCCTAGTGGGCCATACATTAAGCCCAATACATAGGCAACATGGTGGGCCCTCAAGCAAGGTTTGGGCCCAACCATAAAGGTCATGAGTCCACTCATTGTGGTGGGCCTATTGGGAAGCCCATTACTCCAACATATGGGTGATCCTTATATTAAGAATAAGTAAGTTGGACCTCACATCTCGGCCCAAGTATGAGTTTATTTTAATGGGCAAGCAAGGGCCTAACTACTTAAATATTTGGCCCATAAAACCCATCACAATGGCATGATAATATAGGCCCCAAGGGTCCAATGGGCCTATCAAAAAGTTTCAAGACAATGGGCCTAGAAAAACCCAACAAATAACTAAGAAGACTAGTCCAATAAAAGCCTGATTGGAACGGGCCTTAAATATGCACTAATTAAGCCTAAAATCTAATTAAAAATAGGGCAAGATATGTGTAACAATATCCCTAAATTTGGTGGACCATGCTGTCCCAAAACATCCATTTATGGGCAGCAACCATGGGCCTATTGCTGAAATTCCAGCCCACCCACAATCTGACATTGCTGGAAATTCAAAATTTAATTTAATTATATGTTTATTTTTATTCCTGGTGACCCATACATATCATAGGAGGGTCCACCAGATAAAGGGAGTGGATTAAACACATAAATCAGATGGGCCATGCTGTTGGACTGGACATCCAGTAGCTGCCTAATGGGCTGGGCGTCCCATGTGTAGGCAGCTCTATAAGCCTGGGTATTTGGCCTAAAAACTCATCCAATGGGCCCCAATTAGATGCTACAAAAGGGGAAGATGATCAAGTCTCCTATGGACCCCACATGGATAAATGGTGGGATATAGAATACATTTAGATGGGCCCACAAAGTAGCCTGGACAGCCAGCCAAGGCTGGACACCCTAGCCTGGGTGTCCTAGCCTGGTGGGCCACTCCAGGATGCACCACGGATAGTACAGGGCCCCGATGGCCCTAAAAATTTGTAGGGTGATACTTCCATGGGTGGGTCATACTTTTTAAAAATTTTATAATTTTTGGATAACTGGAAGTATTTTAATTAATTTAAAGAAAATAGTATGTCCAGAAAATCTGTCTGACCTGGACGTCCCAAAGTGGTGGGCCGGTTCAGCCCTTGCCACGGTGTGCATAGGGGTCCGTTGGCCCCAAAAATTGATAGGTGGGTCTTAACATGAGTGGGATACCTCTATACAAAATTTCATAATTTTTTGATGATCATAAGTATTTTAATTAAATTAAGGAATATAATCTGTCTAGAAATTCTGTTAAGTACAGAATTCTACATAGACCATGATTGAGCACCCAATGGGGTGGGCCCTGGATGTCCAAAAATTGGGAAATTTAAATTTAAACCTTCCCACATATATGTAGTATAAGTTAGGATCTACCAAAGTGGCCCACCTGATCAGAAACTATTTTAAAATTTTGAGTTTCCAAATTGCAACCTTGCTGGAATTACAACAGAAATTTCAACAAGGTTCCCATATTGGCCCACTCTTTTGGAGACCCAAATGAGGTCAGTTGAAGCTGAAATTTAGCATGATTATAGGTGGGACATGTACCTTTAAAAATTATATATCACTTGGTGCAAAACTCTCCACAAAAGCTCCAAATTCTTGCCTCAAATTGGCTCAAAAATCAGTCTAGACAGATTTGGACAACAACATGTAATTGAAAGAAATTAAATATAGACATCATTTAAGATGAGATTTAACCCCCAAAAATTATGTTGTGAACCACCCCAGTGGGCATCACAAATATTTAGACCTTTCTCATCATCAAAAACCCCTTGCAGTGCCCCATTTAGGTGGATTTTGGGACCACATGTCTAAGGATGGACTGCCATGGACGTCTAACCTCCATGGATGGTCTGGATTTTTGTTGGTCCACAAGGTGGGCCACATATGCATGATCAAAATGCTAACATTAGAAAAATAAAGGATCGGCCACAAGAGGAGGGGCTCCGCCACATTGAGGCCCTCCCCTTCATCAATCACACCACACATTTCATTGATTTACATGATACAACATAAATCAAACACATGCATGTCCTAGAATCAAGATCAATGGTTGGGATACCATCCCAACCATGATTCTAAGGTCTAGATGACCTATCATGCAATGGAATCCAAATAATCCTCCATGATGGGACCTATAAAGGGAAACCCCATGCATGGGATATGCATGTATGAAATAGGCCATTTGGCCACATCTAAGGAATGATGTAGGATCTCCACCATTGATTGGTGGGTCCTACACTTCCCATATGAAAGAAAAAGAGATCTAAGAGTATAGAAATGAAAATCCTACATCGTAGAGGTACACCCACCTTAGATCTCTCTAAACTTGTATCTTCTAGCTCCTAGTGCACCAAGGGAACTATATCAATGGGTGAGATGGGATATGGATGGTTAGATTGAGAGGAAATAGGGGAAGATGGGGCTGGAATGGGGTGGATGTCCCACCCTCTCTTGCTAAGGAGGAATGAGAAAGAGAAAGGGAGAAATGAGAGGGAGAGAGAGAGAGAGAGAGAGACAGAGAGAGAGAGAGAGAGAGAGAAAGCCTTTTAAGCTAGGTAATCATTTCTCTCTTGCCTTGGTTAGAGAAGAATGATGATTGCAATAGGGAGTTACAACTAAAGTTGTAGGGTTAGTAGGCTTTCTAGGCTTGTGGGTGGTGTTTAGAGGTAGGTGGTGTAGGAATAGGACTTAAGTAGTGTGTGTGTGTAGTGTGTGTTGGAAATAGTGCTAAGAGATGGGACTTACCTAAAAATCCGTTCACACTATCCCTAGGTGGGCCACATGACTATGATCAAGGGCATGAAATGCACACAACTTATGATATACACGTCGGATGGATGCACAAGACGCAGCATCGGAACTGCTACGACGATGCGAACAAGATGGCACAGGTTTCGGCTCGATCCGAGTCGGGTCTACTTGACCGGACTTAAGGATGACTGCAAACATAATCCAAGGGTCGCGGGTCACCAGGATTCGACTGGTAGGACAGCGAGACCAAGATGAACAAAATGCATACTCACGCACACATGCATACATGCGAACTCGGGTCGAGTCTTACACCTTAGCCTAGGATGAAGTAGATCCATAGCTCAGGTGGCCCCCACTACTTAATTTAAGTCGTAATCGTTGGTTCTCGTTAATACAGTGGTCAGATTGATTCTTGTCATGCCCCAAACTCGAAAATCGGGCTCACAAATTTCTCGATCGCCGAATCCGGCGCCGACAACTTAGGCTAGGTTTGTATTTATGCCAAATTTGGTTACACGGTAACACTCGAGTACTGGAAAGTACGTGATGTTACAATCTACCCGCCTTAAAGAGAGTTTCATCCTCGAAATTCAGTACTTCTACCGTGGACAGGAATGATGACAGTCTAATTATCAATGCTTCTAAGTATTCACTAATTCCCTTTAAAGGTTGTACGTTTGTACAATGTATATGAGTAATTATGAAAACTGGAGTTATTACAATCTACCCCCCTAAAAAAGAATCTCGCCTAGAAGATTCGATAACGTTCATTCAATTTGTTAATAATACTCGTAAAATCATCTTAAGGGTGTTCCCTATCTCAAATACATCCAAGTGGGCTATCACAACTTGGATTTGACGGGTTACTTCTAAATTTTACCAAAACTCTTAAGTCTCTAGTCTAGCAGATCAACTAGCATGTTTAGGTCCTACTAATAGTTAGAAATCATCCCAGCACTAACAAGAACTAGGGGATCATCCTATTGCTTGCCAACGATAGAATTTCTTATAGTATTTACTAATATTATAAGTTTATTTGGGTGGCTAATAATCATTTCTTGTCTTTATTTCTTTTACTCCTAATGATAGTTCCCTGTTGTCCATAGTACAATACAATTTCTATCTTTCAGTGTCTAGGCTAACACGATTAGATGGTCGTAGTAGGTTTGAGCCCGATACATCATTCATCTGTCTGCACAGGACAGAGGATTTTGGTATCCATTCGTAATCCGGTTGAACCTCGATCCTTTACTTGATCAGAGCATTGGAATCATTGAGATTTGCTAGGACTTCGAATTTGAGCCAAACTAGGTCAACCTCGTTTAAGTATGGTTCTATCAACTCGTGATTCTGAATATTCTAGACTCTTGAGAAATATCATGTAATCTTATATCCTCATACATGACAAGTCTAGGTGGCCCATTACGCTTCCACTGCGCACTCTGGTCATCTAGGTTTAATGCAAAAATTTCAGGACCAGGGTTCTTATATGAAGCCTAAGTTTAGAATTTTGCTAAATCCATCTGGGCTTTCAAATCAATTTTCCAATATACGTAGTCCAGAGTTAAAAATTCACCTAAAATTCTATAATTCCATCTCTAGTAAATTTTTACGTGGTGGAACTATAGGAAATGTCACCTCCAAGTAAGGAGACGTATTAGGGAATCCAAGCTACAATTCCTACTACGATTCTTAAGTTTAGAGAGCACTCGTGTCCAATCAAGCGTACAATATGATGGTTAAGGAAAATTCCTACAATTCCAAGTTAGTTTCATTTGCCAAATCTTATAACAATATTATTTCTAACTTTTAAGAAAATTTTGAAAAAGTTCAAATTCTAAGTTTTTCTAAGGATTGTTTATTGAGAGTCCAATTCGAGGAATTTTCATCATAATTCCCATTTGCATCATAGTGGGCACTTATTCCCTACAATACCTAAGCTTAGTCTCTAAGTTCAGACAACTACCCTGGTAGTTTATAAGAGAACCAAAATTTCCACTTCTAAGTTCAATTGACTAACTTAAAATGTTTAAAGGGGGCCTAAGTTCATTTCTAAGTCTTTTTGTTCATCCAAACAAGTTTCTAGGGGCCTAAAATTTTGAGTTTTGCTAAATCTGTTCTAGAATTCAAATCTAGTTCCAATATGCTTATGCTAGGGTTGCAATTCTACCCAAAGTTTTATAACTTTACTTCATCAAAATGGGCCTCATGACATGGGCCTTATATATATATCAGATAGGCCACACCAACGGCCACAATTACATTAATATAAGCCCCATCTCATGGGCCTTATAAATGCCAAGGTGGGCCTCAATGGATGGTCACAATTAAATCAAGATGGGCCTCAATCCATGGGCCCTAATACATCACAATGGGCCTTCTAAATGGGCCATAAATATGCAACAGGTGGGCTCTACACAGCTTACTGGAAACTACTGTGGCCCTTAAAAGTTTTGAATGGTGGATTTCACTGTCCACATATTTCAGTGGTGGGGTCCATAGAACCTTGAGTGACGACTCATTCTTAGTTTCGAACCAAGAAATGAGCTTTTAAAATGGAATTGGACGGTTTGGATAGCACGTCGATGGAGTCCCACGTGGAATGGGTTGATAGATGAATAAAACACATGCATCATCAAGGTTCCGTTCGTTGGACGGTGTGAATAAAATGGATACATCATGGTGGGTTCCACCTGTCCAAAGTGCGTGTGACAATACATACAACAATGGTGGGTTCCACGTGTGTGTGCCTACCATAATATTTGCCATCTAACCTCTTTGTAAGGTTAAACAGTGAAAGGAAAACACAAATTTCATCTTGATCCAAAATCTTTTATGGCCCACAAAACGGTTTTAATGGTTAGAAATTCAATCTCACTGTTTCTAGTGTGGCCATCAGTTGGATGGATGGAAATTTGGAGGCAACGACCGAGTGTGCCACCTCCGTGAACGGTGTGGATGTAAAAGTATACATCATGGTGGGGCCCACATGTAGAGTTGTGGTCCCCGGCTCGACCAACCATAGCAGCACGGTTTATTGTTGGTGTAACGGAATTTTCCCATTAATGTACCTTATAATATATATATATATATTTGAAACCCAATTTTTTTTTGGGTTTTTCATATGTGGGGCCCGCGTTAAGTAAATCCACCCCAGCCATTGGTCTCTACAGACTATGACAAGTCCATCGAGCCCAATATTGGACATGTCTTGGCGCGTAAGAAATTTTAAGCAAATTTGAAAGGTAAAAATCACCGTTTTTAATGCTATGGCCCACCAGATACTCGGATCAACCTCATTTTTCGGCTCAACGCCTAAAATAGTCTGAGGAAGAGGATGGACGACGTGGATTGAACACATGCATCAAGGTGGGGCCTACATGAGTGGGCCACCCATAGCTTGGAAACAAGCTGATGTTTGTGTTTTCCAAACCACGTCCAGCGTCCCTAGACGCTGGACGTTGCACGTAACAAATACATTAGAGGTGGGCCCTGCTTAGGTGGGCCACTTCATGGAGGATGGTGTGGATACAACACACACAAAGTGGGCCCCACTTGTAGATGGTTTGGATAGAATATATGCCTCATGGTGGGGTCCATTCAAGTGGGCCACACAACCATATCATGATCTCATAAAAGAAAATGAAATAGAGAGGGAGAGAGAGGGATAAAGAGTGGGACACGTGTGATGGAGGGACCCCGACACTATGGGCCCTCCCTTGCAACCAATCATACATCAAGTGGGTCTCATTATACATTGGCCCATTAAATCAAAATCCAACGGTGGAGATCCCTTCTCCACTAAAATAGACGGTCTAGATGACCCTATGTATACAAGAAAAATAAACATTATAATGGGGTCCATGGAGAATGGCCCCATCATGGAATGATCATGATGATCAAAGTGGGCCATCGGCCACATCTTAGGGTCCCAAGTGAGATCCAAACCATTAGTCGGTTGGCCTCACTTGGCCCATCTTAAAAATATTAAAACTACTCTATCAAAGCACCCATCGCTTGATCTTCTTGCTCCCTTGGCTTCCTTAGCTCCTTAGCTTCGATTCCAACGGAGGAGATGAGGTTTGGATGGTTGAGATGGGAGATGAAGGGGTAGGAAAGTATGGGCTTTGTAAGAAATTTTTGACTTTTGTGGTTGGTTGGGAATGGGTGAAAGGTGATGTGTACTTGACATGTTGAGATTGATGGATTGATGTGACAAATCGTAGAGATTCTCTCAGAATTCGCACGCGCGGCGTTTTTCTCGCACCGAACGCTGGCCCACATCTCCTAACCAAGGTATCTAATTTTCAAGGGGACCTAGGTTTTGAATTTCTACATTCTCAAGGTGTCCTTTGGTTAGATGGAATTTCATGTGAGTTTGGATTGTCATCCAAGTCACTTCTAATGGAACCTAAGTTTGGGTTTCTACATTTCCAATCATGCTTCTATATCTAGGGCAAATAATCCTAAGTTCAATTTCTAATTTCAAACATCCTAACCTGAGACATTCAAAGCTTGTATAAGATCATTTCCCAAGGCCTAGTTTGTCTAAACTATGCTCTGATACTAACTGTAATGCCCCGTATTTTCAGGACCCGAGTATATGACCCATTTCCTAAGAACCCGAGTGTTAACTTAAAAAGAGCCAAATTCCATATATAATCTTTTTCTTTTATCAGAGTTAGTAGATAAGCGTAGAATGGACAAGTCAGCATAAAGGAAAATTTTCATTTACATTTAGAGTATACAAGAGTTTGCCCATAATGACTTATACAAACCAATGTCTCCACGTTAACATTACAAGATTTACATACATGAGAAATATATAGAAGCATATAAATGAAAGCCGTAAGATCGCGCAACTTCCTTGGTAGGTATAACCACGAATCCTTAACCACTAAGATGGCTCCTCATTAGTCTGAACCTGCATATCACTTAAGCCACCTGTGCTACCTGTACGGTTATATATTTGATGGATGAGTGACCAACTCAGTGTGAATTTTCCTTAAGATTACACACCGCCGCCTTAGTTAAGCATAGTTAAAAACAACAAGCATTTAAAACAGCCAAAATGTAGTCTTATTTAAATGAATGGATGCGTGAATGCACATCGACCTGGGGATATACATATAGTCAGACTTGGGCTCATCACCCATGCAATCATCGACCTGGGAATGCTCATCCAGTCGGAACTTGGGCTCGTCACCCGAAAATAGGTCGATATTCGATGGTCTGGGAGCTAGCGAAACGATACCTAAATAACACTAAGGTACGTGCTACAACATCTAGAATTAGCCACGTGTCATCGCCAATATGCTATGAATGCATGATTAGCCAACTGTTATTAATCCAGTTACAATCAGCCAATTTAAGTAACTCAATGGTCACTACGAGGGGCTCATCACCCAGCGTATACCGATAGCTCGGGCACTGTGTCCCATGACCACCATCCCTGACTCATGAGATTTCCCCACCTTAAGATGCTTAATGAAGCCCATCGATCAGTGGCCAATCAAATTCAATAAGTAGGGAATTTCATCACATGGTTATAGGCCATCGAAGGCATGTAAGGCAATCACCAAAACATATGACAGACGTTAAATTGTAGTAGAAAAAGGGTGCTCGGTACATTAAATTGAAACGACAAAGGGGTCAGATAAGATTAAACCAGGACGGTTAAAGAGATCGTTTTTAGGCTACTCAAGCCGTATGACTTATGGATGGTAAATCCCACATTAATATTCCATATCCCACATAACCTCCAATCGAGGGTCCATTCCATTCCACACTCCATCATGTTATATCCTAAGTATGGGTTCACATACACAAGAGGGCTTACCCACTAATAAGTGTAGCGAATATAGGTTCATAGTGACTTACAACAATTCATGTGAAAATATACCGTTATAGCATGGCAGGCATATGTTAAGCATAATAATCACAACAAGTCATTATGTGAACTATAAATTAAAATAAGAGCTATCATGTAAGTAACTATTGCATGCAATCATGTTTCACAATTATCAACCGTAAATCAGATATAAATCATGTAAGAGATCGCATGCTATGAATTAACAATTTTGATTCTTAATAAAGACTATAACTTAAACTAATTTGGAGATGGAAAGCTTAAGGGGAAGAAATCATCACCTTATACTTTGAATCATCTTCTAGTGTCACTAAGTGCTTGCGCCCTTAGAATTGTATCCTAACACAAATCATGAACTTATACAATTAGATCCAAGTTCTACGCACTTCCTAGGTTTAAGATCGTGGCCTAAGGTTTGAATTACTTATCTTAGGGTTTTGATATAAAATTAGGATTTTCATCCTAGGGTTTAGGGCTAGGCTTATATTTTAGGATTTGAATTGTAGTTGGCATACGATAAATAATAATATTAATTTAATAATTAAAAAATAATTATTAACATTGGTATTATGAATAATATTAGCTAACTTAGTAATAATAATCATTATGATGCTAATAAATTCTATGATCTACTATTAATGATCGTGCTTAAGAATGATAAATAAATGACTAATATCTAATAACAGTAACTTTGTTCGCAATGCCTACTATTAGCATGGATAATCTATTAATAGTTAATCCTACTTAATAATCGCAATTATCATTGACATATTATTAATAACATAGACTTAAAACAATCTGATTTTGGGGAGAAGAGTCGACTTACATTGGTTGACTCGGCAGCAAGTTGGGTTCTAAACCCGATCTGTTCCCAACGGCCCCAAGTCGCCATCGCTCCTATCATGCAGTTTAACGTCAACTAGACCCGAAGAAGGCCCAACCCAAATACTTCAGTCTATACTCAACTCGGCCTAGCTAAACTTAGCCTTAACCGAGTTAACTCGGTTCCAGCCGAGTTGACTCAGCTTAACCGACCATCCTTCTTTCTTCTTTCTCTTTTCTTTCTCCCTTCCTTTTCTTCCATCTCTCCCTTTCTTTCCATATGCTGGAGGTCCAACAACACCCCCAGACAGCCGGTCTCCAGCTCGTCAGCGAGTCGAGTCAAAGTGATGAAATGACCGCATCTTTCTCCTCTTCTCTCTCTCCCTCTCTCTCTCTCTCTCTCTCTCTCTCTCTCTCTCCTTCTTCTTCTTCTTCTTCTTCTTCTTCTTCTTCTTCCTTTGTTTTTCTTTTCTTTTCCTTATGGCCAAAAAATGTCTGGATTGACCAGACCCATCCTTGGCTGGGACCTAACTTGGGCCAGCGGGTTCAGTGAGTCGGGCAGGCTCAGTTCGAGCTGGTCATAGTGGTGCGGTGCAACAGCCGCACCACCCTCCTTCTTCTTTCTTCTTCTTCCTTCTTTGTTTCTTTCTCTTTTTTCTTTTCAGACACGTCCCACAGAGCTTGGACGAGGCCGGACGAAGGCCAAAACCACTAACAACCGACTGCTTCTTGGTGGAGAAGAAGACCGCCATTAGTGGCAGATCTCGGTACATGGTGTTTTTCTTAGAAGCGGATGCATTGGATGGTCTGAATCGATGGAATATAGCTAGGAGATGCTATGGTTCGAAGCTTAGGTAAGGTTTAAGTGGTGGTTTTGGAGCAAGGAGGAAACGACCATTTTTCTTCCTCTTTTTCTCTTTTATTTTTCTTTTATTCACAAGATGGATCTGCTGGCATTGAACGGCCAAGATTCTCCTCCAAGGGACGGTTAAGATGTAGGGAGGAAGAGTTCAAGCGGATTGCCAAGCTGGCGGTGGAGACACTTTCCATTTTTGGAAACTTAACCCGATGTAACAGTTGGGTTTTGGTTAGGGCTGAGGGACGCACGCGATGGATGGTTCGGATCATCCATGGTGATGATCATGGTGGGCCATAGAACGTCCTAAACGGACGTTATCCGTTCGCTTGCAGAACGAAAGAGAGAACGTTTCTCTCTCATTTTTTGGGCAAACACGGGTCAGACCCGAGTTGACCGGGCTAGCTCACCGGTGCACAGCGGTCGTGCACTAGTCGTGCACACGCACCCCATTAAGTGGGATCCACCATGATGTTTGTGCTAAATTTACACCGTACATTCTATTTCTAGGTTCCCAAGAAGGGTCCCTGATCAAAGATCAGGCAAATGGGATGCCTTGGTGGGGCCCATGACTTGATTCGGGCCCGATTCATGGATTTCCCGCCGATCTAATGGTCGGATCTCCCTGGGATTGAGCGCCAACGGTTAAAAGGTCCTAAAGGGTCCTTTTTAAGGCTTTCATAATATATTACTAATTAAATACTAATATTAATACAAATTTTATTACTATTGTTTATTACTTATAATTTCAATGATTAAAATCTCATACCTATAGATAAATGAACTTTTAATATTAACATACTACTACATACATGCCATTGGTTACATATTTATTAATGTATAATTCATAATATACGATATCATGTTACACATATATATGAATTGAAATTTGTACAATATCATATTTAAAATCACGTTGTTAAATAATATGCTATCTTATTAAAATGCCTAATAATTTTTGTATACATATTTATGAAAATAAAATGTTTAATACTGCGTTAACACCCCATTCTCGCCTCCCAGCATATATACCAGATTCCGATCCTGGATCCTACAAGGAGGATTTTCCAATGTACATTTATCTCGTAATAAACATAACCACAAGCATAACCAAGTCACAAGAACAACATCATCACCACATATCCACTAATATAATCATTTGAGTACAAGATTGAAAATGAAATACGTACATATAATAAAATCTCCGAAGCTCCACGCCCGCTGCCCGACCGCGTCCTATCGTCACCGCATGCATCTATCGTACATAAGCTTACAAAAGCTTAGAGGGTGGTGTGAGTGCGTGCGCAAGGCAAGCGCCAAGTGTACAATATCGAGTAATGCGGAAATATGCGGTAAGTCCATGAATGCTATCACCTGTACCAAAGCTATATGATGTAAGATATGAATGCTATCGGTCATACTAAGGCCATGCAATGCGAGGCCTATGTAGCCAAATGTCATATACGATTAGTGCTAATTTCACAGTGTAATCTAGTTTAGCACTTAATAATTTTCGTCTAATTTCTAAAGGGTTTAGTCCTGAGTTTCTAGCCGAGGTGGTACTCGGGTCTTTGTATGAATTTTTCGAGACACCACAATAACATTTATTTTCTTTCCAATCGCCATAAGGTCACATAGACTGGATTAAGAGGAAACAAATTTCCTAATGATCCAAAACTTATGTGAAACAAAAGGTTTCAATGGCAGACACTCACTCCCCACTACTTTCTATAATGTGGTCCACCTAATCCTAGACATGTCTTATTTTTGGTCTCAAGCTTGTAAGACAAGTTGGTCAGATGGTTGGACAGTTTGGATGCAACACATGCATCATGGTGGGTCCCACCGTCCAGGTGTGGAAGGTGTGGATAAAACACAAATCATGGTGGTTGCCACCGTCCATTGCTATGGACGGTGTGACTAAAACACATACATCATAGTGGGTTCCACTGTCCACTGCTGTGGACGGTGTGGATATAACACATACATCTTGGGGTCCCACGTGGGGCCCACCATAATGTTATATGCCGTCCAACTGTTGATAAGGTCACGCCGACTGGATGGAAGGAAAAACAAATTTCATATTGACCCAAAACTCTTGTGAAGACCCAAATGGGTTTCAATGGCCCATTCAATCACCATTGTTTCCTATGATGTGGGCCACCGAAGATGTATATAGCTGAAATTTTGAGGGCGGCCCACTACCCTAAGGGCTTACAAAATGGACAGTGTGGATATTAGAAACACATCACGGTGGGGCCCACGGCTGGGACCGTGGTCCCTGGCCCGTCTGTCAAATGCAGCCGACATAAAATCATGTCTATTTTTATTTTTAAAAAATTGGATTTTTCTCGAGGTTTTTCATACGTGGGGTCCGCATCGGAAGAATCCACCCCGCCCACTGGTTTTTACAGTTCATAAAAAATTCATCAAGCCCAATATTGGGCATGTTTCAGTGTAGAAAAATTTAAGTGAATTTAAACGGTGAAAATCACTATTCGGACTGTTTCCTTTGGTATGTTATACTTGAATTTTCTACCAACACCTAAAATGAGTTAGTACATAGGATGGACGACGTGGATTGAATCCATACATCCATGTAGGGCCTATACAAGTGGCTCACCCAAATAGCCTTGAGCCAAGGCGAATATTTGTGTTTTCCATTCAACGTGGATGCTAGACGGTTGTGCCTTTCAAGTGGGCTGCCCATGTGGGCCACCAAATGATGGATGGGGTGGACACAACACTTATAAAGTGGGCCCTACCTATAGATGACTTGGATAAAATACATGCCTCATGGTGGGGTCTATCTAAGTGGGCACACGGCCACATCATAACACTAAAAAAATATGAAAAAGAGAGGGAAAGAGAGATAGAAAGAGAGAGGGACACGTGTGATGGAGGGCTCCGCCACTATGAGCCCTCCCTTGCATTCAATCATACATCAAGTGGGTCCCAATACATGTGGGCCCACCAAATCAAAGATCAACGGTGGAGATTCCTTCTCCACCAAAATGGAAGGTCTAGATGACTTCTTTCAAACTTAGAAAGTAAACATCATGATGGGGTCCATGGAGAATGGCCCCATCATGGAATGATCATGATAATCAAGGTGAGCCATCGGCCACCTCTTAGGGTCCAAAGTGAGATCCATACCATCGATCGGTAGGCCTCACTTGACCCATCATAAAAACATGAAAACTAGCTTATAGAAGCACCCACTGTTCGATCTTCTTGGTCCGTTGGAAAGCCGATCTCCTTTTATCTCACTTTGATGGTGGAAGATGAGAAGTGGATGACTTGGATGAAGGAGTTTGGGAGAGGAAAGTGGGCCACACAACTCACTCTTTTCTCACATAGAAATGCATGGACATGTACTCCCTTTGGTTGCTCATACCTATAGATAAATGAACTTTTAATATTAACATACTACTACATACATGCCATTGGTTACATATTTATTAATGTATAATTCATAATATACGATATCATGTTACACATATATATGAATTGAAATTTGTACAATATCATATTTAAAATCACGTTGTTAAATAATATGCTATCTTATTAAAATGCCTAATAATTTTTGTATACATATTTATGAAAATAAAATGTTTAATACTGCGTTAATATTTATAATTCAATTATATATTGTAAAATTATTATTCATTATTATTGTTATTATTATTTTCATTGTTATTATTATTATTATTATTATTATTATTACTTCACAAATTCATGTTTTCTTTTATCATGATGTGGGTCTCGCTCAGTAGGTTATTAAATATTTAATTATCATTATTATTATTATCTTCATTATTTTTCTATGTTGTTTATCGTGGTTTGCATTTTGTCCAATGCCTTTTATTTACTGTAAGGCTTGATAGGAAGGTTAGATTATTTTAAATTCATAAGTGAGCTATACCAAGTGATTCCATAATTAATTAGTGATTCCTATTAGTCCGTCATTCTAATGGATTCCCAAGTTTGGTCCACCCTGACTAATAGGTTTCGCATTTCAAGTTGGGTCCCTAGCCTAGGATGAAGTAGATCCATAACTCAGGTGGGCCCCACTACTTAATTTAAGTCGTAGTCGTTGGTTCTCATTAATGCAGCGGTCGGATTGATTCTGATCTGAACTTCAATGGCATTGAAAATCGTTCAAATGATTGGGGCCACTTTTACGGTCGAATTTAGGCTAGAATGCACGTGAGTGTTTACTTAGGCTAGGTTTGTATTTATGCCAAATTTGGTTACACGGTAACACTTGAGTACTGGAAAGTACGGGGTATTACATTGGTTGATCATCAATAACAATATTTATGGATTCTTGAATCACCTCAGTTCTTTTGTTTAAAACACGATATGCTCGACTGTTTAGAGTATATCTCAAAATATTCTTTCGTCACTTTTAGCTTCAAACTTTTTCAAAATTTTCTAGTCTCGTAAAATAATATACTTGCTTTTGAAAATACAAAAATATTTAATAGAATATTTTTTTTCAAACAATAGTACATAAGTTGTTTTATTTTTAGCTGCTCTTATATAAACATAGTTAATTATGTAGCAAGCGGTATTAATAGCTTCAGCCCATAAATTTTTAGATAATTTTAAGCTATTTAGCATTACACTAGCCATTTCTTGTAAAACTCTATTTTTTCTTTCCGCAACTCTATTTTGTTGAGGAGTTTTAGGGGCAGAAAATTCATGTAATATCCCATGGTTATTAGAGTACTTCTCAAAATTGCTATTTTTAAATTCAGTACCATGGTCACTTTTTATTCTGATCACAGACAGTTCTTTTTCAATCTGGATGAGTTTAATTAAAATTTCAATTTCATCAAAAGCATCCGACTTTTCTCTCAAGAAGGATACCCATGAATATCTAGTATAGTCATCTACTATAACTAGAAAGTATTTATTTCCGCTTCTACTCTCCATTCGAGTTGGTCCAACTAAGTCCATATGGAGTAGTTCGAGAGGTTTTGTAGTGGTTAAGCAATTCACCTTTTGTGACTACTCCTAATTTGTTTGCCTATTTGATAGGCACCACATACTTTATTTTTTATCTTTTTCAATTTGGGTAGACCACGTAGATGATCTCTTTTGCTCAATTTATATAGGTCTTTGTAGTTTACATGTCTAAGACGTTGATGCCAAAGTTCAATTTCACCTATTTGGACCATGTAACATGAATGATTTGTTAAGTAAGAATCATCAATGATATAGCAATTTTCAGAGGTCTTGTGATCATTTAATATTACATGACCTTGATTGTTAATTATTTTACATTCGTGATCTGAAAATTTTACACTATGATTATTATCACATATTTGACATATGCTCAGCAAATTATATTTTAAGCCTTCAACATATAGCACATTTTCAAAGATAGGTAAATTGAAAATTTTTACATTACCTCTTCCGATGATCTTGCAGTTGCTACCATCTCTAAATGGAACTGAACTGCCATCGATTTGATTGATGTCTGATAGTATGGCCTTACACCTATCATATGTCTAGAACATTCATTATTCAGGTACTATCTTGAATGACTACTTGCTTTGAAAGCTATGTGGATGACAAGACACTTAACCTTTGGAACCCATTTCATTATAGTTCTAGGTCTAGGAGGATCTCTTACCATTCGCTGTGTTTGGGAGTAAGAATTTCTCTTATTTCTACTTACTCCATTATTACCAGCATTGGATTTCAATAGCTCTTTAAGAAAGTCCACTATTTTATCGGCTAGAAGAGGATTATTATTTCTCCTTTGATATTTGTGGAGCTGGCATTAGTTTTTACATTAGAAGTTTCTTGAAAGGGTTTTACATTTTTGTTTAATTTCTTTAAAGTTTCTTCTTTAGACTTTAAAGATTCTTCTTATACATCTGTAGGAGCAGGATTTTTAGATTTTTTTGAGTGATTTTTAATCTAATCCAAGCCAGATTTGTCACCACTTTGGTGAGAAGAGGTTAATAATTTTTCAAGTTTCTGGTTTCCTTAAGTATATTTCCAAATATCCTTTGAGGTCTTAAGGGAGGAAACTTCTATTTTTAGTTTCTTATTTTTGGATTTGAGATTTTGTATTTCAGAAAAATTTAAATTCAAATCCAATTTTGTTTTCTCAAAACAATCGAAAAAATAAAAATTTTCTAAAATGGCCTTTTCAAGTTCTGATTGAAGTTTGACACATTTTTCTTTTTGAATTTTCAGTTAGCCGCAATCTTACAACTTTCTTTGTATAGGGCATCATATGCTACTTGGAGATCATCTTCATTTTTAGAATCACTTCCAGGAGTTTTATAATCAAAAGTTTCACATTCATTTGAACAAGTGATTCTGGCTATAGTCATAAAAGCCTTTAGATCTTTCACAGTTTCTTAATCTGATTCGTCAGTTTCTGAATTAGATTCAGATTCCGATGATTCATCCCAAGTGACAATAATGCCTCTTCTTCTAGATTTATCCTTCTTAGGACATTTTGAAGCTAGATACCCAAATTTGGAACAGTTGAAGCATTGAGTGTCCTTAGATTTTGATTCCAAACAAAGTGTGGTACTCCAAACATGTGAGGACAAACATATATCCTTAGTAAGTAGGGATTTTAAGAAGTGTAACCCTCTCTTCAGGTGACATCCCTTAGAAGGTGGTTGGGATAATCATGTTGAGAGACGAAGGATTAGTATGTTAAAATTTTAAAATGTTTAAGGGTAGGATCGTCATAGGTCTAAGAAGATGTGTGTATAGTGGTCTCTCCACACGTGTGCTTGCACACATGTAGGCTAAGGGTGGCGGGACTCCTTTACTATAAAAAGGACAGGTGTAATAACCCGTACTTTCCAGTACTCGGGTGTTACCATGAAGACCTAACTTAGTGCATACTCAAACCTGACTCATTTGAGTGTTTACTTCACTCTAATGTAAATCGGATAATTATGAACCCTCTATGTCCACGGACCAAGCCATCCTACTATCAATTTTCAAAATAGGCAATCACGTCATCATAAACTAACATAGAACTTCATAAAATCATTTGTCAAGACTCCAATGACAATTAAAGTCCAAACCATGCCTTGTTAGATAGATTGAACTGCCTATCATTAAGCAACAAAATCTATTGTTTAGTTGATTCGCATTATGACAATTAATAACCTACTTAAAATCATACAAATCTAACCATATGATTACCAAATCAATCATTCAAATTCACCTGAATAACTCTAAGAGATCCTAAGACTGTAAATCGATGACTTATAAACAATGTAAGTTATGTGAACTAATTCTTGATCGAAGGGTCTACCCATGCATTTACATCATAGGATCCTAAAGGGACTAAAAGATCATTTATTTCACTTTAATCGAATCATCCAACCATGGATTCTTGTGAAGAAACCCCGTGGACACTCCATCTCCGATCCAAAGCCAATCTGACCATTGATATAGGAGTCCAGCTAAACACCTACACCTTGAAATCCTGAGGAACCTATTGATCATCGATTTATGACGTGGTTTAAAATCCAACCAAACATTGCCAAAACACTTTAATCCAAGAATAAACTCGGAGATGATTTCAGGAAAATTAAAATACAATGTAAGTGGACTCTAGTACACTTAATGTACAAATTAGAACTGATCCAACCATCAAATCGACGACGATGGCCACTTAACGGCCGATATTTCAGTAAATATGGTCCCCTAAGCGCTGAATCTACCTCAACGTTAGAAAGATAGCTTATCTAAACAAGTAGAAAGGAATGGACGGTGTGGATGTCACCAAGCATCACAATGGACACCACTTTTGGGCCTATGAATGTGCACCCACTTTTGTACACACGCAGTGAACTTGATTCACGTCAAGTGAAATTGGGTGTTAGCCCGATATAATTCAAATAAGGAAAGGAAATCCCTTCCTTTTTGTGCTTCCGCTCGGATGCAGTTCAAATGGACTACAGACGTTCGATCTGTAGTCTACCATCATAACCTGTCCCGACAATCCAAATCGTTCGTCTGATTTGGATGAGATTTCTAGCCAAAACCCTACTCTTCCCACCCATCTCTATACACTCATGTGCACACGAAATCCAGCACAAATTAAGTTGTACGCATGACTCATTTCCAAAAATGAAAACTCTTCGTTACTTTCAAGCTGGCAAACCACGTGGAAAGCTTTCCTTCTATCTCCACCCCCCATTATGAGTGATCTCAGCCACACAACCTCAATTCCTAAAGGGTTTTTCTCTTTCAACTACAAAAGAGTGCGGCGAAAAGAATCTCGCCTCCATGTAAACCATCATGTGTAGCTGGCACAATCACAACCATTCCCAAGACAATCACTAAGCATATCAAGACCGTCCATAAGCATTAGATCATAAGATCATCCAATCCTTGAGAATCTGACATTGACGGTGGAGTTATCTTCCTCATCTGGCCAGCAAACCCACCATTCGATCATGGGCCATTTTCCCTTATCTGAGCCATTCATCTGGCGACCCAAAACATCAGATGCCCAATCATGGTGCTGGATTATGTCCATGCAAGCCTGATTCGGTTAAAACGTCACGTTAACAGTTAAAGACCATAACTAATCTCTTGATTAGTTACACTTTCGAAATGTCTAGAAGAGGTTAATAGGGCCTTTATAAGGCTGCCTTTTAGGGTTTCCTTTCCAAAAATGGAAAGAGATAGATAGATAGAGAAAAGGCGCCGTCTCTAGTCGACCCGATTCAATCCGCCACAAGTTTGGGCCGAGTACTAGGCTTTCACCTAGTTGTTCCAGCAGAAAGAGGAGAAGGAGAAGAAGAGAAACAGAAAAGGAAGGCAAGAGAGAAGAAGGAGAAAAGCAGAGAAAAAGAGGAGCAGAAGGAAGAAGGATGCGAAGTCGAGTTCGAGCAGTCATGTGATGCTGCATCTACCGAGTCTCGGGTGAGTTGGTGAACGAACCGAGTCGGGCCTTTGCACTCTTGTGAGTCATACTCAGTTAGGGTCTGGGTTGAGTCCAGACATTGTTGGTCGGGCTGGGAGAAGCAAGTAAAAAGAAGGAAGAAGAGAGGAAAAAGAAGGAAGAGAAATTGAGGGCAAGTCGAGGGTTGCTGTCGAGTTCAAGTCGACTCACAATTGAGTCAAGGCAGATTGAGGTGAGTCTAGTTCGGGTCTAAGGTCGTTAAACACCCCAGTGAGAGGGAACCAGAGGAGCAGAAGAAGAAAAAGAAGAAGAAAGAAATAAATAAGAGAAGGAAAGAAAGAAAGGGGAAGAAGGAGTTTGGGCTGAGTCGCTGTCGAGTTAGCTTGGTCGAGTTGGGCGTGGGTCTGCCATAAGAAGAAGAAAGGAAGAAAGGAAAGAAGAAGAAAGAGACCAGGAGGAGGGGGTTGTAATCGGGTTGGCACTGAGTTGACTCGGTTGAGTCACTAGATGTGGGTTGGGGCTGATCTGAATTTAGTCTATCCTTCTAACCATGATGATGATGGACCTTTGGGTTTGGATTCACATCGGTTCGTGGGGTTCATTTGCACAATGGATTACCATCGAGTTATATTGAATTGGATCGGTTATTTCAGGTGAGTTAACTCAGTGAGTTTCATTAGTTGTATTTGAATTATATTATAGGTGATTGTTGATAGTTTACTGTAGTATTCTAATCCAGTCATGGTTGTGTATGGATCAGACCAAAATTGAGCCCATTGGGTTGAGATCGAGAGGCATCAAGCGGATCACGCATCAAAGATTCTCAATGGAGCTGTTTGCGGGTGAGTTTAAGGAAGTTTGAGTTGATTTCATTTCCATCTCTTGAGAGGTGAGGATCACCCTTCAAGCTTTGCCACATCTTGATAGTTAACATTGTTTATTTATATTAATTGATTGCTTAATATAGTATTAAGAGGCAATGATAATGAATGTTAGTCCCTACATGTATAATTATTTACAAATGATTGTTGATTGGACTTTAATTCAATTATATGAACATGTTATAGATCTCAATTACCTCTGTTTAGATTAAAATGAACATTTAAATGTCTAAGTTCTATTCAGATTATACGTGGCTCATTTCACCACTTGCGATTACTTTATGGCGTTTTTGGTGGTCCTCGAGCTAGTGGTCATTTATCCTGATAAGATTAGATAGAATGTTTGCTATGGAATTACCATCTTGTGAATCCTTAGTGCCTTTGTGGCTTTATGGGGATAATCCCATTTTTTTTACATCCTTAGGATGAACTATTTGCCCTGGTGGTTTTGATAAATTATTTGTCTACGGGACTTTGACGGACCACTTTCTTACGACCCTATGATGGTAATTTTCACTTTTATGAACTATAATTGGTCACTAGTTGTGTAGGTTACCTTTAAATATCCTATTTGTTAGCCTCATGAGCCAGGGATGGTGGAATGGGACACTATCCTGAGCTGTCGACCTATGCTAGTGACAAACCCCCCATAGTGACCTTTGAGCTTTCTTAAAATGATTATTTGAAATTGGAATAATAATGGTTGGGCTAATCATGCATTTCATGGCATATGGTCTTTTTCGGGTGACTACTTCTCCTTGGGAGTACCTTGAGTACTTTTTCAAGTGGCTAGATCTCCTCGGGTGATCTATATATTATAGTCTTTTCCGGGTGGTTAGTTCTCCTTGGGCGTACCTTTATGTACTTTTTCGGGTGACTAATTCTCCTTGGGCGATCTATATATCTATGGTCTTTTTCGGGTGGTTAGTTCTCCTTGGGTGTACCTTTGTGTACTTTTTCGGGTGATTAATTCTCCTTGGGTGATTTATATATCTATGGTCTTTTTCAGGTGGCTAGTTCTCCTTGGGGGCTAGTTTTCCTTGGGTGATCTATATATCTATGGTCTTTTTTGGGTGGTTAGTTCTCCTTGGACGTACCTTTGTGTACTTTTCCATGTGATTAATTCTCCTTGGGTGATCTATATATCTATGGTCTTTTTCGGGTGGCTAGTTCTCCTTGAGCATACCTTTAAGTACTTTTTCGAGTGACTAGTTCTCCTTGGGCAACTTTTTACCAGATCGATGTGCATCCCCAGGTCTGTGAGCATGTGCATGCATCCATGCATTTAAACAAGATTATCTTGTGTGATTTATTTAATGAATGCGTATCTGATGAACCTTATCTGATTTTCATGATAATCATTGTGTAATATTTATTATACACTGTTTCTGATAATTATGTTTAATTATCTTGATGATACGACAAATCTTGGGAGTTATACCTCACTACGATATCCATTGATGCTATCAAACCATAATTATGTGCAGGAGACATAGAGGATGTGCATGTTGGAATTCATGTGGAATAGGAGGAGCCAGACGATCTTGCGACTCCCTATTATTGATTTCATTTTCATTTTAGTTGTACTGTCATGTATTATTAAACTTAAGACATTGATTTGTATAAGTTTTTGGGTAACTACTTGAAATCTTAGTTATACACTCCCTCTTATACTTGAATTGCTCATATTCCGCTAGTTTATTAACTTTGATAAAAAGAAAAAAAATGTACGTGGAATTTGGATGTTTTCAAAGGTTAATGCTCGGGTTTTTGGAACACGAGTAGTGTACTCGGGTTTTGGGAACTAGGGTGTTATAACGTGTGAGTATTCCAACTACCAGGTTATCACGTGAACATTTTGGATATTTCAACCTTATGGTTTAAGGTATTAATGTGGGGAGGAGAGAGAGAAGGAAGAGATTTAGGATTTTCGGTCCCATCCCTAAGGTCCCTTGTATGTTTCATTATGCAATTTTCAAGTTATTTTCTGAAATTCTACTTCTAGCTTCTTCTTCTTCTTCTTCTTTTTTCCTACTAATTTAATTTGAAAAAAAATAAAATTAAGATTCTTGATAAGAGATCTCTTATGCCTCTCTCCTGGGTTGAATTCTTTACGTACATTTAGTTCACTTTTTGCTTTGTTAATAGCATTTCTTTTTTCTTTTTAAATTGGAAACTTCTCTTTACTCCTCTGACACATACAACTCTTAATTTTCATGACTTGCATTCATTCTTATGAGAATCATTTTCCTTGGTATTAACCATTTTGTTTAGTTATATTGAATTTTGATCTTTTCACAGTGTTTTCTTAAAAATTATCTTTGAAATCATGACCCTCTTATATTTCCTTGAACTATGAATGTAATCTTACATGCGAATTATTCTCTTGCGTGCTAGTTTCTCTTTTGAAATTATGATCGAGTATTAATAGTTTGTCAAAGTTGTTTATTCATGGGATCTACATGCATCATAAGCATGAAGTGTTTAGAACTCGGTTGACTTTGTTATATTGTGGTCACAAAATGTTTGGAATTTGGTTGTTTGGTTGTATCATCATCATGGAATACTTGGAATTTAATTTGGTTAGTTACAACAATATTTTTACCTAGTTGGAACTTGAAATTGTGAATAATTAAAATTGAATTTAATTAAAATTTGGTTCGATGAGCATGTTAGGATTGTTCATCGACAGACATGTAAGGATTGCTCGTTTTGTTAAATTAGATCGGTGAGTATGTAAGGATTGTTCATTGACGAGCATGTAAGGATTTCTCACCTTGTTAAACTGGATATGTGAGTATATAAATATTTTAAAACGTTTTTATTATCTAAGCTATGTAAGATCTTGAAAAAGTGATTAGATTGAATTTGAACATGATAGAACACTCAGTTGCATATATCACTACATTCATGGCATTATCGCATTAAGATCCTTTCGTGGCATTATTATATTGAGATCTTGTTTAATTTCAATATTTTGCTTAAGTTGTTTTATATTGTGTACCTCTTGGAATTCAACTTGTGGTGGATATGATCTTAATAAGTGGCTTCTAGCTCACCCCAAGTGTTATCATAACAGTAGAAAGTTGATTCCCTAGTTGGTGTAAAGTTAGATTTCATTGAGCACTATGGTTTTCAATGTTTAGAATTTTCTTCATTGGTTGATTAATAATTTAAACTCATGACGGATTGTTATTGAGTATGCCAGAATCTAGATGGATGTTATTCACAAAACTTTATGCCATATTATTTAGTTATTTGGATTGGTTTTAAGGATTACATGAATATACAGAGTCAGATTTTAAAAAAAAATAAAAAAAAATTAGTTTTGGATATATGAATATCTTTTGCATGTTTTGCTTGGGACTAGCAAAATGCTGGTTGGGGGGGGGGGGTGTGATGAGAGCTAATTAATATTGTACATTTAACCCTTATTAAGCAGTGGTTTCCCATGCAAACTCATGATAATATGGCCTGATTAGAATGATTTTTAATATGTAGAAGGATTTCAAAGTTTAAGACAAATTGAGCTTAAGAGGGATGATTTAAAGCCCAAGGGAGATCAAGCTTATGCAATGGAATAATTGAACAATGAGAAGAAGACTTAAAGCCATTGAAAATCTAAAGAAAAGAGCTAAAGTGCCTAAAGAGAAGGAGCGAAGATCAAGCGTAGGTGAAATTGAAGAAAAACAACGACTATCGATAGGATCGAGCATATCTTCGATTCGATTAGCAAACCTTTGATTGGACTTTATTTGATCGAATCTCATATCGAAAAACTCCAAATTTATGAGAAAGCTTGCTGGACAAAAATTTATATCTTCGATTCAATTAAAGATGTCTTCGATTCAATCGACAAACTTTGGAAATTTGAAAGTTGGTTGCTAGAAAGTTTTTGTACTTCTTTGATTCGATCAAATGCGTCTTTGATCCTATCAACATGACCTCAATTGGATTCGATCCTATCGAAGACTCCTATCGACAGTGTGCATAAATATGAAGCTCAAGAATTCCTAAAGTCTGTAAGATTTTTCTTATTTAAAGATATGTTTTAGACATGTTTAAGGGATGAACCTTTTGATGGTACCACTTCCCTATATATAAGAGGGAGTAGTAGAGAGAGCTTTGGACATCCCCACCCCCTAGGGTGTCATCACATTAGAGAGAGAGAGAGAGAGAGAGAGAGAGAGAGAGAGAGATTACATCTCTCATTCCCTCCTTCCATCGCACGTTCACATGTGTTGAGTCCACCCTCGACGGTTATGTGCATCTTCCTTAGAGCTATTCCAAGGCTGACATGTTAGCTCTCAACCTCCCCTTTATCTGAGATAGATCATGAAGAGACCTGTTAATTGAAGGATCAATATTAGTAAATTTAACAATTTTTTATTGCTTAATTAAGGTAATTCTGATCATACGATTTATTATTTTATATTTAAAAAAACTTAATGATATCTTAATGAGGATTCATAGGTAGGGGTGTACATCGAGTCGAACCGAGTTGAGCTGGCCTCAGCTCGACTCGGCTCGAACATTGGCTGACCTCACCTCGAACTCAGTTCGGCTTGGTCCTTGAGCTTGACTGGCCAGCTCGGCTCGGTTCGGTCAGCAGCTCGGGCCAGCTCGGGCAGAGTTCGAGCCAAGATTGAGCCAAGTTCACCATTCAGGCATTTCCATAAATACCTAAACTGCAACTTCAAAATCCCACTGTTTTACAAACAGAAGCAATGGTTTTACAGGTATTTTCTCAAACACCTTCTAAGTAACATAACAACAAAAAGAAAACAAAGAGAAAAAAGGTATTTGTTTCATGTACATACCTTCCTTACCACCAACCATATTTTGTTGAGTCATTTTATCAAATAGTTGGTGAGCAACATCAATGGCAAAGTAACCGAGTCACCGAACTAGTTCGATCCGAGTTCAATTCGAGCTGGATTTGATCCGAGTTGAGTCAAGCTGGGGCTTGCTCGAACTCATTTTAGAGCTCAAAAAATCAGCTCGACTTGGCTCAAACTCAGCTTCGAATCGAGTCGAATCGAGCTTTTTCGAGTCGAGTCGAGCGAGCTAACCGAGCTAGCTCGGTTCGTGTACACCCCTATTCATAGGGTTAATAAATTAAAATTTAGATTTAGAAAAAAATACATTTTATTTCATTGTGTTTCAAAAATCCCAATAAAATCAAGAGAGACAAAATGAGTATGGAGTTGACTTGTTTTTTGGGGTTCATATGTAACCCATTTATCACACATATTAGCATATGTGGGGTGCCATCTTATTTGTGATTTAAGTTTGACTCTTACAGATCCTAAACCACACAACATGTAAATTTTAGATATGAACAATGAATTTTGTAAGTAATTTCATTTTTTTTTTAATATTCATTTGTACAATAATCATAAAATAAATTAATTAGGAAATATGGATAACTTGATCACCATGTTGGTCTAATCAATAGTGCATGCAACATACAAATAACTTTTTCAATGTTTGTTTGTCAAATGACCGCACGATCTAGATGTTTGAAGGCCTAAATTTTTGTGGGATAACGAGCAAACGTTGCATTCGAGCCCAATTGCCCATGATCGTTCAAAATCCAACTGTCCAATTGGTCTCACATGGAGTAGCATTGGAGAATAAGTTTCCTAGTTGGTTTTAGTTTCCTTGTCCAAGTAAGCTTGTAATTATTATCTAAGGGTAATTCAGATATTTACAAGTAAGAGTTTATTTGGTTATTTCTATTAAAAAAAAGGTCTTTTTCAAAATAGATTGTTTGATAATGGTGTAATTTTACATTTACGAATTTAGACATAAGAGTTTTTACCCTTTAAATCTTTAAGTGTATAGAGCATACTTTTTCTTAAGAGTTTATCTTGCTAAATAGGGTAGACATTTTAGGTTTTTTTAAGGACAAATTTGTCCCTAAAAGTTTTAAGAAATTTCCATATTGCCCTCTTCTCTTCTCTTTTCAATCTCTCCCGCAACATGGAAGGTGAGCTCACATGATGAACCCAAAATGAAGGTGGGCCACACATGATAGATGGTCCACATCCAAGGTGGGACCCATATGATGGATTATGGACATTGAAGGTGGGCTTAAATGATGGACGGTTGGCATTGAAGGTGATCCTCACATGATGAACGCCCCACATTGAAGGTGGGCCACGCATGATTGATGGTCCACATCAAAGGTGGGACCCACCTAATGGATGGTGGAAATTAAAAGTAGGGCCCTAATGGTGGACAATTGACATCCATGGAGGGCCCATGATAAATGACTCATATTGAAGGTGGGCCACACACGATAGATGATCTAAATCAAATGTGGGAGCCACATGATGGATGGTGCACATTGAACGTGGGTCCACACAATGGATGATTGACATCAAAGGTGGGCCCACATGATAAATGGCCCATATTGAAGGTAGGGCCCACAAGATAGATGGTCCACATCAAGGTGGGCCCACATAATGAATGGTTCAAATCAAAGGTGGCCCCACATGATGGATGACCCACATCAAAGTGGCCCCAGATTGTTGGATGATCCACATCAAGTGGCCCCACTTGATGAATGGTTTACATACAAGAAGGTGGGAGCCACATGATGGATGGTGCACATTGAACATGTGTCTACGCAATGGATGATTGACATCAAAGGTGGGCCCACATGATAAATGGGCCATATTGAAGGTGGGGCCCCACAAGATAGATGGTCCACATCAAGGTGGGCCCACACAATGAACGGTTCAAATCAAAGGTGGGCCCACAAGATGGATGGCCCACATCGAAGTGTGGCCCCAGATTGATGGATGGTCCACATCAAGTGGGCCCCACTTGATGAATGGTTAACATCCAAGGTTCTGCATGATAGATGGCCCATTTCCATGTGGCACAACAGGATGGATGGTCCACATTGAATGTGCGCCCCACATGGATGGACGGTGGACATCGAAGGTCAGCCTGCATGATGGATGGCCCGCATTAAAGTTGGGCCCATGGATGGTGAACATCATAGGTGGGCCTCACATGATGGACAATGCACATCGAAGGTGGGTCCCACCTTTGGTTGCCTATTCCTCTTGATCGGATGGTTTTAACCATCCAATCAATGACTAGAAAAATAAACAATCTACATTGATCATAATAGAGTGCTTATAATTTATTAAAATAACAATAACTAGCCTTAAAAAATCTCTTATTTGAATGTTTTACTAAATGTGCTTATTTCAATAAAAACTTCTTTCATTATGAAAAAGGTTATTTTACCAAATGAGCTTATTGTAAAACAAGAGCTAAAACAAAAGTTTTAATTTTCTAGCTATTAGTAGATTAGATAAGAGTTGCCATATGGACCCTTAGTTTATTTAGTTCAGTGAACAAGTTTCCTTAGTATTTATATCACTTATTTTGCAAGTCACTTTTAGGTATAAAATGATGTTAGAACAATATGAAATTAGTTAAGTTTGATATTGTGTTATCTCCAATTCATCAAATACCCACAAGGCAATGAGATTAATGAATATTTTTGTTAGTTTAATATAAGGATTTCCTTTGCTTTGGCTAGAGAGGTCTATAAATACATGTAATCTCTAAATTTTCTAGTATAGTTGAGTGTTTTTTATTTCTTAAAAGAAAGTTTGAGTTTTTTTTTTTCCCTTGAATTCTTAGGGAATGCATGCCCAATTTATCGAAGGTTTATGCTTTACCCTACTAAGCCAACGGTGAATCTCTCATAACTTGGATTTTCACAATCTCTCAGTAAGCCACTTGTAGATTTCTGAAGCCTTCTTATCTCCATGTTGACTCTGGTTAACATTTTCGCTCAACACTCTTTACAACTAATTGTTTCAATAAATTGGATCTATGTAAAGTGGTAACAAAGAATTATTCACAAAAATCATAAGAGGTCGTTTAGATGCTTCTAAAATCCTCAAGTAGGAATTTATTTATAGGTAATCAGATTATGGCGATGTTTGGATGGGTATATCTGCCTGTAATAAGATTGCAGGCTATAATATATAATCTAAAACATGAGAAAAAGTCATGTTTCATATTACGGGTAAATGGATTTCAAACAACGGCTATAATTTTAAAAAAATTTCAAAGCATGGAGAGTTGCGGATCATCTTCCAATGGCTATGAGGACTCAAAATGTAAGAAGAAGATGAAGAAGAAAAAACAGAAGACAAACCTCTCTCTCTCTCTCTCTCTCTCTCTCTCTCTCTCTCTCTCTCTTTGCTACTGTTGTTAGGGTTGAAACTTCTCACACATTAGGATGTTATCAAACCTTAGTGTCATATTTGAATTAGTAGACCCATTTCTGTGGCTCACCAAAAAATTTATTTACTATAAAAATTGACCACAGGCTTTATTGAGTTGGGCTTATCCCAATGATCTATCTTCCATAAAAACTTTATACGTCATTTGATTATTTTTAAAGGATTTACCACTCCAAGCTTTGTTGTGAGTGAAGCCATGGAAGCCGGATAAGAATACCAGAATACCTGTAGAGCTTAGGATCTTCCTCTCCTTCACACCCTTTCTGCAATTCACAAGATGGGACTCGAATTTCTACTGTGGTGTAGGATCGGGGACCCAGCTCTCTTTTATAGAGTCTGTGGAGAGGGAGTTTGAAACCCATCACAACTCTCTCTCCCATGCTCCACATTGTAGCATCCTAATTCAACTCAAACTGCTGTCTGCGTAAGACAGCTATAGCATTCCAGCCCTAGTACGCAGAGCTGCGCAGATAGACTGCGCAGCGCATCACCTGAAGTGGGGCCCACTGGTCTACTCAATCATCCAGTCCAACTGTATGACAATCCAGACCGTTGATCAGTGAGGCCCACTAAATAGAGTTCTTACATTCTCCCACTTGGGCCTCATTGAGCAACGTCAATGATAGTCATATATATAATAATTTTGTAAACAAGTTTTGATATTTTAAGAAAATATCTAAATGGTTAACCAATGAAAACAATTGGACAGTATGAGTAATGCTATTCAATCTGGTCCATCAAGACAGTCAGTATCGAAACGCGGTAGTCATCACAACATTTAATTTAGGCGAAGTGAGTCTAAGCGCGATCACAAATACTTTCAATCTTAACGACATAGATCACGAACTAGGAAATGTGGTATAAGGATTACACATTTTAGTGTGACAATATGTGTCTATCCTTAAGAGGTCCTGAAGCTTTTAATGTCTCCAACGAGACACGACTGTAGTTCTACTTACTCAAAATTTGCGCATATATATAGAGAAGTAGAAATAAATCTTTATATCAAAATCATCCAAACAAACTGTATAAAACGAGATCTCTAAGTGTCTGTGAAAATCAAAGTACGCTCAGCTCCCACTAATTGAAAACATCTATGGGATCAACGACTCCCATGGATGTTACATGCTCCTGAAATGGCGTGATAGGGAGGCCTTTAGTGAGCGGATCTGCAATCATCTACTTAGTGCCGATGAATTCCACGGACACTTGATGATTCTGAACTCTTTCCTTTACAACAAGGTACTTGATGTCGATATGCCTCGACCTTGACGAATGCTTGTTGTTACTAGAGAAGGAAATAGCAGCCGAATTATCGCAAAATATTTTCAATGGTTTCGGGATATGCTCCAGTACCCATAAACCTGAGAAGAAACTCTGTAACCATAGTGCCTGATTAGATGCCTCAAGGCAGACAATAAATTCAGCTTCCATAGTGGATGAAGTTGTGGTAGATTGTTTCACGCTTTTTCACGACACAGCTCCTCCCACCATCATGAAGATGTATCCTGAAGTAGACTTCTTAGTATCAACGCAGCCTGCGAAGTCTGCATCTGAATATCCGATCAACTCCAATTGATTAGATCTTCTGTATGTGAGTCCGAAGTCTTTCGTTCTCTGAAGATACCGTAATACTTTCTTTGCAGCTATCCAATGTTGCATTCCTGGATTAGATAGATATCTTCCCAACATTCCAGTGACAAAGGCAATGTCCGGTCACGTACAGACTTGAGCATACATGATGCTCCCTACTACTGATGCGTACGGAAATTCTTTCATTCGATTCTTTTCTAAATCATTCTTTGGACACTGAAATAAACCAAATTTGTCGCCCTTCACAATGGGCGACTTTCCTGAAGCACAATTTTGCATGCCATACCTTTCGAGTACCCTAGTAATATAGGCCCTCTGTGACAAGCTGAGCAGTCCAAGTGTTCTGTCACGGCGAATCTCAATGTCGATGACGTAAGAAGCTTCACCAAGGTCTTTCATTTCAAACCTTTGAGATAAGAATTTCTTGGTGTCGCTCAACATCCTAGTATCACTGCTAGCTAACAGAATGTCATCAACATACAAAATCATCATAACGAACTTACTCCCACTGGTTTTAATGTAGATACATTCATCTGCAGTGTTTTCTACAAAGCCATATGAAGAAATTACTTCATGAAACTTAAGGTACCACTGTCGCGATGCCTGTTTCAACCCATAGATGGACTTCTTAAGTTTGCAAACCAAATGTTCTGAGCCAGTAGCTACAAAACCTTCGGGCTGCAACATGTACACATTCTCATTCAGATCCCCATTGAGAAATGCAGTCTTTACATCCATTTGATGTAACTCTAAATCCATATGAGCTACAAGAGCCATTATGATCCTGAATGAGTCTTTTTTGGAGACTGGTGAGAAAGTCTCCTTAAAGTCAATGCCCTCACGTTGGTTAAAACCCTTGGCAACAAGTCTGGCTTTATATCGTTCGACATTACCTTTGGAGTCCCGTTTGGTTTTAAATATCCATTTACAACCAATCGGCCTTATTCCAGTGGGTAACTCTACAAGATCCCATACTTTATTGTCCTGCATGGATTTCAACTCATCTTTCATGGCATTAAACCAACGAGAAGGATCAGCACTTTGTTTGACTTGTGTAAAGGATTCAGGATCCTTTTCCACCCCTATGTCAAAGTCGTGTTCCTGTAAGTATACGATATAATCGTCTCGATTTACAGGCCTTCTCTCTCTTTCAGATCTTCTTAATGGTTCAGCTTGTTGGGTCTGATCTTGATTTTCCTCATCAGTGGTTTGTATATGAGGTTCTACGTGGTGCTCTGCAGTGACTGTAGAATCGACTGCATCATTAATGTCCACGTGATCTGGATTGACTATGACAGGAGTCACAGTCCTTTATTCCTTAAATACAAAATTTCTTATGTTCGTGCTCCCACTGTTTTCAGTGTCCTCAATGAATCTAGCATTTCCAGTCTCAACAATCCTGATAGAGTGGGAAGGACAGTAGAATCGATAGCCTTTTGATCTTTCTGGGTATCCAATGAAGAAACAACTTATGGTTCTAGGATCAAGCTTCTTTTCATGCGGGTTATAAATTTTGGCCTCAGCAGAACAACCCCAAACATGTAGATATCGGAGACTTAGTTTTCTCCCATTCCACAACTCAAAAGGAGTTTTGCTTACTGCTTTGTTAGGAACCCTGTTTAGTATATGAACTGGATTTTGATCGCATCACCCCACAGAGATTCTGGCAATGTCAAATTGTTGACCATGTTTCGCACCATATTCATAAGGGTGCGATTGCGTCTCTCAGTCACTCCATTCTGCTCTGGAGTACCAGGCATAATGTAATGAGCGACAAGCCACAATCCTGTAAGTATTTAGTGAATGGCCCTGGATTGATTCCTGATTCGTCATATCTGCTATAGTATTCACCACCACGGTCAGATCTGACAACTTTAATTCTCTTATTGAGTTGATTTTCAACTTCGGCCTTATAGATTTTAAAAGCATTCAGGGCATCTGATTTCTCACTGATAAGGTATAGGTACCCGAAGCGAGAGTAGTCATCTATAAAAGTAATAAAATATTTGTGGCCACTCCATAAAGCTATAGGGAATGGTCCACAAATGTTTGTATATATCACCTCTAATAGACCTATACTCTTGGTTGCACCTTGCTTTCTATTTCTAGTCTGTTTTCATTTTTTGTAATCAATGTATACTTTATAGTCAGAGAAGTCTAGTGAATGCAAAATTCCTTCTCGTACAAATCTGTCTAATCTCTCACGAGATATATAGCATAGCCACCTATGCCACAATATGGAGGTATTCTCATATTCTAGCCATCGCTTGGATCTCACTTTATTTCCATGCAATGTATTAATATTATGGACGTGAGAGACAATCAAGTCTAACTGGTATAAGTTGTTTACTATAGAGCCGATTCTAACTTTAATTGAATTAAAGTAAATACTAAAACTTTTATTTCCAAATTAAAATGAATATCCCAATTTATCTAAACAAAAAATGAAACTAAATTGCGTCTTATAGACGACACACATAATGTATCTACTAAATTCAAAAAATAACTAAACTTTAACTTAAGCCTATAAACTCCTATTACCTCCACGTCTACCTTGACACCATTGCCTACATATACTGAATGTTCTGCATCAGTTGGTGGCCTGGCCTGTAGTAATTCCTTTCTTTATGAGCCAATCCTTAAAACCTTCGCAGTCTTTCTTTAGATGACCCGTCTTTTTACAAAAGAAGCACGGTTTGCCTTTAACCCGTTTGCGTTTAGATCCATTTCGATTGATTCTCATGGTTTCCGGATGGAGGACCAGAGAATCCATTATTAGAACCTTGTTTCCTTTTCCTTCTACCTTTATTCCCTTGCCCATGCCCTTGTCCTAAAGTTACCATATTAACATTTTGAACCTTTATCATCCTGTCCGATCCTATCTTCTTCTTGACGCACCGAGTGATGAGTTCATCTAATGTCCACATGTCCTTCAAAGTGTTATAGTTTACAAGAACGTGCCGAATTGGGGAGGTAGGTTATTCATGATCAAATGAACCAGAGTTGATCATCGGTGAGTACAAGCCCTAGAGCACGGATCTTAGAAACAACTTTGATCGCTCTACAATGTATTCACGGATGTTGCCTTTTCAATCGTAAGACGAGTGAGTCAATTTATTCAAAAGAATTCCCACTTCAGATTTATCAGATTTCTTGAATCGTTTTCCCATTTCAGTCAGGAAAACTTTAGCCTTATCTGTTTCAGGCATGGCACCCTTCATCGATTCAGAAATTGAATATTTAATGACTTTTAGGCACGTATCATTTGATCTAAACCATGCAACCCATCGATTGTATTCAGCTTCAGTGGCATTATCAGATGGCTTTGACGGTTCTAGTGTTATCAGGGCAAGATCTAATTGAAGACAGCCCAGTACAACTTCAATGGCGTTCTTCCATTGAGTATAATTAGACCCGTTTAAGGCAGGGACTTGATGCGTATTAGTTGGAATTGAGACTGAAATATAAGAGATACACATATACTCACATTAGTTCATAGTTTCACAAAAGCAATTTTGTGAATGTAAACAAATATCAGGCAAAGTTAATCAATTCAGTTGCTAAGGGAGGCATCAACTGAATTATCCAGGATGAAAATGGGCCCAACCATCACATCTTGGTGAGAATTTGTTACATCATCATCATTCCTCCTGTGGGAGGAAATAATAATATGTTAGTGATCTTCCTGAACATGAAGCTGAGTGATGTAAGTCATGTAAATTTGAGACACTCAACACCTATGGGTGAGATGAGTCTTTCAGTTTTACATTACCAGCACCATTTACTTCACCCGTTCACTTGACTACCAAACGGTAATCGTCTATGTTTTCGTTACTGTATGCATGAAAACGTGAATGCAACTGTATGCAATCTTTCTGATCCCAATGTTACAAGTCTGTACTTGTAAAGTTTTCATCGATTGAGGTCACTATGGTGGCTAACACAACCAAATCCAAAACTACAAATATAGACTTTAAGATTGCTATTATAATCCTGCCTCTCTATGGATTATATCTTAATTATTCTGATGCGGCCCACTAGATAGTTAGTTTTGATTAATGGAAAATAGATGATCTAAAGAGAGAAACTGTTAGATATGTTTCGCTTTCTATGATCCAATGGTCTGTAATAATATTAAGGATGGGTAATGGGCTTAAATAGGGGCTTCATCAAAATTTAATCTATATGATCTATACATCATCCTTAAGGCACTCATAATTAGATTATCATAAGATGGACGGTAATAATCAACAATTCATTTAATTCGACAATAGTGTATACACACCCTTGATCCCCACCTAGTGAATATTTTATATGAGAAGCCTACAGAATACATCATGGATGGTTTAGATCAATTAATCAATGCTTAGAGTGTAAATACCAATGCCAACCCAACCATATACGTGTAGTCCATCAATGGTAATGAAAATCGGGCCCATAAATCTTATAGAAGACCAGGCCCAAAAAAACAGGGGAGTGGGCCCATCAATTCATCAGGCCCAGTAAAGGAGAATCGGTCAGACTTATTATTTGCGGGTCCAGATCCGAATGGACTGTAATCGGGTCTGTTGATCCGATGTAATATAGGTCAATTCACGACCTATCGTCCGCCGTAAGAGGGAAAGAGGAAAGAAAAAAAATTTCGGCCTTTTTCTATCTGCCGCACACAGCAGCTGAAGAGAGGGAGATGAAATCTCCGGCTACCGCAGCTGTACGAGCAGACAACCAAGAAGATCGGCCACCAACATCTTCCACGATCCCGTCTTGTTCTCCGGCAGTCCCGACGCAAAAAATTGGACAAAGAAGCTGCGGAAACAGCTTCCATGGTTGCCGCAATGAAGGTGGGTCCTGAAAACGCCATCAATGGCTCCTGAAGCAGGGAACGGCGAGCCATGACCTTTGTTTGTTGATCCAAGGGTTAGCAAATGCTGCCGGCCCAGACGATGGAGGAACGGCATGACTGGTAAGCCCTAATGGGATTGAAATCCCCGATTTATACCAGATTTGGGGTTTTAAATCCCTAATATTGATACAATTGGATTCAGGGATGCAAAGATCCCTAATCAGCTGTATTTTGGGAATTGGAATATGAGATCCCTGATTGCTAATTTGGGGATGGAAATCCCTAATTCCTGATTTTGGGGATTCAAATCCGAAATCCCCAATTTCAAATCTGAAATCCCCAATTCCAACTGGATATGGGGTATAGGACTGAAATCCCCAAATTAACTGGATTTGGGGTTCGAATAATCCCTAATTAACATATAGATTTGGGGATTTGAATTCGAAAGCCATAATATTGGTAGTGAGGATGAAAATCCCTAATCGGATTCGAAATTTGAAATCCCAATTTACCTGATTTAGGAATTCGAAAGTCCGATTTGGGATTTGAATCCCTAGGGGATGAATCGAAAATAGATGAATCTGATCATCCATACATATGCACAGGAATCTCTGATACCAACTGTGGGACTTAATCTATATGCGGAATAGGCCCACGGATCTGTCTGTGCATGGGACATGGCGATCAGGGGTCGGATAGCTTACCTAGCTGAGATGCCGCCATGGAAGCCGGATAAGAATACCAGAATACCTGTAGAGCTTAGGATCTTCCTCTCCTTCACACCCTTTCTGCAATTCACAAGATGGGACTCAAATTTCTGCTGTGATGTAGGATTGGGGACCTAGCTCTCTTTTATAGAATCTGTGGAGAGAGAGTTTGAAACCCATCACAACTCTCTCTCCCACGCTCCACATTGTAGCATCTTAGTGCAACTCAAATTGTTGTCTGCGTAAGACAGCTATAGCATTCCAGCCCTAGTACGCAGAGCTGCGCAAATAGACTGCGCAGCGCATCACACGAAGTGTGGCTCACCAAAAAATTTATTTACTATAAAAATTGACCACAGGCTTTATTGAGTTGGGCTTATCCCAATGATCTATCTTCCATAAAAACTTTATACGTCATTTGATTATTTTTAAAGGATTTACCACTCCAAGCTTTGTTGTGAGTGAATATATAATTACAGGCTCTAAATAGATTTTAAGTTATCCAAACACAGACAAATGTTTCCCTATAATCAAGTTACAATTTAAAGCCAAACATGACTGCATGTAAACACTTTACATCTGTAATCAGATTGTTATTGCACTCATTTTTGTACCCTGATTTGTCAATTACATGAGTCGTTATATTGTAAAGTCGGTTGAGCCTTTGGAAAGTGAGATCGAAGACACAGCGGAGCAGAAGCATTAATGCGGCAAGAACAGGTAAACAAGTGGCTTTGATGACCCTAACCCTTGATCCAAAACAACCCTAGAGCCTCTAGATGATATTGTCTTAATTAGGTATATTAATTTGATCATCCCTCAGCCTTAGCAGAGCAAGAAAAACATGACAAAGAAGGTTAGAAGATGTGTGAAACTGTTGTGCAAAAGATAGCCCAAAACAGCAATTTTCGATGAGACTTCGATGACATCAAAGGCTTGATGTTCAATAACATCGAAGACCTTCAATGACATCAAAAATCAAATCCAGATATGTCCAACAGGAAAATATCATATTATTTGGATTTTCTCGATGACATCGAAGACTTGATGTTTGATGACATCAAAAAATGGTCCAAATATATCTAGTAAGAAACATCATTTTTGTCTGGATATTTCGATGACATCGGGGAACCCTTTGATGGCATTGAAGGATTCTTCGATGGCATCGACAAAGCCATTTTCTGCCCCTTTTTTTACTGTTGGAGCTTAAACTTTTTATAAAAGGCAGTCGGTTCTTGGGCATTTTGATGAGTTTTTGGAGCAATAGAAGGTAATGTGTTTCCATATGCATATCCTTCATTCCTTGCTTCTATTCCATTGAGTTTTAAGCCATCTCCTTTGAGATTACAACTCTAATGAGGATTCCAACCTCAATATTGAGATGTGCTTGAACTCCTCCATTTCCTAGAGATTGGACTTAAGCATTCTTGGTAAATCATTGTCCAACTCTTCTAAGAGACCCATCTAGTTGAATCCCTTAGGATAAACAACTGTCCATTAGTTATAGGAGATTCGACCCACTCCCATCACCTTGGTCATCTTGAAGATACATCAAATGCAAGGAAATTGATCGTGGAGCTGAAGCCTTGGCGAAGAAGTGATAACATGATCGGGGGAGCATCGGGAAGCTGATTGAAGCACAAGAGAGCGGAGATCAAGCAACCCAAGAGGAGCAATAAAAGGGACTCAATCTGACAAGTAAGTGTCTTTTGTCGGAGTCCATTGTTGTGTTCTTTCCTTTTGTAGGTTAGAGTGCAAGAGTTTGTGTTTAAACTCACCTAGGTTCTTTCATAACACACATGTACACTATCATATATATACTAGTTGCTTGAATGACATATTTATTGTAGTCTATATGATTGGACTCACTATTGGCTTAGAAGCCTTAGTTTTAAATTGTTTTACTTAGTTTAAATTAATATATTACTTTAAGTAAGCAATTGTGTGTTAATTGGTAAAAAATTTATATGGTCCTAATTATTGTTCCATCCCTAAGTATAGGATTGTGATGTAGTAATGAACTCGGTAAGACCGAGGTCGAATCCCAAGGGCCTGATACTTGTATGTTATTTGAAATTAAATAGAACTAGAACTAGAATGAGATGAAATCTAAATCGAGTGTAAGTTGAGGAATAATGATGAAATAATTATCTAAAACTTAAAGAATTCAGGGAAAGGAAACTAGGGTGCCAAGGATCCACTTGTAGAGATCAGGGAGATCTTATGCCTGCGTTAAGAACTCAACTGGACTTAGAGTCCCATCTTCATCCAGTTGAAGAATGTAACCATGGAAATCAAAACTGAACTTCCTTTGATATAGTTTTCAAGAGATGAAAGGTATATGAATTAGAATGGATTCCATCACCAAACCATGCCCAGGAGACAAGGTAAACAACAGAATTAAACTAATTACCAACCAATCAACATGCTATGAAGGTTAGGAAGGGTACCATCATCCAACCATGCCCAGGAGACGATGGTGAACAACAGGGCTTCCTGACGTCATAAACATAAAAAAGGGAAAGGAAATACTCAAAGCCATCGCAGACCCATTGTAATTTTAGTCACAACAGACCATTAAAAACTAAAAATATTTCCATAATAAAATTAAATCAAAATCCATTCAATCTAAACAAAAGGCACACGCATAAATTCTCCCATCACGCTACAAGCTTCACCTCTTAGCCCTAGCTAAGAGGTTTAGCCAACCATGATTAGGCTAGATCTCATAAGAATAAAAGAAAACTCTAACAGATATACTCTCCCTGCTCCACGCTCACATCCAGATCTGATATCCAACTTGAATACCTCCTCCTGTTCTCTCTCTTTTCTTTCTTATAAGCCAGGACGCCTTGGAGGAGGAGTTCCGCACTCTTCTTTACGCAGAAAAGTTTACGCAGATGAGAAGCCATTATGCAGTCCCTGCTTTGGTGCGGAAGATCTTGAAAATTGACTTGCGTCGGCTCAGATTTATGGTGGCTGAGGGTCCCGACCTTCTTATTTGCCTTCATGAACAGGATCAGGACCCCCTTTGGCATCTTCTGGACGGATCAGATCTTGCATCCGATCAACAGGGGTGGACCACATCACACAGATCGTCTAGACTGTGTGAACAGAGGCAACATAAGTCCGGATGCTGTACTGATGGTGGGGCCCACTTCACTGCTGGTTCAAGGAATCCATTCAGTCCATTCGATTCACGAGAAAAAATCGTTTAGAGATGGATGATTTTGGATCGAATTAGGTGTGGCCCATTGAATTGTAACCCAGCCGTCCATCTTGCATTTAAACAGAGATCCACGCATGTATACGTGCATGGGTTTGGAGAAACTCCTTTTGTACGGTCGGTTCGATCTTCTGGAATGAATGGACGGTCCGGATTGATCGTGTGATTGAAGGTGGTGGCCCACTAGATATCAGATGCAACTCTCTGTTTGGCGTTCGCAACGGCAAAAAAATTGGAATTTGAATTCCTGTGAGAAAGGGTCGGTTAAGAGTCGGTTTGACCGACTCTCCGTTGCCATGCACGACTAGTGAAATTGTGCACATGCACAAGCAAGGTGCGTCCCAACTTGATGTATATACAAGATCCAATCCGTCAATCCACTTTATCATCTCATTTCAATAGTTGAGACCAAATTTGAAGCATATCCAGATAGCAGGTGGGCCCAAAATCAGAGTTTTAGGGGCTGATCTGTCCGTTGGGCCATTTTCACAGGGATCGAATGGATGAAATTCGACGTGTACGGTTAATTTATGGTCCTGAGGCCATGTATGGAGTTTTGAGCTAAACGGATGGTTGGAACCCTGTGATCTTGCATTCTGGATGATTTTCGGGCCACTTGAGCTTCAGTTTCCCGATTTCTTGGATCTCTGGCGTGTAATTTCGTCGGTCTTGGTCCCTTGGGGTTCATGCTTTGCCTTGGTGAATTTTGAGTGTTAAATCCATGCTTTTAGTATCGTGTTTCAATCCAAGCTCGTAAATACAACCTGCATCACAAACACGATTAAATTAGTCGTTAAACAGTACCAAGTTCGTAAGTCCAAGTAATAACTGGGGTTTGATATGCAATATTTGACCCTCAACACAACCCCCAACCAGCATCTTGCTAGTCCCGAGCAAAGTATGCGAAAAATACGTTGAGAACTACAGGATAATTTCAATGTACTCGTGTGAATTTTGCAAAATAATCCAGATACAAGAATTCTAAGATTCATGAATGTTGGATATTACTTTCTCTTGTATTCAAGCGCACGGTAAACTTCATAATTAAGTACAAAGTATTAATCCATTAATTAGAAAAAAATCTAAACATTGAGTTCCATGGGTGTATAGTTTAATCCCGACTTACCATCATTAAAATTCACTTCTCTATTTCAGGATGTCATTGGTAATCAACAAGAGAATTCATGATAACCAAAACTTGCCTCACAAATCATTCTTTCAACTTTTGATTTTTTTCATTAATAGTAATGCCAAGAAGGGAAATCAAATCCTCACCTATAGGGAGCAGACCTATGGTAAAGACCAGTCGCCCAATATATTTTTTTTTTTTTGTCAACCTTGGGGAATCAAACCTTCACCTGTAGGGAGCAGACCTATGGTGAAGACCATTCGCCCAATCCTTTCAATTCTTCTTTATAAACATGATGGTAGAACTTCGCAGGTTGGTTCCTTTTGTGCTTAATTAGTGATTACCAAGTTAACCATTTAATTTCGAACTGAAACCTTCATATATAAGCGAGATGTGGCATGTGAAATCATGACTCAATCAATATTTAAAACTTCTAATCATGGATCAACAATGCAAACTTAACTGTGAAGTCTAACAGATACTGAATCTAAGAGTCATAAATTACTAACATCATGTATCTTGAAATTCTAAATCAAAGATGGCCGTCAAAATCGCATCGAGTTTACAAGAAATTCTAGAAAAATTTAAAAATTTTCACAATTTTTACTCAAGACCAAGAAAACACGATTAGGTAACCTAATCTCCCACCCCCAACTAAAAATCTACATTGTCCTCAATTTAAAAGATATGCACTAGCAATGTACATGAGACAATGAAAGTAAATGAGAAGTGATGGGAAGATTGTACCCGGACGAGGGATTCAAGAAGCTTTTACACAAAGATCTCAAAATGAAAGCAAGTCAGACACAAGAGAGAAACCAACAAAAGAAAACTATCCTAAAACAATGTAAAAAGCAAACTAACCTAGAACAGCATAAAGGAAACTATCCTAGTCCTATGGAAACAGGAAACCTACCTATACCTCCATCAGACTAGGAGATCAATCCTGGTAAACAGGATCAGTCAGAGGTATGGACATGTCCTATGAATCAAATTTCTCGATAAATGGCTTTAAGCGATGTCCATTTACTTTAAACTCCTTGTCATTGTCAGGATCTCTTATCTTAACGGCCCCATGAGGATACGCAGTGACCACAATGTAAGGGCCAGTCTAATGAGATCGAAGCTTACCCAGAAAGAAATGTAATCGAGAATTATACAAAAGGACTTTCTGACCAGGTGTGAATGATTTTTGTAGAATACGTTGGTCATGAAACGCCTTCATTCTGTCCTTGTAAATTCTCGAGTTCTCGTATGCGTCGTTCCGAATTTCTTCGAGTTCATTCAACTGAAGTTTGCGTAGCAAGCCAGCGTTGTCCAAGTTGAAGTCCAGATTTTTAATAGACCAGTAGGCTCTATGTTCCAACTCCACAGCAAGTGGCAAGCCTTCCCATAGACAAGTCTAAAGGGAGACATTCCAATAGGGGTTTTAAATGCAGTACGGTAAGCCCATAAGGCATCGGTCAATTAACCATTTTCTCCAAAATGTGTTTGATCTCCCTATTGGAAATCTCAACTTGCCCACTTGTCTGTGGGTGATATGGGGTGCTCACCTTATGAGAGATACCGTATTTCTTCATTAAACTCTCGAATGGCCTATTACAAAAGTGTGAGCCCCCATCACTAATGATAGCTCGAGGCGTTCCGAACGGAAAAGGATGTTCTCTTTTAGGAATTTAATGACCGTGCAATGGACATTATTCCGACACGGAATCGCTTCAACCCATTTAGTGACATAGTCTACAGCGAGCAAAATATATATATTTTCAAAAGATTGGGGAAATGGTCCCATGAAATCGATGCCCAAGCAATCAAATGCCTCGATGATAAGAATGGGATTCAAAGGCATCATATTTCGACGGGACAACGCTCACAAGCTTTGCAAAACTCGTGAGTATCCCTGAACATAGTGGGCCAGTAAAAGCCACACTGTAAAATCTTGTCCGTGGTCTTTTTAGCAGAAAAGTGACTACCATAGGCCTGTGAGTGACAAAAGGAGATGATACTCTAATGCTAATCTTCTAGCACACATCTCCTTAAGATTTTGTCTGGAAAATATTTAAATAAATACAGATCATCACAGAAGAATTTGAGTACCTCGGTGAAATTTTTTTCTTATCTTGCGCAGTCCAATGTGTCGGTATGGAACCTGTGGCAAGATAATTAGCAATATCAGCGAACCAAGGTGAATGGGAGACTCTGAACAATTGTTCATCAGGGAACATGTTATTGATATGTGTCGTTTCAAGGGAATCAGAGGGATTAAGGCGAGAAAGATGGTCAGCCATTACGTTCTGTACTCCATTTTTATCTTTTATTTCTAGGTCAAATTCCTGGAGTAGGAGGATCCATCGTATCAGGTGGGGCTTAGCATCATTCTTAGACAGAAGATACTTGAGCACTGCGTGATTAGTGTAAATAATGATCTTGGATCCGATCAAGTAGGACTGAAATTTGTCCAAAGCGAACACTACGGCCAAGAGTTCCTTTTCCTTAGTCGAGTAGTTCACTTGGGCAGGTTTTAGAGTCTTACTCGTATAATGAATAACGTAGGGTTTCTTATCCTTTCTCTTGCCTAGAACTGCCCCAAGAGCATAATCAGATGCGTCGCACATAAGTTCAAAAGGAATGCCCCAGACGGGTGGTTGTATGATGGGTGCACTAGTCAACATGCCCTTAAGCTTAGTGAAAGCTTCCTGACATGGCTCAGTCCACTCGTATGGTGCATCCTTTTGAAGTAGATTACATAAAGGACGAGAAATGAGATTAAAGTCTTTTATGAATCTTCTGTAAAACCCAGCGTGTCCTAAGAAGGATCGCACGTCCCGTATGTTCTTGGGTGGAGGTAGGTTAGAGATAAGATCAATTTTTACCTTATCCACCTCAATTCCTTTGGATGAGATAATATGTCTAAGAACAATTTCCTTATGAACCATAAAATGGAACTTCTCCTAATTAAGTACCAAGTTCTTTTCTTCACATCTTTTCAGCACACATTTAAGACTCTCTAAGCACTCACTGAAAGATGAACCGAAAACAGAGAAATCGTCCATGAAGACCTCTAGATATTTCCCCACCATGTCAGAAAAGATACTCATCATACATCGCTGAAAGGTGGCAGGGGCATTACATAATCCGAATGGCATCCTTTTGTAGGCAAAGGTGCCGTAGGGACATGTAAATGTGGTCTTTTCCTGGTCCTCAGGGGCGATTTCAATCTGATTGTAGCCCGAATACCCATCAAGAAAATAGTAATAGGAATGACCAGCTAGCCTTTCCAAGATTTGATCAATGAAGGGCAAAGGAAAGTGGTCCTTCCTCGTGACGGTATTCAGCTTCCTGTAGTCAATGCACATTCTCCAACCAGTAGTAACTCTAGTTGGCACGAGTTCATTATTGGCATTGGCTATGATGGTGATCCCGGACTTCTTAGGAACCACCTGAGTTGGACTCACCCATTGACTATCGGATATGGGGTATATGATACCCACATCCAATAGTTTAAGAACCTCGGCCTTAACCACTTCCTTCATGTTTGGATTTAGTCTACGTTGTGATTGCCGAGCGGTCTTCGCATTATCCTCAAGATATATGCGGTGAGTACAAATCGAGGGGTCGATTCCCTTGAGGTCCGCTATCGTCCATCCAAGGGCTCCCTTATGCTCAATGAGAGTAGATATGAGCATACTCTCTTGTTCTTTCTCTAGGTGGGCAGAAATCACCACTAGGTATGTCTCATCTTGATCTAAATATGCATATTTCAAATCAAGGGGCAAAGGTTTTAGGTCAAGCTTCGATGGCTTGATGTTAGACGGTAGAGACACTACATCAGTTTGAGGCAACTCTTCAAATTGTGGCCTCCACTGGTTAACTTCAAGTACCGATGTAGCATCAAGCATGACACACATCTCCTTAATCTGTCATCATCAAAATCATGGGAGTGGGCCAGGCACGTCTCTAGAAGGTCAGAGGATAAGGTCAGCGGTGTCCTATCTTTCACGAAAGAATCAATCATGTTAATGTCGTGGAATTCATCATCATCCTCTAACCGTTTGCCTGAATTGAAAAATATGTTTGACTCCAATGTCATATTCTCGAAAGACATAGTCATGACACCATTCCTGCAATTGATAATTGCGTTTGAAGTGGCAAGGAATGGGCGACCAAGAATGACGAGAACCGAGTGCTCATGTTATTGATGAGTTCTCGGGTAGTATAATCTATCAACTTGGACTAACACATCCTTAATTATCCCTCTTGGTACACGAACAGAGCGATTGGCAAGTTGTAGTATGGTTATGGTGGGTTTTAATTCCCCCAAACCTAACTGTCTGTATACCGAGTAGGGAATCAAATTGACACTCGCTCCTAAGTCAAGAAGTGTATGATCAATTCGATAGTTTCCGATTACACATGATATGGTTTGGCTACCGGGATCTTTGAATTTCTGTGGCACGTCTTGCTTTAGGATGACACTCACTTTCTCGGTCAAGAAGATCTTCTTTTGAATACTCTGCCGTCGTTTGGTCGTGCATAAGTCTTTCAGGAATTTGGCATATGAAGGTATCTGTTTTACGACATCAAGTAGAGGAATGTTGACTTTCACTTGTTTCAACACCTCTAGGATATCCTGAGAGTTAGAGAGAGGTTTTGGTGCGACCAACCGTTGGGGAAATGGAGCAACTGGCTTTTCTATAAGTTCCGGTTCTAATTTTTGTGGGGCATCACTAGATCCATCATTGTTGTCCTCTTCTGGTTCTTGAGGCTTTTCGGGCCTAACCGGAAGGGTTTTATCAATGATCTTCCCACTCCTAAGAGTGGTGATGGATTTAGCGTGCTCCATTTGATTTGAAGAGCTAGGGTCACTTATTTCATATTGCGGTTTGGGATTGGGGAGAGGTTGAGCAGGAAGCATCCCCTTCCCTCCACTTGTTAATTGTGACTCTATCCTTTGAATAGACGACGCAAGCGTTCCTAATGCTGTGTGGACATCATGAAACGCTTGTGCCGAATTTTGATTAAGTAGCTCTTGTTCTCGAATATGTTTTTGAACTGGATCCTCTTGAGGTTTCCCTTGATTTGGAATTTGATTGAAGAAACCTTGAGGGGTAGCAGTTTGTCCATTTCTCCAACTAAAGTTTGGATGATTTTTCCAACCAGGATTGTACGTATTAGAGGTCGGTCCATTGAAAGGTCTTTGATAAGTATTTACGGCATTGGATTGTTCATTCAACACTTCTCGAAAGGCAGGTATTGTAGGACAATTTTCAGTTGTATGAATGTTGCAATCACAGATGCCGCAAACACTTTCATTAACCTTATCCTTCTTTCCTTCCATGGCCTCAAATTTTCTTATGAGCGTAGTCACTTTATACTTGAGATCATCCTCTTCTTTCAAGAGATACAATCCACCTTTCTCCTTAGATTGAGTCGGCCTAGAGGTGATGTTCGATTTTGGGTAATAATCCCATGATTATGTTTTTTCAGCAAGACTATCGAGGTAATCCCATACCTCATCGACATTTTTATTAATGAATTCTCCATTACACATTGTATTGACCATTTGGCGCATGGAAGATGTCAGTCCATCGTAGAAAAAATTTAGAATGCGCCACGTTTCAAAGCCATGTTGTGGGCATGAACTGACCAAATCCTTAAACCTTTCCCAACACTGGTAAAATGTTTCATCCTCCTTTTGGGTGAAGTTCATGATTGTTTTTCTAAGGGTAATCGTTTTATGATGTGGAAAAAATTTCTTTATAAATTCCCTCTACATATCATTCCATGTGCCAATGGATCTAGGACGCAGTGAATGTAACCACGTCTTAGCCTTCTCCTTCAAGGAAAAAGGAAAGAGTTTCAGCCTGACTGTATCCTCAGACACATTTTGAAAATATAAAGTGGCTATAATCTCATCAAACTCTTTCAAATGTAGATATGGTTCTTCAGATTCAAGCCCATGGAACTTAGGAAGGAGTTGGATGACCCCTGGCTTGATGTCCATATGTCCTATATTTTCAGGAAAAATCATGCATGAGGGCATACTCACCCCCGCTGGTTGTAAATAATCTCGTAAAGTACGAGGCGGGGGTGCTTGATGCACCTCATTCTCATCCTGAATGTCCTCCACCCTAGGTTGGGGTAGAAGAGGTTGGTTTTCAGCCATCACTTCAATTAACTCAGGGAATTTTGAGTGGTGTCTAGTCCTGCGATGGATAGTCAACCCCTCAACCAATCCTCCTTCAGTCAAGAGACGTCGAGTGTTGTCACGGGCCCACTTGGGCATGAAACACTCGCAACCCTCAATCAAATTCGAAACCTAATCCTAAGAAAGGAAATAAAAATCTAGAAAAAGAAGGTTGGAAAGAAGATACCAAATTGGAGTCCCTAAGTTAAAAACCTGCAAAAGAAAACAAAACAAGTCAGTTTCTAAAGAGAAGGTCTAAAATTAGAAAATCCTTAAAAAGAAAGATAGAAGTAAACTAGTTTCTAAAAGAAGAAATTCCTAAAAGAAAGTGGAAATTTCTAAAATAAATTAGGAAAGTCCTAAACTAGAAAGTAAGTTACTAAAAGAGATCTGAAAAATAGAAAGTAGAGAAAGAGCTTACCGAATTAGAAATTTCTATCTTAAAAGCCTACAAAATAGGAAGGTTAGTTTCTAAACAAAAAGTCTACAAGTAGAAAATTTCTAAAAATAAACTAGGAAACAAAGTTAAATTCTAAAAAAGTTAGAATTAGAAACTTATTATAAAAAAAAAAAAGGAAAACAAATCCTAATCAAAAAATAGCAAGGAAGAAATTAAGAAAGAAATTACCAATTTAGAAACCTATCTCAGAATCTTACAAAACGGGAAAGTTGGGTTAGTTTTTAAAAAGGGAAAAACTTTCTAAAATAAATGAAAGCTTAGAAATAGAAAATTTCTAAAAAAAATAAAAAGTTTCTAGAAAGGAAAGATACAATAAGAAAGTTTCTAAAACTAAAATCCTAATTCTAAAAATAGAAGAAGTAGAGAAATTAGAAAGGAATTACTAAATTAGAAGTTTATGTCAGGATCCTACAAAACAGGAAAACAGGTTAGTTTCAGAAATCAAATAGAAATAAAAATCTAAAACTAAAGTTAGTAAAATCCTAATCTTAAACTAATTCTAAAACTAATTAATTTCAAAGAATCGTAGCCGTCAATCCGCTCCAATTATATGTTCACTCCCCAAGTATAGGGTTGTGATGTAGTAATAAACTAGGTAAGACCGAGGTTGAATCCCAAGGGAATGATACTTGTACGTTATTTGAAATTAAATAGAACTAGAATGAGATGAAATCTAAATTGAGTGTAAGTTGAGGAATAATGATGAAATAATTATCTAAAACTTAAAGAATTCAGGGAAAGGAAACTAGGGATTCAGAGGATCCACTTGTAGAGATCAGGGAGATCATATGCCTGTTTCAAGAACTCAACTGGACTTAAAAGCCCATCTTCATCCAGTTGAAGGGTGTAATCATGAAAATTAGACAGAACTTCCGTTGATATAGTTTTTAAGAGATGAAAGGTATATGAATTAGAATGGATTCCATCACCAAATCATGCCCAGGAGACAAAGTTAACAAAAAAATTAAACTAATTACCAACCAATCAACATGCTATGAAGGTTAGGAAGGGTACCGTCATCCAACCATGCCCAGGAGACGATGGTGAACAACAGGGCTTCACATCATAATCAAAATAAGGAAAAAGAAATACTCAAAGCCATCGTAGACCCATTGTAATTTCAGTCACAACAGACCATTAAAAACTAAAAATATTCCCATAATAAAATTAAATCAAAATCCATTCAATCTAAACAAAAGGCACACGCATAAACTCTCCCATCACGCTACAAGCTTCACCTCTTAGCCCTAGCTAAGAGGTTTAGCCAACCATGATTAGGCTAGATCTCATAAGAATAAAAGAAAACTCTAACAGATATACTCTCCCTACTCCACGCTCACGTCCAAATCTAATATCCAACTTGAATCCCCCTCCTTTCTTCTCTCTCTCTATTATATACGATGGAGGTCGGCTGGTGTAGAACTCGAGTCGGTGGAGAGCTTATGTTGTCCCTGCGTAAGTCAGTTTACGCAGATGAGAAGTCATTACGCAGTCCCTGCGTAAGTCAGTTTACGCAGATGAGAAGTCATTACGCAGTCCCTGCTTTGGTACGGAAGATCTTGGAAACCGACTTGCGTCGGCTCAGATTTATGGTGGCTGACGGTCCCACCCTTCTGATTTGCCTTCATGAACAGGATCAGGACCCCCTTTGGCATCTTCTGGACGGATCGGATCTTATATCTGATCAACAGGGGTGGACCACATCATCCCGGATCGTCTGGACCGCGCGAACAGAGGCAGCGCAAGTCTGGACGCTGTACTGATGGTGGGGCCCACTTCACTGCTAGTTCGAAGAATCCACGTCGTCCATTAGAATCACAAGAAAAAATCATTCAGAGATGGATGATTTTGGATTGAGTTAGGTGTGGCCCATTGAATTGTAACCCAGCCGTCCATCCTACATTTAAACAGAGATCCACGCATGTATACATGCATGGGTTTGGAGAAACTCCTTTTGTATGGTCGGTTCAATCTTCTGGAACGAATGGACGGTCTGAATTGACCGTGTGATCGAAGGTGGTGGCCCACTAGATATCAGCCGTAACTCTCTGTTCGGTGTGCAGCGGCGAAAAAATAGGAATTTGAATTCCTGTGAGAAAGGGTCGGTCAAGAGTCAATTTGACCGACTCTTCATTGCCATGCACGGTTAGTGAAATTGTGCACATGCACATGCAAGGTGGGTCCCAACTTGATGTATATGCAAGATCTAATCCGTCCATCCACTTTCTCATCTCATTTCAACAGTTGAGACCAAAATTGAAGTATATCCAGAGATCAGGTGGACCTCACTTAAGGATTTAATGGGTTGATCTGCCCGTTGGGCCACTTCTAGAGGGATCCAATGGCTGAAATTCGACATGTACAGTTAATTTATGGTCCTGAGGCCATGTATGGAGTTTTAAGCCAAACTGATGGTTGAAACCCTGTGATCTTGCATTCTGGATGATTTTCGGGCCACTTGAGCTTCAGTTTCCCGATTTCTCGGATCTCTAGCATGTAATTCCGTCAATATTGGTCCCTTGGGGTCCGTTCCTTTCCTTTGGTGTCATCAGAGCATTAAATCCATGCTTTAAGCTCCCTTTTTTAGTCCATGCTCATAAAGTCACCTTGCAATACAAACACAAGTAATTCAGGCTGTTAAACAGTATCTTGTTCGTAAATCTAGGCAATAACTGGGTCTGATATGCAATATTTGACCCTTAACATTAACTTAATTAAAAACCTCCGATAGTGAAATACGGTACACTCATAGGTTGAGTGCATCCGCCGGGAGTGGAGTAGGTACATAGTTGAATCACTATATATGATCGTGTTTGGGATTGCTATTTGCGCATTTATTTAATTATGCTGATGTGTCTTGAATGTTTAAATATGATGCATGCTTAGATAAATATTTAGGATTGATAAGAATCACATCCCACACACTCACATATACTATCTTATGTAGGTTGGTTGCTTAACTTGCATATCTAGTGTAGCCTATGTGATTGAACCCTCTATTGGCTTGGAAGCCTTTAGAGTTAAATTGCCCTGCTTAGTTTAATTGCAAATTAGTTTAAGTTAGGCAGTTAGGATTTTAAATTGGCATAATTTTTAATTGGTCCTAATCACCCCATCTTTAGGACTTAGTTTACGTTTTATAGCTTCGTCATACTTCCACACTTACACGCATTGTGACCCATTACCACAATTTCATAGATTGCCTGTAATTGGATTACAACTTAATAACTTTATCGGCATCCAAACGATCCCTAAATAATTTTTTTAATTTCTTACTCTCTCAATTTTTTATTTTTTATTTTACTTTCCTTTTTCTCATTATTCTTCGCAAAACTGTTTGCCTCCATCTCCCAAATTCCCAACCTCATCCACCCTCGAGCTATCCAAAATCCACCTCTTCTCAATGCCCGAACCCTCAACTCTAACCATTCAAAACAACCATCCTTCATTCATCACCAAACGCCTGGCCTATGTCAGGCCATCAACCACCTATATCCTAAATCCCATCATCCACCTTATTGAACCATAATCATTCAAAATGTTCAGCCTCTAAACTTTCCAATTCCAACCTCACAATTTAAAAGAAATTTAGCCTGCAATAGTTGTCTTTTTCTTTTTTTAAAGGTAGCTTGCAATTGTTGCCCTTACCCAGCCTTCTGATCATCGACCCATGTAAATCACATAATCCACATTTCAAGTCATCTTTCCAATCTTGGGCACCTAATGTGACCATGATAGTTAAATTCCATTGAATTCAAGTACTTGACCTAGCCTTTGCATGGCCAACCTCGAGATGGATCATCAATTTCAATAGTTATTAATTGGATGGTTAGGATTATTAGATCAAAGTGACTCGATAGGAATGAGCCCATACCCTATCCAGAGATGGCAACTGTTAGAGACCTTTGATATACATTGATGCACCATCCTCTAACAGCTTGGGCTTTTAGAGAAAGTGGTTATTTAACATGGTATCAGAGTGGAAAGTCAAGTGCTTGAATCTTGGTAGCAATAATTATGCCTCCATAATATAACAATATAACCAAAAATCAAGCCCATTTGCCCAATATGATCTATGACCATGGGTCCTAAATAGATAGGTTGCAACGTGAATATGTAGGAGTACCTTAAACATATATGAACATAGGTTAAAAAAGAGTTTGAACTATTAGTCTCTAAATTGGAAGTCTATCATGCTTGAACTATGATTAACTTGTGGATGTACTACCCTTGATTAATTAATAAAATTGGGTATGTGTGAGGAGTTCAAGGACTTGGTTACAAGTGCTTTGCTTGCTTTAAGAGGTCATCATGTGGCCAACAAAAGTGGGTATAGCTGTATGCATACATTAAGATCCAGTGGAAACTCACATGATCTAATAAGGGATCCGTAGGTTTCTTAGATATTATATTACGGCTTAGATCTTCGGGATAAAATGTTCATCAAGTGATTTTTTTGCTAGGCAATGCAAAAAAGGTTTTATAAATGTTTTCAACCATTAAACTTTAAAAAAATAAAAAATAAAAAATTGATCACACTCTATGTACTATGATGGTCAAAATTTAGGGGTTCACCACTTAATTTTCATAGGAATTGGATCAATGGTGGATAGCCATGACAATAAAAGAATTTGATCGATTTAGGTACATGGGTTAAGACAGGATCATAGACTTCTAATGTATTATGGCATATGGAAAGTTGTAAGGTAGTAAAGTACAAAATTGGTGTTTTCCTTAAATCACAATTCGTTCACATGTGTGTATATGTGTATGTCCAAGATGGAGAGAGAACAATAGAGAGAGCCTTGGACATCCCAACAACTAAGGGTGTTACCACATAGAGAAAGAAAGAGCGGAAATAGAGAAGTAGAGAGAGAGAGAGAGAGAGAGAGAGAGAGAGAGAGATTACATCTCTCCTTCCTTCCATCATAAGTTTACAGGTGTGGGGTCCAACTTAGACTATCATGTGTATCTTCCTTAGACCTACTTGAGGGCTGACGTGTTCACTCTCAACCTCTCCTTTATCTAGGATAGATAAGGAAAAGACGTTAAAGGATAAGTATCAACAAATTCAATAGATTTCTTGTGGCTTAATAAAGGTAATCCTAATTATAGGATTTATTGTGTTTTATTTCTAGAAACTTAAGGATTAATAAACTTAATTTTAGATTTTGAAAAACTTTTTATTTCATCATGTTTCGAAAATCCCAATAGAATTAAGCAGAAAAAAAATGAGCATGGAGTTGACTTGCTTTTTTAAGGTTCATAAGCGACCTATTTATTAAACATATTAGTATATGTGGGATGCTTTATTGTTTGTGATTTGACTGTTACAAATCCCAAGTAACATAACATGTAAAATTTAGACATGAATAATTATTTTTGCAAGTAATTTCATTTTTTTTAATGTTTATTTGTAGAATAATCATAAAATAACTTAATTCAGAGATATGGATCACTTGAGTCACCATGTTGGCCTACTCAAGTCAAAATTTTGACGTGGATCGATACTCCAGGCAATATACAAAGCGAGTAAAATTTTCATGGGATAGCAGGTAGACATTGCATTTCACCCTGGCGGTCTATGATCATCTAAAGGCTAATTTTCAAAGTCGATTAGAATTATAGTGGAGAATAAGTTTAATTTAATTAATTTCCTAGTTGGTTTTAGTTTCCTTGTCAAGTAGAATTATAGTTATTATTACGCTATTTACAAGCCATTTGTCATCTCTATAAATGAGAGTTTATTTGCTCTACAAATAAGAGCTTATTTGCCTATATCTAAAACAATATCTTTTTTGCAAAAATAAATTATTTTGTAATAGTCTAATTTTACATCTACTAAAAATAAGAGTTTATTTTCTATTTCCAAAACAACAATTTTTTTTCTTTGTAAAAATAAATTATTTGATAATGATCTAATTTTATATCTACTAATTTAGACCTAATTCTTTATGAGCAGAGAATTTATTTATTTATTTTAGAGCTCATTTTACTAAGGCAGGTTGACATTTCAAGGTTTTTTTGGACAAGTTTGTCCCTAAACTTTTTTTAAAATATCCATAATGCTCTCTTTTCTTCTCTTTACAATCTCTCCCATCACATTGAAGGTGGGCCCACATGATAAATAACTCATAATGAAGGTAGGCCACACATAATAGATGGTCCACATCCAAGGTGAGACTCACATGATAGATAGTGGACATTGAAGGTGGGACTGCATGATGAACAATTGGCATTGAATGTGGTCCCACATGATGAATGACCCATATTGAAGGTGGGCCACACAAGATAGATGATTCACATCAAATGTGGGATCCACATGATGGGTGGTGGAAATTGAAAGTGGGCCCACATGATGGATGGTTGTCATCGAAGGTGGGCCCACATGATGAATGACACATATTGAAGGTGGGCCACACACGATAGATGATCCACATCAAAGGTGGGATCCACACGATGCATGGTGAACATTGAAGGTGGGCCCACATGATAAACGACCCATATTGAAGGCAGGCACCATAAGATAGATGGGCCACATCAAGGTGGGCCCACGTAATGGATGGTTCACATTAAAGGTGAGCCCTACATGATGAATGGCCCATATCAAAGTGTGATGCCCATGATGGTCCTTCCACATCAAGTGGGCCCCAATTGATGAATGGTCTCAATCCAATGTCTCGCATGATGGACGATCCATGTCCAACGTGGCCCAACATGATGGCTTGTCCACATTGAAGGTGTGCCTCACAAGATGGTGGGTGTCCAAAGTAGGCCTCACATGATGGCTTGTCCACATTGAAGGTGTGCCTCACAAGATGGTGGGTGTCCAAAGTAGGCCTCACATGATGGATGGCCCACATCAAAGGTGGACCCACATGATTAATAGTTTACATCAAAGGGAGGTCGGTGGATGATGGACATCAAAGGTGGGCCCCACATGATGGTTGTGTTTACTCCCGACCGATCATGACTAGATCGAACAATCTAGAAGGTGTCACGTGATAGCTGTGTTACACGTGGTGTAGATGAAGTTCAAAAGGAGAAGTTAGATACGTGGGAGCATTAAGTGTCAAAGTTCCATTAAAACAAGTCTCTATGTAGGCATTGAATACTGGAGTTCTGCTGAAAGTAACATTTGCAGAAGTAATAGCCCAGTAGTGACGTGGGGACTCTACCAAAGTATCCTACACAAGAGTTTGGTGACGTAGAGACCTTCCTACACATGACCAGAATAACAAGAGGTGCATCTGATATCTTTTACATGTGGCTTAATACAATAGGTTACGCTTCGTTGATTGTACTGATCTTACTTCTAAATTAATAAAATTTACGAGTCAAACGTCATTTTAAATCTCATTCATCCATCATTGCATTAATGATAAACCTAAGAATCGCAATCATTTTTCAAAGAAAAATTTTTAACTCAAGATAAAAAGATCTCATTGAAGGACTAACCCTCCCTTTCCAAATCAATTCATTGTTGCAACATTAGTGGTTGGACAATTAGGTCAACCTTTCATAAATCTATTCTTATGACTGATTTAGTACCTGGGGTCGCAAGCGTTCAATCAAACTCAAGTCAAGTACGATTCTAGCATGCCCAACACTATCCTAATCACACACTTCTGATCGAATATGGGCCATTTGTTAACACGTGTGGTCTTATGTTTAATTGAACAACAACCAGACAACCCACATCAAAGGTAGGTCCCACTTTTGGTTGCACTTACCTCTTGCTTGGAAGATTTTAGCCATCCAATAAAAAATAAATAAAATGAAGAGTCCACATTGATCATAATAGAGTAGTTTTAATTTTTTAAAATAACAGCGATTATCCTTAAAAAAGCTTTTATTTAGATGTTTTACCAAACATGTTTATTTTAAATAAGAACTTTTTTTAGAAAAAGAAAAAGAAAAAGAGAAGCAAGCAAACTTATTGTAAACTAAGAGCTAAAGCAAAAGGTCCTAATTCTCTAGCTCTTATTAGAGTAGCTCCTAGTAGATTAGATAAGAGTTGCCAAATGGGCGTTTAATTTATTTAGTTCAGAGAACAAGTTTCCATAGTATTTATATCACTTATTTTGCAGGTCACCTTTTAGGTATAAAATGATGTTAGAACAATATGAAAATAGTTAAGTTTGATACCGATTTTTGTGAGTTATTTCCAATTCATCAAATACCCATAAGGCGATGAGATTAAGGAATATTTTTGTCGGTTTTAAATTAGGATTTCCTTTGGTTAGAGAGGTCTATATAAAGGAAGGTTTGAGTTTTAAATTAGGATTTCCTTGATTGGTTTTGATTTATTAAAGGAAGGTTCGAGTTTTTCTCCTTGAATTCTTAGCGAAGGCATGCATAGTTTATTGAAGGTTTACGACTTGACCATACTAAGCCATTGGCGAATCTCTCATAGTCAGGGTTTACACAATCTGTCGTTAAATTGCTTGTGAGTTTCTGAAGCCTCTAATCACACACAGACACTCTCTCTCTCTCTTCTTCTTCTTCTTCTTGTAATGTTCTTTTGTCTCCTTTTCCTTCCAAAATTATTTGCCTCCATCCCCCAATTTCCCAACCTCCCACTCTCGAGGCATCCAAAATCCACCTCTTCTCAATGCCTGAACTCTCAACTCTAACCATCCAAAACAACCATCCTTCATTCATCACCAAACATCCCGCCCATGATGGGCCTCATTGAACCAAAATCATTCAAAATGTTTACTCTCTGAATTGTCCAAATCCAACCCTTACCATTTAAAAATTTTCAGCCCAGTAGCTCTTTCTACACCATTGCGGCTTTCACTCTGGTTCGGTTTACCCCTTTCGTAACTTGAACACAGGATATAGTGTTGGCTTTGATACCAATTGTTAAGAACCTAACCAATACACTAGAAGCCCAACCTTCTGATCATCGGCCTATTTACATCACATAATCCACATTACAAGCCATCTTTCCAAACTTGTGTATCTAATGCAAACATGATACTAAAATTCCTTTGAATTCAAGTAGTTGACCCTGTCTTATGCATACCACAACCTGAGATGGATCATCCATTCCAATAGCCATTGAACGGATGGTTAGGATTATCATATCAAAGTGATTTACAAGGGATGAGCCCTACACAACTAACAATCTATATAAATGATTGGCCTTTTCATAGTATTATCAATATGAATCATTCATTTTCATAGCCATTGATCAAACCGTTTATGTTCATTTTTTGAACCCATATAGTGGGTCCTATGAATGTTGATGTGTGCGGTGGGAACCATTTTCATGTGATGGGATCATGCTTTCAAACTCAAAGACTCAAATCAACTTGTTCAGTCTTGAGTTGAGTTGTACTCAATCAGTTGTGCATGACTGGGCCGAGTCGAATTGAGTCGCCCCTATTTCCAATTCAAGCAAAAGAGCCCTTGGTTTGGTATCCATCCAACCCACCAAGTCACAAATTATTTGGAGCATGGTACATCTACAGCAATCCATAACACAACCAGTCTGCATTTCCCAACCATTGGCACCACTCGCGAGAGCCAAAAACCCATGGGTGCACTTGCTTGAAAGTAGTCTGCATGGCATCTGCTTGGTACATGTGTGTTTTGTATAACTTCTTGACCAGACAAATCCCATGGGTCAACTCAGTCTAACTCGGTCAAACCATTCGAGTCTACAACTGAGTTGGGCCGAGTTAGCCACATGGTATAAACTCGAGGTTTTGAACTGGACCATGCTTGAATGAATCCAAGTCATACCCGTCAGGGTCACATCGAATAGATGAATGAATGGTTGAAAACCATAGAAGAGATACATACAGTGGATCCCATGTGTCCATAATGTGTACTAACAAGGTTACGGAGTTAAAAATTAGGCTGAAGTCGATTTTCAGACTTGTGCACGATGAGAAAATACACCCTCTCCTACATAGCATGTGTGATAAGTACATGTATTTTAGCCCCGAAGTCGAAATTCTAGTATAATATAAGGGTTAAAATAGGAGGGAAAAGATAAGTGATGAGCCTTAAATACTGTGGCCCCCACACGGCATGGATGACTGGAGGTGCAAAATTCCATTGATTGGACAATCTAGTGGCAGTCATATGGCCTGAAAATGGTTAGATCAAAGGCTAACGACTCACATTCTACATGAAAAGTGCTTCAACATGATGCACCCAACCGTCTGATCTTTCTTTCTTATGTTACCTGACTATTTGCCACCTCATGTGGTAGTGCACACACATCAAATGAGACTATTATTTTATCACGAAGAAACTGTACAATCCAAGCCTGGTTGTCGGTATATTTTATGTCTACCCATGTAGGCAACTATTGAATTACATGATATTAACTGTTAGAACATGCAAACTGTGCATGGTTCGCTGCAATGCTGCTCATGTAAATGGAGTGTAAAAGTGTCAGGGTATCAGTACCCATCACACAAATAAAAGCTAACGTGAAGTAGAAGAGATTGCAGGGGTAACAAAATTCTACAAGACAATTAAAGCAGAAATATAATCAAATCAATTATTACGTCCCATTGTAGGGTGGGGATAAGTGATTTAGAAAAAAATAAAATTCAAAGAAATGTTAAAATAGCATGACTGTTTGGAATTTTTTTTTTGTAATGTTTATATTTGACTTTCATTCATGAATTGAGATGAAATAAATATAAATATCCGACGAGTTAAAAGAAATGAGATAATAGAAAGATAAGAAATTTATCAAATCACTTATTACCCCGTATTGTATGGTGGGAATGAGTGGTATAGGAAAAAAAATATTTTCAAATTAAAATGAAAACAGTGGGACTGTTTGGATTGTTTTATGTTTAAATGATTGTGATGTTTACATTTGACTTTCATGCGGGCGGGGATTGAGATGAAATAAATATAAATATCTGACAAGTTAAAAGATATGAGAAAATAGAAATATGAGAAAGTTATCAAATCAATTATCAATTATTACCTCGTGTTGTGGTGGGAATGAGTGGTATAGGAAAAAAAAAAATTCTGAATTAAAATGAAAATAGTGGGACTGTTTTGTTTGTTTTGTCTTTAAATGATTGTGATGTTTATATTTGATTTACATTCCTACTCTAATTCAGAGCACCTCTGAACTTGCATGCAACTAATGTCCAGAAATGCACAATCTTAAAACAAGATTTACCATCCATTAGAGCAGATTTAGAACAAATTATCTTTTCTTATAATGAATAAAATGGTTAAGTTTGGTTTTATATATTGATTGATATAATGAATTAAAAAATATCGACTACTTAAAAAAAATATATTAATTAGAAATTATGAGAATAATTAGATATTTTTTTATGTTTAGCAACGTGATTCCGAGTGCTAAGGTTCTTATTCAGTATAATTTTTTCAATCAGCTTAGAATAGTGCTACCAGTTTCATATGTCGATAAGATAGTTCAATCAATTCATCTTATTCATAACCCATTTCATGGGCAAGCACGCAAAAATCTCACTGATCCAATCCATCCTTATTTGGTCATATTTTTACAAAGCCATGGACCCTATGGCTATGCTCGCATTACAAAAATTAACCTTTAAAATTATAAATAATTCATGACAAAGTCTAACAAAAAGATGGATCAAATTATTGTTCGGAACTACTTTTGTGTATAAAATCTTGAGGTCAGTATTCGTGAGGTTGGTGTAATGTTTGCACGGTAGCCCATGAAATGGGAGTTGGACCTAATGAATTAGACTGTTTAAGTGTTCAAACTATGAGCAATATAAATCACAGTGATTGCTCTGAGAGCACTAGACCGCATTTTTCTTTATTTAGATGGTGCATGTATCTTTACTATTTATTGTATTATATCTCATCTATAAATTCTAGCATAAAATGCATCCATGTCACTCAAAGGACCAAACCAGCAAGCTGACCTTCCTTGGGTATCGAATCTGTGCAAATGGGGTCCATTAGCTGTATATCCAAGCCACTGATCTGATGGTCCCCCCTTATATACACCTTTTGACTGGACATGCCTGATTTTTTTGGCCAGGGTATCTACATGTGGGACCCATGTGATAGAATGCACTAATATTGGACAAAACTCTTTTCAGTTGAATATGGGTTTGTTTTGTATTTTTCTTAACCGTCCCATCTGTAGACTGAAAATCATATGGTTGAGATTCTCCTCTCAATTTGATATTTGACACACTCAATCCATGGTGGGACACTCTCACCCAACCCGTGTAATCCATCTATTTCCATTCTCAGCCTACCTTTTTACAATTGATTCACAGATACGTATACGAGATGGCTGAAAATAACTAGTGGATGTGGAGTGGGTTTGCTGGCCCCACATGGACCCCTCCAAAAGCATTACCATAAGTGTCAAAACGTGCCAACTTGTCACACGTGTTGGATGACATCCAGCATGAAGATTATGTGGCCAAAATGACCATCAGGTGAGCCATACACGATCAGCACAAGAGTACTTAATGGTTTAGAGGAACTTGCAATCCCCATCCCCCCCCCCCCCCCCCCTCCTTTTCTGGTCATGTGTGGCCTACCTGAGAGTTAGATCAGTCTGAATGTTTAGCTGACTCTTCTGCACTGCGGATCCTACCTAATGCTCGGTTCAGATGTCACATGTATTTCTTTTTTAAAAAATAATCTGATTCACCAAGTCGGATTTAGTAAACTGGGTGAGTCTTACCGAGTCAGGATTGAGCCAAAGCCAGAATTGAATTTCCAAGAGACATGGCTCGAAATCTCACTGAGTTGAGTTCACTAAGTTCGGAGTCATTAGGAACATGGTACAGTAATAATATCTAGAAATCCAAAAATAATTAGCAATAACTCGAGAATAATTGACAATAATCTTGCAGATAATCCTACAATAATTGACGATAATCTTGAAAATAATCGGCGATATTCCCTGATAGTTGTAGATAATCAGCTATAATCCGAAATAATTGACAATAGTCTCACAGATAATCACCGATAATCCGGATATAATTGGCGATACTCTCGCAGATAATCGGTGATAATCCAAAATGGCACTGTTCTAAGAGAGTTTGCTGAGACTGTTCAGAGAGGGGGTCCAACATTGGTTAGCATTTGGGCCACTTGGTGAACGGTGGACATCATTACAACATCATAAAAGCACCTATTTGGACACAACAAACATTTTCCTTCCTTGAAGAACATAAAACATGAAAAACACCATGGCTTCCTTTTTCTTAGAAATAAGAGTCATTTTACAAAGATAGAAAATCCCATGCAAGGCGGCCGTCATCTGAAGTATCAGGCAAGCGTTCTTTTTAGTGCATCAGTGGAAATAGCCATAGAGTTCCAAGAAGCAGATGCAAAGGTTCCATGGGTTCGAATCGCTGGTGGTGGGACCTGTCAAGATGACTCTAAAGAATCTGAAGGGAAGCAGAGCGGTCGGACCGTGGATGGGCCATGATGCAAACTGCCCAGGCTTGCATGTCGTTTGGTCATTGTCATGGACTCTCAGGTTAACCCAATTCTCCCCATTAAGAGAACCCTATATAAAATTCACAAAATTTACTCATAGTTCCTTTCTGTGTTTGGAGGAAAAGTAGTCCATCAGGCATGCATAGGGCTGCCAATGGGCTGGGCTGGTCAGTCGAGCTTTCAGGCTTAGGCTTACATACTAGGTCCAAGGGCTGGACCCAGGCTTAAAATTAAAATCCCATTTATTACTCAGGCTAGGCTTCATCTACAAACCCATCAGCCCAGCCAAGCTCTACCTGTTTAAGGTTTCTGATGGTAATGTTGTTAAAATATCATGCATGATTGGGCACACCAAATGAACAGCAGGCCTGGGTGTTACCCTGCAGGTTGGGTTTGGACAGACCTTAGTCTGGCCCAAACCCAGCCCATTTAGGCTCATTCATGTGGCATGGGGCTGCACATTCCAACATTGCACACCCATCTGACTCAGGCCATTCTTCATGTGAGGTCCACTGTTATAATGCCTATATCAAAAGGGCCACACATCTATGGTTAATATGAACAATTGGCTGTTTTGATCATATTCTTCTAACCATCCATTTACTTGTATGGTCAACTTGATGTGTGCCAGCCTATTTTGGAGCCAGGGCATGCTCATGGTGGATGAACAACCAATCTCATTTGCGTCCGACATGTTAGCATATGTGCCACAAAGAAAACCCTCAAAACTCATGCAAGCATGTTTTGTTAGCGGGATCCCGAAGTCTACCTGAATCGCCCACCATCTCATGTATGAGGCCGACCCGTCCTGTCTCCAGGTGTAGTGGTTGCACATAAGCTGCATCAACCAAGCAAGAAAAGCAAACAGTCCTACTTCAGGAAGTTTATTCATTGTTGCAAACATTGGAATAAAGATGCTAGCAGAAGATTATTAAAAAATCTTAAGTGTAAAGGGTTTAGTTTGTTAACACCTTCAAGAGATTGAAGACTGTATGCAACACTAACACCTTAGGACGTAACTCGATGAAAGTTTGAATAGGCTACTCTCCAAGGTTATTGAATGAAGGTGTGGGGAAGGATATAAAACTAGGAGCCTTGAATGTGTGATCGCCCTTTTTATTGGAAAGGCTGTGTTGTTTGATCACTGCATGCACATGAATGCAAGGAAAATTTTTGGAAGACAACTGTTTGTGACCACCTATGTTATATTGGGCAGAATGTTCGGCAGAAGGCCCTGCAGAGGTTGAGTGTTGCAGAGATGAGGATGATAAGATGGATGAGTGGGAAAGACTGGGAAAGATTGAAATAGAATGAGGTCAGGCCCATACAAAAGAAAAGAATTAAAAGATGAAGAAGAAGAAGGAATTAGAATGAATTTATCCCAACAGAAAATGATGGAGAGCAGATTGAGATGGTTTCGCCATCATGTACCAACATAGACTAGAAAGGACTACACTAAGAAGTGGAACATTGAATGGGGCTGAAGGCTCTGAAAGAGCACGACTAGAAGACCTATAAGGACTTGGATTGAGGTGGAGAGAAGTGATGTGAAGGCTTGTTCATTTATAGAGGATAGGGGGCCTTGGCAAAATAAGATTCATAAAGACTAACCCCAGAAAGTAAGTACAAGGTTATGATGATGATGAGTAGGTCCGACCCTAATGGTTTACTATTTGGGCCCAAACAAACCCAGACCAAGCACATTCACAGTCCTGCTCTCAAGAAAATTATACACAAAAAAGAACTGTAGAAGTATGCTCACTAGGGAGTTCATTAAACTCAATACATATACACATGGGCTCACAAAATATAATTACTTAAAACTGAAATGTTCCCCAAAATGGTCTACTTAGTTTTGATTCATTGAATACCACAAAATATCTTATGTTTTAAAATAGGCCTAGGTGGCCAGAAGTGGCAACACTAGAATTTTCCTATCAAGGATTGTTTTGGGGTTGTCCATCTATGGTGGGGATGCAACTGACCGGTTTGTCACGAGTGGGAATGAATTTGCATTGCACTGAAACAGTATTGTTACAGTTTTGAGGAGTCCCAAATGAGGAGAGCTCGCCTGTATATAGACCAAGGAACACTCTAGGTATCTTACATCAATGGCTTGAATCATGCCACTTAGCATTCACCCAGTGGTCAAGGAACCCCTCTAGAACTCGTAGACTATGTTACACAAGTTTAGCTACAAAACTACCTACAGAACTCGAATCCTCCAAAGATATCTATGAAACTATATAAAGGTCCCACCCACTTTGGAATCTTCTACACTCTTCAACTATGTACGAACCATGGATTTGAATTTCAGTTTCGCTATGTTATTGACTCAACTTAGGCTCATCCTGGATGAGTCAAATCCCAAACTTGGAGCAAACTGAGGCCAAGTCGGACAAGACCGTTAGTTTCACTCGAGATTTGATTACCACTCGTATCATAAATGATTCCTTTATACCATATGAGCGATCTCATACTGCCAATCAATGAAGTAATATGATGAATACATCAAAAAGAGTTGCCTTAGCATTGATGAAAAGGAAACAAACCAAAACACACACACACACACACACAAAGGAAAAAACTCTAAAATATAAAAAAGACACCATAAACATTCACTTCCGATATCCTCACGAAATTTAAGCCTAGAAGAGAGGAGGAAATAGAACAAAACCTGATGATCTTGTCCAATATCAACCATCCACCAAGCGCAGTTCCGGCCATTCTCGATCCTTGGTCCCGCGAAAGAGGTAGCCTAATGTATGATAAATTAATTTGTTTCCCTAAAGAAGTTCAAACACTTGGTTTCATGAATATGCTCAAGGACTTTATTTCCATACCTGATATGTCCTTGAGACTAATGCCTTGGGATCAGTGTATCTGGAAGCGGGGCTGCTTGCAGTCACTGTAATTTTCTGTAGCATGAAGATGAGATGAGATGAGATGAGATGTAATTCACAAGAAAGAGTTGCTTTTGATCTATGGTCGGAAATGGGTTGGGCCTCGGCCACCTACTCCTATCCAACTTTCTGCTAGATTCAAGCCACACCTTAGGCCCGCAGGTTGGGCTTTCGAGTTTTCAGGCCCATAGTTAATCAGCCAAGGCTCGGCCTATATCCATCAAAAGGCTCAACTGGTTGGTCCTACTTGAGCATTGTAGAGCATAGACAATACTAGTTAAGAAGGCCAGATCTGAGGTATGGGCTTGACCTTTGCTCACGGGCCGGGCTTGGAAAAGCTGTGGGGTGCGTTTGGTTGTACTAAATATCATGAAATTTCTTGATTAGTTGATCTAATTTGATGCAAATATCATGAAATTTATGCTCTTTGATGCAACCAAATGCACCCTTGGTCTTAGTCCAGTTACAAAGTTAATTCAAACAATGGGTATTTGCATCTAGAGTGAAATGTATCGAGAAAGTTACCTTAGCTAGAATCGGATTTACCCACTGATGTTCCCCATAAGATGTCCCAGCAAAATATATTACTCCATTGTTATCCCCATCGCGTATGTATTGGAGCTCCTTAAAACTTGACTGTCTATGCTGAAATCTTACACTGCAGTGATAAATTGTATCAGTGCACCTTCAACGCAGGTGCCGGATGGAACCAATGACTTCTTCAGAAGGAAAGAAATGTGATGGTTACCAGTGACAATAGCCACACATGTGCTAAAGGTGTTTGAGATCCAGGTTTCCATCTGGTGGGCCTCACTGTCTATGAGCCATGGCCCCAAAACAGGCCAATCAAGTCATCACGTGGGCCGCAGGTGTATGAAAAAGGTGAAGGTTAAAGAATCTGACCAACCGTATACACTAGAGATTCAAAGTACATATGGCCCACCTGATGACTGAACTAGAACTGCAGTTCCGGGATACCGCACATTTGCATGGGCCCACCTGACAAAGAACCTAGATATCATAGACGAAAGTGGGGTATAAGGGGAGAGCAACAATCTGCTGATATCTGTTGCAAATAGACAGTGGTAGGGCTGTCAGTGGGTAACCAGACAGGTACCCAAGTTGAGTCTTTCTTTTTTAATTAATTTATTTGTGACCTGCTAAGTCAGGTCAGATTCGGGTCTAGCCTTTTTGGACCTGATTTAAAATTGGGTACCAACTTAGACCCGGTTAAGATTGGGTTAGGTCCACCAACTTGGACCTGTTATAATTGGGTCTGGTCAGGTCAAGTTGAATCTGGGTTGGGTCCAGTTAGTTTTAAGTATTATATATATTAAATATATATTTGATTATTCTAGCAACGAAATGAGGATTGATAAGCAACACGCATGTGTGAGAGCTCATTTACATGCCAATCATGTGATAAAGTGGTCCATCAGGTGGACCCAACCATGTAAATGCCCTCATTTGACCCAAAAACCCAACTCAAAACCTAGGTCCAAAGACACCATGGCTACCCGATGTGTAACCGAACACAATCAGATCCGAGTCCTCAAAAACAAGACCTGGACCCAGCAAGATCCAATCCTGATTAACCCAGGTACGGCCTGTACGGGTACTCTAGGACCCAACCTGAACCCGACCAGTTGACAGCCTACATAGCTGGACTTTTAAAAGGCTTGTCTGAAAGTCACAAAATACAGTGAGCAATATCTTACTTCTGATTATCAACTGGCCTTGTCATTTCTGATTCTGAATATTTAATGGCTTCGGTCACCTGTTACATTGTTGAGGTGAGAAGAATCCAACAAAAGGTTTACGATGCAGTCATGAGTTCGTATTTTGGAAAAGCAGACGTATGCAATGGATTGCTATACTCACAAGCTGTTGAAATAAAGGAATTTGGCTGCTAAGGCTGCTCTTCTCCAGCTGTGGTGCAGAAAAAACATAAAATCACATATGGTCATAAGTGCTTAACTTACTCCTTAAATACATACTAAATTCTTCTTGAATCCAAACGTACGAAACAAACCTTCTTAAGCGAGGCTGATAGCATCAAGGGGAAACGCACAAATGGTAGCAGAGTTTCCATCGACCCAAGCCTCTCTCCGAAAAGGAGCTCGGGTGTTGAAGACTTCAAGAGTTTTTCCACTGCTTCCCACCCAAGTATCTCACCAGCTTGCATGCACCACAGTAAGATGGCATCCAGAACTCTTTCTTCTGATGTTACAGTCAAGTCGGGATGCTGCAAAACCATAGTTAAAGATTTAAGCAGATTGGACGTCCATCGTTATGGACCCAATAAAATGATCATGAACAAAATGGATCTTCTCCAAATGCCACCGTTCCGCATTTGAGGAATATGGAGCTCCAATGCATCGGGACGTTATCATCATGCAATAGAGGAATATAGGGTTCTGATGCATCAGGATGTGAATAACGTCCTGATGCAACCCATTCTGCATCATCAGGGCCCAAGGTCTGGGGATTCAGACTGTTGATCTGATGGACCTCACCGTGAATTGGGGGTGCAGAAAGAATCCTCCAGATTGGAAGTTCCTAGCCATCTAATCTGTGGTTTTTTCTCGGACTGTTGCTTTATTTTTCTTAGCCATCTATTTGTGGGCCAGTAATTGAAGGATTGGGATCTTCCAATCTGGAAGATTTTCAGACACCACCACAGTAGGGCTCATAAGATCAAAATGCAAGGAATCAAACTTCGCCTAAACCAAGTCCACTCAGCTGAGTTGACTCAGTTTAATTGGGGAATTTACCAAGCTGACTGTCAAATATATTTCAGAAAAGTCACTGTGCCAATTGTTGTTTTTGGCCAAAACGGAATGAGTTGTAAAGGCTCCAAACACAAAATTGAAATCCTTGATCAGCCGTCTAAATCACTGCACCATGGTCCCTCTTGTACAAAATGGGCACGCAGGACACTTTTCAGATCTCCTCCCATGCTAATCTGCAAACAACCCTCAGATCCAAACAATGCAAACCCACCTGAAGAATGTTCATAAAAGTCGCCTCATCTAACCACACAAAGTCAGTGCTTGCAGTGGTACAATAATTGAAGTGCCTTGAGAAGTTCCTTTCACACATTTCTGCAAGCAGTTTACACGATGGAATCGATGAAACGATTTGCAGAACAGGGCATATCGAATCCTGCAACGAATTTTGAATGGTCAGTTTCAAGTAAACCGCCTAGCAACTTTTCCAAACCATTTGAGGCCCTGTCCATAAAATTTGTATAACACAAATAAGTCTTGTTGAATCAGCTTCTTCCAGTACGAGATCACCATCCCTGCATATATGTATAAAAGGTATCAATATATTAAAACTACCAAAGGTAGGCCACAACACTTACATTTTCTTTTTCAAAATGGTCGCATCAGACACTCTTCAACGCCGACATACACATTTACACATTTTCACATCAAAAGAAGAATAAAAATTCATTCAACATAATCCAATATCTATATTTTTATCACACATAACACCTCGACAAAAGGGCCACACAGCGCACACTAAGAGATGTCCCTCAATAGATTGTGGGCAGTAATCAAATGTGTATTTCACAAGTGGGTTTTTGGAAATTGCATTCCAAAATACATGTTGGGATTCCCACCATCCTATAATGTACATGTAATTCTGGATATCATAATGTTTCTCGTCATCTCCAAGATGGGCGGTTAGAGATGTGAATGTGTCCAAGTTAAATAGCTGGCTGTTGCCAGCAAGCACAAACAGGATCTTAGGACAACAAGAAAACCCTCATTTCTTGAAATTAGAGGGCTGCTTGTAATTGGCATCTCCAAACTGTAAGAGTGATGCAAACCACTTACCATTCTTCTCAATAGGGACTCAAGGATTCTATGAAGAAACAAAAAAGAATAAATAAATGTGCTGAAAATTCTTAAAAAATTATCTGATTAACATTTACACCGATAATTATATGGAGAAGTAATGAATGGCAGAATTACCTCTGAAAGACATTCCAAAAGGCTATTGCAGCATTCTTGTTGAAGGTATGTAACTCCAAATTGATCGGCCAGCAGAAGAAGTTGGAGTAGCAAGTCACCCATGTCATCTCTATCCTTCATTTCAAGTTCTCCATTGTACATAAATTGAAGCATAGCTGAAAAGGCATCTACAGAAACATCCCTCAAGTAGACCTCTGAAGAATTGCTTTCGCTCATTCCATTTGTAAACATCTGCCAATTTTTGACAGTATTTCTTAACAACTAAAGGCATAAAAGCATGGTAGAGAAAAAAGAACAAATCTAAGTTTTTCTGCGCGTACAAGTGGAGTCATGTGGTTTGCTTGATCCAAACAATTGATATGATGGGCCCCACCATTGATGGATCATGCCTCAAAACTTCGCAGATTTGAAAAATCCCTAACTAATTTTTTTTTTTGTTGAACTTTTGCCTACAAAACTCGTTGATTGTAATCAACCTATGTTGATAGGCTATTAGATAGCGCTTGATTGTAATCAACCCATAGAACAGTCTATCACATTGAGCTTGTGGGAATTTTGTGCTCTTATTGCCAGTCCCAGCCCAAATAAAGGAGGGTTGCATCAGGTTGGTGGTCAGTATCAAACGTATGCCATAACATTCATCATGAATCGAAACAATATGGTGGAGCATGATTCATGTAGCCAACCACAATTAATTGGGATGAGGCTTAGACAATGACAGATGAACTTTTGCCAACAAATGAGGATTCATAAAGCCAAACCAAATAGCTGGGACAGGGCTATGAGGATGATGGCCCATCCATTGCAGGATCAATTCATATCAACACTCTGGATCACCCAATCATTGGCCCTACTTATACAATGTACAAAACTAAGGACCCAAGGATACTATGCATGTCATCAGGTTGAGGGTCACATAATTCCTCTTATTCATGAAGGAAACAAAGATCGAAGGATTAAGGAAGTCATTAGTAATAATGAAGGGGAAAAAGGAATATTATTCATATCAACGGTCTGGATCACCCAACCATCAGCTCTACTCATACAATGTAGAAACTAAGGACCAAGGATACCATGCATGTCACCAGGTCAGGGATCACATTATTCCTCTTATTCATGTAGGAATCAAAGATCGAAGGATTAAAGAAGTCTTTAGTAACTTGCAGTTCGTTAGATCCACTACTGCATCACATATAATGAAAGGGGGGGGGAAAAGAATACTAGAACGGTCAAATTGAAGAGATAAAGATTCAATATACCTTCATAAATGGAGAACTCCATAAACTAAGGATGAGTTTATGTGCACGGGCAACAAGACCATGTCCATGAATATAAATGTTCACATCACTATGCTTGCCAGTCAAAAGCAACTGCTTGAGCTTTTGCGCGTCGATGGGAAGCTCACAAGGAAAGACAGTGCAACGATGTGCTCTAGAGGTCGAATATGCCAATTCCACTTTCTTACCAGAATCGAATAACTTCTTGTTCGTTTTAAAACGATCAATTATTTCTTCGCACTGCCTAACCAACGGCAAAACTTGAAATTGCAAGCTCAAATCCCGCAAAGAACCAAGTTGTGACTCCACAATCTAGGTCAGCATTGAAAAATAAATAAATAAATAACAAATCAACAACAGTAACTTACCCACCATACTCAAGGCATCTGAAAGAAAAGAAGATGACGTAAATATGAAATGAAGTGAAAAAGAAACTCACTTGGGTCTGACCAGTGTAGATATATTGAAGGAAAGCATGGAGAACTGGATAGGTTACCAAAGGAAGCCGGATGACATTCTCGCCAGATGGACTAAAATGGAAGTTACCAGCCGTTCCCAAGATCACCATGTGGGCAGGGACAGTCTTTTCCTCCACACCCACAAGAAAGAACATATCAGATACATCCCAGCTCTCGAGGAAATTACCAAGTCCTGATATTTCACATCCACCATTCACATCTTCCCAATCCTCCTCCACCCCTTCGTATTCAATGTGATCAAAATGCTTCCACAGGCAGTTGTGATGCGGTGTTAGAGGCAAGACATTGACATTCCTGTACCCAACATGCTTGTCCCAGCTGCTGAGCCCAACATACTGGACATTCCGATTGGGTTTTGAATCTAGCCACTCAAAGACGGGATTTTGGAAAGGGTAACGTCCCGTGCCGATACAAATCAACCCATCATAGATGCTGATCCAATAACTCTGGAATTCTGAGGAACAACAGAGTCCTACACCCGCAGCATCAACGACAGTCTTCCCATTCACCTCAATCTTCAACCGTCGGTTCCTATGGCTCCCTAAAACAACGGTGTAATTCGGGCTGTTATCCATTTTGTAATGGTAGTGCTGGCTACCAACTTGCTCCCTAAACACAACTGTGACATCATTGTGAGCTGAGGCTTCGAAGGCCACGCACCCACGCCCAGCCTCCTTGAACCTCAGTTCCTTACGCCAAGCACACTCAAAAGGGGCGACAGTGAGGAACTTCTTTTGCTTCTTCTCACCCATCTCTCCTGCTAAAAATTCACAACACAACCCAAACTTTCTCTTACAAGCAAATTGATCAGACCCAATAACAAAAACCTCAAACAAGTGAGAAATGGACCACACCCAATTAAAATAAACAAACAAACAAACAAACCGTTGAGATTGCCTTCTTATCCTAAAATTCTATGATAAAAACATGAATGCCTTGCCCATTCAATGACCGATTGATTCCATAAAAGATCCCTCACCCACTCACTAATTGTATCAAAACAACCAACTTTGGATTCATTAAAAAAAAAAAATACAAAGATGAACAAATCCATCGATTGCGAACGTTCAAAGACCTATAAATAATAATAATAATAAACAAACAAATAGGTTCCCGCCAAAACAGCGATTGGAGGCAGCACAAATCAAATTCAATCTTATCTCACATGGATAAGCATCAATGTCACACCAACTTCCTCTTATCCTACACCAACAACAAATATCCACACCAAGGGCTCATACAACCTTCCCTTCTTTCTTTTTTTTTCTTTTTTTTGTTTTTGTAGAAACAGAAGAATCTAGTAATGGTTATTGATGGAAATCAGTCACCAATGTGAAAGGACAAAGCAAACGGGAAAAGATCAGATATGGAGAAAAACCCACCTCAGATTTTTTATGGGTTTTTCTAAAACAATAAAAGAAAAAGGATTTTCATGGTGGGGAATGAGATTTTTCTCACCTGATAATGAATCAATGACACAGACATGTGTGCTCTCCAGGAACTGTCATCAGAGAGAAGAAAGAAAACAACAAATGACAGAGCACAAGATATTTCTTTCTTTTTAATCAGGTTGGGAGAAGATAATCACAAAAAATATTAAAAAAATTAAAAAATTAAAAAATTAAAAAGAAAAAAAATAATTTATAAATACAGATTTAAAAAAGAGAAGGAGAGACATTGTTACCTTCTTAACAGATCAGCTTTTGATCTCTCTCCACTTCTCTGCTATTTTTAAAGAAGGTTTTTTTTTTGCTAATTGCACACGCGCGTGGACGCTAATACCCTTCCATACACATGCGCACACGTGTTATATTTCTAACGTGCACCGATCCGAGCTTTCCGTCTGATGGGAAATAATGAATAGATCGTTGCTCTAAAATCGGACCGTTCATTCCGACGCGACAATCTACAAATTGACGGTTGAAACTAGTTTTATGCATCCGTTTGTTATGAAGTCTTTGGCTCACACGAATTTCGCATGACCTGATTTGAAGGTGTAAGAACCTGATGGAAGGATCAGATTTTGCATATATATCACTTTTCACGCGTTTCTCTTAACACGTGTGAACTAGTGAATCTCTTGTATTTGTAGATCGGTTTGCGATTTACCGATACCAGACGCTGCCACGTAAGCGTACCCTTTCCTAAGATCGACAAGCGTTTAAGTAGCGTTAGTTAGAGCGGAAGAAGCGGAACATTGGAGAGTATAGCATCTCTCCGCAGTACACGTTGTGCAGTGATGTATTAATCTGAACCGTCCATCTGCTGGGTCCTATCAGATGATCGCGTCCATCACTTTGCCTTAACCGTTTTTCGTTTTCTACCGTCGTTTTGAGGGCCGCTGATCGGAGGGATAGGTTCATCCGATCAACGTGTATTTTGAACTTTTTCCCATCCACACAAGGAGTAACTGGATGGACACCATCAAACGTGAAATCAACCGTCCACGTGTCCTTTAGAGAGATGATCTAAGGGCCTGTTTGGGCGGTGGGATTAGAAGGGATTAGGTGGGATGGGATAAAAAAATATAATTATTACCCATGGCGGGGGTTGTCCCTATTGCCATAGGATAAGATTAATTTCATGCTTTGTTCGTAATATAGGAGTACATTGAAAGGATATACCACCATCATTTGAAATTATTGAGAATAACATACATGTATTATATCTAAACCGTTCATTTGTTTTGCAACCTCATTTTATGGCATGAGCCTAAAAATAAGGTATATCCAAAACTTTTGTGGCCCTAAAGAAGTTTTCAATGGTAAATATTCAATCCATATTATCTATGGTGGGGTCCAGTTGAGCTTTAGATTTATCTGATTTTTTGGCCCATGCTTTAAAATAATCTCGAAAAATGAGTGGACGATGTGGATGTAGTTCATACATCATGGTGGGACCTACACAACTTGCTAACATTGAGTAAAATTAGTACAAAACCCAATGCAATTCCATCTAATCCAATTCCAAGCTTTTCCATTCTTCCCGAACATGAAGTGGAATTGGCATAGGATCCCAATCCCACCTAATCCCTTTTAATCCCACCGCCCAAACACGCCATATCGTATTTTAGTTCTCCTCGCCATACCGGATTCACCTACAATGGCAAGTGTGTCGGGCTGCAGCGGAGGTTTGCTACTACCGGAAACGGATTGGCTACTCCCCCTGCCATCAGCCAATGGCTGATGGTCGGTGCTCCGTGGGCCCCACCATGATGTATGTGTTTCATCAATGCCGTCCATCTATTTTTCTAGATCATTTTATAATATTCCACAAAAAATGAGGTATATCCCAATCTCAAGTGGACCACATTATAGGAAACAGTGTTGAATGAACGTCAACCATAAAAAAAAAATTTGGGGCCCATAAAAGTTTTAAATGGTGGTTGTTTCTCCACTTATGCTGTGGTGTGGCCCAATTGAGTTTGGCTATGCCTCAATTTCGGGTTCCACACGTAAAATAATCTTTTGAAACTGATGGCCGGAGTGGATTTCACGAGGACGTCACGGTGGGCCGCACAACGTTTTGAGTTACTGGACGTTTGAGCACGGCTGGAAGGTTGAAGCGGTCCATCGGATGGGGCTACTGTGCGGAATCCATGCAGCAAAAATCCCGATTGTCCTGTGATTAAGTGGACACAGTTCCTTACTGTGGGGCCTACCTTGATGTACGTGCCTTAAATCCACTCCGACCATCCGTTTTGACAGCTCATTTTAATTACGCTTCAAAAAAATGAAGCAGATCTAAATCTTAGGTGGACCACACCACAGGAAATAGTGGTGATTGAATACCCACCGTTAAAAACTTCCTGGGGGCCACCAGAATGTTTATTTGCCATCCAACCTGTTGATAAGGTCACAAAGACCTGAATGAAGGGACCATACAAATATCTGCTTGATCCAAAACATTTGTAGCCCACAAGGAGATTTTAATGGTCAATCACCACTGTTTCATGTGGTGTGGTCCACCTGAGACTTGGATCTGCTTCATTTTTTCAGATCAAGCCCTAAAATGATCTGTCAAAAAGGAGGGACAGCATGGATGAAAGAAACATGCATCATGGTAGCCCTTACACGTATCCATGGAAGCCGCGTCCTCATTAAAGTGGAGCCAGCCACACCGTTATAGTTGTTACGCCTTTTTCTAGCCGTCCATTTGTTTTAATGGGAAGGTTTTTAACAAGCACATAGTCACGTGGAAGCTCGACTGGTGGATGAATTGGATCAAGTGGCGGGAGCAGCCACTTGCTTTTTGGACCAAGGAAGACTGCGGTTCACCTCGTATGGTTTTCAGTCAAGTCATGACTTCTCTGGCTGAGGTGACCGTTGGATTTTTCAAAAAATGCAGTGGAGTAAAAGTCTAATAATTTATAAAGGAAATTATTCTTGAATATGTAGAAATTATTAAAATTGCCGATGTGATATTTTCAAGTAGAAAATCCCTCCCAGATTTATTCAAATGGGAGGAGAGGCGAAAAACTTACACATTAAAACTTTGGTTAGGTATAAGGACTAATCGGAGCCCCTGTAAAATTGACCCCACAAGCATGTGGTGTGCATGTCTTAGGTGGGGACAACCAAAACTCTCTCTCTCAGCTATACAAGGTGACACTAAGGCCCTATTTAGAAGGTGGGATTAGGTAGTATGGAATTGTATTCGGTCGCATGCAAATTCTATTCTACATTTGAAAACAATGGGAAGGATTGGATTAATGTAGGTATGATATCATTCGGTCCCGGCAATAGATACCATGATATTTTTAGTTGATTTTGAAATTGACTATATTTGTGGCATGTGTTTTATCCACATTGTCCATCTATATACGACATTTACACATGACATTCGAATTGCATATGTATATAGGTGATCGACATTAGTTATGAAATTTTGTTCATTAATTACAATAGTATTTTTCTCACCAGAAGAATTTGATCCGATTGTGGATTAGATTGTCAAAATACCATGGTAATTCCATATATGTAATCATTGTGTAATAATGGTGTTAATTCCATCAATATAATTCCATACTATTTAATCCCACCTTCCAAACATGCAAGTTTAAGTGTCTAAGCTCTCTTACTTTTTCCAAGCTTAAACTCTCTATAATATAATCTATTTAAAAGGAGGATGTGAGTTTACGGGGAGACATAACTTATGGTAGTTCACTACTCTAAAACAACTCTTGTACTCAACTATAATTAAAGTTTATTAACTTACCTTTTTCATTAACCTAATCAACCAAATCTCTCTAGTTTTATGGCCACCATCTTTAGCTAATACTTGTTTTGTTGGTCTAAAGAATGAATTCATAGGTCTTAACCTTTAGATGTCCATCAAGTATGATTTTTTTTTTTTAAAAAAAAATAAACAATTAAAGCTAAAAGTCATTAGTTCAAAACTTACAATTAACCAATTGAAAACTTTTGAGCATTGGCCAACCTTTAAAGTCAACCAAGTAATGATATTCCAAGTAAATCGATTAAATTTCTTGTTGAATTGCATGAACTTCAAAGACTTTGATGTGTGTGCCTAGCCATATCCACTTTTTTTTTAGCAACATGATGGCCTCATAAAGTGAGACAAAGCTCATTTAATCAATATCTCTTTATCCACACATTCTCAGGCCTAAATATTTATTATAGCTAGTGTATTTGCAAGTCTTTATAGTCTATGCATAATGAGTCTCTCAGTTTAAATAATTGTCATCGATGCCGTTAATGTAAGTGTTCAAAGGTTTCACTAAGGTATCTATATTTATGACACACTCACGCTCTAATATGATTTCAAGATTGTGTCCGGTGGTTAATATTATCCATCTTAACACTAAGTTAGTCATCTCGCATAAGATAGTCAATATTAGAAATCACAGGTTTATCCTAGAACCAAAAAGTGGTCATGGACAACAAGGTATTGAGATTTAGGACTCACAACTCTTCCTTGGCTAGTAGCTCCTGATCGTAGAACTTTGAAACATATTCAATTTAACATAGTTTCGGTGTCTTTATATATATATATATGCACACACACGCACACACACAAAATGATCAAGAAAAAAATGCACGAACATTAAGGTGCATTCTAAGAAGATTTTAATGGTAGGGCATTCAATAACTGCTAATTATTAGACTATAGTACATTTGATATTTGAATCTTCTTCATTCATGGGATAATGTCCTAAAGTGATCAAGAAAAATGGATGCATAGTGTGGATGCAGAATACATACATCAAAAGCAGCCCCACGGTAAGAGGCGCACCATCTTGGGGTCTCACCTAATTAGCTCCACCTTGTGGTGACGTGGTGAGTGTAAGACACATATCCAAGCCTGTATTGTTCCATAGGCTTCTGCGGTCCTCCCGGTCGAATTCCGGCAACCTGTGATGCGTAGATTGCATTTGCACACAACCTTGAGTCACCTCCTGTATTCCAAAGTCGGCTCGATCCGAAACTTGTATCATTGCGACCGCATTGTCGCCGCGGTTCCAACATCGCATCTTGCATACCGATCCTATACCCTGGCCAAGAGATATGGGCTTGCGTTCAATTTGAGGAAAATAACGCGCGTTTGCAATTCCAAAAGAATCTCTACAACATGTCTCATCAATCAATCAATCACCTCATGTCAAGTACAAGAGCAACCACAAAGTCAACTCTCTCCCTCTCTCTCTCTCTTTTACACACCCATAAATGTCAAGTACACCTATCACCTCACATCCATCACTCACATCCATCACCTCTCTTACAACCATCCTCTCTCTCTCTTTCTCTTCACAATTTCCAAGCAACAAAGAAACCAAAGGAGGTGCACATCCAAGAAATTCCAAGAGAGAAAAGTGTTGTGTGTGGCCCACTTCCTATCACTAGATCCATCATTCTAGCCCTTCATTTCTCATCATCTTCCATCAAAGAGGGACAAGGAGATTGGCGTTTCATCGGACCAAGAAGATCAAACGGTGGGTGTTTCTATAGGCCTAGATTTCATTTTTTTTATGATAGGCCAAGTGAGGCCTACCGATTAATGGTATGAATCTCACTTTGAACCCTAGATGTGGCCGATGGCCCACCTTGATTCTCATGATCATTCCATGATGGGGTCATTCTCCATGTACCCCATCATGATGTTTACTTTCTAGTTTGAAAGAGGTCATTTAGACCTTCCATTTTGGTGGAGAAGGAATCTCCACCGTTGATTTGATTTGGTAGGTCCACATGTAATGGGACTCACTTGATTTACGTTGTGATGTATGGAAGGGAGGGCCCATAGTGTCAGGTCCCTCCATCACATGTCTCTCTCTCTCTCTCTCTCTCTCTCTCTCTCTCTCTCTCTCTCTCTTTCATTTTGTGTGATGATGTGGCTCTGTGGCCCACTCAGATGGATCCTACCTTAATGTATAACTTATCCACACCATCTAACCATTTGATGGCCCACCTAGGCAGCATGACTGCAAGTGGGGCCCACCTTCATATCTGTTGTATGCAAACCGTCCAGTGTCCAGGGATGTTGGACGTGGCCACGAAGTGAAGTGTAAGCTGACAGTGTGGTGTACTGGCGAGCTAACAAAAAATAAAATATCAGTTTGATTCTTAACTTTTGGGTGGGCCGCTCATGTAGGCCCCACCTTGAAGTATGGGTCTAATCCACGCCGTCCATTCCATTCCCCAGCTCATTTTAGGCGTTGAGCCGAAAAATGAAGCTAATTCGATAATCAAGCGGGCCATACCATAGAAAACAGTGATATTGACCGTTAAAGGCTATTAGGACCCACTCTGATGTTTCTGTGCACTAAAACACATCGCATATTAGGCTCATTTGGTCGGTCTTAAGCCATGTAATCCAATGGGTGAAGTGGATTCACCTGATGCGGGCCTCACCTAGGAAAAACCATGAAAATACAAGTTTTTTTTAAAAAAATATATAATATAAAAAATGCAGTGCCTGTTGCTGGACGTCTAGAGGATGCTGTAGCAGTACGCTGCGGCGTCTGACACTGGTGGCCAGGGACCATGGGCCCCATCGTGATGTGTGAGAACATCAACACCGTGCATTTTGATGGGGCCTCTTAGGGCAGTGGGCCCTCTAAAAATCAGCCATATACGAGCTCGAGTGGCCCACGTCACAAGGAAACAGTGGGATTGAGCGTCTGCCATTGAAACCCTTCTGTGGTTACAGAAGTTTTGGATCATTATGAAATTTGTTTTTCCTTTTCATGCAGGTCCCTGTGACCTTATTAACAGATTGGACAGTAAATAAACCTCATGGTGGGCCCTACATGGGACCCACCTCTGTCATTCTTAAGCAGCAGTCGCTGCCAGTTGCTGCTGCACTTGCAGCAGCAGCACGTGGTGCACATGCTATCCATGGTGTAAATGCACACCATCCATATGGTTGATGGGCCACGTGTGTGGACCCTACCATGATGCATGTGTTGTATCCATACTACCTAACCATTTTGGGAGATCATTTTATGGCATGAGAAAAATAAGACAGATCTAGGATCAAGTAGGAAAAATAGTGGGGATAGTGACATTCACCGTTCAAAACTTCTTAAGGGCCACGGTAGTTCCGATCAAGCTGATATTTGTTTTTCCTCTAAATCCAGGTCTTTGTGACCTTATGAATAGGCTGGATGAGAAATAAACCCTATGATGGGGCCCACTGGAATTTAATCGTGGAAATCATTATCAAAACGGTTAAATATGATATGGTCCAGTTGATCTTTTGATATGATTCATTTTTATATAATACTCTATATTGATCTCTGAAAATAAATGAATTGTGTCCGGCCCATTCAACTTGGCCCATTCGACTTGGCCCATTTAATTCGGCCCATTTGATTAGGCCCGATATGATATATGGGGCCCGTTGTTGAGGCCCACCTTGATGAGATGTATGAGGCCTGTTGTTGAGGCCCACCTTGATGTGATGTATGAGGCCCATTGTTGAGTCCCACCTTGATACATATGAGGTTCATGTGATGCGGCCCATTTGATGTATTTGAGGCCCATGGGTTGGGGCCCAATGGTATGTACATAGGGTTCATTGCAATATGTGATTTCACCATGGTTTACGTAATTATGTTTATGGTGGGCGATGCCTTGGGAGCAATGATGGTTTGACGTCCAGATTGTAAGAAAAATGTTGGTTAAATGTCCGCATTATAACTCTCCCTAGGGCCCGTTGATAGGCTCATACTTGCTGTGTGTAGGTCGTCTAGGCCCATCTTCGTTGTAAGGATAGTTCATCACTATATAATATGCTTAGTATAATTCCATGACTCATGTCATACGTATCATATGTATGCTTGATATGAGTAGTGACTGATCATAAAATAGCTATTGGGCAGATTATTTATGAGACTCACTTATAGGAGTTACCCACATGAGTGAGCGGTACGTGTAGGATTACTGCATGACTGGACGGTATGACTCATGCATCTCACATATGTGTGACATGATCATCATACACCCTAGCGACATCAGGGCCGTGGCCTCCACAAGTATGTCATGGATGGCTAGATGAGACACCAAAAATATTTAGTTCGAGCGATGTCTGTGAGTGAAAGTCCCTAAACTTCCAAGGTAAGGAGATGCACCAACGTCTATACCGAGTGAATACATGAGCGCCCGAGTGCCGAATACCAATAGGCCGCGTCTCCCCCTATGTCGTGATCGGTTGGGAGGGGGTGTGGCCTTATCCGCCTGAGTGAGGGGGCTGTAAGATAGGCTGAGTTTAACTAGCTCGCAAATGGGTCTACTATCAACAAGCCGGATAGGTATTGGCAGACTACTGATCAGGCGGATAGTGTAGTCTATTCCGCTCATTGGGTTGCGGGGCTAGGGAGGCGGCAGTCAGTGTGGATTGTACTAGACCCCGGTGATGATCCAAGAGAGGAACCGTACTGATATGTGAACTTATTGAGCATGAATTGCATACTCATTTATTCGTTCATTCACTATCCACTCGGGCTGGTAGTGCGCAACTATTTGTTACGCGTACCTTTGCATGACCAGGATTTCAGTTGGGCGCGCGACTAACCTGAGATCAGGAGTTTACCACATTGAGTCTGACTATCTAAATTTAGGTATGGGACTGGTTTGAATAAAAGTCCCTTGTGATGGACCCCATAGCCTGTGATACTACGTACTATCATCCCGACTTCACTCCAGCTTGGTCATTTCATTCGCATCGCATATTGCATTTCATCCGCAGAATATGACATTTTGGATTGCTACGTTTCTGCACTTATATGGCTTAGACGGACTTGACAGGAATTGCATATGGTATTACATCATCAGTATCTGATATTTTGACTCATTATGTCTCCGAATTGTATAACTGACTCTCATTACTTTCTTAGTTTATGACATCATCTTGCTATGTCTTTTCATCGTATATGCTGGATGAGATTGATGATATTTTATGGACTTGATAGTATTTCCGCTTACTCTGATATTATATGACTTATGGACTTACCAGTATATTTCCGCTTACTTTGATATCGTATGATTCATGATCTTATCAGTATTTCTTCTTATTCTGATATTGTATAATTTATGGCGTTGTATTTGTGTGCTTGACACTTATCTTGGGCGCACACTTTCACCACTCTCTAAGATTTCTATAAGCTTATGCACGATAGATGCGTGGGTTGCAGCAACATTGAGCATGGAGTGTGCAGCAGTCTTCTGGAGCTTAGATTTCGATATATGTATTTTTCTTTCAACACTGTATTCAAATATTTATATTAGTGGATATGTGATGATGATGTTGCCTTTTGTAATTTGGGTAAACTTGTGGTTATGCTTATTACAAGACAAATATACGTTGGAAAATCCTCCTTGTATGATCCCAAGATCGAAATCTGGCGTATGTGTGCTGGGAGCCGAAAATGGGGTACTACGGAGGCTGTCGGCACTGGATTCGGTGATCAAAAATTTTATAAGCTCGATTTTCGGATTTGGGGCGTTATAGTGAGTGTGATTGGTGGGGCCATGTACTGTCAGAGACGTATGCAGGATAAGGTTTTCCGCTATTCTGTCCACTTTTAATTGGAGTCAGTCCTATCAATCACATTTTTCATGTCACCACATGACAATTTAGGGCCTGTTTGATTTTGTCATTTACAAGTTAACTATGGTCATTTAATTCATTATTACTTTTTGAAAGTGTTTGGTTAATAGAGGAATTATTGCCTCGTAAACTATATGAATCCTTTCGTGATTGTGAATTCTAACACGAAAAATTTCATAGCACCCACTGCAATGAATCTATTATATTCATACTGTGCATCCATTTCTCTAACTCATTACAAGGCATGAATCCAAAAATGAGACTGATCCAAAGCACAAATAGACCCCACCACATGAAATAGTAGTTCTAATATACCTTTCTTTTTTTTTTTCCTGTTAGCTTGTTAGTACAAGAAACACTATTAGTACACACTCCACTATTAGCCACCCCCACTAGGGAATCGATACCAAGATCTCCATCTTGAAATGAGGTATCTTCACTCAATCTACCACTTAAGCTATAGATCAGGGTGTTCTAATATACTTGAATCATTGAACACTAAAACAATCCTAGTGTCCACATTGATGTTTATTTGTCATATCCAACTTGTACATAAGATCATAAAAACATGGATAAAGTGTAAAACACAAATATTAGGTTGATCCAAGACTTCTTTGGCCTCTAAGAAGTTATCAATGGTAGCCATTTAAATCATCCTATTTGCTGTGGCATGGTTTGCTTGAGCTTTGGATTTGTTGGACTCATGGTGTAAAATGAGTTGGTGGAAATGATGGATGGCATGGATATGGCATATGCATCAAAATGGGCCCCACAGTTCTTGCATCACAAAATTTTCCCACCTCTGTTGTCACCTATAAAACTTCTACATGGATTGTAAATAATTATTGCTCATTTACAATCTAAATAGGAAAACAAGGTTGTTGGAATCGAATGTCCACCTATTAAATGTTAGTGGGGCCACGATAAAACTTATGTGTTTTTCGTCCATCTCAGTAGGAATGATCTTATAAACGGTTTGGATAGCATATAAATATTATGATGAATCTCAAGAAGGTTTCAATGGTTGGCATTTCCTACTCATATTTTTCCGAAGGGAGTAGTCACTTAGAGTTTTTAATCTATCTCATTTTCAAATTAATGCCATTAACATAAACTACAAGAATGGATGGATAGGGAGCATCACAGTGGGTCCCACCTTACAATCAGGTGTTGCAGGCAATCTACTCAATACACGTCCATTAGATGAACTCGGATTCTAAGGTGACCCATCCACGTTGCCAGTTGGTTTTAGGGCGTCAGCCGAAAAATAGGCAGGTTCACTCTACAGAAATATTAGTACTTAAACGCATGCCATTAAAAACTTTCCAAAGCCGGCTTTAATGTTTACTTGCTATCCAACCCATTGATTAGGTCACATAGAGGGAAAACATAAATATCAGCTTAATCCAACCCCAAGAGTTTTTTTTTTTTTTAAATGATGGGCGTTCAATCAATATGGTTTCTTATGGTGTGGTCCACTTGAGATTTGGATCTGCTTCATTTTTGTGTATCATGCCAGAAAACTAAATGGAAAAATGCATTGACGGCGTGGATGAAATACATATATCGCAGTGGGGTCCATGGAGCACCGACTATACCGATCTCGGTACTAGAGGGGTCACTACATAATCTGAGTCCCTAGGAGATGAGAGCGGGTTATGTGAGACTAGAGTTGTACACGAGTTGAACTGAGTCGAGCTTGGCACAACTTGACTCAGCTCGGCCAGTAGCTGACCCTAGCTCGAACTTGGCTCAGTCCTCGAGCTTGACTGGTCAGCTCGACTCAGTTCGGTCAGCAGCTTGGGTCAGTTCGAGCCGAGTTCGAGCCTGTGTGACATTTTTTTCAAATACATGAAGTGCACCTTCAAATTCTCATAATCTGCAAAACAGCAGTAGTAGTTAACAGGTATTTCATCAAACACTCAGTAGGCAACATTAAAATCAAGTTATAAGGGTAATTTTATCATACAGTGTTTTTTTTTTAGTGATTTGTTTCATATTCTTATCTTCCTTGCCACCGGCCAATCCCACGGAGAATGTATCCACCTGAAATAACACTTCGTTGAGTCATTTCATCAAACAATTGTCGAGTAATATAAATATCAAAATAATCAAGTCACTGAATTAGTTCGATCCGAGTTCGATTTGACTTGAGGTTTGATCGGAGTCGATTTGAGCTCTGTCAAGCTCAAACTCGACTTAAATTTTTTTCAAGCTCCAAAAATCAAATTGACTTGACTCGAACTTAGTTTTGAATAGAGTTGAAATGAGCTTTTTCGAATCGAGTCGAGTGCATTAACAAATAACTCAGTTCGTATACAGCTCTAGGTGAGACTAGAACTGTACACGAGTCGAGCCGAGCCGAGTATCGCCCTACTCGTACTTAGCTCTTAGTGCCCAAGTCCTACTCGTACTCGGCTCTACTCGGCCATCGAGCATGGATTCTCTGCTCGTACTCTACTCGCCCAAGTACGAGCTGAGTATGAGTAGAGAACGAGTTGAGTCGAGGCCAAGCATTGTATAGTGGGAAAGTAGTGTATCATACGTACTATGGACTGGTAGCATCATTTATTAAGCAAGAGTATACTGAGGTGGAAATCTTATCCATCCCATTAGGAAGAACTATCACATTCGAGCAAGGTACCACAACTTTTGGTACGACACCATATTTTCTGCCAATATGGATGCTTTTCAGGTAATCTTCACCATGAAAATAGTAGGCCTCACAGAGTAGGTAACTTGGAAGAAAAATCAAATTAGTATGCTTATCATATGAGCCACGCCAATGGAATCAATTGACCATGGACGATCTAACTCAACATGCAGGTATGGTCCACCTAGTTATCAGATTGCAGTGATTTTCTATAATAATTACATTTATGTTGAGGTCTGTTGATTTCATGGAACTGATCTCGTATGTAAGTGCCACGTCATCGAAAAAGATGGTACGGTATCACAAGCTGTGGTGCCCTTACTTGTAGGTGTCATTTCATTGAAGTCAGAGGACTTTATTTCATGCCTTGAACTGAACATGCGGGACTAAATCTTCAAATGAAATTTCAGTCATACGTGCTATATTAGATCACATGTGAAAGATCTAACCTGATCATCATGTATTTTGTACTACTTAAATGCCTTGACCTGAAAATCAGATCAGTCCACTCATCACAACGGAGACAAACCAACGTAAAATATCAACCTTCAAAAAGGAATGCCTAATTTTCATTATCCTCTATACACGTGTATCTCTCTTTATAAGCACAAAACTTATATATTTGGTTGAGGGCATTCATTCAGTGGGAGCACGTGTTTTTAACGAGTCAAGTATCGAGTATCGAGTCGAGTACCGCCTTACCCGTACTCTACTCAAAATTAAAACGAGTCTGAAAAAACTAACCGTACTTGGCTCTAACTCATGACAAGTCGAGTCGAGTCAAGTAATTTCAAGTCGAGTCAAGTGACTAACTGAGCATACTCTGCTCATGTACAGCTCTAGATGAGACCCGGCCTCACCATGAAGGTGCGGTCCTCACCGTGGCTTTACCCTAGGAGCTACCTTGATGCATGTATTATGTATCCACCTCGCCCATACGTTTTTCCGATCATTTTAGGGCATCCCTAAAATGAAATTACCAAGTGGACCATACCTAAGGAACAGTTGTGATTCACCATTAATGGGACACAGAAGGTGTGTACGAAGAGGATGTTTGTTTTTTCCCTTCATACAGACCGTAAAACAGGCGTGAGATGAGCTGGATGAGATTTGTGAGTACGTTAGATACGCATATCCAAGCAAAAGACCTGCGCTAGGATCACACGCGCGTACGAGGCAAACGTGTAAACGCCATCACAGGTGTTAGGGTGGCCAACAGTTGTGGTATCCGAGCCGTCCATCAGGCAGGTCCGACCCAAAAGATAAACATGATCCATCCATCAGATGGACTGTGAACCATTTTTTTTATCAGCCAGCAAGAAAATTTCAGCTAAGCTTTCATCAGCCGTACACTTGTTTCGTGATATGTAGCCCACTTACCGAATGGACTGACCTGATTCTTAGATGCTTTCCTTTACATAGCAGCGTCCTTTTAATGAACGGATTGCATCTAGGAAGTACCAACATGCGAAGCGTGTAAATGATCTGATCTTTTACAGGCGAGTGGGCACAGTAAAGATTCCTGAAAAGGATTGCAGCATAGAATATCGTTTCCTTGGATTAACTTTGCAAAGCCAACACGTGTTTACACGTCAGCTAATTCACGCTCCATCACATCCGATGTAACAGCGTGGTAGACAGTTGCGATTTCTAAGACATCCATCACGAGAGTATCACCATATTAGATTCCCTATGATAAGAACAAGCTCCGTTCACTGGGACCGCATTTATGGTTGAGAAGATATCCTGGATTGCAACTGGCGTAGGGGTGGATGCAGATTCAATGGACAACTTATAGCTGTATATTAGTCCAGTAAAGTCGAGGTAGGCTAAACTTGCTTTGATTAGTCCGTATTTACTTTTTTTTTTTTCTTTTTTTAATTTTAATTTTCTTTTTCATACACCCCCACACACACACACACTTAGGCCTCATTGGAATTTCACCACCTATGGGTACTCGAACCTTTGACCAGGTGTTGAAACCCTAAAGTATACCAGAAAGAAAATTGGGTAAAGAGTTTCCTATCATTAAAATATTCCTAAGCTCTACATTAATTTTTGTATGCAATCCAAACGGTTTTTAAGGTTATTCTCACTTAGATGAAGAAAACATGAAAAACTTAACTTGATACTTAACTTTTGTGGCCATTAAAATGTTTTAATGGTTGTCACTAAATCCTCACTGTTACCTCTCTCGCAACTAGTTTTGAATGTTGTATTTAATGTTTTCAAAAAAAAAAAAAATTACCTGTATTCGGATTAAAAATTCCCTTCAAACTTTTTTATTTTTATTTTTAAAGTAACAAAGGTAATTTATCTTTTAATGGTGTGGGTTTAATCCTATATCAAATTGATAAGGAATAAAACTTGTGTTTATAAGCAAATGATTTTGTATAGTGCCCAGGCCCTTTCAACGGGCATGTGAATTTGGCTATTTGGGGGGCTATGTCAACAGCCCCAATCTATACCATGAACCACATGTGTGCGTGTCCATTGGGCCGAGCTGTGGCGTGACACGGTGTGGTGCGGTATGGTGCATGCGCTCATGAGTATACTTGCAAGCCTAAACATTTTTATTGTATTTTATATTTTTTAAATTCTGTTTTGCAACTGTTGACCAAATAGGTAATTTGTTTTGATTTTCTGAACAGAGTTGAAAAACTAAGAAGTTTTCTTTTTGAAAATCCAACAACCATGACCGTTGACAGGGTGCATACATACCCATTCATTGCAAGCTTTGAAGTTTATATAAGGGACTTCTCCGATACCGAATTTCATAATTAATTTCAATCTATCAGCTCTCTTTCTCACTTCAATTTTTTTGAATGGTTACTTTTGGTTCATCTGATTCAGTCTTCAAATTAGACATACCATGGCAATTCAAGTCTTTGTATATTGAGTGCGCCGGTGTAACTAGACAAGAATAGGGGGTATCCTAGAAGTTGATTGCCTAGCGTTCCTATTGCACTAAAAATATCGTCCAAAAGAAGACGGATCAATTTTAAGTTTAGTGACTTTTGTAGCCACTTAAACAAATAAGTTTTCAAAATTCTTTCTTATTTAAAATTTTAATTTTGTTTCAAATTTATTTTTTATAATTTTGAATTTACATAATTACGAATCTACTAATCCATTTATTATTATTTTTTTTTTGGGGGGGGGGGGGGGTGGACGGCAGATCTACGGCAGGAGATCTGCGTGATGAGTAGAAGAGTGGATTAGGTGACACCCCGTATCTACCTATGTGGGTGGGACCCTACGTCGGGTCTCACAGTTATGTGTGTCTTAAATCCACACCATCCGGTAGACCACACCATAGGAAATAATTGTGATTGAATCCCGCCATTAAAAATTTCATAGAGTCCATTGGAATGTTTATTTGCCATCCGACCGTTGATAAGGTCACAAAAACTTATACAAAGAGACCATACAAATATCTTTTTGATCCAAAGCTTTACTAGCGCACTAGAAGTTTTTAATGGTCAATTACTTAATGTTCCCTGTATTACAGTCCATCTGATATTTGGATCTGCTTCATTTCTCGTATCATGTCTTAAAATAAGTTTTTGAATACAGAAGGCCAGAGTGGATGTAGTCACATACATCAAGGTGGGCCACAGAGTCAGGGCGGTGGATCTGCGGATCCACTTAAGCCGCGCCTAGTAGAAACGGAAACGGATTGGCTACTCCGCCTGACACCAGCTAATGGCTGGTGGTCGGTGCTATGTGGGCCCCACCATGACGTGTGTGTTTCATCCATTCCATCCATCTATTTTTACAGATCATTTGACGGTGTGAGTCCAAAAATGAGATATATCCAGATCTCAAATAGACCACATTACAGGAAAAAGTGTTGAATGAGGTTCAACCATTAAAAACATTTTGGGGGCCATAAAAGTATTCGACCAAGCTGATCTTTGTTTTTTCTCTTCATCTGTGACTTTATGACCTAATCAACAGATTGGATGTCAAATAAAGAGTATGGAGGGCCTTAGGAGGATCTTAATGGTTGATATCCAATCATTATTGTTTTCATGTGGTGTGGTCTACCTGAGATTTATATCCCTCTTATTTTTGGGAGCTGATAATAAAAGGATCTGTAAAAATGGATGAACGGAATGGATGAAACACATACATCATGGTGGGGTCCACAGAGCACCGACCACCAGCCACGGAGCCGGTGTCAGGGGGAGTAGCCAATCCTGCTCCAGTAGAAACATGTTTAAAAGTGGTTTGGCTTTATCTTCGGCACATGTTACTCGCCACGTCAAAATCCACTAAATCCACGTCAGAGCTTTTCTTTGGATGAATTCGAACGAAATCTGATTGCGTACTGAGTTACTCAGTACCCTTTTATCGTACCGAGTAAACTCTGTTGGGCCCACCATGAATGTATGTGTTTATCCACTCCATTCATCCGTTTTTTTCTGATAATTTTATCGTTGAGTCCAAATTTGAAGTATATGAAAATCTCAAGTAGACCACCACATAAAGCTGTAGGAATAATGATTTCCACCGTCGAAACCTTTCTAGGGCCCACAGTGATGTTTATTTGTCATCCAACCTTTTCATAAGATAAAAAAGATATTTATGAAGGGAGAAAAACTAATATAATCTTGATCCAAAACTTCTGTGGCCCCAAGAATCTTCCAATACTAGACTGTCAATTCACACTTTTTCCTGTGGTGTGGTTCATTTGAGATTTTTATATACTTCATGTTTTGAATCAATCTCTAAAATTATCTTTTAAAATGGATGGACGGAGTGGATGAAATAAATAAGTCACGGTGGACCCCATTGAGTTACTCAGTACGCAATCTGCATCCTAATCGAACGTATCGTAGTCAAGCCGTCGGCAAGAAAGAGGGAGATAGGATCGAAGTGGAATTATATGATACACGTCGCCTCCATATTTGTAGCTTGTACTCGGCCTTTTCAATTATGCTAAGCGGAGTATATGATTAGGTAATCCAGGCCATTGGTCTGTTGGTGACCCACCGTGGATGGGGCATGTCTTGAAAAACTTCGAGTTTGAAGGAGATCAGCTACCAATATTTTTGGTAGGCCACGTACTGAAACGTCTTATGAAGGATAATTTTGAGACGTAGTCCATCCAGGAAGGGTATAACAGATCAACGGTCTAAATTAACAACTGTGGGCCCATCTTGTCGAAATTTAAAAGCCAGATATGCTGCAGCTTGTTACCACACCATCTGAATCCTTGCATCATCAACAGACCATGGGCATTTTATCTGATGAATGTGGACCGTTGCTTATTTCTACTTCACGCCAACGAAAATTTTCAGGCATGGTTTGGACCAGTGAAGTGTGGGCCCCACTTGGAGCTTGACACGTCCCGTATTCCGCCATTTAGATGAGGCCTTCATTGAATCACGTCTCATTGAAAGTGTCTGGCGCATGGAACTATCCGGCATAAGTGGGATGGAATTACTTTTTTTTTTTTTTTTTTGCTTGCAATAAATGCACTTGTAGTGGATTGTCTCTTAATGTCACGAGAGTCTGTATTCGCTCCGGTGATTGAATTATATGCGATGTAGGGCTTAAATGCATGTTTCAATTCATGTAATGTTTGGTCTGAGGCATGGAAAACAAGTACTAATATAAAAAATCATGTTTGAAACATAAAATGAGAAGTAAAGTGGCCACCTTGATGTTTGTGGGTAATCTATCTCGTCCATCCGTTGTGTGAGATCATTTTACGATATGCTACCAAAAGTCAAGTAGATGCAAAACTCAAGTGGGCCATACGAGAGAAAAGAGTGTGAAAAGAATTTCCTATCGTTGAAACCTTCTCACGCTCCACCTCGATGTTTATATGTTATCCCAATCATTTAGAAACTACTTAAAATAGAAAAATATGCTAAAAATAATCTAATTTAATTATATAGGACGATTTCCGTATGATTAGAAGCAATTTCTAAAAGGGCACCAAGTACTAAAACTCTAATATCAAAAGATACGTCCAGTCCATCGACAATTCGAAATTGCAGAAATTTTTAGTTCCAACCCGTTTATTGTTCGTAATATTTTTGTTCTTTGTAATTACTAAATTATTTTTATAATTTTTATAATAATTCATTATTAAGTTTACTTTTATTTTACAAAATTTCATTTCATTATTTGAAGTTCTAGAAAAATTAGAAAATTTTTGGAAGTACCGGTTGTTCAAACCCAACAATTTTCTGTATGATTCTAAAATGTTTTTATGTCTTGTAACATCTTTTTTGAACTTTTAGTCACTAAATTATTTTTAAAAAATTTTATAATAATTTATCATTAAATTTAAAATCATTTTACAAAATTTCATTTCATTTAGAGTTGTAGAAAAAATACTAAAATTCTAGAAGTAACATCTGTTTGAAACTGACGATTTTTGGACAGTTGTCAAAATATCCTAAAATTAACTATATTTTAATTTTAATTTATTTTTATGTAAAATTAGACTTATTATGTTTCAATATGGCTTTTCAATTATTTAAATCGGAGTTATATTAAATGAGATATGCATTTTTGAAGTAGGTAAAAAAAAATCTGAAAATTGCTGAAAATGGATAGCGGTGGAGTCGATTGTGAGGGAGTGTTGTCATTTGCGAAATAAGTGTTGAAGTTACTTGTAAGGGAGTGTTAGACTGTGAGGCGCATGCATCATTCTATAATCTAATTCGTGCATTTAACAAGAGTGTTTAGGAAATGTTTGATTTCTTATTTATCATTAACTATGATGATTGAATCGATAGTATGTGTAACTTAGAACTAATGGAACCACTGAGTTATCTACTCACTCCTACTTGGGATGGTGTTTTAAAATACCAATCAGGCGTCATTGTTGTTGTAGGTGCTATCGAGGCCTCTGATAGGTAGGCTTGGGTCGGCTTACACTTTCGTTGTGATGCCTTGGGAGCATAAGATGAAACTAAAAGACTTTGCCATTATTTAATTTTATGCTTGTATATATTGGAGCCCCCAACTGGGCGTGCTTCGTATGTTGATTTTATTCTATGTTCATTGTGGCTTCTATAATCCTCATTTTGGACAATCACTACTATCAGAATTTTAAATTTTTACTCTTAGACATATATTTATCGATTTTTGTTATCTCTACCTTGCCTTAGATCCTCGAATTTGTATTGCACTACTCTAATTACTTGTATGTTAAATGAATGTGAATTTAAACAAGGTCACATGTGCATTTCATTAAGTTAACATTCGGGAACTTGGCATCGGAGTTTATGTACTCGGGTGCCGATTTTCGGGGTGTTACACTACTTACGAAATGAACATATTGTCAAATCATGTAAATTCTTGTATCTTTTGTCTTTTAGATTGGCTTTGCTTTGGTTTGGCTTGGCCTTCTTTTTTATTTATTTACTTCGAATTCTTTCTTTTTCTACTTTTGTGTTGTTGGCACTGAGTGTTCGTTAATATAATAAATTCATCAAAACCGGATTTAATCCCTTGAAGATGACTTTATGGATCCATCTCTCACTCTCTCTCCCCTTTGAAGATGTGTTGGCATTGAGTAATTTCATTATGAGTTACAAACTCTCCATGGGATAATCTAGAACCAGACCTGTTGAGAAGGGCATCTTTTATGGCAGGCCCCCATTGAATCCATGGTTTAGATGTCTTACATAAACAAAAGGCATATTTATAGGAAAGATGTGATCAGATCTCCATTGATCAACGGACATATTTGTTGATATGGACTGCTGACTTTCTTATTTCACCCTTTATTACATGTCCACCAACCTTGCTATCACAAAGACGGTGAAGTATTTAATCCATTTATAGTGGTACCCACATTAATTTGGATGGTTTGATTGTTGTACGTCCATGGTCCATACCACATATACAAGTGTTGGGTAGATGTGTAGGTATACACAAGGGATACAGATTAGCCGGTAATGCACATGCTACCTTTAGTAGAGAGCGGATTAGGTGAGACCCTGAACTCACCCAAGATGGTGTGGCCCTTACTGTGGGGCCCAGCTTGATGTATGTATTCTGCATTCATGCCATTCATCCATTTTTTCAAATTATTTTAGGGCATTATACAAAAAAAAAAACAACAAAACGAAGCACATCCAATTATCAGCTGGATCACACCGTAGGAAACAGTGGTGATTGACTATTAATGGGTCACAAAAGTATTTTTAGATCAAGCTGATATTTGTTTTTTCTCTTCATCCAGGCTTATGTGACCTTATCAACAAATTGGATGGAAAATAAACACTACTTAAACATTAAGGTGCACTTTAAGAAGTTTTTAATGGCAGGGCATTCAATCACCACTAATTCTTAGACTATGGTCCATTTGAGATTTGGATCTTCTTTATTCTTTGGATAATGCCCTAAAATGATAAGAAAAAAAATGCAAAACCATTAAGGTGCCTTCTAAGAAGGTTTTAATGGTAGGGCATTCAATCACTATTAATTATTGGACTATCGTCCATTCGAGATTTGGATCTTCTACATTCTTAGGATAATGTCCTAAAATGATCAAGAAAAATGGATGCATATTGTAGATGCAGAATACATACATCAAAAGCAACCCCTCGGTAAGGGGCGCACCATCTTGGGACTCACCTAATTCGCTCCACCTCTACCTTCAGTAGTGGTGTGGTGGCGTGGTGAGTGTGATTGGTGGGGCCGTCTGCACTGTCAGAGGTGCATGCAAGCTAAGGTTTTCCGCTATTCTGTCCACTTTTAGTTGGAGTCGGCCCTATCAATCACATCTTTCATGTCACCGCATGACATTTTAGGGCCTGTTTGATTTTACATTTACAAGTTAACTATGTTTAATTAATTTATTGTTACTTCTTAAAGGTGTTTGGTTAATAGAGGAATTATTGCCTCATAAACTATGTGAATCCTCTCATGAAAAATTTCATAGCATCCATTTTTTCAACTTATTTCGAGGCATGAGTCAAAAAATGAGACCGATCCAAGGCACAAACAAACCTCACCACATGAAATGGTATTTCTAATCTACTTAATCATTGAACACTGAAGCAATCCTAGTGTCCACATTGATGTTTATTTGTTATCCAACTTGTACATAAGATCATAAAGGCATAGATAAAGTGTAAAACACAAATATTAGGTTGATCCAAGACTTTTGTGGCCTCCAAGAAGTTATCAATGGTAGCCGTTTAAATCACCATATTTGCTGTGGCGTGGTTTGCTTGAGCTTTGAATTTGTCTCATTTTTGGGCTCATGTTGTAAAATTAGCCAGTGGAACTGATGAATGGCATGGATATGGCAGAGGCATCAAACTGGGCCCCACAGTTCTTGCATCACAAAATTTTCCCTTATGTTGTCCCTTATAAAATTTCTGCATAGATTGTAAATAATTATTACTCATTTACAATATAAATAGAAAAACAAGGTTGTTATGGTATGTCCACCTATTAAAATATTAGTGGGGCCACGATAAAACTTATGTGTTTTTCGTCCATCTTAGTAGGAATGATCTTACCAACGGTTTAGATAGCATATAAATATTATGATGGATCTAAGGAAGGTTTCAATGGTCGGCATTTCCTACTCACATTTTTTCCAAGGGAGTAGTCACTTAGAGTTTTTAATCTATCTCATTTTTAAATTAATGCCATTAACATAAACTACGAGAATGGATGGATATATAGGGAACATCACCGCCCCCACCTTACATTCAAGTGTTGCAGGCAATCTACTTGATACACGTCCATTCCATTAGATGAACTCGGCTTCTACGGTCACCCATCCACGTTGCCAGCTCGTTTTAGGCGTCAGCTGAAAAATAGGCAGATTCATACTACAGAAATAGTGTATTTAACGCACGCTATTACAAATTTTCCAAAGCCTACTTTAATGTTTACTTGCCATTCAACCCCTCAAGAGTTTTTTTTTTTTTTAAAAAAAAAATTAAAATTTTAATGATGAGCGTTCAATCAACATGGTTTCTTATGGTGTGGTCTACCTGAGATTTGGATCTACTTCATTTTTGGTACCATGAAATAAAACTAAATGTAAAAATTCATGGACCGCATGGATGAAATACATACATCACGGTGGGGTCCATGGAGCACCGACTATACAGATCTTGGTACTGGAGGGGTCACTACGTAACCTGAGTCCGTGGGAGACAAGAGCGGGTTAGGTGAGACACCGGCCTCACAAGGCGGTGGGGCCATTACCGTGGGGTTAACCTAGGGGCCACCTTGATTTATGTAATATGTATCCACACGTTCCTACGTTTTTTCAGATCATTTTTGGGCATTATTCCAAAAATGAAATTTTTTCAGGTCATTTTTGGGCATTATTCCAAAAATGAAACGGATCCAATTATCAGGTGGACCGTAAGGTGATTGACCATTAATGGGCCACAAAAGTTTTGGATGAGATAGTATTTGTTTTTTGTCCCTTCACCAGACCGTACACGGAAATGAGATTAGCTGGATGAGATTCCTGACAACGTCAGATCCGCATATCCCAGCAAAACACCTTTGCTTGGCCCACACACGCGTACAATGGAAACGTGTAAACGCCATCACAAGTGTTAGTTGGCCGACAGGTGTGGTATCCGATCCGTCCATCAGGCAGATCCGACCAAAAAATAGACTTGATGCATCGATCAGAAGGACCGTGAACCATTTTTTGTCAGCCAGCAAGAAAACTTCATCTAAGCTCTCATCAGCCGTACACTTGTTTCGTGATATGTAGCTCACATACTGAATGGACTCACCTGATTCTTATACCAGTTCATTTACGTAGCAGTGTCCTTTTAATGAACGGATTGTATCCAGGAAGTACCAACATGCGAAGTGTGTACATGATCTGATCTTGTACACGCGCGTGGGCACAGTAAAGATTCATGAAAAAGATTGCATCACAGAATATCTGTTTTTGGATTAGCTTTGCAAAGCGAACACGTGTTTACACGTCAGCTAATTCACACTCCATCACATCCGATGTAACAGCCTGTAGACAGTTGCGATTTCCAAGACATCCATCACAAGAGTAGCACTATGTTAGATTCACGAGAGTATCACTATATTAGATTCACACTCACGTATTGGCAGCATTTTTTCCCATTTTGATTTTGATTTGAGCATCTTCTTTTAGAAACAAAAATCGCGAAAGCTACGGAACATTTGAAGGTATTACTGTCATGCACTTCGCTTATCGAAATTGTTAATCCATCATGCCACGTAATGTTGTGGAAAAATGGAAGAAGAGAACGGATGTGTCATATGCATTGCCTTGGAGTCCAAATTTTTAAACTAACTTTTTCGAATCAATTTTCAAAGTAGAAATTCGAATGAATTTTTAGTTGCTAATAAATCATCTTAAATTTTCTAACACGTTCACTTATAGATATCCTGGATTGCAACGGGCATGTGGGTGGGATGCCTATTCAATGTACCTTGGTTCTTGATGTGGTGTTACACTTGTGCATCAGGTCAATTCATGTGGAGGTGAACAAAACTTGCTTTGACTGGTTCGTGTTTTTCTTGAGCTTGAGATTATTATCAAGCTTATCATTATATCTTTTTTCTTATTTATCAAACCTTTCGAGGTAAGCTCAAAACGAGATACTGGATCAAGTTGAGGTGAACTTACCTTGAGTTAAGGCGAGCCTGCTCCTGCTCCCACCATAATTTATTATAATTTTAGCTACAAAATATAAATTAAAAGTTCAAAACATTAAGTTAAAAAATGCCACCCCCCAAACTCGAAAATCAAGCTCACTAGATTCCTAACTGCCGAATTCGATGCCGAGGGCTTTCGTACTACCCATTCTCAACTCCTAACTCCCATACTCCAGGTTCTGATCTTGGGATCCTACAAGGATGATTTTCAAAGTAATTTTTTTTAAATTTTTTTTTTTATTTTTTTTTATTTTTGTAAGGGAGTAAATTATAAGTGTACCAAGGTTACAAAAACATCATCATCATATATCCACTATATAATCTCTAAATACAGTGTTGGAAAGGAAAATATAAAATATAACCAATAACTCAAAAGATTATGCTCATGCTATGAGCTTAATTGTGATGATACACCTTAGCATCACCTGAAACGTAAACAAACGCATATAAGCCTCCTATGAAGCTCAGTAGAGTGCGTGTGTTCATGCACAATGCATATGATAATATATATATGTGTGTGTGTGTGTGTGTGTGTGTGTGTGTGTGTGTCAGAGTATGCAAAATATGATGGAGGGCTAAGTTGCTAAGTTCATGAATGTTGTTAGCCATACCAACGCTATGCAATGCAAGACTTACATGACCGAGTTTAAAATGCTAGAGATGCAACGCAAACTTGTTAATCCTCAATCAATCCACGGATCATAATGGTTCATAACTGGAAACATTACCAGGGTCTAGTACACTCTAACACAGCTGTCGCCCATCGCGCGCATGACCAAGTGATTGAAAAAGACTTCACTATCTACCTCATTAGTGGTATACCAATGCCCACTCGACTCATCAATAGTGGACCCATTTCACAAGTTGGTCAGACTCAACCTAGCATTATAGCCCCCTACACCCGGGTGGATAAAGTCATGCCCTTTTCCAACCGACCTCGACATAGTAGGAGACGCAACCTACTGGTATTTAACACTCGAGCGCTCATGTTATACACTCGATTTTGACATTAGAGCATCCTATTGGTACCATAGAGTTTATGAACTTTCACACAAGGACATCCATAGCGCCTAAATCTTAGAACACATATTTTTGGTATCCAATCCAACCATCTACGATATGTCTGTGGGGGCCACAACCCTAATGTCGCTAGGGTGTGAAAGTAACCATGATATGCAGAATGTGAAATGCATAAGTCCTACCATCCAAGTTATGCACCAAGCTTACGCATACCGCACGATCCTGTGAGGTGACTCTATCTCATATGGAGACCCCTAAGTATCTCAAGCTAAAAGATATATGCTATGATCAATCGTCATCCACAATAGGCATATAGATGATGCGTATAGACATACGAATGGGCACGATATCCATTACACTAAGCATGTTACTAGTGTGTCTTATCAGGTGAAGTACAATAACATGTTATCTAACATATTATGTGATAATCGACCTTAATTGGTCCTGTATGTATAGAGAGGGGGACCCGAATGGCAGGCCCCACTAATAATGAGAAAGTCTATGCGGCGTGGCCCACGTTAGACTAACATCCACTCCTCATGTAGCCTGTCCATAAAAAGGTCTAGTAAGCAGATGTAAGGCATGGATAAAACACATACACCAAGGCGTGACCAACTAGGAATGACTCGGATGGACACCCACATGTGTAACATATGTGCCACTAGGCTACCAATCTATTCGGCACATAGCCCATTGATGACATCACTACAATTACTTCAACAGGATAATATACACCGTCTAAAAACTGTCGATATAATCGACGATTACAAATCATTGGTTAATTACTAGGATGTGATCTCGTGCTTATGCCTCATCCGAGTCTTGGGATTTCATCATTTCTAGGCAAAGTTCATATTTTAGCCAGTTTATTACAATCAATTAGAGATATTAAAGTTGATTTAATAATTAAATTCAAACCCCTGAAAATATATTATGCATAGTTACCTTTGGATTTTGGGGATTATAAATTCAAGGTGCCAAACTTAGCTAGAAGATCCCAATATACAGGAATCTGAAATCTAAGGGACCTCCAAATCCAAGGGATTATAAAAAATCAGGGATTCTAAATCCAAAAAGGTCCAAATCCAAGGAGGTCCATTCTCTACAAGATCCTTACGGTGCGGTCTGCTTGAGGTATGGATCGGCCTAATATTTGGGCCCAACGGCTAAAATGATCAGGAGAAATGGATGGAGGGTGTGGATTAGACACATACATCATGGTGGGACCCATGAGTGGGGACCCCACCCCCACGTTGTTGTTGGTAGCGCCTGGGAGGTGAGGATGGTTCCCAACCCCCCACTGTTCCTTGTGGTATGGCTCACTTGGGATCTAGATCGGCCTCATTTTTGTGCTCAATGCCTTAAATGATCTAGGGAGTCGGATGGACAACGTGGATGATATATATACATCAAGGTGGGACCCACGACTAGGCCCACTTGGTAGCCTTCCAAAATCCAGGCAGCGTACGTTACTGGGCAGCAGCATCTCTGTACGTTGTTTGCATCCAACGGCAGCAATTGCTGCCCCCCCCCCCCCCCCGTCTTTGTTGATTTAAGGGGTGGTGGAGCCTACGTAGAAAATCTACTCCGTCCATCATATTGGCCAGCTCATGGTGGGGCCAAGGAGCTTTTGATCAACCCAATCTTTTTGTTTTTCCACCATCCAAATCTTTGTGGTCTAATCAATAGGTTGGATGGGAAATAAACATCACGGTAGGCTACACAAGGTGGTCCACACTGTGATAGCATGCGGGGCACACTCTCCAGCAGCGTTGCCCACTTGTAGGCCCCACAATACTATAAACTTTAGAAAAGAAGAGGAACAACGGAAGATTCCTATGATTGAGTGGGCCCTCGCCACTATGGGGCCCTCCATACTCAACTTTATATACATCAGGGTGGGTCCCACCCTTATGGGCCCACAAAAATGAGATAGCACAAGGAAAATGGGGATTTTCATCCTCCCTTGCATTCACGGTAAAGATGGATGGTTGTAACGATTTGGATCGGCGATCGAACGGCCCACCAAGCTTCTCTCCACTCTTAATCTCCTCTAATATCTCTTTTCTTTTCTCTCTTCCTCTTAACCTCTTGATCTTTCCCCAATTCTCTCCCATTTAGTCTCTTTCTTTTCTCCCCCTCTAATTATTCTATAATCTTTCTTTCTTTTCTCTTCATTTTTTTCTCCCCTTTCTATTTTATTTCTTTCCTTAACTACAAATGGAGAATATGTATGGGGCTTATGGCTCTTGGGATTGTATTAGAGATATAGAGGAAATGGTGGAAACAATGAATGGTAGGATGGGGAGAGCCAAAAGAGGGAAGGAGAGAGAGGAGTGGGCTAGCATGATAAAGGGATGGGCTAGGCATGGGTTGCTTGGACTTTGGGAGGAATAGGCATGGGGTGTGTTGACTATAGTAGTGTGAGGGTATGGGTAGTAGGGGTATATTGGAAAACATAAGTTGCAGGTAAGGTAAAGTAGGGACAATTTAGGTCTTTTGGTTAAGGGATAGTTTGGGTGGTATGTGTGAGAGTGTGAGGGTAGAATAAGAATTTTTGAATGTTAACTATTAGAGATTCTCTTCTAGATTTATTGCAAGTGGGCCCCACTCGCCACATATTCGTGCACCAAAAAGCACACATGCCTCGATTTATGCACACATATGCAATTCTCAAACCAGGTATTGAAATGGGGCGCATCGCATGACATTGGAATTGTATCACCCACGTGGTCGCTAGGGTACAAATCTCGCGGTGTTGTGGTACTAAAGTAGGAATGTGATCAAAATTTGTTGATTTAGTCTGCCTACAACATGCCGGTGCCGAAATTGAAGCGTATGATCAATTATCGAGGTACAAGTCTTACCAAAAAGTTTAACATGCCACAATATAAAGTCTAAAAAAAGTCTCACATATAGCTTTTTCAAGGTTTCTCGTGAGTCGATTTATACAAGTACTTATATTCTTGTAAAAGAATGAGAGAGAGAGAATACCTCTGCGTCGAGAGGGTTTTTGCCCTTTTGGCATAGTTAGCCTCAACAGTCTTGTCAGCTTGCTTCGTCACTCACTAGTTGTAAAAAGATGAAGAAAAAAGGAAACAAATGAAGAAGAAGAAAAGGAATGAGTGGGATTGGATGAGGAGACCCACGCTCGCTGGAGTTCTAAGATTCTATATCACTTGTAGTTGCTGGTTGCCGGTCGAGATGGTGAAGAGAGAGAGATAGAGAATAGGGTTTTTTCTTTGGGAAGAAAGGGAAAGGAATGGATGATGAATGAGGATCGAGTAGGGTCAGGGTTTTGGGAATAATCACGGGGGGGGGGGAAGTTAAGTCGAGGTCGAGCCAAGTCGAGTCGAGTGACCCAGTGCTTGACCTCAACTCGTTTTTTGACTTAAGATCCTAAATACAACTCGCCTTGACGCGTCCCACTGAGTCAAGGCAAGTCATGTTGAGTATGTTTCGAGTCGAGTCGAGTAGTTTCTCGAGTTAACTCGGTTCATGACTAGCTCTACGTCACGTGATATGGTTAAACACCTATTATGTTAAAGATGGTACCAGCGGACCGGTAAGAAGTTCCTACATTGGGATACTAGGTGGGGCCAACTTGGATGTCTGTGAGAAATTCACCCATTCATCCGTTTTGCTAGATCATTTTAGGACATAAGACCAAAACTTAGGTGAATCTAAAACTCAAAGAGATTATACTAAAGGGACAATTGGGAAAAGAGTTTTCTGTCGTTAAAACCTTCTTGAGCTCCACCTTGATTTTTATATGCCATCCAAACCGTTTTCAAGACCACTCCCACTCGGATGAAAAAAAAAACAAAAAACTTAACCTGATACGAAACTTTTGTGGCCATATAAATGTTTCAATGGTGGTCACTAAATCTCTGCAACGGTTCTTTTGGTTCATCTGTTCAGTTTTCAGGTTAGACATACAGTGATGGTTTGGATATTCATACATCGAGTGCGCCGGTGTGGCGAGGCAACATTCGAGGGTATCCTAGAGATTTATTGTCCAGCGTTTCTGTTGCACTACAGACATCGTCTAAAGGATGATAAATCAATTTCAAGCCTAGTGAATTTCGTTGCGCCTCGACTCAAATAAGTTTTCTAAATTCTTATTTAAATTTCTAATTTTGTTTCAATTTCTTTTTACAAATTTTAAAATTCTGAATTTACATAATTACAAATTTATAAATTTAAAATTCCCATATAAAATTCATCTTATTTTCCATGTAGCATCTCGTGAAGTCTTACAAAAGGCTCACACAGTGTGTATTAACCCATTAGATGACACCTCGGATCTACTTACTGTGGTCTCATGGTGATGTATATGCCTTAAATCCACATTATCCAACCATTTTCAAAGCTCATTTTAGGGCATGATCCTAAATCTTAGGTGTACTACATACAGGAAACAATCGCAATTGAATCCACACCATTAAAAATTTCATCAAGTCCACCAAGTGTTTATATACCATCCAACCTGTTGATAAGGTCACAAAAACCTATATGAAGAGACCGCACAAATGTCATCTTAATCCAAAAGCATTTTTGACCCACGAGAAGTTTTTAATGGTCAATTACTTAGGGCGCGTTTGGATTCACGTATAGGATTGTTCTGCATTGTAAAGTCGTACGGAGACGATATTCGTGACACTGAAGCTCGGTTCCGTCCACATTGTCCTTAACAATTACACTATTTGGTTTTTAGTATATTTGTATATGTACACATTGTGGATTTCAGTGTCGATGTTTGGAAAATGAGGCTTTATCGTGTTTGGCAGTTTGTACTCATGAAGTACGACAAACTGTCTGGTGTAACGTGCAAACGTAATCATTGGAAATTCGTGAACGAAAACACACTATTTGGTGTAATTAATGTCCACACGTTATGTGGGCCACACCATGATATATTTGGGGGCCATAATAGTTTTGGATCAAGTTGATCACCACGATTTTCTCTTCATCTAAGCCTATATGACCTAATCAACAGATGGGATGTTTAAAAAATAAACAGTATAATGGGCCCTACATTGGATTTTAACGGTGGATATCCAATCATTATTGTTTTCATGTGGCGTGGTCCACCTGAGATTTATATCCCTCTGAATTTTGGAATCAATCCATAAAATGATCTTTAAAAACAGAAGAACAGAATGGATGAAAAAGGATGTTCCTGGTGGGGCCCATAGACCATGGCGGGTTCACATTCTTCTTAAAACTGGGTTTCATAACTAGTATGCAATGAAAGAATTAATGGAAATAATAAACAATACTAAATCTACCGAAGTATCTGACAAATTCTGATAAAATATGAAATAAAAAACACTTAATTTAAGAAGCATACGTTAACTTCAAGTCATCCATGCAAATGTGACAAAAAATAAGTTTGACAATTGTGCAAGTTCACAACATAACCCATCAACACAACAAAAGACATCTCCATGCATGATTTCTGCTTCCATTAGCTGGTGAGGCGTGTTAACCCTTCCTTATGATATCAGAGTTGAAACAATCCAATTGAGTACTATATATATAAGTGTGGACACTGAAAATCGGTGCCCACGCTGATTGATATTTTTTGGTTTTGATGGAGGTGGACACGTAAGGTCGGAGAAATCTGAAGATTCTCCTACCTAGATTGACTCCTGATTTGCGATCCGGGATTCTGGGTAAGGGATCTCGGTTACAAAGAGGGAAGGGGTTAGGCATCCTCTCTACCCGTACAGATGTATGATCCTTACTTAGTATGGAAAAATGATCTCAAGGGATGATGGATGCTGTGATCGAGATGGGATTAGGTACATACGCGGATTTCTGATGTAGCAAGATCCGAGATTTCGGTAAGCCACAGAGCATACGTCCAACGTCGTGTTTAGAAGGCAGAAGTGATGATACTTATGCAAAGAGGTAAGAAAAACGGACTAGATCACTAGGAATTTCTGATGTGATAGGCTCCGATGTACGGCAAGTCACAGTGCATACGTTCATTAGAGATCTAAAGAAGCAGGGAGGTTGAGAAGGGAATAGATATCATGATGAATGCTTGTATATAAATCTTTGGCTCGATCTTGAGTAAGCTAAGACATGGACTGCACCATGATCAATCTGGGCTAGGTTTGGACGAGTTGGAGAGGTCAAGAGGAAGGGCAAAAAGGTAGTGGCTTGAAAGGTTAGAACTCTGAAGGCTTGGGAGCTCCTTCCCTTTCCCTTACTCTCTTTCTCTCTTACTCTCTTTAAGCTTAAAGGGAGAAGTGGCTTGTTGGAGATGTTGAAATGAGAAGAGGAGAGGGTTATTTGTAGCCTTCTCCAATGGCAATGTGGTAATTTTAGATTTTAGGAGGGGTAAATGCTGATGTGGCAAGAGGTGATTGGTTGGAGAGAGAGAGGCACCACGTGGCATGCTCTCATTGGCTGATAGGGTTGGTAAAAGGGTAAATAAGCTCGGATTGGGATGTAATTTCAGGAGAAAGTTGACTTTCGGATGATGGGACAGCTGTCCTCAGATGTCCACACGCGGGCCGCGATCGAAGGTACTCCGAGTGCCACCGTCGATAGTTAGATTACCGCCTGGGTCGTGCTCGGGCCGGGCCTAAGCGTGTGGGCTTTGCTTGATGTGCGGGTTCAACCAGTGGTCTCCTTTTGGGGTTTTTGCGGCTCAGATAGGTGGGCTTAGGTTCAGGTAAAGGTTTCTAGTCAGGGTATAGGATACAGACAGGGCTGTGTGTGGATTGAACGGTTTGGATTATGGTTTTTAGTTATGGGTTGGCAATTTTGGGGTTTTAAGGATGATTTGTTAGATATAAGCTGGGATTGGGTTCGGGATATAATAATGATTCATGGACTGTCTTAGCCTTCTCGAGATATTAGCTTAGGTGGGGTGTCTACAATAAGCAACACCCCTATCATAACTTTCAAGAGAGCATTTATAATTCCAGATGAATCATAATCTCCTATCACATCCGGTATGGTGGCTTCGGATATGTGCACCCCAACAATATCTTGTTCAATTATAACTGAACCTCGATGTAATGCCCTAAAGATCGGGGGTCGAGCAAAGCTCAACTTCTGAGTTCCAACGCATCACTTACGCAACATAGATAATAATGTTTAAATGTTGTCCATATTAGTGGATTTAACATGAGTGAGATTACACTAAATCAATATATCATACTCCAGAGTTAATGTAATTAAGCAGAAGACTGAACTAAATATATAAAGTATATACATGTTTCATAACCTCTAGAGTATGAACGTGCCATCAGGTTGAATATATATACATAATTTGTTTCAAGTTATACAAAATAACAAAATGTGAATGTTCCACTGATCCTATATCCCTGTAATATCGACGACGCAGTTCTAGGTCTACACAGACCCACCTGAGAGCTGAACGTAAGAGAACTCCTCCTCGTCAAAGAAGTCTGGCTCCGTCATGTAAACCTCATCGCAACCTGCATCTAAATCAGAGTCTGGTTGGTGTTTTAAAATACCGTCCCAGAGTGAGAGTGAGTGATCAACTCAGTGGTACTATAAGGCAAATGTTAACATGTTATCAATTCAATCAAGTAGTAATGATAAACCAATACAACAATCACTTCCTAATTACTCTCGTTAATGCAAGAATGTTATGCTGTAATGATGTATGCCCTCTCCTGCACTCCTTCAGCAACTTCATCTCACGGTCGCGCATGGCAAACTCCTTAAACGTGCGCTTCCTTGCCAAAGCACATGCAATGCGATGCATGGTCGTGTTAGCCAATACTTAATTAGGCTTATTCATATAGCAGATTCGGAAAGCTAAGGTACCTCCCTTTATATCATTAACCTAAACAGAGATCCATCTAGGGTTGTCAATCCTAGTTAATCACATACGATAGGCAAGTTGTAGGGCGTCACCCCTAACGAAAGCAGTGGACAGGTAAGTTGAATTGATTATACTCGAGGTCACTACGGGAGGCTTGTCACCTGAACGTAGGCCGACAGCTTGAATACAGTGTCCCATACACCACCATATTTTTCTCACAAGTTTGGGTTGCTCACTGATCACTACGGGGAGGCTCGTCACCCCAGCGTAGGTCGATAGCTCGACCACAGTGTCTTATACACCACCATGCCCGGCCCATGATTCTTAGCGGATCTTGGTACCATGGTTAAACGGGCTTCACATTAGTAAGTGGTACCTTAGATTCAAGCAGTAGCGTCCACACATGGTAAACGCACAATAGGTCAATCGGGTTATTTGACAAGTGCGATTGGTACGAGCGCACGTGATCGACATGTAACGCATAAGCACTCCACGTGGCCTAACCACTGTTGACAATCAGCGTACGACTCGGATTCATCAAACGTATCTACTGTAGCGAAACTAGTTTGGCCACTCCATCAGGAACCGTTACCGATTGCCTGGACTACGTAGTAGTCCCAATCATACTCAAATGTAATAAGTAGTCACATGTGATAATCATAACCGTATTTAACAAACAATTCAAACAGAATTCTCATTTGAGCATTTTATCAAACACATTGAGCATGTTACTATACATACGCATTTCATCTATGAATCACATAGTAGCAATTTATATTACATGAAGGAAATAATAGATATGGATAAGGTAGTTGAGAATACTATCTCAACACCCTCATTAGAAGCGATTCAACAAACACTTTCTCATTCAGACATTTTATCAAACACTTAGATTACACATTACTACATACATGAACTAATTTAGTTACAGCATATATTATGGCAAATTCTTTCATAAAGGAGTTGTCATTCATACAACAAACAAATATTTTAGATTAGTATTCATAGCATGCACAAATAATAATTTCAATTTCTTTCAAACATTTCAACAAACACATGGCATGCATTATATATTCACATAGTTCACACACATATATAATTTATTGAATGTATCGTAACTAAGATCATATGGCAGCAATCATGTCAGACATAAATCATTGCTGACATTGAAAGCCTTGAAAACCATAACCTAAATGTTTATAGTCCGCACCTTTCGTCGGTTTGCTCATTACGAACTTGGTTCGTATACTACGTTCTTGTTTACAGCACAACGGCTACCTAAATCATGAAATAGGTTAGCTATTTTGTCGATTCCTCTATTTGGATTCGTAAAATGAAATTAGGGTTAGGATTTCTTACCTAAATCGGAGTTGGAATGACCCGTGTAGCTAGATGTAGAGGTGATTTAGTGCGTGTAGTCATAAGAGAGGAACGCCGCCTCAATCTCCCAGACTCTCACTCTTCTCCTCACACTTTTCTCCTCTTTTCTCTCTTCTCTCACCTAGGGTTTGAGCAAATTCGTATGAGAGAGGGGTGAGGTGGTTTAAGTGCCTTATATAGGTTCAAAAGTGATGTCAATGGCCCGAGGGCCATGGTATACTTAGGTTATAGCCAAAAGGCATCTGTTTCAAGTAAACGGAGCTCATCTGGAGGTCCATTATTTGTCTATATCGCAGAGTAAGTTCCCTAACAGTGGATCTAGGCCAGGTTATGACTTCGGCCCCGTTGGATTAGTGGATCAACCGTGGAGGACCCGTATCAGTTCGACGGTCATCGTCACTCTATCAGGGCCACAAGTATATCAATATGTGTAGGAAAATTTTCTTGATCCACAGATAAAGTTTGGTCGGAAACTGAAGGTCTGAAGTCTTCAATTTCGCCTGCAAGCGAAGGACCCAATTCACTTAAGTTTTGGTTTATTTCCTAAAGATATTCGTGTTTCTCACACACTTCGCTCGAGGCTCAAGTTATGCGTTTCTGGATACTATTTGGGCTCGATTCCTGTGATGGTTGTCAAGCCCAATAAGGCGGTCATAACCTTATAGTTTCACGGTCATCGGACTTTCGACGTGCGGTCCAGGTCCGATACAGAGTTTTAATGTGCTCTTGAGAGCAACTGGGTTTTGGGATGGGTTTTGGGATTTCCCCTAGGTTCTTAAGTAATGTTGAGCTAGCGATTTCAAGGGTTTTGGATCTTGTTGTTCGTATAGATAATGGTTCAAGCTAATCCACCGATTAACTTGTTTAATACTTAATTAATTTTCGCCTAATTTCCACAGTATTCGGTCTTTAAGGATTTCTACCTGAGGTGGTACTCGGGTCTTCGTATGGATTTTTTCGAGACGTTACACCCAAGCACTCGGAGCTTCAGACACGAATCTCCTGGAAGGTCCCTCATGACGAATTCCTCCTAAGTTGTCTTTACTTACAGGGATGCTGAACGATGATGATATCTGCCTTGTGGCCTACAGTCATCATAACAGGAAAAAAATTCCTATCACTGAAATGATTTAGAAAACAGTGGAAGAAAAATTACACATCCCTTCTTCCTTCCAAAATTATGAAGATTATACCATACCTGAAAATTATCCCAAGTTGTCGCAGCCTTATCGTATGACCTATACGATTGGTGTTTACATCCATGGTATCGATCAACCTACACACGAGCATCCTCTCACCTGTCATATAGGCCTGGAGCTCTGCCCACAAAGACCACATAATATTTTCCCATATGTTCTTGAAAAAAATTCAACATGAGACGTACTTAATAAGAAGTGACTGTAGTAAAACACAACAAACTAGTCAATCGAAACTGTTAGTATATATTACAAAATAGGATGAAATCTGATATTTCCCTACTGTGACAAGAAGTGATAAATACATTTGTAGTCTCACCTCATTAGTAAATTTCAATTAGTGATAAATTAACATTCAATTCCATGAAATTATGGAATCTGATATTTTCCTGCTGTGACAAGAATATGCTTACCCTGTTTTTGAATATATGCTTTATACAAGTTCAATGATCAGGAGATATATTTTTAGCCGTTCAGAAAACAAAACAAAAAAACATCACGTATCATCAGAAGCTTCACATTAAAATGAACATAACAACCTAGATTGATATGATATGATGAAGATTCAAACAACCGGTTAGTCAGACTAATCAAATAACCACAACTTCCACGATGTATTAGTCGACCGCGCATGTGTTCAGAGACAGATACTCTATTGTACCTGCACTTATTAAATTCATAATACTCCCATTTTAGTTAGATCACGGAGAAAACAGATTACGAAGCAACATATATTATAGATGGTGTGATCATCAGTTAGGAAAGTATGTAGAAGAACCATAGAGCAGAGTGTTGGGTACTTATGAAGCACTTAATCTATCCAACCGAAATCCACTTCAAAATATACACAAACAAAGAAAAAAAAGAGTTTAGTTGTTTAAAAATCCTCGTCCAGCCAAGCCAACAATATTTCAAACAGGGGCATTGCAGTCGAGGAGCTTCTGCACCCACTCCTTTCTCATCTTATGCCCCATTTTGATGAAAAAACTTGCACTAACAATATCTTCCTACAATAGGTGAGTAGCCCAGACCTGATCCTCATGGCTGAGACCACCTACTTTCTCTAGTATGCCCAACAACTTTTGGAGTCGGCTTGTAGTCTTGCCCTGTGCTATAGTAATGGTTAGGGTCCTGACAGCCTCAGCCATTTCGCCCATCTTGTTGCCAATGGGGTCACTCGGCTTACCCCTTCGTTGTCGGGGCATGCCAGTAGCGGTGCTTTGACTGTTTCTAGACCCTCTTGAGGTCTCCATAGGGCCTTTATTAACCCTTTTTGACCGTTGCTGTGATTCGTCATCGAGACGACACGCCAAACTACTATCTTAGTCATCCTCATCATCTGAAGAAAGACGAATAGTTTCAGTACCATTTTCATCAGAATCATCGTTTGAATCGACCTCATCTCTTTGGCGGTGTCTACCGGAGAGTGGTGAAGAGTACTCGGTACTGGCAAATGAGCCATGGGCACAATCACTCCCAAACATAAATATCAAGTCACTATATATATCGATGCATTATCCACGTACACTCTCGGTGTATGGGTGAGACTGTAAAATCAGATTAGTAAGTTAGCACGGCTGAAACTATATTAACACCTTTGCATAGAAAAAAAATCACAATAATGTCCCAGGATTTAGATTTTCAAAAATATGAATGTTATTTACCGCAATGTACGCATCCCAAACATCATCTGTAGCGACAATCATTTTCAGGTCAGCATCCCAGCCAAAGCCACTTGCATTCAACATATCCTTCACTGCCCAATAGAAGCTCTTCAATGTGCGTAGTTGGTTAGAAATATGTTTATTCTCTAACTCGACTCCACATCTATCAAAGATTTCAGTGATTGTCGCCTTATAAACTTCTGGCTTAAAACCAATATCAGTTTTTTGACCAAGATTAACTTACTCGACTAATGCATCAACTAATGCATTATCCATTGGATTGGACCACTGAATGCGGGCTGACTTCTTACTTTTTGTAGTCCTTCGAGTGTGGGCAGTCGGACATGCTGGTAATGGAGCTTTCAGTGATGTTGTTGTGCTTTTCTTAGTTGGGTTACCAAATATTGTACTCGGTGATGCCACAGTCTTTTCGGATGACCCTGTACACTTTGAAGGGGATGCAGTCTCATTCTTATCTCTTGAAACCTTCTACAAGCTCTGTAAGAAATTCATAATACCTACGCAGCAGTAACAGTCAATGGAAATATAATCTTATGAACCAACATAAGACAGTTAATTAGAAGATGAGGTACATTCGTAAGATTAAATAATACCTCAAAGAGTAATAGAACATAAATTTTGGCATATAATGAAATGCATGCAAAGAGTCTATAAATTAAACCAAACTAACATCTTAAGACCAAATTATCCATGTTTAAAATTCTGCTGTTACACAAACAACTCAATACATCAAATGAAAAGAAGAAATTAATGTCGCTGCCGCGTACGAGGAAGACTGCCATTCCACATCCTCTTCGCAATCTCGTCCCTCTTTGTAACATCCCTCCTTTTCTTTTCAACGGTAGGTACCCTAAACCCCATTGTTTCTTACGGTGTGGCCCACTTGAGCTTTAAATCAGTCTCATTTTTGGGCCCATGTCCTAACGGAGTGGATCTGCCTTGTCGCCTATATAGGGCCCACGATAAAAAAAAGAGAGAAGAAAGTGATGTGCTGATGCACGTCACTACTCTCACGTATCCAACCCACCTAGAGATTCTCCTTCTCCTTCTTTTTCTCCATTCTCCGCAACAGCCGCACCAACTACATCCCTACCCATCTCCCTGTCCATCATGGCTGGCCCCTCATTCAAATATGAACCATCCATCTAACCAAGTTGTGGTGGAAACCCAAAGCTCAACTGTTTGATGCTCTGAAACTCCATGTGAGGACCACTCAAACCACCGATCAACCTCATTTTTAAGCTCTCATCCTCAACTAAAGTGCCGAACCTGTTGAATAGTTTAGATTTCTTTTCAAACCATCTTAGTAGACCCCACACAACTTTTATTATACAGTTATAGTCCACAAATAACCCACGACTATTATAGAGTCCGCTCGAAACGAAATCCTTCTGCTTCCACAATCCACGTTCACCTTCAATGAAACCGACACTCAAAATAATGACATTGGCGTCAACTTTCCTTGTGCTACAAAAATTCTAGAGCCGTGTTTTTTTAAAGATATATGTGTATGTCCATTGAGACTTCAGATAGCCTCCATTATGAGAAAGAGATCAGAGATAGAAATAAAAAGAAAAATGAGAGAAAATGAATCATTGAGAGGAAAAGATAGTCAAGCGTTCCGAGTCGCTTGACTCATTATTTTATCTCATTTGAGTTGTTATTCCAGCATATTTTGGACAAGATTAGAAGAATGAATCAGAAGAAAAAGCTAGAGGAAATGAGAAGAAAATAAAGAAGGAAGAAAGAGAAGTAAACAATTTCATTGAGTTAACTCAGCGAGTCAACCCGATGACCCGCTGGCCTGATCGTCCGACCTGATTACATATTTCAACTTCGAGCCATTTATCAGCTAAGTTTCTATATCCATCCTTTAATTTTATACGTTAGAGTAGCCTTGATTCGAGTCGACTCACCGAGTCAACTCAGTGATTTAACGTGGTATATTTCTTATATTTTAAATATTAGATAATTAGAAATCTTAGTATAAGTCTTAATAAATCAGCATGTATGATTTGTGTAGGGACGCAATCGTTTTACATTGAAAACATTTACCGAGTGATACTAGTTTAAATGCGTCAAATTGAGTTAATGAGAAATCAGATTCAGACCATCCACATGTAGAATCCATCACTACATCAAATCTATCACTCTAAATTAGGTAGGTGATCTTCCCTGTTGAAAATTTTAAGTTAACATATCTTTGATTATTTATTATGTATTAAATTTATTTGATCATTGTCATTAGTTGCATATTATTTTATTTGATTTCTTGGTTGCATATTGTAGAGATAATTTATTTGAGTTGTTAATTGACTTTATTTTATTTATCGTGACGTGCTTAAATTACAATTATTTTCTTATTATTACATGATAAAAAATATATTTTAATTTACGGGTGCTCTGCCCCAAAAGGATCACCATGTTATTTGTTTATGGGTGCTCTGCCCAGGGTCATTTCTTAAAGGATCGGCATGGTACTAGTGCTCTGCGCAGGGTCATACCCGAAAGGATTGGCACGGGTGCTTTACCCTAGGCGATTCCCTAAAATGATCAACACACACGGGTGCTCTGCCCTGCGTATGTACCCTAAAAGTTTATTCACCAGGTGCTCTTCCGAGGGTCATTCCCTAAAAGGATCAACATCGGTGCTCTGCCGAGGGTCATTCCTTAAAAGGATTAACACCGGTGCTTTGCCGAGGGTTATTCCCTAAAAGGATCAACACACACAGGTGCTCTGCCCTGGATTGAATCAGAAAGGATTTTAGATGACTGTAATATCTTATTTTGTTATTATGAAAAATAATTTATTATTGTTGTCATGTAAAATGCCGATTCAATACTTGTAATTAATCCTATTTAATTTATTGAGTTGTATTGGTGTTAAAGTGAAATTTCAATTTTGGGAATGATTTGACCTTAGAGCCATCGTGCTCATACCTGTATAGACTGTTTTGTCGGGTTTGTACATGAAGAACTGGTTGGACAAGATTGAAGACTTTTTTCCTTATTTATTTAGAAATTAATTAGAACTTAATGTATGTTGTTATTAATTATTATTTTTTATGTCAATGTAATTAAAGATTTAAGGATTGATTAGTGGATGTTATTTAATGATAGTTACTTTGACCCCCTTTAGTTGCTCTTATTGCTTTGAAAATGCATGAAATAATGTGGGTTGCGATATATATTTTATTTAAATACAAATCATAGTCCTGAAATTCGGGTTTGGACCTGGCCAACTCGGGTTCCAATTTTCGGGGCATGACACTCTTTTTTGCCCATTCCTCTCTCGCGCGGTCTGTCACACGAGACAATGCGTGATCTTCATCAGCATTTGTACGTCTATAGGGAATGACGAATTTTTCTCAGAATTATCTACACTATCCTCAACTACTTCAGAAAATCCATCTTCACTACAAACACGGATGAGGTTGTGCACAACACAGGAAGCTATAACAATTTTTACTTGTGTTATAAAGTTGAACTGTGGTGCTATACGCAGTTTATGAAATTAGCCTTTTAAAAGGCCGAAACATTGTTCAATGATATTTCGCAATTGGGCAAGACGATAATTAAAGAGTTATTTCTTATTAGCAGACTTCCTTTCTGCACGAAATTTATTCAAATAATATCGAACACCTCGTTAAGGTGCCATAAATCTTGAAGAATGGGCATATCCAGCATTTACAATATAATATTTTCCTATACAAAGAAATATATGAATATTAAGCATGTGAACAATCGCATGCTACATATTTAGATGAATCAGCAACAGTCATTCTTTACCATGAGGAACAAGAAAACAATCAGGGCAATGAGTTAATGCATTTTGCAAAACATAAGCATCGGAGGCAAAACCATCCCAACTCGCTAGTACATATACGAATTTCATATCGAATGTACATGTTGCCATTACATTCTAGGACGAAACCTTTTCGATTTCGAAAGGTTGGACTTGCTTCTTTTGACAAATAGGTTAGTATGTGGGTGTTATCGAGTGCCCCAATGCAGTTCTACAAGCAACATTCATTTGAGTTTTATGTTGGTATTAAGTAAATAACAATTTAATTGTATCATAATTTTAAATTCTCAGATTATTATACCTGAAAATAGGGGCTCTACATTGAATTATCGGATATCTCTTTTGGAGTATGTAACTCAAGGAACTTTACATATCTCGGATAAATAGCAATTACAACATCAAGAACTCTATTGAAGTGTCGACTCATGATTTTTCTAGATCGTGAAAACCGATGACCAATGGCACAGTTTCGTACATTGTGGCTAATAGTATGCAAGAACACGATGAATTGTTTCTCTAAACTGTATCTCCTTGTATCAGACAACAAATTCTTATCTTTTAACAAAGAATATAACTTATTAAAAAATTTATCACGACCCATTCTTAGTTGTGCAAGACAGTCAACATTGCTCTTTTTTATGTTTCCATTAACAAATCTATTTCTATATACGTGACAAAGTCGAGACAACGATTTCATACAATAACAGCGATAATATTCAGCAACTTTCATAATACATGCAGATGCTACAATTGTGGTTAATGCAGCTGCTATTTCATTCTCATTCTAATTACTATTGAAGGACTCCTCCCAGATAGAGTCACCACTATGAGACCCTATGACTGAAATGGGGAACTGACCTGTTACTTTGCGTTTAGAGGTTCAAATAACATCATAATTCGAAATGTACAGTAAGGTAAGAACATATACGCAGGGTTTATATTAAATACATTACATGAATTATAAACATAATTGAAAATATATCAGAGATCAATTTCCTTGAAGAACATGAAAACCATTCTAAGTCAAACATAACACATGATACAGTCGAGTGTAATAATGTCATGAGTAAGAGACAGTAATTAGGTAAGCAACATAAGTAATACCAAATTCAAAAGATTAGCAGATTAGTAATAGGTACCACAACTTTTAGGATAAGCTGACCAGTAAACCACGCACCTGTTAACATTGTTATAATGGAAAGAACTGATTACTATAAGGATCAACACCTATTTGAGACTTGATTACATGAAACAACTACAATTAGACCTCATTAATGTAGAAATCATCGTTCAATATGGAAGAAGCAATATGATCCTGAAGTATATTCACATTACAGGGTAAACCTTTGAAAATATATGAAAATATTTCAAAGTTCAACATAAACACTAATTATTTCTTAACACTAACAATATATCAGAGCAAACAATGCTTTCATAGGCTTATCGTATATGAAACTTTTAAAATGCGAACATGGATGATCCTTTAAAAAACACTGAAAACTTGAGAATGAAATATTACCTCGCCTGTCCAAGAGCACCTGGACTCACAGGAAACCTCAGAAATATTTCAGAAAAACGGTTAATGTGAGAGAGAAAGAAAGAGAAGATTTTCTTATATAGTCATTCCCGAAATGGTTTTGACGATCAGGCTAAATCATTACTTCTAGTCTCATTGACATACAAAAGTTATGTCGCATGTGTCGGGAGGTGAATCCATCTCCTAGCAGATACACAGTAATGTCACAAAGATACACCTGCAGAGAAAATCCAATTCGAATGTATTGCGTGGGTTCCCCCTTCGTAGAGTGAAGAGGAAAGCTGGTGGGTACAACCTTATAAGATGCATCTACAAAACTTGGGCGTTTCATGGAGTATATAGGGATATGGAGAAGGAACATGGAGGGGATAAGATCCATCCCAGAAATCAATGGATACTCTCTTCCCGATACACGCAATCACGTTTTAAATGCCACACGCTATAAAAGAAACTATACGCAATACCTGACTTCTCATAATTAGTCACAAGATTGTTCTAATGGGTGAAAGGAGGATGAGATAAGGGCAATCTTCATGAAGACACGACAATCTAGTTGTGGATAATGGACCTCATAACAATCACGAAGGACGAACATGTAATATCGCTGGAGAACGTCTCCGATCTAATGGCCGCAGGATGATCTTCTCTATCGTTGACTATGAGGACGAAGAGAAGCCGTCAAGGAGAGAGTAGCTGTGAAAAGTGGCCCGCAGAATCATCAGGTTGAGAGTGTTATTATTATTATTATTTTTTTCTGCTATGGCGGTGCAGTGCAATGATAGCACTGCACTACTCAATGCAATGTATTCTGACACGAGAGACGCGTGGAACACCAAAAATAGTTCGGCGACGTACTCAGGTGGGTCATGGACAATGGGTTTGAATTCGAATTCAAACAGTAATATTTATTATAAAAAACAATACTGTACAATTTGGGCCGTTCATCCAAACACGCACCTAATGTTTTCTGTACTAAAGTCCATCTAGATTTGGATTTGCTTCATTTCTTGGACCATGCCTTAAAAATGAGTTTTTGATACAGATAGACAGCGCGGATGTAGTCATATACATCAAGGTGGGCCACACAGTCAGGGTCCCACGCACTTCGGTGGATCCGGGGAAGCCGCGCTTAGTAGAAAGGTGTTTAAAAGTTGTTTGTCTCTGCCTGCGGCACATGTTATCCGCCACGTCAATATCCACCAAATCCACGTCAGAGCTCTTCTTTAGATGAACACCAACGTAATCGGATTACGTGCTGAGTTACTCAGTACCCTTGTATCGTACTGATTATACTCTGTTGGGCCACCATGGATGAATGTGTTTATCGACTCCGTTCATCCGTTTTTCCAGCTTATTCCAATTTTGAAGAAAATGAAAAGCTCAAGTGGACCACACCACAGGAAACATTGGGAATAATGATTTCCACCGTTGAAACCGTTCTAGGGCTCACAGTGATGTTTATTTGTCATCCAACTCTTTCATTAGATCAAAAAGACATGTATGAAGGGAAAAAACTAATATCATCTTGATCAAAAACTTCTGTGGCCCCAAGAATCTTTCAACAATAGACTGCCAATTCACACTTTTTCCTATGGTGTGGTTCACTTGAGCTTTTCATATGCATCACGTTGGGAAATAAGTCCTAAAATTACCTTTTAAAATGGATGGACGGAGTGGATAAAATAAATAAATCATAGTGGACCCCACTGAGTTACTCAGTACGCAATCCGCTTCCTAATCGAACGTATCGTAGTCAAGCCGTCGGCGAGAAAGAGAGAAATAGGAGGATGGAAGTGGAATTATATGATACACGTCGCCTCCATATTTATAGCGTGTACTCGGCCTTTTCAATTATGCTAAGCGGAGTATATGATTGGGTAATCCAGGCCATTGGTCTGTTGGTGACCCACCGTGGATGGGGCATGTCTTGAAAAACTTCGAGTTTGAAGGAGATCAGCTACCAATATTTTTGGTAGGCCACGTACTGAAACGTCTTATTAAGGATGATTTTGAGACGTAGTCCATCCAGGAAGGGTATAACAGATCAACGGTCTAAATTAACAACTGTGGGCCCATCTTGTCGAAATTAAAAACCCAGATATGCTGCAGCTTCTTACCACACCGTCTGAATCCCTCCATTATCAACAGACCATGGGCATTTTATCTAATCAATGTGGACCGTTGCTTATTTCTATAACATCCATCCATTTTGTTAGACCATTTTAGGGCACAAGCCCAAAAAAGAGGCAAATCCCAAGTTCAAGTGGACCATGCAACAGAAAACAATGAGGATCAAACACCTATCGTTGAAAACTTCCTGAGGGCACAGAAATTTTGGATCAAGCTGAAATTTGTGTTTTCCCTTCATCCCGGCCGTGTGACCTTATCAAACAGGCTGGATATCAAATAAACATTACAGTGGACCATAGGAAGGTTTCAACGGTGGGCGTCGCTGTCCCAGTTGTTTTTTGGCGTGGTCCACATGGCTTTGGATCGACCTTATTTTTTGGCTCATGCCCGAAAATGATCTGGACAAATGGATAACACATACATTGTGGTGGGCCCCACGGAACTTCCAATTTTATGGGGTTCGGATTAGGTGAGACCCCGGATCCTCCTAGATGGGTGGGACCCCTGACCGTGGGGCTCAGGGTGATGTCTGTACCTTAAATCCATACCGTCCAACCATTTTCAAAGCTCATTTTAGGGCATGTTCCCAAAAATAAAGCTGACTCAAATCTTGCGGACCACACCACATGAAACAGTTGCGATTGAATCCTGACCATTAAAAACTTCATGGATTCCAATGGAATGTTTATTTGCCATCCAACCTGTTGATAAGGTCACAAACACCTAGATGAAGAGACCACACAAATATCATCTTGATCCAAAGCTTTTGTGGCCCACAGGAAGTTTTTAATGGTCAATAATCACTGTTTCAAGTACCATGGTCCATCCGGAATTTGGAACTGCTTCATTTTTTGGATCATGCCCTAAAAATGAGCTTTCAATGCGGATGGACGCCGTGGATGCAGTCACATACATCATAGAGGGCCCCACAGTCAGGTGTCCCACCCACCTCGGGTGTCACCTAAGCCGCCCCGAATTTTAGGGAGGCAAATAGCCGTTGCGCACTGGTGAGCGGGGGAAATGTTCGCATGTGACAGATATCCCCAGATTTTTAAAATATCACGTTTTTTTTTTCCATTGCAGATTGATAATTATCACAATAATGACATGGGATTTTCAAAATTCCAGCAGAATTTTAACTTTTGCAGTTTAATTGGAAAATTATCACAATTTTAAAGCAAAAATTATCAAAAGTTAAAAAGGAATTCATTCCACACACACACACACACACACACACACACACACATTTAAAAATTTGAAATTATTTATTAGTTTCTAAGAATTATTTTTAATATATTATTTTCAACCAGATTTTCCCCATAATATGTTGAGAAAAGCATAAAAAATCTCCCAAGGTCTTCCTATGTCAAAAACTGCCAAGAACCAGACTTGTCACCATGGACAGAAACGCCTTTAAAAACTGCCTAAGATCTAGTCCAGTTTCAAAACATTGCTTAGACATTACATCTACATTTGAGCCTTCGATGCCACAACACTGCAAATCCAACTTTCATGTGTAATTACGAATCATGGAATTACTAAAGTAAGAAGTCAAAAAAAAAGAAAACTCACATGATTAACCTGTTTTCTCTTCTCCATTCTGCCTCACACTTACACTGCCTGTTTGGCTCTCTTCCCATTTTCATTTCTTTATTAGTTTCCTTTTCCTTTTTCTTTTTTCTCTTTACACCATGTAATTTCATGGACTAAAGCTTACTGTTACAAAATAATTACAGCACACATGATGCTGGGAAATTATAAATTAGGTTCCATGTTGGAACCCTTGCATTGCGGAAAGCTCTGCTTTGCTTCTTGATTGGTTGGCATGATCCAACTTCCCTTCCGCTGAGAAATATGTCGTTGCATTTGTTTGGCTGGTGAGGATTTCTGCAACCAACTTCCGCCACTATGTAAATGAAAACCTTGAGAAGAGAGAGCCAGACCCAGATGATGCAGCATCAGCCTGTGCTGTTGCAGGACTTGAGGATTCAGTCGAGGAGCTGTAAGCTTGTTGGCACTTTTTTATCTGTGGGCAGAATTACATGTATGGGGGTGAGAAAGGCGAGAATGATGCCGATAATTGCCCAAACCCAATTTTTCATCCTAACTTTGCAGGCCCAAGCTCCTATGTTGGTCAGCAAAGTGGGACCAAACCCGTGGCCTCGTGGTTGAAGCAAATGGGAACAATCAATTGAGCCATGCATTCTACCCAGGGGTGGCAATGGGTTGGGTTCCAGTTGGGCTGGGATCAACCCAGGCTTCACGCTTTTACTAAATGGGACAAGGTTTAAATGTGAGCCTGATCCATTCTCTAAGCCCATGGCCAGAGCTGATCCATTAACCCTCACCCAACTCATCCTACTTAACATGCCTCATTTGAAGCCCATTGGCAGTATTCTAACAGGTTGTGGATCATGAAACCCTTCTATTACTATTGATTCTTGTAACTGCCAGAGCCCAGCCCCTTTTCTTAACATTGGCCTCAAAAGCGTTGCCTGAATCTTGACTGTCTTGTGTTGACCTGACCCTGTGCCAACCCTAGATTTTCCCTTCTGTCCCCAGGTTATGAAAACAAGCTCAGTATATTATCATTCCAAAGGGAGCTTCAGCTTGTTTCTTCCGAGGTAGTATCAATGCTTGGGCTGAACAATTGTATGGACGCACAATCAGATTTTCAGTTTGTACAAGCATGGGCCAACCCCCCCCCCCAAAAAAAAAAAAGAAAAAAAAACAAATAAATAAAAATAAAATAAAAATCAGATGGAGTTCTAAATCTTTCAATAGGTTGCCAATAAAAAAAACGGTCATGAAATAAGATACAACAATGATTCTACTCAGCCAAGTATTCGATGGCTATAGGATCTTTCAATCTGGGGATTTTGGTGCATAGGGCCATCCATGGTGAGTCCTATAATATCAACATTTTGGATCACTAAACCATGGGGCCCACTTGTACAAACAAAAAGACTCAACTGACAATACGATCTCTTTGCTGGGGCAATGTATAATCTGTCTCATTTGGTTCTGTAATGAACCAAATCTAGGTGAACCAGTGCTACCATAATGCTCCCACTTCATGAAAGTTTGTAGAGGAAGAGAAATGCCTATCATGTTGTGCACATTTCATGGAGTTTCAAGTGTAAACTTATAAGAAATTGATCAATTTTAGATGTAGCACTTGCTTAGGGTGATGAGGATCATTAATTGGGTAGGATGCCAAGTGGATAGTTTGTGTTCCAAGATGAGACAGTGGTAGCAATCCACATTCGGTGGGCAAAATACCCAACATCTTATTACCAAAGTAGTCCAGCAGGCATATCGCCCATCCATTTGGTGGCCACCTGATTGATGGTCCCAATCACCACACATATTTGCAATGCATAAAGTGGGGATGACACTTCATAGAACTTTTATGAAGAGGTCATAACAGTTTCTTCGTATACAATAATAAGATTGAGAGAGATTATTGACTTCACCTCTTCAGGGCTGAACTGTAGCAACATCCCAATCACTGGAAGTAGAACCTCCACTTCACCTGTGAAGAGAAAGCTATCTTGTTAAGCTCTCTCTCTCTCTCTCTCTCTCTCTCTCTCTCTACTTGAATCTCTCTCTCTCTCTACTTGAAGATCGAAACCGACAGGAGTAAAAATGGATAAAAAAAGAAAAACCAATGTCCCATTGATGAAAAAAAGAAAGGAAAACGAGTTTGAAAATCAAAAGATGACAATGTCGATTTTAGTTTATGATTGCAACCCATTATTTGAATACCTGTTTCGAGCAGCTTTAAGATCACATTTTTCAGATATGTCATATCTACTCCTTCACGTTTCTGCATTCGTTCCATGTTCCGGAGCTCAGTCTTCAACATTGCTTGCTGCATCCACAGCACTCCATGATCAGATAATGATTGATTTAAAAAAAGGATGCTACTCACCCATGATAGAAAACCACAAATTAAGGGTAAATTGACACAGGACACAAATAAACTTGATTTATTTACATAACACAAAAGAGTGCATACAATAACCATTCATACCAAGAGCTCTACTGATATATTGGGGGGAAAGAATTACGGATTCGGCAAGAGAATGCTTTCTCTCATCCACGTGGACAGATGAGTTCCAGTGAGACAAGGTAGGCTTGCAGCCTTGCACATCTTTTCTTGGTACCCTTTTCCAGGAATTTTGTTATGAAAGGCAACTCTCACCATGACATAAAGCGGACTAGCTTGGTTGATCTGGATCCTTGTAAATGGCCTTTCTTATCTCTGAGATGAGAGCTTTGTCTTTGAATTTGGAAGCCATTTTTTCCAAACGTTTTGAGGGATGAAAACAACGTATCTGACGTTCTTGCAAAGAGAGTGATGAGGGTCACTCATGATTGGCTACTTGGTCACCCCCTTCTTAGTGTATGCATTATTTTGTTTACTTTTTAATAAAATTATCCTTCATCATGCCCCTTTCTTAGCGAATGCATTGTTTTCGTTGCTTTCCGATAGGCTTTTCTTTGATTGCTTTCTAGTAAAGTTATCCTTCATAGTGCAATGCCGTTGACTTAGCATGTTCTTTGTTTTGTTTGGAATCATTAGATCAGCTTTTACAAATCCAAATGGAATTCTCACTATTGCTTGGAAGGAGCTCGAAGATTGGCTGCTTCTTTGAGATCAAACTGTATCCCTGGGACAAACTGGCTGTGTTTTCCGTATTGTTACCGCGTAATGTATCCACACCCCTGGGATACGGATACATATCGGTTATCATAGGGGATATATCAGTTGTATCGCATAATGTATTGCTGTTGTAGGGAAACATGGGGAAATTGATCGAATTTTTCAATGAAACTTGAGGGATTGTTAAAAAAGACATTAATACACACTTATAAATCAAAACATTACAAAACACAAGTGCACATAATAAGTTTCCTTTGCATGGGGTCCTATTTTCTGTGCTGTTTGACCGAACTAATGCAAGTATATTCAATATTTATTTATATAATTTATAAATATAAGAAGACGTGTGAAAACACAAGCAATACATTAAAAGCAAAAGAAGAATCACTAGATCAGGTTACATACATGTTTGATTTTGCGTTTGGACACAAAGATTGTAACTCATTTGTAAGAAATTGGGAAATTTCTATTTTTCCCAATTTTCCACAACTCGGCCCATTTCCTCAAAATCTCGAAATCGAAGCTTCAAATCCATGATTTTTCATACAAAACATGAAGAATCATGGATTTTTAACAATTTGACGATGATTTAACATGATGTACAAAAAAAAAAGGATCGAAAATGCTCACCAGATTGATGGGGACATCACGCGCACACGCACGCCTCCTTACGCACGTACGCAAGGAGGAGGAGGGTCCCACCATTGATCTGGATCGATGACGCCATCCAGGTAAGGCCTCCTAGTTAGAGGACTGCTCACCAGATTGATGGGTATATCACGTGCACACGCACGCCTCCTTACGCACGTATGCAAGGAGGAGGAGGGCCCTACCCTTGATCTGGATCGATGATGACATCCAAGGAAGGCCTCCTAGTTAGAGGACTGCGTTGTGGTTCGTTGGAGTGGACCCAATAATCATGTGAATCCCACCATGGGTTCTAATGATTGTGACCCACTATCCTAATTAATCTAATACTTTGGGTTTTGCTTATTATTGTTATTAGGAATATCATGGACAGTTTAGATTGCTTTAATTAGTTGTTATTTTTTATTACTTCGTCTCCAAGTAATAGGTTGCGCATATGGTGCGACTTTTGGAGTATACGGTTTTATTATAAATAGGCACCCCCTGTAGTCTTTTTTTTTTTTCCTCAATAAAGATTAATAAAATTTCTGCGTTTTTTTGCTCCTCTAAATTCCTGAGTTGTGGAGATTCAATTAGGTGTGAAACCCTCCCTTCCTCGAAGGGCTGACTATCGTAGTGCGAAGCCATACCTATCCCGATTCGCCCCTACCTTCTTCTATCTATATTTCTTTTCTCCTACAAGCATTCCAACTGCAGATATATCAATATTTGTAGGCGTTTCTCCATCTACAACAGATTTTCAGAATCTGGCCCTGCAAGAGGGCTGAAATTTGGCAGAGCACCCTGCACAAACCGTGCATTGGATCGAGCTGATATTTGGGAGTTTTAGAGTTCATCCCTGGCCGATCAGGGCCAAGGTGGCCTTTTTTTGAATAATGGGCCTCACACACGTGCGTCTGGGATCACATGCATGTGCGTCTGGGCTATTGCTGCTGTCTACACGTGCGGTACTTTTCTAGTTCGTATCTCTCCTCTCTTTCACCCCAAATCCCTAACCTTAACCCTAAATTACTCAATTCCCCAATTTTATGCCCTTTTTCAACCTCAGGATTCCCCGAATTGAAATTTATGAATCCCTTAGATTGAGGGAATTATTTCTATGCATGTGTGGATGAATTTACCCTCCTTTGATTCTTATTTGTTCTATAATTTTGATTGATCCGGCCCTAGCATGTGTAGGCCTGGATCCGCATAAGATTTCCCTTGATTGAGTGTTTGAACTTTTGTGTGGGATATGGAATTTTGTGTAATTGTTTTTGAACTAACGTGATCTAAAAAGCCTGAAAATCTTGCACATCATATTTGAATTTCATGTCCTGCATCACAGATCCAGCAGGTGGGATATATCTACTCGTGCGTTTCATATCACACAGGTGGGATACAAGATATATTGTGAGATATACCAGCCGATATCATCAATACTAAAAAAATTACCAACCGGTGCATCGCACGATGCAGAGTTACTTTAATAGGCTTACCTTAGAAAAGGTGCTGGAACTGTGAAAAGTGGTTGATTGATCATTTCTTTGATTTCTCTATAGCTTCTTAAGCAGAGAATCCAGTAATTCAACACATAATAAAATGCAAAGGCAAAAGGCATCCATGACAAGGGTGTTCTACCAAAAAATGAGCACATCCCTGCCATAATAATCTACTTCCAAAACTTTCAATTACCAAGCGCTAATCTTGAATTCTAAGCATTTTTAAAATATTGTTCGACACAACTTGGTTTTTGTTGAAATTGATAAGGGTTGCTGCAATAAGAAATACCCTTGAATTGGTCCCAATTTAGTTTGACTTGATTTGACTTGTCTTGTACTAGACTGAGTCATGTCGAACCAGGATGAGTCCTAACCAGTGTTTGAAATATTGATATCGCGTTACGTGTCGCATCCTTGGGATATAGATACGTATTGGTTATCGCACAGGATATATCATTTGTATCAGGTAATTTATCGCACTTTTTGAGAAACATGGGGAAACATTGGGAAAATGGTTAAATTTTTCAATGAAACTTTAGGAATTGTTAAGAAAAAGACCTTAATACACATTTTTAAATCATAACATCTCAAAAAAGAAGTGCACATAATAGGTTTCCTTTGTACATGGCCCTGATCTATGCGTAGTTTGACTGAACTAATGTAACTATATTCAAATTGAATGCATGACATTTAGAGTGTATGTAATGATCATTTCATTAAACGCTCCTAAGTACATTGAAATTAGTCTCAATTAACAGCGGGTTGAAGGGAAATTTTGAAAAAAAATAATATTTTAATAGTTTTTTATTAATTTGTAATTAAAAAGTGAATTTTATTTTCCAAAAATTGACAAGGACTTAACAAATCAGTAGATCAGGCCTCATACATGCTTGATTTCATGTTTGGAGTGCAACATTACAAGCAATTTGGGAGAAAATTTGAAAATTCCCCAAATTTCCCCAAATCGGACCACCTACATTCAAATTTCGAAATTAGAGTGTACATAATGATCATTTCATCAAATACTCCTAAATACTTCGAAATTAGTCTCAATTAACAGCTGGTTGAAGGAAAATTTTGAAAAAAAAAAAACATGAAGAACATGAAGAACCAATGGATATTGAAATCAAAGCTTTGACTCCATGATTTTTCTTGCAAAACATGAAAACCAATGGTCTTATAACCATTTGACATTAATTTAACATAATTTCAACAAAAAAAGGGATCGGAAATTGAAAATGCTCATTGGATCGAACATGTGGGATATATCGGCAGTTGGCACTACTTGTGCGTTTCATATCGCACAGGTGGGATACAAGATATATCGTGGGATATATCGGCCGATATCGTCGATATTTAAAACATTGGTCCTAACAAGATAGGACAAGTTGGATTAAGTCATCACTTCGATAGAAATTCATTTAAGAGGTTTGCTAATCCCAAATGTGCATGCATGTGGCATAGTGGGTCCCACACTCTTCAATCCTATTTGATGAGACAAGTACAGTGAAGACCATATCCATCATAGCCTGCAATTGCCCTTGCAAGCAATGGGATGATTCAGGAGAGGAGAGAGGAGAGAGGAGTGAGAAGAGATCAAGAGAAGGAAGAATAAGAGGGAGAAAAAAGGAAGAAAGTGGAAGAAAGAAGGAAGAAGAATAACAAGAAGAAAGAAGAAGAAGAAAACAAGCTACTTTCATATTATTATTATTTTTTGAGTTCGCTTTTCCTATGTTGTGGCTGAGGATCGCTAGCATGTGTCACCCCTTGTGGTCCACAAGTAGAGCTGGCCACATGATTTGAACCATCCTTCTTCTACATGCTATCATAAATAATCTATTATGCAATAATCACACTTGGAAAGCAATTCTGAATTTGATTCTTAGAGTTGAATGTGAGTCATTGAATATTCTTTTCAATGCTCTGTATTTATTTATTTTTTGTTTTTGTTTGTTTTTTTTTTTTTGAAAAAGGTAACACTACCAAGGATTGAACCCTGGATCACTTGCACACACTACACTGTCTCTACCAGCTCATCCAATGAGTGGGAGGCATATTGATGACCACTATCAATCATTCAACATAAATTTCTTATTGGGTTCCCTAGAGAGTAGCATTGATCATGCAGATGGTTCAAATCATCAGGCCATCTCATCACATGGGTCCTAGTGGGGCAACATATGTGAGTGATTATCAATCATTCAACATAAATTTCTTATTGGGTTCCCTAGAGAGTAGCATTGATCATGCAGATGGTTCAAATCATCAGGCCATCTCATCACATGGGTCCTAGTGGGGCAACATATGTGAGTGATCCTGAGTCGCGACCTAGGTGAAAAGAACTCTGTTTTTTTACTTCTCTCTGTGCTAAAGATCACACACCTTGTACCCACACAGTTGTGATATCCAAGTTTTTTGTCATGACAGCCACACTATTTAGATCTTCTGGCTAGCAACTCATGCCGTTTCGTTGTTTTTTCTACTGTGCTATAGCCATTGTTCGAAGCATCGCCGATATTATCGAAATATCCCCAATATTATCCATATCTCCAACTCAGCGATACTGATAACACTGATAGTATTAGAAATTACAGGTATTGGCAATGTATCGCTAAGTATCGCCAATGTATCGATATCACCAATATTTTCGACTGTGTGAATACCAAGCATCGCTTTTATTGCCAATGTATCGAATATTGCTAGTGTATCGCCAATATTTATGACTGTGTAAATTCTAGGTGTCGCTTGCATCATCAGTGTATCGGTGATATTTTGCTAATATTGCCAATGTATCGATATCACCAAAATTTATTTATTTATTTATTTTTTTAATGGGCACATGCTTGTATGCAATGTTCAATTTGATAATATCGCGATATTATCATTATCATGAGATGGGTGATATTGAGACTACAATCTTTCATTTCCTTTCCAGTTGTCGATGATTTCTCGAAGAATATCGTGTATTGTCAATATTCTGAAATGTCGATGGATGTTTAGATGGAAGGTTGGATGGCTGTTGGATGGATAAATGGAATGGTTGATGGATGGATGGGATGGTTGAACTGATTTCTTATGACATCATATGCTTTTAGGCCCTCCATTAAATGGAAACTTATCATGTATGCATTCTTTTTTACAATTTTTAATTCCTAAATATGGAAATATGCATGTTTTAACATCTTCTGAAGTTTCATTGAAAAATTCCACCATGTTTCCTTGCATTTCCCGTTATCAGCGATATTATCGGTGATATTGATACTGTTTCTATATCCCCGGCCAGCGAAACTTGTAGCGACACTGATACTTCCAACATTGGCTATACCCCACATGCATTCCAGTAGAGGAGAAAGAAGAGGGGAAGAAGGAATGGGGAGCATTTTTCTGTTTTTTAATAAAATTTTCTACTTTTTTGATTTTTTTGTATTTTTCTGATGTGTTACAGCCAAGTGACTCATCTAGTTTTGGATGAGCCTTACTGGTTTCGGCGAGTCGTACCGGTTTCATAACCCGTTGGGCTTTGAAGCCTTTAAAACCCTGGTTCCAAGTCTGTGTTTGATAGGGCAATATGCCAAGCATTATCATTTATTTGCCTTCCAGTTTACTCTCAATTCTTAATGGTTTTCATTCAGCACGATAGAAACTAGACAATAAATTAATAGAAACCGCAAAATAAATAGACTGTATCAACTAATTATCTTGCTCAAATGCATGGTTCGAAGGGGGTAGTATTTGGGTGGATTTTTTTATTTGTGATATGGATACTTACACAGGAAATAAACCTCTGGAAATCCCACCAAATACATTGAATGCATCATACAAAAACAATATAATGACATTATGACAATGACGTCAACGATCAACCAAATTGTTGGAATCCCGAGTAGAAGTATTGTGCTGAATATAAAGTTCCCATTTCATATCCAAAAAAATCCAAAAAAAAGATGATAGAAAGACTATAGACCAAAAACAAACTTCAAGACCAAATCAATAAAAAACATGAAACAGAGTGATGCATTCTGAGGAATGAATAAGTATTCTGCCAAAAATCTTGAGCACAAAACATCAACAAAACATGTATTGGCACATGAATGAATTGATGAATGAGTGGCAATGAACCAAAGGGATACCCTTGGTGCCTTCAGTGTTAAGAAAATGAAAATACATAGTATGCATCACATAAAAAATTTAGAAAGCAGAAAGCAGGCTTAGGCTATCCATCAGGTCTTGTTTGCATAGAATTGCATTTCTTATAAAAGGGTGCATTTTATTTTGAACTTGATTTTTTCCAAAGGAGATGCTGCATAAAGAATGTTCAAGTTATTTGTGAGATGTGTTATGATATCCTTACCTTCTAACAATGCATGGGAATCACAAGGCAAATGGCATGGGCCCTGTAGCTTTCATCCAAATACCTGGCTGGCACTAATTTCTTAGACAGCTAACTTGGATCCTTGTACGCAGAATCCCAAGTGGGAATCCCTATAGCATTGCATGGTAGTTCAACTGATTCACTCATATCAGTGAAAGGGCATTCCACGGGTAAGCCACTACAGGAAACACTGACACAGAAAATTTTTCCTATGGGAATATGCATGAGTATCCATACATTGGGGAAGAAAGCCCAATTTTAGATGACCCAATAATCAATTCTTCCAAAGTTTTGGAGTACATTTCCACGTGTCGTATTGCAACTCACAACAGAGGGTTTTTTTTTTTTCTTCCTGATTTCTATATTTAAGTTTTTGTGAAAGGTAATACAAGCAGCAGCAGCAATAGTAAATCACGATGCCAACAGCAATAATGCATCAGTGCCATTACTGCGGAAGTGAATTCATGTGGATTCTTCAAATTTTATGGGACACCCCTTCCATCAATGTGCTGAAATTTAATAATATAGGACTGGTTTATGCATGACATTAAAAACAAACATATACATAGGTCTGTAGATACATTTACATACATACATAGGTACGTACCTATATGAATGTAAACATGTTTCTTACATAATTGAATAGATAAAGAAAGCTAAATAATGGATTCTGAAATGTATAAATCTCATACCTGATGATTATGGAGACGATTTTCACGTTCCAGCTCCTCAATCTCATCCTGATGAAAATTGGGATTAGAACATGCATCGGCAAAATGTAACTACAAACTAATTAGAGGGTGACTTACTTTTATTTATTTATTTTATTTTTATTTTTTACACACACACCCTCACACCCACACACACCACAATGGACGCTCGAACCCATGATCTTAGTGTTGAAACTCTTGTGAGTCTACCACTAAGCTATGAGTAAGGACCCAAGGGTGACTTACTTGAAGTGCCAATATTTGCCGTTGCGATTGTGCAAGTTCTTCCTCCCTTTGAGCTTGTTGCCGTGCTAAAAGCTGAAATTCAAAATTGGAACTGTCAAATTTCAATTAAAAATTTTCCTTTTTTGAACATTTAAAAAAAATTATTGAAAAAAAAGGCCAAAACCAGCCCAAAGAAATACAACCTCAAGGGAGCCTAACAATACATAGCTTTTGATAAATTAAAAAAGGTTCAAGTTAGTGTTAATTTGGTTAGTCTAAAGCAGCTTCAAAGTATCGACATCATTACATGTATTGATGACTAGGGACACAAAAACATGTATTGGTAGCTCCGATATTATCGCCAATACTTGGAAAAATATTTGTCTCAAGGAAACATTGGGAAAAAGGTGAATTTTCAGTGGAACTTCAAGAGATGTTAAAAGACACCTGTTTACCACAAGAAATCAAAATATATATATATATATATATATATATATATATATATATATATATATATATATATATATATATATATATGAGGTCTCAAATCCAACGGGTTGGACAACAGTTTACAGTCCACAGTGGATACTTCCAACCTGTTAAGTGCTTGCGACATCCAATCCTCCTAATATGTTGGCCCCCACCACGAGGATCACCTAGTGCAAAAATCAGACCTATCCACTCATCATGTGAGCCACACCATAGAAAACAGTGTATAGCCATTGATAAATACCAAAATACAAGTGTGGTCCACTTGGTCAGTGGATGGGGGTGATTTTTGCTTGAAGTGATCCTCATGGTGGGGCCAACCTATTAGGGGACACACACACACACACACAATAAGTTTCCGTTTTATAGGGGCCAATTGATTAGGGGTGTACACAAACCGAGCTAGCTCGGTTAGCTCGCTCGACTCGACTTGAAAAAGCTCGATTCGACTCGGTTTGAAGCTGAGTTCGAGCTGAGGTCAGCCAGTGTTCAAGCCGAGTCGAGCTGAGGCCAGCTCGACTCGGTTCGACTCGATATACACCCCTACAATTGATAGATCAACCAACACTCATTAATATATAATATTGCCACATTAATTAACAATGAAATACACATTTTTTCTAATTAAATACATTTTTTAATTTTTATGTTTTTAAATAAATGGAAATTACTTTTTTGTTTTTTTTCGAAAAATGAAAAGTTATGGCCAATCAATAGAAATGCCCTCATTGACGAACATATCAAATTTGCACACATCCATTCTCAACTTAAGGGGTAAAAATGGAGGAAATTACGATTTCCCTTGTTTTCCCACTCAAATATTGATTTTTTCGCCACAAATCCATGTTAATGCATGAGAATCATGCATAGATATGGATTTTTATTGCAACCCAGGATAACATTTGAAAAAAAAAAACTTTTTTTGGATTTGTCGTCACCTTTGAGTTTCAACCAGTCTCCATTTTGAATGGAGATTTCCCCCAAATCCAAGCTTTGATTCAATAAAAACCAAGAGGAGTGGTCAAAATCATATGCGGAAGACCCCCCAAAACATCCCACAAAAATAGTTTTTTTTTTTTTTTTTGGATTTTTGGATTTCTGCCAATTTTCTATTGGTTTTCGTCTACTGATGGATGTTTCCCTGGTTTTGGAGATATTATGGCTAGTATTGGGGATATTATCGCTAATATTGCCGGATACCACTTTTTTAAGGGATTCTTCTCAAAATCTCACTGAGTCAATGATATCGGTGATATAATCAAAATAATTGGCAATATTTGAAAATTTTTAAAATATCAGTTGTTACGGTATTGCTGACTTCGTGATATTGATCATATCAACGATATAATCGATAATATCACCGATATTTGGAACATTGATCTAAAGCGCCACAACCTGTCCATACTTTGCTAATACATTCTCCAAAAGCAACATTGTAGTGTAAACACTTGTAAACAAATCTTAACTTCTAGTTACAATCAATGTTTTAAATATCATTATTGCGTAATGTATCACACCCTTGGGATATGGATACATATCGATTATCGCATGGGATATATCGGTTGTATCGCGTAATGTATCGCCATTGTTGGGAAACATGGGAACATTGGGAAATTGGTCAATTTTTTCAATGAAACTTCAGGGATTGTTGAAAAAGACATCAATACACACTTAGAAATCAAAACATTACAAAAAAAAAAGAAGAAAAAGAAGTGCATATAATAGGGGTTTCCTTTGTATAGGGTCCTAATATAGAATTGATGCAAGTATATTCAAAGTCTATTAATATAATTTATAAACGTAAGAAGGCATGTATGGAAACACAAGCAATAGATTCAAAAGCAAAAGAAGAATCACTAGATCAAGTTGCATACATGTTTAATTTTGTGTTTGGATACAAAGATTGTAACTGATTTGCGAGAAACTGAGAAATTTTGATTTTTCTCAAATTCCACAACTTGACTCATCTCCCATAAATCTCGAAATCGAAGTTTCAAATCCATGATTTTTCATGGAAAATATGAAGAATCATATATTTGTAACCATTTGACACTAGTTTAACGTGATTTACAACAAAACATGGATTGAAAACCGAAAATGCTCACTAGATCGAATAGGTGGGATATATCGGCACTACCTCTGCGTTTTGTATTGCACAGGTGGGATACAAGATATATCGTGGGATATATCGGCTGATATCGTCGACATTTAAAACACTGGTTACAATTAAACTATTCCTAGATTAAATCGTAAAGAAATTCAATAGGAAACTTCGTATAGATTTGACAATTATAGCCTACACAAGAATTGGCCCAGGTAATAGTAGTTGCTTAGTTCAAATTTAAGTATTAGATCATAGTATAATATAAATGGTTTTTGAGATATCTATTTTTTGTTTCAAATTTCAATCTAGTGATTAATAAATTATGGAAAATTCTAAAAGTGAAAGTTCGCCGTGAGGATCCTCAATCAAACATTCTCCTTAGGCTAAGAGAGAAATTGGAGCACGTTCTTTCATACATACATTTACAAGAAATTAGTTGGGGCATATGAAACTAGAGCAAGTTCACTACCATATGAAACCATAGCCAAAAATTGGACAAGAGCAAGAGAAGACAAAGTTTTATGATCCAATTAATTTGGATTATATATTAAAAGGTCTATTAGAATGGCTAGTTGAGAAAGATGATCCTACTCTTTTTTATCTAATTTTTTTATAAACACGGATGTGCACATGGAATATTTCCCATAGAAGGGTGAGAGCCACATGGAGAAGGGTTAAGTGCTGCTACAGCTGGTGCTTCACAGTCTTGGCCACAAAGTAATTGATGATGGTGATGACTGATGACAACACATATAGACCTAGTAGGAAAAATAGTAACGGTAGTGCTACTCCTGTTGATTCTGGTAGTGGCGGCAATGAAAATGGCAAATAGTGGTAGTGGTGACAGTGGCAATGATTTATGATTTTTTAAAGGCTGAGGCAAAAACTTGTAAAAGTCCATATTTTAACCCTTAGATCTCGTCCCCATGTATATGTTTCAAGTTTATAAAGAGATCTAAAATAGATGGAAGGTCTCACCTTAATCTATCTCCAAAGAAGGAACAAGCATGGAGTCCTCGTCTAACTGGGGGGTAGAACAAATTGAGAACCATCCACAAGGTGGACCACATAGTTCATGGATTAGAGGGAAGGGTGAGGATCTCTCTTCTTCATCTTCTTTTTCTCTTACTCTCTCTTGATGGAACATCCAAGCAAGGGGGGGTTTCTAGGAGTACTGTATGGTGCTCCCCTATGCACTTTGGTATGTGCTACAACATTAAAAGTCCATAATCCAACCTATCCCATGCACCCAAATGGACCCAAATCCTTCCACTATCAGTGGCATCCACTCTAGTTGCAAAGTCCCATCCAAGAACAAGAGGTGGATCATAAAAACATTTGACCATCAGATTTCAATAAAGTTTCATTAAAACACTTCAAAGGTGAAATCAAAAGATCCAACAGTTGAAAATGATGGTAAAATCTTTTGAAAGCTTTTTGAGACGCTGGATAGCTATCTATGGTTTGATGAGTATCTAATAGTCAAGATCTAGCCACAAGTGAAGTCCGTCAAATCACCACTTGATCTAAAAGCTTAAGCTGTCAGAGTGTGGTGTATCAATGTATTTCAAGGGACTTTATCACACCCACACCCCCCACACGTGTGGGGTTGGAATTCCTCACAGGAACATACTGACGAGGGTGGAGGGACACTCAAACCATAAATAGGTCGGGCTTGATTTCTCGGTCCTTGGGCTGGACCTAATTTTCCTGACCCCCCGTGGGAGAATAATATATTAGCGACGCATATTTGCTGCTCTCGAGATTCGAACATAGGACCTTTCACTTTGATAGCATGTTAAATCACCACTTGATCTAAAAGCTTAAGCTGTCAGAGTGTGGTATATCAATGTATATCAAGGGACTTTATCACTTCAACAAAGTCCTGGGTGACCAATGGATCCCATGTTGGAGTACAATGGACTTCAACCAAATCTTAATGCATGTAACCATCACACCTATGTTTCAACTTTCAACTATGTTTATGGTATCAAAAGGTGTGTGTTAAAGCCATTACACTAAGGCCACGAAGTCCCACCATAACCTCATGTCTAGGGATAAGCCTTAGCTAGTCATGATCAAATCAACTATACCCTGCATGATGGGCCTCTTCCTAGGTGATTTGATTCAATCCTTCCAATATGGGTATGATCGGCACTACCATATGGTGAGGGGCATACGCAACTAGATGCTCGATGGTGGACATCGAACCATCCCAACTCGTCATTAGTTCTCTTCACACAAGATAACCACGAACTAATCCTAGGTAGCCTAGACCCGATGAAGTGGTTATGGCAGTTAAGAGTACTATAGAATCATGATGCCTCAACTCTCCCTTGGTCATGGTGGTCATTACGTCCAATTCATTCTTGCCCCAAGGGCTTACTAGAGATACTCCATAAACGAATCTATTGTAACCCACTAAAAATATATACGTTCAAGTTTCCGTACAAAATCGATAAATAAATGATGCGGACACATGTGCATTCAAGGTGTACCAACGAAGAAAGCGCCAACCACAAGTGCCGTCCTTGTGGATAGGCGAATATTGAGGAGCTGAAGACCTTTCACATGTGATTGGACATATAGAAGACCTCACTTAGGGAAGACACATGTGAAGGAAGATTGGAGAAAGAGGACCGAGCGCCCAAACTTTCCCATACTTATGTTATTTGCACGTTTTTTGACTTAGTTAGCGGTCTTTTAGTAATCTTATATCTTTATTTGCTTATCCTAGGGGTATTTTAGTAATTTTATGTCTTTATGTGCTTATTTAAGTGGGGTAAAGCCCTACACACGAATTTCAACTATTGATGAATGAAAATGTAAACCCTTTGGTTGCCTCCTTCCTCTCTTCTCTCTAATGGTGCTTCTTCTCTCCCCTTGATCTTCTTCTTCTAATTTCTTCTTGTGCCCCTCCAACTTCCTCAAGGTAATAACTTTCTTTCTTCTATTTTTTTATTTTGGCTAATTCCTCTTTGATCAAAATCTTGAGAACCGATCTAAACCCTAAATCCCCAAATTCTCAAATCCCTAATCCGAGAAACTTCTTGGTTCTTCTGGACTAGTGATCTTCATTGATCGATTGGGTGTGACCATGCAAGATCGGGAGGTCTCATCCTGACGGATCCAACCTAAGTAGTAATTGAATTCCATACTCCATGGTTGTAGTGATGGCCCGCTCCATTGCATGTTTCCTTTATGATTTTCTCAATTATGATGATTATTGTTAGAATTTTAGATCATTTATTCCTTTTATTTCCGCTGTTTAATTATCTCCATGAGCATGTTCAAGTTTCCGTACAAAATCGATAAATAAATCACGAATGGCTTCATTCAAATCATGGCAAGGGGTCACTAATGACGCAATTCTATAAACAAGATCCGATTGGCTTTACATGGCACAAACATCCAACAAATGATTTAAATATTGATAGTATTCACCGATACTATCAGTATCGCATGTGGCAGAGATGATATAAAGGGGAGTTATTAAATCCCCCTATATTGTACAAAATATTGCAATGTATTGCCGATATATCGTGATAAATTGATACATTTGGATATTTTGCCAAAAACCCTTCATAAATTTCCTTGCATCGTTAATACATGCAATACATTGCGATATGTATTGGTGATACATTGTGATACAATCCTCCATAGGAAATTCGAAAAAAATTCACAAAAACCCCATAAAAATCTATTTTCTCTTAAATTTATTTGGAGGAATATGTTTTTATACTTGTATTGTATGAATTATAAATTATATGAACTTTTTTTTTCTTTATAAACATGCACTCACACCCCACACACACCCACACACTCACACCACAATGGTTTTTCACCATAAATTATATGAACTCATTTTGGATATAATTGTATCAGACAACACGTGGTTTAGGATCATATACAAAGCGAACTTCTTGTGCATACTTGTTTTTTGTCAGTTTTTGAATTCTTTGTGTAATATGTTTCTTTCAATGTATCCTAAAGTTTTATTGAAAAATTCCATTATTTCTCAATGTCTCTCAAACAATGATATATTCCTCGACGCAAGATATTTCCTATGTGATATTGATATGTTTTCGTATCCCAAGGGTGTGATACATGCATCGATATTGATATTTAAAACACCGCACTCAACAATGATGACATCAGAGAAGAACCAAAAGACGCATGCGATTATGGGTGTGAAGTAGATGGCATTTGTATATAGGATACGGGATGGAGTGAAATGGCTAGGGTTGGACTGAAAATGATGATAATGAAGATGAATAGCCTATAGCCCATGTAGGCATGACATTGCACCGTGTGTGATTTAGATGTCGACTGAGCAAATGATATATAGAGTCCAACACCAGGTATGTCCTATTTATTGATAGGAGGAATGTAGGGGTGTCAATGGGCAGAGTGGGCCAAATAGGTACTTGAACTTGACCCAACATGGGCCGGGTATGGGTGTAGCTAAATGGGTGAGAGTGGCTTTGGCATTTTTTTTTTTCAAGCCCCATTAATAATTTGGCCAAAAGTGGGCATAACCCAACTCATACCGGAATCCAAGTGTTTGTGTTAACTATATTCTCATCAAACAATTCTAACTCCAATTGAACCTTTTCTCCCATTGCAAGTGTCATTGGCCTTTTTGTACTAGTGTATCATAGTATTTTTTTTTTTCCCTTCTTATTCTTAACCATCAATCTATTGCCCAATAATGAAGGATTAGTATTGTTGAATCCATAAGATGTTTTTGAAATGATCCCCAACCATGGATTCCACCTGACTAATCATTTAGATTATCAATCGATGGGTCCTATTTGTATGTGTAAAAGGCCCAAGGATAGTTAGGATTATATAATTCCTATAGAGTAATAAAATAATATGAGCAACGGTCATTTTTGAGTTTTCTTTCTCCAAAGTAGCATGTTACCATGCCATTTCAAGTATTTTTTAAAGGGAAACCACAATTGTTTATATTTTTTTTTTGGTTATAAGATCCAATCTTATGAGTTAGTGGATTAGTATTGCTATAAATGAAGCATTAGTATGGCAGAATACATAAGATGTTTTAGGTATAATTTCCACCATCGATTGCACCTGATTGATTGTTTAGATTATCAATCAATGGGTCTCATTTGTATGTGTAAAAGGCCCAAGAACACTTGGGATTATAGAATTCCTATAGAGTAGTAAAACAACATGAGCAAGGGTTGTTTTTGAGTTTTCTTTCTCCACAGTAGAATGGTAGCATGTTATTTTATGTATTTTGCAAGCAAAGACATAATTTTGTATTTGTTACCTTTTCTATAAAATCTAATCTTTTGAGTTAGTGGTGTGATTTTTTATTTATTTATTTTTAATAGTTATTTTTAAAAAAACAAAAATAAATAAATCTAATCATAGATGGGTACCTAATACCCTAACGGGTACCCAATATCTTGATGGGTACCAACATGGGTGCCCATTTTAGGCTCAACATGGGTACGGGTAGTGTTCAAATTATCTCTGATATTATCAAAATATCTGCGATATTATCTTTATTTCCAGCTCAGCAGCACCGATAACACTGGTAGTATCGAAAATTATAGGTATTATCAATGTATAGCTAAGTATCACCAACATATCAATATCGTTAATGTAATCATCAATATTTTCAACTATGTAAATTCTAGGTGTTGCTCGTATTGCTGATGCATCAATATTGCCAATATTTTGGACTATGTAAATTCTAGGTAATGCTTGAATCATAAGTGTATCGATGATATTTCAATAATATTGCCAACGTATTGATAGCAACAAAATTGTTTATTAGAAAAAAATTATTTCAATTTTTTCATGGGCACATGGTTGTATGTAGTGTTCAATTTGTCATTGATAATATTGATAATATCTCGATATTATCGATATCGCAACATGCGCGATATTAAGACCATAATCTTTCGTTTCATTTCCAATTGTTGATGATTTCTTGGTGAAATATCACGTGTTGTTGATATTTTGCAATATCGACGGATGTTTGTATGAAAGGTTGGATGGTTAAATAGGCCGGATGGGATGGTTGGGCTGATTTCTTACAACAACACATACTTTAAGGCCCCATTAAATGAAAACTTGTTATGTATGTATTCTTTCTTTTTTTTATTATTTTTTTTTAAATTTCTAAATATGCAAATATGTACATTTTAACATCTCCTGAAGTTTCCCTGAAAATTCCACCATTTTTTCCATGCTTCCCTGCATTTCTGGTTATCAGTGATATTATCAGGTATATCGATATTGTTTTCGTATCCCTGGCCAGCGAAACTTGTAGCGATACCGATACTTCGAACACTAGGTATGGGTACGGGTACCCCTATACTTGGCATGAACCCGACCTGTTTGCACCCTTAGAGGAATGAAACTTATGTAGCTTTTGCTAAGGGCAATAGTAGTATAGGCTAGTACAGAGTAATGGTTTCAGTATTGACGATATCGGTCGATATATCCCACAATATATCTTGTATCCCACTTGTGAGATACGAAACGCACAAGTAGTGTCTATATATCCCACATGTTCGATCCGGTGAGCATTTTCGATTTTCGATCCTTTTTTTTTTTTTTTTGTACATCATATTAAATTAGTGTCGAATGGTTACAAATCCATGATTCTTCATGTTTTGCATAAAAAATCATGGATTTTGAAGCTTCACTTTTGAAATTTGGGGGAGATGGGCCGAGTTGCAAAAAATTGGGAAAAATTGAAATTTCTCAATTCCTTGCAAATCAATTGCAATCTTTGTGTCCAAACACAAAATCAAACATGTATGTAACCTGATCTAGGGATTCTTCTTTCTCTTTTGATGTATTGGTTGTGTTTCCATACATGTCTTCTTACATTTATAAATTATATAAATAGACTTTGAATATACTTACATCAGTTCAGTCAAACAAGGTATACATTAGGACCCCATACACAGGAAGCTATGATGTGCATTTGTTTTTTGTAATGTTTTGATTTCTAAGTATGTATTGATATCTTTTTCAACAATTCCTCGTTGAAAAATTCAACCAATTTCCCAATGTTTCCCATGTTTCCCTACAACAACGTTACATTACGCGATACAACTGATATATCCCATGCAATAACCAAAATGTATCCATATGCCAAGGGTGCAATCAATATTCGAAGTATCGGCATCGCTACAAGTTTAGTTGGCTGGGGATACGGAAACAATATCGATATCACCAATAATCAGAAATACGGTAAAACATGGGAAAAACAATGGAATTTTTTAGTGGAACTTCAGGAGATGTTAAAATACACATATTTGCATACTTAGGAATAAAAAATTGCAAAAAGAATGCATACATAATAAGTTTCCATTTAATGGGAGGCTTAAAAGCATGTGTCATTGTAAGAAATCAGTCCAACCATCCCATCAATCCCATTTATCCATCCAACCATCTATCCAACCTTCTATCCAAACATCCATCGGCATTTTAGAATATTGACAACACACGATGTTTTGTCGATAATATTGTCAACAATTTGATCACTAAATACAACCACGTGCCCATAAATTTTTTTAAATGGAACTTTTTTAATAAATAGATTTTTAGCGATATCGATACATTGGCAATATTATCGAAATACGTTGATACATTGGCGATACAAGCGACACCTGGAATTTACATAGTAAAAAAATATTGGGAATACATTGGAGATATTGATATAAGCAACACCTGGAATTTACACAGTCGAAAATATTGGTGATACATTAGCAATATTGATACATTGGTGATACTTAGTGATAGATCGCCGACACATGGAATTTTCGATACTACCGGTGTTATCGACATCGCCGAGCTGGAGATAGAGATAATGTCGGGGTTATTTCGATAATATCAGGGATACTCCGAACAATGGGTGCAATACATTACGCAATAACGATATGGAAAACATTGGTACAAAGTACTGGATATATGCGGCAGCAACATGAGTGGGAGCCTCGCAAAGTGTTGCCATAATATGTTGTTCGGATGTGGACATGAATAATAGTATTTGAGAGTGGCAAATAACTCGAAGCAGGTAATTTATATAAATGATGTTAACCCAAGCTGTATGAAAATATGGTTGCTCATTTTTGTTGACTAATTTGTGTGAATTTGGCTTAAATTTGTTAACTAAAGTTGTGAATATGGGTTGCAATTTGTGTGATTTTTTATATATAAAATTTCCTAACTTTTTAATATTATCTAATATTTAATTTTCCAATTTCTCCTGATTTTACTCTTTTATTTTTAAAAAGATGGGCTAGCTTTGTGTTTGGTGAGGTTGTGCCTCCTCCTAGTGTACTCTTTCCCTTTCGGTGTTTTGTTTTATAATTAATAAAAAAAAAAAAAAAACGTGTCTTACTTGTAAAAAAGAAAACTTTTTATTACTTTATGCTATGGATTTAGCGTCGCCCAATTTCAGATGGGTCGTATTGGTTGTGGTGATACGACTCATTTTTGGACCAAAATCAGTTTGGTATCGAAAATCAAGATTTTAAACCATGACCCGTGGATGACCTCATTCTTTATTCTATCCTTCCTAGCCTTCATATGCATCCACGCCAACATCCTCATTCCTCTTCAATGTCTGACAGCGTAGCCGGTTTAATAGTTGCTGAATATAATCTTAAATTTCATTTGCATGTGGAGATTACACAACATTCCAAAGACATCTCCATTTCATCAACGTAGTTAATTCTACAAGAAGCATCCTCATCAATCTCTCCACTGTTTTGAATACTAGACCCAAGCTTCTGGAATAATGTCACTTTGGGGAATCTCTTAGTCATCAATTTAACTAAAGCCTCACATCCATGGCTATTCCTACTAAAGCTGCATTCCAGATAGTTTGTCTTGGACTCTTGGGGTTGCTAATTCCTATAACCTCTTGAATTTAAAGCCTTCCTCCATCTCCAATTAAGAATTAACCCCTTCTCTAATCTCATTGACTGGCACTACGCCATTGACAAGCAATATACACCAAGAGATAACATCCAACTAGCAGCTAACTCCCTAGGCACTCTATCACACGCTTCCTCCGGGTCAATAGAAACCACATATAACTTGACATCTTTCAATGCTTTTCCGCCAATCGTCTAAACTAGAAAATAGCTTGAATTATTGATCTCCCTAGAATGAAGCCACATAGATTCTTCGATACCTTATTTTGACCCTCAATATCTTTGATAAAAATGATACATGGTGTACATTATCTTCGGTCCTCCTGCGCATCTTGTTGATCCAACAGGTGGGCTAGCTGTTGGGTGCTGTGGGGCCCTCAGGTCAGGCGGTGGGTGCTGACAAGCTCAATGATGCCTGTGGGTGGGTCCTACAGCCTGCCAAAAAGAAAAAAAAAGGAAAAAAAAAAAAGAGAGAAGGAGAAAGAGAAAGGAAGAAGGATAGAGGGAGGAGATGATTAGATTACCCCTATATCCCACTCTTATACCATGTTTTATTTATGGTAGGAAAATAAAAAAGGAAAAGAGAGAATGGGAGGAAAGAGAGTTGAAGAGCTGGTTTCTTTTTTCCTCTTATTTCTAATAAAGCTCAATTACAAAGAGATGCATGATGGGTTCCAAGGGAAACGAACAAAGAGTTATGGTGCTCTGCAGGAACACCAAAGACGACACCATGTGCCATTTCCAACATATTTGAAAAATCAAGGTGTGGGAGGAGCTTCTCACTCCATCAATCTAACTTGAACAGGTGTTCTCTGATTGTTACGAACCCTAAACGCTCAAAGGCTCAAGTTATAGCTAAAGATGTTGAGCATGTCCTCCAGCCACTCCACTTTCCTAGCACATAGACAAAGCTGTCCACCCTAAAATGTAAGACCGAGTCAAAGATGGTAATACCCTTCCTATCGGTTCTGCAGATGGCTAAAACATAGCCCCGTTGTGAGTGCTGCGGTTCACTAATTATGAATGTGAATGTGAGTCAACATTTGGAGTCAAGTAATCATTAATTACGCTTGCAAAAAGGATTATTGTAGGAAAACCATCAAGGTATTGATAATGAAAGTTGCTGGAGATCTTCCCTAATCTCACTTGTATACAGTTCACTAATTTTAAGCAACTTGCACAATTAACCCTTAAAATGTAAAACCGAGTCGAGGATAGTAATACCCTGCCATTTCATTCTGTGGATGGCTGAAACATAGCCTCATCATGAGTGCCGACGTCCACTACTTATGAATATAAGTCGAACTAAGGCTTGAAGAAAGGATTTTGTCAGAAAACCATAAAGATATTGATGATGAAAGTTGCTGCTGGAGATCTTCCCTAATTTCACTTGTCATACAGTTCAGTAATTTTAAGCAATGCACATGTGGTCAACGGGACGGGATCAAATATAACTAAAGACCCAATAGATGATAACATATTTTAACTCCCAACAACCACAAAACTTAGGAATTGAAATGCCAGACTTCAAAGTTATACTACATAACCTCGAAAAGATGTGTTTGACAAATTGAATTCTTTATCGGAAATGATATGCTAAATAAGATTTCATAAAGAAAATATGAGGTGAAGAATACCAGAATCTGCTGTTCTGCCATTTCTATACTTGAAAGTTGGGAATCCTCCTTGCTTGCATTTTGGTTGTCATTGTACTCAACCTGAAATAAATTCCGATGTTAATATCAAATTAGAAGATATAAAAAGGAACATAAGTGTATTCATTTCTGGGAAAGAAGCAGATCACTGGGAAACAACAAATGATGTTTCAAGAATCTTAGAGATGAATAATTTGAGCTTTTTAGTAGGTACATCATGGGACAGTTGTACGAAGCAAGAATTAATCCACAAATTGAAGACAGAAAGGTGTGGTCAATGTCGAATGATGGTATTTCTCCTCCAGATCCTTCCCCATTGCTGAAGTGTGGAAAATCTGCCATTCCTCCTATAATGCAAGTGTTTATGCAGATATCTATGGCTAACAAGATCCTTATGATTATCTCAAGAAGAGGAAATTTTCTCTCCCAAATATGTACATCATGTGTAGGAAGGACTGAAGGAGTAAGAATCCTTGACCATCTCTTCATTCATTTTGACATATAGGGAGACATTTGGAGTTTCTTCAATTTGTGTGGAGTGTTGTGGGTCCTTATTGACTCCATTCTGACTCGTCTAGCAGGGTGTGATAAAAGGCCCCTATACTCCGAAAGGGGTGATCTTACAGGAGATCCTTCTGTTTTCCATATGTTGGGGCATATGGAAAGAGAAGAATCTATGAAACTTTGAAGATGAAGTGTCTCAGTCTATTCCCTTAAAAAGGAAGATCGTGCAAATGATAATAGAGTGGCAAATATCAAGTTCAAGGGAAAGGAAGACAGTTCTATCGTGCCATCCTGGGAGTCCATTTTCTCCGGGGGTCATGCCTATTGTATTATAGTATTCGGGGGAGGTTTTTTCCCCCCCTTTTCCTTTACCATTCTTTCTTTAGATGACTGCTCATCACCTAAGTTGATGACACTTGTATCTGTTCTTTCTGCAATATATTTAAGTTAGCATTCCAAAAATGAAAAAAAATTCCCAACTTTTGATTCTTGAAAAGATTATCTTCGAAATTGTGGGAAATGCATTTCATGTTTGCCAGTCAAGAACATTAGAATTGAGTATGATAATCATATTTAACATACTAGCGTGATATAATGCTAATAGCAGTCTCATGCAATTGAGTATGATAATCATATTTAACATACTAGCGTGATATAATGCTAATAGCAGTCTCATGCAATTTTGTGTGATAATAGTATTTAACATGCACCTTGTGCTGTAAAATATGAAGTCCACAGACTGATTTTGATGTTTGAACAGTGAAGAACACTAGAATTCAGCAAGAAAATCTTGACTGTTTATCTTTTCCTTGGCACAAACATTAGAAGGGTCATAAGCCTCCTAGATGTAGGCTTAAATCGATTCAAAAGCCCTCCTAGATGCGTGTGTAATCATGTAAAACACAGGGAAACCATGTACTAGAGATGATAGATCCAGAACACGTAGGCATGTAGAAACAAAGGAGGAAGAAGATGATAGCAGCAAACCTTGTACTAGAAGCTCAGGCATTCCACACTCCCCAAACACAAACTTTTGCGAAAGAGAGAAGGCACTTCTAGGATTGTGCATGGGATCCTTGCAAGCTTTATAAGATACCTGAACTTTCGTACCTATCGTGCCCACCCTCTCAAGTCTCAAATGCGATTTCTATACATGACTAAGAGGGGTCTTTTTGTTTGAAATAAAATCCACATTTCTAATCTCAGTGCACCAGCCCCTCCAATGGATAATGATGATCTTCACCAGTAACCGTTCTTCAAAATACTATCCTGTGGATCCCAAGTTAACATGAGCATATCTTTTGGTAGATCCAGAACACTTAGGTATTGCTCCTCAGTGAAGCTCACTTATAGTGAGTCAAGGCCAGCTAGGAGAGTACTTCAGTTTCCATGCTGAACTTCAGGTCAAGGGATTAGTAAAAGAACATTACTTCACTATGATCCTGTTTGACGTGCCATATCAACATATGTGCACACTAATGTAATGACACTGAGAACCCACTCAAACCAGCTGAGACTTAGCCATACTGTTAAAGCAGTCATCCAGTATCATGACAACCTTACTAATGAGCTGTTCAGAGCCATCACCAGTTGGGAACCCGTTTCAGATAGACAAGGAACTGCCCAGCCAAATCCCTCCATGTCATTGTATCATAAGCAATGCACCTGCGACAGTGTTATTCTAGGGACTCACTGAGTGAACCTATCCATATATAAAATACAATCCATGTGATGAAAGATAAGTTGAAAATTGTCAGCCTTCTAAGACATGTTATCTCCTTCATCTCTAAGATGCCAGATCTTGAAATTTGTGATGTTGATGGCCTGGTGACAAGTGTCACACATCTAGGGATGTGGATATGAGACCATGCAACCATTGGAAGCAATAACGTGAACCTAGAGAGGAAGCCAGATCTGCCTACACCTCAAAGAGAACCAACTAATAGACAACAAAAAGAGATCATTACTCTTGAATCTAGATGATGCCTGAATGAATCTTATTTTATTTTTGAATAGTTACTAAACCAAACTAATGAGATAAACTTAGAGGGAAGGGGAGGGAAGGTGAGGGACCATCCCTACAACCCAAACCCCAGTCTATTACAACATTGAAGCCCAATCACCCCTAAGGTCTACCCTTTCACGTAAGTTTAGCCCCATTGACAAAGAGATAACTTTGCACTTGGCCATAGAGAAAATGATTTCAATGGGTTCGGATCTATTGTTGAAGGTGTGCATCTTTCACTCCCTCCACAAAGACCATAATCCAGTAAAAAAGGAGATGTGTTAAAAGGCTTTCTCTTTGATGCGGACATCAGTGGTGTACCTTCTAGAGTGTACCAGAGGAGGAGGCGTTGCCAACAGAGTACTGGAGCGGAGGAGTTGATGTGGATGGACGTTGGGTCCATCGGACCCATTTTCTGACGTGCTACGAGCACAGGAGCGGCATGACCGCACCTTGACCATAGATCCATGGGTCGGATTTCACACCCTACCACATGGGTGTTTTAGTTTTAGGCATTTTTGTTCTTTTCCTTATCTCAGGGGCTTTATTGCACTTTATTTACTTTTTGTCTTTTTTGTTAATTTTCTTGTTTTCAGGTGCTTTAGTGCACTTTTACTTTTCCATAGCTTATATATACGTTGTGAGAAACCCTATTTTGATTATTATTGAATGAATAGAAATTTGTCTCTTTTCTTCCTCTTTATTTAAGAGATTAGAGTTTCAGGATTGGACCTTGGGTATTGAGGATTCCACCCCGATTTCAGGTTTCCTTCTTTCTAAGATCTTCGAGGTGCAAGAAAAGGTAAGAATCATCCTCCCTTTCTTTTGACGACAAAAGGATCTATACCTTCTTCATCTCGAACCCCTCATCCTTTACCCCTTTCGTTCCTCTCTGGATATCTCCTTTCTAGTCCGAACGGAAAAGAGGGATGATTAGTTAGTAGAATCAGATCCAAGCTTAATCATGGACTGACTTATGCTAGATCTGGGATATCCTCATATCTCGAGGTCCTCCCTTTTTACTGTTTATGTGATCTTATGCTAAGGGGCATGATTCTGACGGAATAATTTTATCTTTGTGTTGAGATTTACCTAATCCCTTTGATTGGAAACAGTTAGTTAATTGGTGTATTTATTTGAATATTCTTTAACTTGATTATACATGCATCTAGGGTTAGGTCATCACATGTCTCTGTATCAAATTTGGTATCAAAGCTCAGTTTTAGCGTAGGTCAGTTGATTGTTAATCCATCTTTGTAGTAAAAATTTTCTACAGCTTGACCGCGTGACTGCTATACGTAGGGGACATATTTTGTTGAATTTAGTCAGCCCTTTTTCTTAGGTTTTGTCGAGTCCCCATATAGATTTGGGCCATATAAGGTAGTTGCGTTGCATTGGTATCATCGTTTTTACCCCTTTCTTGCACATAGATCTAGGACCATTCACTTGTCATTCCTAGTGTATGCCACGTGCAACGGTCGTGGGTTCCGTCTCCATTACACCATGGACTCCGATCAATTTACCAAGGCTATGGAGGGTTTAAGTAATAGAATGGATCAACAATTTCGAACCTTGAGGGATAATATCGCTCAACAGTTTGTCCATCAGGATAGTAGGTTCACACATCTAGAGGAGAGAGTTGTGCGTCTAAAGGCTGGTATTCCAACCGCCATTGTTGGTGGAGCCCAGGCGACCCCCAACACCGGGGATGTCGATCAGTCCCAAGTTGTGGGCCCTGATCCACCTAGGGATGGTTTGTGCGCAGACCAGGCCCGTGGGCCAGGCAATAGACATGATGTGGTGTATCCATTACCACCCATACACAATCGTGATCCTGTTTTTCCCGCCTAATGAGAGGGCCATGATGGGGTGCGTCGTCAGCACCCCTAGAGATATCATGAGCACGAGGACTCTGTTGCTAGGGTCATGAAGGGCATCAAGGTTGATGCCCCCCATTTTGATGGGAGATTGGACCCTAAAGTTTTTCTGACTGATTAGCAGACATGGACCACTTCTTTGAGTGGCACGGTCTGCCAGACCCACGACGAGTCGGGTTCGCCAAAATGAAATTGGTGGGCTACGCAAAACTATATTGGGAGAATGTGGAGCGTCGCCGTGAGCAATCTGGAGAGGGGCCAGTTCTCTTTTGGATTGAGATGAAAGAGTTGTTGCGAGAGAAGTATGTTTCCCTTTCTTACGGGTAGAAGTTGTTGGATCAATGACACATTTTGCGCCAAGGATCCATGACGGTGACGGAATACATTGCCAAGTTCGATGAATATATGATGATGTGCAATGTGGATGAGGACCCTGCTGTGGTTCTCTCTCGTTTCCGTATGGGCCTTAGGCTTGAGCTTCAGTAGGAGCTCATGCTTCACATGGTCACCAGTCTGGAACATGCTTACCAGGTGGTGTAGGAACTGGAGCATTGTGTGCGCAAGTCCAATGTGAGGGGGATTGATTTTCAACTTATTATGCCTAGAGTAGCTCCATAGGGAGCGAGACCCCAGGTTAGAATTCAACATAGAGCTCAACCTGGTACCCAGCCAGTCAACAGAAATTGAAGTAATAATATGGCTGGACCAAGTACTAGGCCCGCGATGCCAGGGCAATGCTACTGTTGTGGTCGCATAGGTCACATTACTGCTGAGTGTTCAAATAAGGGTAGGCGCATTGCCTTTGTTTCCGAACACCCCACAGAAGAAGAAGTGGCAGATAAAGTTGATGGTGACCAGGGTGATGAGGAGATCATTATCCCCTCCCTTGACCCGGCTAGTGATGCCGAGGATGATACTGTGTAGTTTCCTCAGTTACTTTGAGTCGCCTGGGGTTGACGCCACCATTTTCCACATTACACCAAGTGTGGAGAAATGAGCTGTAAAGCGATCATAAACAGCGGGAGCTGTGAGAATGTAGTTTTCTCAGTTACTTTGAGTCGCCTGGGGTTGAAGTCAGTCCCTCACCCCAACCCATACAAAGTTTCTTGGATGGATGCGACATCCCTCCCTGTGACCTAGCGATGCCTTGTTTCGATTGAGTTTGTACCATACAAGGGCAAGTTGTGGTGTGATGTGGTCACGATAGACGTTGGCCATATCATCTTAGGAAGGCCATGGCTCTATGACAAAGATGTCACAATATTCGGGGGTACGAATAATCGTGTATTTAAGCACGAAGAAAAGAAGCTTGTCTTGAGCCTGCTCCCTCCCAAATTGTCAACAGGAGTGAAAGATGTTGCGTCCTCAGGCAGTCCTAAGAGTCAAAGGGCGCGTCAGTCGAAGTCTCTCCACATCATAGATGCTAAGGAGTTCGAGTGAGAGACTAAGGCGGGGACTATGGTGTACGGCCTACTGGCTAGGGAGAGTACACCTGAGGTTGCTATGGGGATACCTCAGGAGGCTCGTCCGGTCCTAGAGGAGTTTTGGGATGTCTTCCTTAAGGACCTTCTAGACGAGCTTCCACCGATGCGAGACATTCAACATGCGATAGATCTCGTCATATGGGTGACTCTACCAAACGTCCCTCATCACAAAACGAACCCCACCGAGAATGCCGAGTTGAAGAGGCAGGTGGATGAATTGCTTAAAAAGATATTCATTCGTGAGAGTCTGAGCCCGTGTGTCGTGCTCGCGTTTCTTACGCCTAAGAAAGATGGCACGTGGCGCATGTGTGTTGATAGTAGAGTCATAAACAAGATCACTGTCAAGTATCGGTTTTCTATCCCGAGGCTTGATGACATGCTTGACATGATGGCCACCTTTATTATCTTTTTGAAATTGACCTCAAGAGTGGTTATCACCAAATTCATGTTCGCCCGGGAGATGAATGGAAAACTGCCTTCAAGACGAAGGACGGGCTATACGAGTGGTTGGTTATGCCCTTCGAGTTAACTAATGCACCAAGTACGTTTATGAGGGTGATGACCCATGTGTTGCGACCCTTTATGGGCAAGTTTTTAGTTATGTACTTTGATGATATCCTCATTTATAGTACGTTCCCTAGCCAGCACATTGAGCACTTGAGGCAGGTCTGCAATGCCTTGCGTGCAGAAAAGCTCTATGTGAACCTCAATAAGTGTTTCTTCTTGACCTCCCATGTTATCTTCTTGGGGTTCGTTGTATCGTCAGAGGGTATGTCTGCAGATCCTGAGAAAGTCAAAGCCGTTGTCAATTAGCCTGAGCCACGTACCATACACGATGTGCGAGGCTTTCACGGCCTAGCTACGTTCTATCAACGGTTCATCCATGGATTTAGCTTGATCATGACTCTCATCACATATTGCATATATAAAAGGGAGTTTCAATGGATTAACGGGCTTTCTCAGAAATTAAAAAGAAGATGACGGAAGTGCCGGTCATGCGTCTACCTGACTTTACCAAAGCCCTTGAGGTAGCGTGTGATGCGTTAGGAATTGCCATGTGCAAAGTGTTAAACCAAGAGGGACATCCTATGGCCTTTTTCAGTGAGAAGCTGAACGAGGCTAAACAACGCTACTCCTCTTATGACAAAGAGTTCGATGCGGTTGTGTAATCATTGCGCCATTGGCGGCATTATTTATTACCGCAAGAATTCATCCTGTTCTCTGATCATGAGGCCTTGAAATATTTGAGCTCTCAAAAGAAGTTGAGCCCTAGTCATGCCAAGTGGGCACAATTTTTTCAAGAGTACACATTTGTGCTTAAGCACAAGGCCGAGAAAGAGAATAAGGATGCTGACGCGCTTAGCCGTCATATCATGACGCTACGGTCCATGAGTATTGAAGTTATAGGATTTGAGCAACTCAAGGGTGAGTACTCAAACTGTCCTGATTTTGAGATCATTTATGCGTCATTGTCTAGTGACCCGGCCTCGAGGAGTGTGGAGTTCATCTTTACAGGTGGATATCTTTTTAGAGGGGACAAGCTCTGTATCCCACGAACATCCCTCCGTGATTTTCTAGTTTGGGAGTTGCATGCTGGAGGGATGGCAGGTCACTTTGGTTGAGATAAAACAGTTGCCCTTGTGTCTGGCCGTTTCTATTGGCCTAATCTCTAGCGAGATGTGGCTAAGATTGGAGGGCAGTGTCGGACATGTCAACTGGCGAAGCAGAGGAAGTAAAATATAGGTTTATATACTTCTTTGTCAGTTCCACATGCCCCGTGGCAAGATGTCAGTATGGACTTCGTGCTTGGGCTTCCCAAGACTATTCGTAAGCACGACTTCATACTCGTGGTTGTTGATCGATTTTCTAAGATGGCCCATTTCCTACCCTGTTATAAGACCTCAGATGCCTCCCATGTTGCTAAGTTATTCTTTCAGGAGGTTGTGCGACTCCATGGAGTACCTAGATCCATCGTGTCTGACAGAGATACTAGGTTCACTAGTTATTTTTGGAAAACTCTCTGGCATATTTTGGGTACGAGGCTCCAGTTTTCTTCCGCATATCATCCCCAGTCAGATGGTCAAACAGATGTAGTGAACCGTAGAGTAGGGAATTTGTTAAGATGTCTGGTTGGAGACTACTACAAGACCTGGGACACTGTTCTTCCCACAGCGGAGTTCGCGTATAATTCTTCAGTGAACAGGTCCACAGGAATGAGCCTGTTTGAAATTGTTTCAAGTCTTAGGCCCCGAGCCCCCATAGATTTGATCCCCATGGCTACCCCACAGTGTCCTTCAGAGTTAGGAGAGTCCTTCGCCCAGCATATACATGTATTGCATAATGAGATCAAGAGGAAGATTAATTCAAGTAATGAACATTATAAACTTTCTGCTGACACTCACAGGAGATTTAGGGAATTTCAACCTGGAGATGACATCATGATTCGTATTAGGTCTGATCGGTTTCCACCTGGATCCGTGAAGAAGCTTCATGCCCGTAGCATAGGCCCACATAAAATTGTAAAAAGGTTGGGGTCTAATACTTACGTTGTTGATATCCCTACTATCATGGGCATCAGTTCCACATTTAATATAGAAATCTAGTTCCCTTTCATGAGCCATTGCCTTTCTTCCCATACCCATCTTACCTTCTCTTCCACCTGCACCGAGAAGAGATGAGATAGAGGAAATTTTGGACTTCGAAGCGGTTTCCACTCACTCCGGGGGTTTCCAGAAATTCCTAGTCAAATAGAGGAACAAGCCCATTACAGATAACTCTTGAATCACAGAAGCAGAGCTGCAGCGCATCGACCCCGATTTGCTCGAGAGATACAGGAGTTTACTTTCGCCAGTGGCGAATTCTTCCTACCCGGGGAGAATTGATGCGGACATCAGTGGTGACCCTTTAGAGTGTACCAAAGGAGGAGACGTCGCCGACAGAGTACCGGAGCAGAAGAGTTGATGTGGATGGACGTTGGGTCCATCGAACTCATTTTCTAATGTGCTACAAGCGCAGGAGTGACATGACTGCATCCTAACCATAGATTCATGGGTCGGATTTCACATCCCACCACACAGGTGTTTTAGTTTTAAGCGTTTTTGTTCTTTTCCTTATTTCAAGGGTTTTATTGCACTTTCCTTACTTCTCGTCTTTTTTGTTAATTTTTTTGTTTTCAGGCACTTTAGTGCACTTTTACTTTTTCCATAGCTTATATATACGTTGTAAGAAACCCTATTTTGATTATTATTGAATGAATAGAAATTTGTCTCTTTTCTTTCTCTTTATTCAAGAGATTACGATTTCAGGATTGGCCCTTGGGTGGTTGAGGATTCCACTCCGATTTCAGGTTTCCTTCTTTCTAAGATCCTTGAGGTACAGGAAAAGGTAAGAATCATCCTCCTCCTTTTCTTTTGACTACAAAAGGACCTATACCTTTTTCATCTCGAACCCCTTATCCTTTACCCATTTCGTTCCTCTCTGGATATCCCCTTTCTAGTTCGAATGGAAAAGAGGGATGATTCGTCAGTAGAATCAAATCCAAGCTTGATCTGGGATATCCTCATATCCCAAGGTCCTCCCTTTTTACTGTTTACATGATCTTATGTTAAAGGGCATGATCATGATGAAATAACCTCATCTTTGTGTTGAGATTTACCTAATCTCTTTGATTGGAAACGGTTAGTTAATTGGTGTATTTATTTGAATATTTTTTAACCTGATTATACATGCATCTAGGGTTGGTCATCACATGTCCCTGTATCACTCTTCCTGCCAATCTTTCCCCCATTCCATGCACAAATAAAAATGCCAAATGATGCAGGCTCTAGATGATGACAACTGCGACAAAATTGTTAGAAAAGAAATGAAGACAAAAGATGAGTTACGAGGGATTTCCCATCTATCGACCAATGACATTCCATATGTTAACATAAGACTCAAATAAAACTGACAAGAATAAGCCCCTCAAATATAGTAAGGATACCCGATTATATGTAATGTATACATGAAGTCCAATCTACACTATTAACACTCCCCTCAAGCTGGTGCATAGGCATCAAACATGCTAGTTTGTGAAGTGTGCAATTGTCCCTTCGATTGAACTGTAGTGAAGAAACTCACAAGCTGATTTTCAGACTTCAAACATGGGCTTGATATCTCTCTCCAGAATTTGCTTGCAAGAATTCAAAATTGATAATCAAGTTTATACATTTCATATATGTCTTACGTTTGTTCCAATTACCACCCTTCTTCCAACTACATCTGATCACTTAACATTATGTCAATATGTTCATTGAAACTGCTACTTCAACCTATCTCATTCCACTATTGATTCTTCTACTTCATTATCTACATGAGATAATTATTTTTAGGCTATGTTACCCTAGAACGGGTAGAGGTATCATGTATAACAAGGATCGGCTTGGTAGACCCTCAAACTCTAAATTCTCCGGATACGGGTATGGCAAGGATTGATTACTGCTCATAAGTAATAGCGATATTAAAATACTTCCCTAGCAATACAATGAGTTGAATTTGTCGCCCAAATGTTGATCCAATATAAATTCTGAATAACTAACAATATGGAGTTCAAAATTCTGGTAGATGCAGACTTCAATTCTCAGGGAAGGGGGAGATCCCTTATCCTTGCCCTTACCCGAGTATCCAACTTGGGTACTGACTTTATTATGGGGCCTAAGTACCATTGAATTAGGTGATATCGTAAATGCACACTAAATTAATCTCGTATGAATAATCAAGAAGTTCGGAAGAAGTGACACAAAACATTCAATTTAACCAAGATTCAAACATTCACTAGGTTAGCTGACCATGGCAGATGGCGGATCTTTTCTCAATGTAATAGTGGATAATTATGTATACCGATACCCAATCTTCACAAGTGTATTACAATCAACATGATACATACTACATGGAAGCCATATATTTTAAAGCAAACCGTATATTTGATGAAAAGAAGCATTACATTTGAAACCTATAAACATAATATGAAAATGATATACCGATTGTCTCACTTCTATAGACCGATGAAGATTCTTGTTATCATCTAGGAGTTTGGCTATCTCTTTATCCTTCTCCTCCATCACTCTATCAGCAAGATCACGAAAAGAATCATGCTCTTCCTACAAGTTGCAGATTCCAATGATCAGTCACCTAGGCTGAAGGTGGCTTTAATTAGAGTATGCAAAACAAGAAATAAGAAGGTACCTGCAATTTTTTATACTGTAGTCTGAGCACTTCTAATTCCTTTTGAAGATCTTGTGCAGCCCATCCATTATTTTGAGCCTCTAATGCCTCATATTTCACTTCAAAGGTTATTAGATATTTAGGTATATATTCTTTTCAAACTTAATTTATATACGACAAGTGAAAAAAATGAAAAAGACATTTGGCTTAGGAGAGAGTAATCACATCGCCAGGTTTCTTCCAGATTTTCAAGGTTTCTCTGCCATGCTTCTTTATCCAAGAGGTAATGGGCATTGACAGAATCAAGTTTTACTTCAATGCTTCTAATACGTTGCTTGGCATCAGTAAGAGCAGAATCCCTAAAGATGGAAGCAGAAATATGTAAGATTATTTGTTTTATAATTTACAGTGTCCGATAAATTATCCAGCAAGATCATTGCAAAAGAAAATACAGCATGAATGCCTGTAACATGGACCAAATGCTGTTGAATCTACATTTACAACAAAAACATAAGTAAATGGCGTAAATCATGGAAGGCTAATGAAATCCCAGATATGATACAAAATAAGCCCAGATGATATAATTTGCATAGCAGCAGTGATGGCAAGGCAAGCCTATTTCAGGGAATTTTCCAAGGATAAGGATATGTCTGAGACCATTACTAAATTTGCAGGCCCCTCTCGGATCAATTTGATGAATGCAAAGTAGGCACCCTTCGTCAAGTCTCTAAAGCAGTGTTTAGAGCATTGATACTGTTATATGTATTGATGGCTTGGGGTATGTATCCACATCGTGGATAATATCACAGATACTACAAAAGAGAAGGAAAAATTGATGGCTTGGGGTATGTATCCACATCATGGATAATATCACAGATACTACAAAAGAGAAGGAAAAAAAAAAAAAAAAACAACTACACATAATGGATTTATATCTTATAGGGGACCAAAACAATGTGTTCTCAAACAAAAGCAGTGCAATTATATCCAAAATGAGTTCATATCACTCAAATGTGCAAGTAATAAAAACATACATTCATAAATGCGTGACATCCATCCATCCATCTATCCATCCAGGCACTTCTTTGATTGGTAATAATAAATTTCATTGAAAAGAAAGACCAAAGAACAGCCAACGTTAAAGAAACAAGAAAACAGATCAAGAAGGGCGATCTTCCCTGATATAGACCGGGGATTGCAACCCGTTGCTTCCACCCAAGAGTAAACAAGACATTTAATTCTATATGAGACTTTGGAACTCTACTAAGGGCCTGTTTGGATTCATGAAAAGCATGAGAAAGGAAATAGTGTTTCTTAGGAAACCATATTTCTAGAAAACTGTGGGAAAGGAAACACTATTTTCCTTGCTTGTTTTTCAAAAAGGTTCTCATAGAAATTTAAAATCTAATTTCAAGTTTGTTATTTGGCAAAAGAAAAAAATTTATTGACTTTTTTAAAAGTAACCACTAGCATGTGCTAGATTCACACGTGGGATGTCTAGAGATGAACAGTGGCATATGTGGGCACTTTAAGCTAAATTGTGGCACACGTGATACATGTGAGGTACTTGAAGTTGTATAGTGGCACATGTGGCCCAAGACACACATTGGCACATTTGACATGTGGGCACTAAAGCTAGATGACGGCATGTGTGCACATTGGCACGTGCCATATTTGGAGGATTGAAGATAGACAATGGCACGTGTGGCCAGTGTTCGAAGTATCGGTATCGCTACAAGTTTCACTGGCCAAGGATATGGAAACAATATCGATATCGCTGATAATCAGAAATGCGAGGAAACATAGGATAAATAGTGGAATTTTCAGCAAAACTTCAGGAGATGTTAATATGTGCATATTTGAATATTTAGAAATAAAAAAATTGCAAAAAGAATGCATACATAACAAGTTTCCATTTAATGGGGCCTTAAAAGCATGTGCTGGTGTAAGAAATCAGTCCAACCATCCTCTCCGGCCAATTTAACCATCCAACCTTCCATCCAAACATCTATCGATATTGCAAAATATCAACAATACATGATATTTCACCAAGAAATCATCAACAATTGGAAAGGAAACAAAAGATTGTGTTCTCAATATCTTGCATGTTGCGATATTGATAATATTGATATATTATCAATATTATCAATGACAAATTGAACACTACATACAACCATGTGCCCGTGGAAAAAAAATTGAAAAAAAAAATTTTCTAATAAAGAAAATTTTGATGATAACAATACATTAGCGATATTATTGAAATATCGTCCATACACTTATGATACAAGCATTACCTAGAATTTACATAGTCGAAAATATTGGCGATACATTGGCGATATTGATGCATTGGCGATACAAGCATTACCTAGAATTTACATAGTCGAAAATATTGGCGATACATTGGCGATACTTAGCAATACATTACTAATATCTACAATTTCTGATACTACCAACGTTATCAATATTGCTACAAGTGTTATCAGTATCGCTGAGCTAGAGATAAAGATAATATCGGAGATATTTCGATAATGTCAGAGATAATTCCAACACTGCATGTGGCACATTGGCGCGTGTGAGGTGCTTTGCACATGTGGGGCACAAGTAAGATGAATGGTGGTACATGTGGCGGAATAACACATGGGGGCGCAAGAGAAGATGGATGGCGACACATGTGGCACATTAGCACATTGGGGGCTCTTTACACGTGTGACACACGATAAGATGGATGGTGGCACGTGGCATAGTGGCACGTGTGGGGCATGAGCAAAGATGGACAATGTCTCATTTGGCACATGTGGCATATGTGAGGTGATTGAATATGGATAGGGGCACATTTGGGCTTTAACCCTTGAGAAACCCATTCTCCTTCCACCAAGGAAAAGGCATTTCTTAGGGGTTTGATGTAGGACAAGTAACCACTTACTCTAAAAGCTCGAATTGATAAAGCATGGCAAATCAATTCCTTTATCTCATAGTCCAGGCCCCGCATCGCATGGGTTAGGACCTCCTCACACCAGCCACCCGCCTCACATGGGCCGCCCACCCCTAGTGTGCCCTTGTATCCCATAAGTAACCCCACTCGAGCTCGGTGTGAAAATGCCCCTGCATTTGTCACCCCCGGTGAAGAGTCTTGAACATGAGACCTCCCACTCTAATACTACTTTGATGCAGGACAATTAACCACTTGCTCTAAAAGCTCGAACTGATAGAGCATGACAAATCAATCCCTTTATCTCATATCCCAGGCCCCACATCACGTGGGTTAGGACCTCGGCCTAACCCCCCTCGTGGGCCCGAAATCATATGGGTACCGCCTCACACGGGCCGCCCACCCTGAGTGTGCCCCTGCATCTCACAGGCAACCTCACTCGAGCCCGGGTGTGAAAATGCCCCAACATTAGGGTGGAGGTGGGAAAATAAATTTATATATTTTCTAACAAAGATAGAAAGTGGGAAATGGTGTTTCCCACAATTTTTAACTAAGAAAAGCATAACAAACAACAGAAAGTGAGTTTCATGGGAAACACTATTTCCTTTTCCATGCTTTCCATGAATCCAAACAGGTCGTAAGTGTATGACTGTTTCGTTCATTCCAAATCGCCTAGAGAACAACCACAAGAAAAAAGGTCCATCCATCCATCCATACGTATATGGATACAGTACATAATCCATACATGCATCACGTGATAAGGACTCTTCGTTTGTAGCTTTGCTTGCTCTTAGAGCCCTAACTTGCTCCTTTGCTTACTCATCGTAGTGACGGTGCGTCAGTGGTTGGCTCGCTTGGGCAACTAAAAGTAGGAGTTCAACATACATACATGTATGAAATAATTAATGAGACAACTTAATTATGTTTTTTTTTTTTTTTTCAATATAAAATGTAACAACATTGAATTTTACTATGCATGCATACCTTCACACATGTACATTCACCCACACATGCCCACACACGTGCATCCACCAGTGTTCAAAATATTGGTATCGCATTACGTATCGCATCCTTAGGATATAGATACGTATCAGTTATCGCATGGGATATATCGTTTGTATCGGATAATTTATCGCAATTTTTGGGAAACGTGGGAAAACATTGGGGAAATAGTAGAATATTTCAATGAAACTTTAGGGATTGTTAAAAAAGACCTTAATACACACTTTTAAATCATTACATCTCAAAAAGAGGTGCACATAATAGGTTTCCTTTATACAAGGTCTTAAGCTATACACTGTCTGACTAAACTAATGCAACTATATTCAAATTGAATGCATAACATTTAGAGTGTATATGATGATCAAATCACCAAACACTCTTAAATACTTCAAAATTAGTCCCAATTAACAGCTAGTTGAATGGAAAATTTGGAAAACAAAATTATTATTTTAAAAAAATTATTAATTTTTATTTTTCAAAAATTGACAAGGACTTACAAATCAGTAGATCTGCTCTCATACATACTTGATTTCATGTTTGGAGTGCGACATTGCAAGCAATTTGGGAGAAATAGGGAAAATTTCAAATTTTCCTTAATTTCCTCCCAAATCAGACCACCTACACTCAAATTTCAAAATTAAGGTGTATGTGATCATCATTTCATCAAATATTCCTAAATACTTTGAAATTAGTCTCAATTGACAGCTAGTTGAATGAAAATTTTGAAAAAAAAAAAAAAAAAACATAGAGAACATGAAGAACCAATGGATATCGAAATCAAATCTCCAACTCATGACTTTTCATACAAGACATGAAGAACCAATGAATTTATAATAATTTGACACTGATTTAACATAATTTAAACAAGGAAAAATGGGTCTAAAATTGAAAATGCTCGTCGAATCGAACATGTGGAATATATCGGCACTACCTGTGCGTTTCGTATTGCACGGGTGGGATACATCGACCGATATCGTTGATATTTAAGACACTGGCATCCACCCACACACACCTACTCCTCACCCAAGTGCCACACACACCCATTACACAATACTACTCACACTCTAAACCTACAATCACTTTCATTGACCATTGACCATTGACCCTTGGCTTTGACCATGTGTAATACCCAGGAAGAGAAAGATCGGACTTTAGCCCTCGTGTTGGCCAAGTGAAATATGTAATATGATATTGGGCCCTCATGTGGCCAAGTGGATTATACGTTGCTTTATATGATTTTCGGGCAACCCATCTATGTGATGAGGTGACAGGACCCAAGGTTTTATGATGTGTATTGCTAGGCAACCCATCTACGTGATGAGGTGACGAGACCAGAAGTATTGTCGGGTGGCCCATTGTATTCCCCTGACATGGTGACAAGACCCAAGTAGTATGGGTGTTTGGTGACGGCCCCTTGTGTTGATCTAACCAAATTTATGAATGATTCGATCTAGACTGGGAATAATACGGATTCCTCGGGGGACATAGGATAGGAGTAATCTTCTTCTGTGTGGAGAAGCCCCAATTTCCTAGCTTAGGAAGGCTTTTGGGTCCCTAAGGTATGATACCCGACAATTACCCCAATTGGCCTTTGGAAGGCCCTCCGCCTTCACGTGAGTACATGCTAGGAGTAGGGGAGAGAGTATAGAGAACCTACCATAGGGGAATGGTGAATTGCACCCATCCCCCGAACTCATCAGCAGGGATGTGAGGCTGTCCTTGATTACTTGGAATTTTTTGGAGGGACGGTGCGCCACGTACATTTACACATCGGCACACATCTTTCCATTCCATCTGCTTCGATTCAGTAGCATATGTAATATGTGGTTATCTATGCTACTTATTTATGATGAGATAAAATTGCCTGCACTATACTTCGACTAGCAGTGTTATGCCACTAAATAAAAGTACCCACTGAGTTTTCAAGAAAACTCAACTCATTGTTTCCTCTTAAAAATTTCTAGGATAGGTTGTTAGTGAAGACAAGTGGGTGCAGTTTCTTTTGTTTATGTTCCAGTAGAGTGATGTATATGTTGTAATTGTTGGGAATGTAAGGAGAACAATGTATTTAGTGAAAGGCTCTACAGATGTTCTATACTTAGTTTGTGCCATATTGTGCTTGCATACCATTAAAAAAAAAACACCAACGACACCAGATTCAGAGTTCGGGAAGTTGGAGAGCCAGTTCGGCGAGTTCAGAGTGCGACACCATGGGACCCACTGTAAGTGCTAATGTTTTAAGCACACAAGTATGTTGTCAAATTTCGTAGACAAAATATATAGGGTATGGAACTTCAGCATGCTTAAGCTCTCTTCAATATTTCAAGACTAGAAGACAATTCAACATCTCAAGATTAGAAGGCTTGGAAGGATTTCAAGAGAAGAATCATCTGTATGCCAACCTACAAGTAAATATGACCTCAGGAAAGACCATAGGTTAAAGTACATCTTAGTGGTTTTCTAAGATTTAACTTGTGGCAATTTTGTAAGAAAATTCAAGAGTGTTTGGCCAGCCCAACCCTTCAGCCAACTGAACCATCTCGGGTCAGCCTAAGATCAACCTAGGTTAAGTTTCCAGCAACAAAGGAATTTGATTTTTATGGAACTTCAACCAGCCCAACCTTACCTTCGGCCAGCCGAACCAGTTCGGATCAGCTCGAGAGTGACCCAGGTCAAGTTTACAACAATGCATATTTTTTATTTCCTGGAATCTTAGGCCAACTGAACCCTGTCTCGGGCCAGCCGAAGTTTGGCTTGGGCTAGCCTAAGTTTGGATCAAATCAAATCCCAAAAAATCTGATAGTGTCGTTGGAACGGTATCGAGGAATTTCGGACAGCCGAAGGGATTCTTAGGCTGACCAAAGATTCATATCTTTGGTTATAAATAGAGATCATCTCACACTCTTTCAAAGAACGAAACAAAAAAAGAGAAACTTCTAGAAACAAAAGAGAGAAATCCTATTATTTTTCAAACTATTTGCATTATCATTCTTATATTATTTTATTTAATTCTCTTCTCACGTAGTGATAAATTCAATTAGAGAGTGCCCTATACTCAACTTGAGATTAGAGGATCGAATCTGTAGCTTTTAGGGTTTTATTCTTTGAAAAATCATATCCCTATATCCTTGGTTATGCATACATTGGTTAATCTTCATCTAAAAAAAATGATTGTTGCATCTACTGAAGCTTCAACTTTAAAGGCTTCATCAATATCTTTGCTTCGACTCACGTCTTTAAGAAAATTTCATCGGGTTGAGTGATAAGCCCGTGAAAATCACTTAAGGTTTTGTTGTGATCTTATTCTTGTTATTTTGGTGTAATAGGTTATTGAGGTTAGCCTGTAAAAACCTTGAAAATAGTGGAAAACCAAAATTATGTGGAGTAGTAATTTTGGGAGTGGAGTAGGTGTGTGTAAAATACTAAACCATTGTAACTCTGTGTGTATTGTGGTGATTGATGATTTTATTCTTGTTCCTTTTCATCGTGAAATATTGATATCAAGGAAGTCGTGAAATAAGGTTGTCCTATCTAAGATTTTAGGTGAAGGATGACCTACGACTCAATTGAAATCAATATTTTAATATTAATTGCTGTTGAGAATTTATTTTCTGCAATTGATTATAAAAAATTGGTTAAGTCCTATTCACCCCCCCTCTAGGACATCTATAACTCAACTTACACCCACATGCCACATATACCTCCACATCACCCCCTTTACACCTCATCTCTTAACATTGACCTTGACCAAGCAAAGCCAAGGCTGCTCACACCCCAACCACTCTTACTTATCCGCGCCCCTCTCCCCTTCAATGCTCTCTTCTCAACTCCCATCCCTCCCATGCTCTCTCTACTCCTCCCATCTCTCTTACCTCATCACACCTTACCTCCCATCCCTCTCTCAATCCCTCCACTCTCTTACCTCATCACACCTTACCTCCCATCCTTCTCTCCATCCCTCCTCTCTCTTAACTCATCACACCTTACCTCCCATCCCTTTGTCCCTCCATCTCCCTTTATATAAGCAAGGCCCACTCCAAGGAGTACACAAAATCTTTTTCACTCACATCTCTTATCTCATGGCATCATTCATCAAACATCTTGTGCACACGCACTGTAGCAAAATAGAGTTGTGGTGCGTAAAAACCGTCATTTGTTTGAAGTGGCTATGGCATTATTATTGGACATGAAGGTTCCAAAGAGTTTGGGGTGATGCCGTTTTAGCTACGTGTTATCATATAAATTGGACACCGTCAGTATTAGGAGGTAAAACTCTTTTATCCCCAACATCCTTCTTTTTCTCTTCCTCATAAATTTTTTGATGCGTATGTTTTGTACATCAATTTGATCATGTCTTCGATAAGTTTGAACCCAAAGTTGTAAAGTATGTGTTTATGGGGTACTTAAATACTCAATACAGCTAGAAATGTTATAATCCTATCACCCATATACAATGTGTCCGTGGATGTCACCTTCTTTGAAAATACTCCATATTTCTCAAATAATGGGAAGACATTGCAACTTTCCAAACACTACCATTCTTCCTATGGTGACGGACACAAATTTACCTGGAAAGCAAGCCACCAAGTCACATCCAAATCCACTATCGTTGCAGGTCTACTCTAGATATTCCAAGGGAAGTACCAAAGTGCCTAGTAGTGTGCCCTCCACCAGTTCTACCAATCCATCTGAAGATCCGCCTCTTCAGTCTCCACCATACTTGCTGAATGAAGCTGATCAACCTATTGCTATTTGAAAGGGTATACGTTCTTATACTCTACATCCTATTTCCAATTTTGTTTCCTTGAATGGTCTATTACGTTCATTTCGGTAGTTTGCTTTGTCCTTGTCATCTGGGACAATCGTTCTAGAAGGCTCTTCATACTTATGGGTGGAAAAGAGCTATAGAAGAAGAAATAGTCGCGCTTTATCATAATCAAACTTGGACTTTAGCTAAGTTACCTGTAGCCTGTAGGGAAACATGTAATAGGGTGCAGAGGGTTATATACGGTGAAGCACAAGTTTGATGGCACTATGGATCATTTAAAGGCCCGGTTGGTGGCAAAAGGGTATACTCAAACTTTTGGAGTAGATTACTCTGGAACCTTCTCCCCAGTGGTCAAGCTTCATTCAATTTGTGTGGTGATCTCTTTTGCTGCAAATTTGGACTGCCCCTATATTAACTGGATGTTAAGAACATGTTTCTTCACGGTGATTTGCTTGAAGAAGTGTGCCAGCTAACAACTTGATAAAGTCTACCAGCTAACAACCATTTTCACTTTTTATCTCTGCAAAATTTGGGAATTTAAACTAGAAAAAGTTTAGACAGTATATTCATAGGGACAATCTAAGTGATCTTTTCCCACTACACCAGTTCCCTTCATTAAAAAGCATGCCATGAGCTTTAGCTTTGCCAACTACTTTCGCCCTTACTGCATTTATGACTATTTTAAAATACTGGGGGTCACACTATATGCTTCTAGCACATGGACACAAAAATAAAAATAATAAAATAATAAAATCAAATTAAAAAAGAGGGCTTTCCATATAACCGCTCGCCTTTAGGGCCATCACCCTATAATCGCCCAATTTTAAGATATTTAAATTGACAAGCTTATGCTTTACAAATACGGAAAAATAGCCGCCTCTTGTACGTCAAAACACTGTTAAGATATGAAAAAGACATATTTGCTCTCACTCCCTTTAGTATTTATAGTTATACCCTATTACAAGGGGGTGGCATGCAAAAGAATTGATGGGGCCCACCTTTATCTACGTGTGTGATTGACACCGGCCATCCATTTTTCCAACTCATTTTAGGCCATCAGCCCAAAAAAAATGAGCAGATCTGAATTGCACGATAGAATCTATCAAACGAAACAGTGGTGATTGAACGCTCACCATTGTAAACTTCTTACGGGCCGATAAAAGTTCTGGATCAAGCTGATATTTATGTTTTCCTTTCATCCAGGAGGTCCTCCTATGTCTGTGTGACCTTATGAATAGGTTGGAAGTTTTTAATGGTGTGTTCAATTACCACTATTTCCTCTCATGTGGCCCACTTGAGTTTTGTATCCGCCTCATTTTTGGTCGCATGTCATAAAATGAGCTCGCAAAATGGATGGACAAGGTTGATTTCTTACAAACATCATTTCGTGCCCCACCCGGCATCCTAGCATAGGAACTTCCTTCGAAAGGAAATCCAGGTTCATCACTTCTCATTGGTATACGTCATTGCCAATCATAGGAGCTCACAAACACGCCGATCCTCTCTGCCTAATAGATTGCATACTACACAATACAACTTTTAACATGTGGAGCTTCTCTAGGCCCACCATGATTTATGCATTAAATCCACACTGTCCATCAAGTTTTCCAGATCATTCCAGAGCATGAGTCCAAAAACGACACAAATCCAAAGCTCAATTGAACCACACAATGGGGATTGAACTACTGTTGAAACCTTCATAGGGCTAACCGTGAGGTTTATTTGCCATCTAACCTGTTCATAAGGTCACACAAGCCTGGATTAAGGTAAAACAAAAATATCAGCTTGATCAGAGCCTTTTGTGGCCCCAAAAAGTTTTAAAGGATAGGAGTCCAATTCCTACCGTAACCAGTGGAGTGGTCCACTTGATATATGGATCTGTCTTGTTTTTGGGCTTGTATCTTAGGATGGTCTGAAAAAATGGATGGATGATGTGGACCTAAGAAATACATCATGGTGGGGCCCATGTAAATTTCATACTTAAAGAAATTACATTGCTTGTGCAGCACATTCCGAAAAGAGAAGAGAATCGAAAGTGTTGGCATGTGGACCTTCCATGGGCCCTATCATGATGTATGTGTTAGATCCACACCGTCCATCCATTTTTCCATATCATTCTCGGGCATGAGACCAAAAATGAGGTAGATCCCAATCTCAAGTGGGCTACACTATAGGAAACAATGGGAATTGGATGTCTAACTTTTTGGGGCCACGGAAGGATCTGATCATGCTTATATTTGTGTTTTCCTTTCATCTAGGTTTGTGTGACCTCATGAAGAGGTTAGATGGAAAATAAACCTTATGGTGGATCCTAGGAATGTTTCAATGGTAGTTGTTTAATCGCCGCTAATGATCCATTTGAGCTTTGGATGTGCCTTAGTTTTGGGCTCGTCCTATAGAGTGATCTGGACAAATTGATGGATGGTGTGGATCTAACACATAAATCATGGTGGGACTAGAGAAATTTTGCACGTTAAAAGTTGTGTTATGTAGTATGTAATGCATTCGGTAGAGAAAATTGGTGCGTTTTTGGCGCTAGCATCATCAGCAATGACATGGACCAATGAGAAGTGATGACACTGAATTTCCACGTGCCTTTAACAAGAGCGGATTTCTTGTGACTTGTGCCCGGGGCTGTGTACGACCATAGAGATGTCCATGAGAAATTCACTCTGTCCATCTATTTTGAAAGACCAAAACAGGATAGGATTTCAAAAATAAGGAAGATTCAAAACTCATGTGGGTCATACCTCAAAAACAGTGGGGATTGAACGCTTAGCGGTGATAGAATTTTTGTATCATTATGATATTTTTTGTCCAATAGTTTATCTTAAGTGGCAATAGTTCTATGAACGATTCGGATGCATATAAACATCATGGTCAACTCCAGGAAGGTTTCAATGGTGGACATTGTTCCCACTGTTTTGTTGGTGTGGCCCATATGAGTTTTGGATCTATTTAATTTTTGGAATCCCGTCCTATTGTGATCTTTAAAAGCAGATGGATGGAGTGGATTTGCCACGAACATCTCTATGGACCCCACACAGCCCTAGGCATGCAATCCGCTCCGGCCTTCAACACAACTGATCCGTAATCTTAGTAAAAGAGTTGGTTGACTTTACTTAAGAGGGCAATTTTGTCATTTCTGAAAATACATATTTTAAACCATATGAAACACTAACGCCATTAGACGCTAGGCGTTGGGATGACTACGGTGCAAAGCATGAGCTTGTTAATTTAAATATTTTAAAATTGGGCAATTATAGGTCGATGGCCCTAAAGGCGGGCAGTTATATGAAAAAACCTCGTTAAAAACAATAAAATTACAAAAATATGAACCTCAAAGTGAACTAGGTTATGGAAATAGTAATCTAATCAAATGAGACGAATCAAAGACATGTCTTAAACTTCTTAAAAGTATTGTACTAAAGTTTCCGATGTATATGGAATGCCATTTCAGTAACAATAAAAGAAGTAGAGTGGAAACAAGGAATTAGTCAAGATTGCTCACCAAGAAGTACTCCAAAATCACCATTTTCAATATCTTGGGTTGATAATTAATGAGGGCAATGTAACTAAGAAGGGTGTTACGCATAGAAATCAAACTGGGTGAAAGAAGTGGATATATGCCTTTTCTATGTCATTGTAGTGTACCAATCAGATTGAGTGGGAAACTTTTTAGGATAGACGTAAGACCGGCAATGCTTTAGGGGATATAATGTTGGGTAGCTAAGGAACAACATGTACATAGGATCAGTGTTTGAAATATCGGTATCACATTACGTATCGCATCCTTGGGATACAGATACATATCAGTTATCGCACAGGATATATCGTTTGTATCGGGTAATTTATCGCTCTTTTTGGAAAACTTAGGGAAACATTGGGAAAATGGTTGAATTTTTCAATGAAACTTCAGGGATTGTTAAAAAAGACTTTAATACACACTTTTAAATCTTAACATCTCAAGAAAGAAGTGCACATAATAGGCTTTCTTTGCATAGGGTCCTAAGCTATGCCTTGTCTAACTGAACTAATGCAATCACATTCAAATTGAATGCATAACATATAGTGTATGTGATGATCATTTCATCAAACATTCCTAAATACTTCGAAATTAGTCTCAATTCACAGTTGGTTGAAGGGAAATTTCGAAAAAGATTAATATTTAAATAATTTTTTTTATTAATTTTTAATTTAAAAATGATTTTTACTTTTCAAAAAATTGACAAAGACTTAACAAATCAGTAAATCAACCCTCACATGCTTGATTTCATGTTTGGAGCGCAACATTGCAATCAATTTGGGAGAAATTAGGAAATTTTGATTTTTTCCAAAATCAGATCACTTACACTCAAATTTCAAAATTAGAGTTTATGTGATGATCATTTCATCAAATACTCCTAAATATTTTGAAATATCTCAATTGACAACTGATTGAAGGAAAATTTCTTAAAAAACATGGAGAGCATGAAGAACCAATGGATATCGAAATCAAAGCTCCAACTCCATTTTTTTTTCCATGCAAAACACGAAGAACCAATGGATTTGTAACCATTTTACACTGATTTAACATAATTTCAACAAAAGCAATCGGATCGGAAATTGAAAATGCTCATTGGATCAAACATGTGGGATATATCGGCATTGCCTATGCGTTTCATATCGCACGGGTGGGATACAAGATATATCATGGGATATATCGGCAGATATCGTCGATATTTAAAACATTGCATAGGATGAGCATAGTTGAAATGAGGATGTTGAGGACGACGAGTGCCAAGATGAATACGGATAGAATTAAAAACACGTGCACTCAAGGGAACTTAGGAGTAGCACCAATGGGTAATAAGATGAGGGAAAATAGACTTGCATGTTTGATCATGTGCAACAGAGACCAAGAACTCCACTAGTTATGAGTTGGCTCAAGTTGAAGGCTTTAAAAGGCATGGGTAAGGCCCAAAAGAACGTGAGCGGAGGTGCTAAGAAATTACTTGATGATCTTATGGTTTAAATGAGGATGTTATCCTTGAAAGATTGGAATGTCGGAACATGATTCATGAAGATGACCCCAATTAGTTAGGAAGAGGCTTTAGATGATGATGAAAGTCCTCTTAAAGTCCTTTATTAGCTTTTGCGGAGATTTCTTGTGAAGTGTAACTAGACTTCTATCTTGGAATTGATACATATTTTCTACTTTGAAGTTGGGTGTTTTTTTTTTTCACTTCTTATTGAAAGATAGTAAGATTAAGAAGATACAGAAAGACTACTTTTAGAGGTTATTGAATGAAGATGCAAGCATGAGGATAGAAATACGAGGATTATCAGACCCTAGGAGGTTGGAGGGCATAGGATAAGGGAAATGAAAGTAGCCTTAGCAAGGCTGAGGAAAAGAAAGGCTGTGAGGATGGATTATATACCCATGTAAGTGTGGAAATTATTGGGTGAAATTGAATTAGTTTGGTTAATGAATTTTTCAATGAATTGTTTTTGCAAAAGAAGTGTTAGATCTGTAGATTAGATACATTGTGATACCTATTCGCAAAGTTGGACCAATTATCAGGGGATCAAACTTATGAGGAAAAGAAAGGCTGTGGGGATGGATTATATACCCATGTGAGTGTGGAAATTACTGGGTGAAATTGATTTTTTTTTTTTTTTTGGCAAAAGAAGTGTTGGATCTATAGATTAGATGCATCGTGATACCTATTCACAAAGTTGGACCAACTATCAGGGTGTCAAACTTATGAGTTACACTATAAAGCTTTGCATGATGTGATAGAGCAAAGGTTAAGACAAGAAACAAAGGTACCAAAGAATCAATTTGGCTTCATGATAGAGAGATCAACAATTGAAGCTATTTTTCTCCTTGTAGACCATTATCGACAAAGTATAAAGAGGAATTTACGCATGCTTTCATTAATGACCTAAAGAAAGCAAACGCTAATGTTGCTAGGAAGGTTATGTTGTGAGTAAGAAATAGGTTTTGGGAAGATATATCAACATCATTAAAGATATAGAGCATCGTTATGAGAAGTAGGATGGCTTGGGGAGATACAGACGAGTCCTTGGTAGCTTTGGGTCCATCAGGGGTCTGAATTGGGCCCATACGTTGATGCATTATTACAAATGAGACAACTGCTATCATCTAGGATGAGGTCCCTTGGTGTATGTTGTCTTCCAATAACAAGGTGCGCTTGCCTAGGACTCAATTGTCGGTCACATATTGCTAGTCAATGGGACTGGAGAGGGGCGAGGTTTTATGCATCATCATCCTTTCATGTATCTACTATTTTAAATATCCACGATATTAGCTGATATATCCCATGATATATCTTGTATCCCACATGTGCAATACGAAACACACAAGCAGTGGGATATACCTCACGTGTTTGATATGGTGAGCATTTTTTATTTTTGATCATTTTTTTTTCCTGTAAATCATGTTAAATCAGTGTCAAATTGTTCCAAATCCATGATTTTTCATGTTTTGGATTGGAACCTTCGCTTTCGAGATTTGGAGGACATGGGCCAAGTTGCGGAAAATTTAAAAAAAAAATAATCCGATTTCTCGCAAATTAGTTGCAATCATTGTGTCCAAACATAAAATCAAACATGTATCATGTATGCAACCTGATCTAGTGATTCTTTAACATCAAACATGTATGTAACCTGATCTAGTGATTCTTCTTTTGCTTTTGAATGTATTGCTTGTGTTTTCACACGTCGTCTTACATTTATAAATTATATGAATAGACTTTGAATATACTTACATCAATTCAATTAGATAACGCATAGATTAAGACCCCATACAAAAAAAAAAAAAAACCTATTATGTGCACTCGTTTTTTTTTTTTTGTAATTTTTTGATTTATAAGTGTGTATTGATGTCTTTTTTAACAATCGTTGAAGTTTTATTAAAAAAGTCAACTAATTTCCAAATGTTTCCCCATGTTTCCAACAACAACGATAATGTGTGATACAATTGATATATCCCATGCGATAACCGATACGTATCTGTATCCCAATGGTGTGAAACATAACACGATACCGATATTTTGAACACATGATGTATGGCACCTTAGGATGCGAAAGCATATATTGATATTGTTGATGATATTGCAAATACCAGGAAATACATCACCCTTTAAAGGAAACATTAGTAAAATGGTGGATTTTTTCAGTGAAACTTCATGAGATGTTAAATGAAATATGATCACACACTAGGGATCTACAAGAAACTATATAGAATAGGTTTCCATTGTATAGGGGACCAAACCATGTGTTGTTGAACAAATGTAGTGCAATTATATCCAAAAAATGAGTTCATATCATTCAAATATCATGAAATACAAGTAATAAAACACAAGTACTACCAGAAACTAAAGAGAACAAAAACAAATATACATTTGCCTCAAACATACAAGGATTTGCAAGGCATCTCGAAGTCGTCATCCATGTCCCCAATAGCACAACCAACATTCATCAATGACAGTATGAATTTCTCATACCTGCATTGCAATTTTAAAGGGCAAAATGGAGAAAACTAGGATTTCCCCAATTTACCCCATTTTTCACCTTTAAAATATGATTTTCACCTCAAATCCAAATCATGCATAGACATGAATTACGAGAATCCACGCTAATATGTAGAAAGAAAACAAAATTTCACAACCTTTTCTCACCTCAGAGTTTTAGTCTGACTATGCTCTTGAGAGTGATATCTCCCCCAAATTCGTTTATTGATGTAAAAAACTCAAGCATAGTTATTCCAAAAAAGATTTTAGTTGTTTTTGGGTTTTTCCAAAACAATTTCCCGGATTTTTATTTTTGCCGGAATATTGCTGGTATCATTGATACATGTGACAATATTGAACTAGAAAGAAAACAAAATTTCACTATTTTTTTCTCACCTTGGAGTTTTAGTCTGATTATGCTCGTGAGCATGATTTCTCTCCGAAATTCATGTATTGGCATCAAACAACTCAAGCGGAGTAGTTAAAACACCCATACTCCCACATTTTTTCCTGATTTTTTATTTTAGTTGTTTTTGGGTTTGTCCAAAAAATTTCCTGATTTTTATTTTTGCCAGAATATTGCTGTTATCATTGATACATGTGATAATATTGAATTAGAAAGAAAACAAAATTTCACAACTTTTTCTCACCTTGTAGTTTCAATTTGATTATGCTCACGAGTGTGATTTTTCTCTGAAATTCGTGTATTGGCATCAAACAACTCAATCAGAGTTGTTAAAACACCCCTAGTCCCACATTTTTCCTGATTTTTTTTTTTTTTGGCCAAAATATTGCTGATATGGTTGAAAAATAGCAATAATATTGCATGTATCAATGATACATTGCATTTATTAGTGTTTTAAATAGGTTATGCTATGTAGTATGCAGCTTATGCTACATAATGTCGCTTAGCCTTCACACTACGTAGCTCATGAAAATAGCTTAAGTCATATGTAGCCTACACTACATGCACGCTACACGCTATGTAGCATATCTTGTGAACTATGTAGCTTACATTTGATTTACTTTTCACTAAACATGAAAATTAATTAATGCTTTCAATAATTTATTACATTTTTTTATTTTCAATAAAAATTAGTTAATATTTTCAATGATTTTAGTAAAATAATATATGTAACAGTATTAAATCAGTTCCTCTGCTATTTCTTTATCTTTATACTTAATCTTTACCCTATTTTTCACATTATTATAGGATGTGTTTGGTTGCACCAAATATCATGAAAAATTAAGATATTAGGTGCAAGCAAGTGTAATCTTAATTTTTTACAAAAAAAAAAATCCAAAAGTAACATTTATATTATGCTACGTGCTACATAGCTTACACATCACGCTTCAGAGGAGTGAAACACTATGCTACACTATTTAAAACACTAATATTTACAACAAAGGAGCTAGACGATATCTCACAATATTTTAAATATCAAGAAATATAGGCTGATAATATTGATACGCATTGCATTTTTCTTGCAATATATGTTACTACCCCATGTTTTGCATCACTAAGGTGAGATACTGATAGTATTGATGGATATTATCATTCGGATCATCAACACATAGAACACTGGAGAAGGTTCATTGCTAAATTGAATGTTTGGAAGAAGGCCTTAGAATCCACAAGATTCAAACTAAAGTGGCATAACCAAAACAAAGTACCTGTAACCAGTGTTTTAAATATCGACGATATCAACCGTTATATCGTACGATATATCTTGTATCCCATCTATGCGATATGAAACGCAGAGGTCCTAGTGTCGATATATCCCACCTATTCGATCCAGTGAGCATTTTCGATTTTCAATCCATGTTTTTGTTGTAAATCACGTTAAACTAGTGTCAAATGGTTACAAATATATGATTCTTCATATTTTCCATGAAAAAACATAGATTTGGAACTTCGATTTCGAGATTTATGGGAGATGAGTCAAGTTGTGGAAAATTGAGAAAAATCAAAATTTCTCAGTTTCTCACAAATCAGTTACAATCTTTGTATCCAAACACAAAATTAAACATGTATGCAACCTAATCTAGTGACTCTTCTTTTGCTTTTGAATGTATTGCTTCTGTTTCCATACATGCCTTCTTACGTTTATATATTATATTAATAGACTTTGAATATACTTGCATCAATTCTATATTAGGACCCCATACAAAGGAAACCCCTATTATGTGCACCTTTTTTTTTCTTTTTTTTTGTAATGTTTTGATTTCTAAGTGTGTATTGATGTCTTTTTCAACAATCCCTGAAGTTTCATTGAAAAAATTGACCAATTTCCCAATGTTCCCATGTTTCCCAACAACGACAATACATTACGCGATACAATCGATATGTACCATGCAATAACCGATAAGTATCCGTATCCCAAGGGTGTGATACATTACGTGATAACAATATTTAAAACATTGCCTATAAGAGAACTTGGATAGTCATAGATGTGAGAATTTAATTACCATTGATGACTAGAGATTCCTTAAACAATATGTTCAATGATCTCGGCAATATCATCAAACTATGGAGAAATTAAGGATGTTTCTAATACAAATAAAGTTAGAAGTAGAGATGCACTTTCGGAATGTTATGGGTCAACGCATGCCAATGAAACTCAAGGGAATGTTTTATAAGGAAACTATTAGACTAGCTATGCCACATGGGGAGTATTGGGACACAACATGAATAAACAATAAATGCTGAAGACATGACGATATTGAGAAGGATGTGAGGGAAGCAAAAGGATTAATTATGAATGAGGTCATTGGAAATTTGGGAGTAGTCCCAATTGGAGATAAAGGATGGAGAGCTGATTGAGAAAATTCAGCAATGTGCATGAAAGCAGGGGATGACCTCAATAAAGAAAAAAAGATTGCTTAAGGTTGAAGGGGTTGAAAGGATGACGAAACAAAGATATAAAATGATGGGGGCATCACACGCGCATGCGCGCCGCCCCCTATGCACGTACGCACGAAGGAGGGCCCCACCGTCGATCTGGATCGATGACGATGCCCAGAGAGGGCCCTCTAGCTAGAAGACGGAGTTTTGGTTCCTTAGAGTGGGCCCGATAATCAAGTAAAGCCTATCATGGGATCTCATGATCGGGGCCCACTAGCCGGATTGATTTCATATTTTAGGTTTTGCTTATTGTTATTATTTAGAACATCATGAATGCTTTAGATTTCTTTGTTTAATTTTTATTTTAGTTTACTTCATCCCAAGTAATAGGTTGTGCACATGACGCGAGTTTTGAAGTATAGGGTTTTCTTATAAATAGACACCCCTTGTAGTTCTTTTGATTCCATTGAAGATTAATAAAAATTGTGTTTTCCTACTCTCTGAGTTGTGAAGCCTAATTGGGTGCGAAGCCCTCCATTCATCAAAGCGTTAATTACCGTGGTGCGAAGCCACATCTATCCCAATTCACCCCCATCCATCGCGATCTCTACTACCCATCTTCTATCATCCTTTCTTCTCATCTCACCCCATCATCTACACTTCGAATCAATCATCTATTGCAACAATTCTCCTCCCCACAGCAGAATTTCAGAAACTGGCCCTACAGGAGGGCTGAAACTTCGGCGAAGCACCATGCATAAACAGTACATCGGATCGAGCTGAGATTTGGGAGTTTTGGAGTCCATCCTTGACCGACCAGGGCCAAGGTGGCCTTTTCTGAATAGTGGGCCCCACACATGTGCGGCCGGGATCACACGCACATGCGTCTCGGCCATTGTTGTCGTTCATGCGTGCGGTACTTCTCTGGTTCGTCTCTCTCCTCTCTCACTCCGTTTTCACCCAAAATTCCTAAACCTAACCCTAAATTACTCAAATCTCCAATTTTATGCCCCTTTTCTTACCTTAGGGTTTCCTGAATTGGAATTTCTGAATCCCTTGGATTAGGGATTGATTACTATGCATGTGTGGATGATTATTTCTCATCTTTGAGTATCGTTTGGTTCATAAATTTTTATTGATCCAACCCTATCATGTGTAGGCCTGGACCCCCATAGATTCCCTTTAATTGAATGTTTGGACTTTCATGTGGGATATGGAATTTGTGTAATTGTTTCTGAACTAACGTGATCTTAAGCCTGAAATCTCGCATATCATATTTAATTTTCATGTCCTGCATCAAATTTGGTATCAGAGATTAGGGTTCTTATAGGGGAATACATTACATGTTTAGGGTTAGTTTGTTTGAGTCCATCATGCATTCAGATCATCATATGTAGCTTTTAAGAATCTATAGTCCCTGATATTAGTTGCTGAAATTTCAGTTAGCAGGAAATTAGCCATTTACATTGTTGTAACTTTCTGTTATTCCTTTATTTTGACAACTATATTGCTGGATTTTAGTAGCACTGCGTAGTTTCCCTCATATAGTCTCATAGGATCATTTGGTCCCATATAGTTGTCGTAGAAAGTCCTTAGGTGGAGTCAAGTTGTACGCCCACACGTACGGGTCATGGTTTTGGCTAGCACCATACACTAAACATGGAACAACTACTAGAGTCACTAAACAAGCTATCCCAGCAGATCGAGTCTTGGGGTAAGCGCTTGGAACAAGACATAGATCAACGCCTTGACCAAATAAAGGCCTCCCTCAGGACAAACCCCACCATTAGGGAAGATGGCCAATCTCAGACAGGTGGCCAGGAGGATAGACCAATGAATGGAGGTGGCCAAGGAATCAGTCATGGGCGTGCACCCGTGCCCCCACTCCATGAGGGACATTAAGACCATTATTTTGAGGGGTACAACATGTGCGGCCTCGTGGCTAGAGAGAGTGCACCAGAGGCCAGTGTAGAGTTACCTATTGAGGTCATTCCGGTAGTGGATGAGTTTCATAATATCTTTCCTGATGATCTACTGGATGAGTCTCCCCCTAGGAGGGATATAGAGCACACCAGAACATGGGATACCGTAATACCTACAGCCGAGTTTGCGTTTAATAGTTCTGTCGATAGGTTCACAAGTCTCAGTCCTTATGAAGTCGTTACTGTTTATAAACCTAGGAAACCTATTGATCTTGTCCCTATGTCACTGTCCCATAGGGTGTCAGATCCTGCAGAGTCTTTTGCGCATCACATTCATTCATGGCATCAAGAAATCAGGCAGAAGCTCACTACTAGTAATGAACATTACAAATTTTCTGCAAACCAACATAAACGTTTTAAAGAATTCAATATTGGGGACTCTGTGATGGTCCACATCTGGCCCGAGTAGTACCCTCCGAGGGCCGTTCGTAAGTTACACACGCGTAGTGCTGGACCCTTCAAAATTATAAAACGCAACGGTCTCAATGTGTATGAGGTAGATCTTCCACCTTCCATGGGAATTAGTTTCACATTCAATGTGGAGGATCTAGTTACTTTTCAGGAGATCACTGATACTTTGTCCAGCCCTTCGCCCACCCATCCTGATTCCCCATATTTATCCGTTGAACCATGGCCCCTTCCCGACCCATTTTCCCAGCCTTTACCTCCCATACTTACTCTTCTTGACCTTTCTTCCCAACCTCTACCTCCCATACCTACCCTTCCCGACCCATTTTCCTAGCCTTTACGTCCCGACCCATTTTCTCAGCCTCTATCTCCCATACCTACTCGTCCCGACCCATTTTTTCAGCCTCTATCTCCCATACCTACTCGTCCCGACCCATTTTCCTAGCCGCCACCTCTTATACCTACTCTTCCTGACATTTCTTCTCAGCCTCTGCCTGTCATACCTAACCTTCACACACCCAGAGAGAAAATAGAGGATATCTTAGACCATTAGATAGTTTCAACGTTGGACAGCGGGTTTCAGAAGTACCTGGTTAAATGGAAGTCACGCCAGCTTCAGACAACACGTGGCTCACTGAGGAGGAGCTTCAGAGACTTGATCCTGGCATCCTGGAGTGGTTCAGGAGTTTTATTTCGCCAGTGGCGAAATCTTCGCAGCCGGGGAGAATTGATGGGGACATCATGCGCACACGCGCATGCGCGCCACCCCCTACGCACGTACGCAGAAAGGAGGGCCCTACTATCGATCTGGATTGATGACGACGTCCAGAGAGAGCCCCCTAGCTAGAAGACGAAGTTTTGGTTCCTTGGAGTGGGCCCGATAATCAAGTAAAGCCCATCATGGGATCTCATGATCAGGGCCCACTAGTCGGATTGATTTCATATTTTAGGTTTTGTTTATTGTTATTATTTAGAACATCATGATCGCTTTAGATTTCTTTGTTTGATTTTTATTTTAGTTTACTTTATCGCCAAGTAATAGGCTATGCACATAGCGCGAGTTTTGGGGTATAGGGTTTTCTTATAAATAGGCACCCCTTGTAGTTTTTTTGATTCCATTGAAGATTAATAAAAATTCTGCGTTTTCCTACTCTCTGAGTTGTGAAGCCTAATTGGGTGCGAAGCCCCTTTCATTGAAGGGTTAACTACCGTGGTGCAAAGCCACATCTATCCCGATTCGCCCCCATCCATCGTCATCTCTACTACTCATCTTCTACCATCCCTTCTTCTCATCTCACCCCATCATCTACACTTCGAATCAATCATTTACTGCAACAATTCTCCTCCCACAGCAGAATTTTAGAATCTGGCCCTACAGGAGGGCTGAAACTTCGACGAAGCACCATGCACAAACGGTACATCGGATCGAGCTGAGATTTGAGGGTTTTGGAGTCCATCCCTAACCAACCAGGGCCAATGTGGCCTTTTCTGAATAGTGGGCCCCACACACGTACGGCCGGGATCACACGCACGTACTTCTGGGCTATTGTTGTTGTCCATGCGTGCGATACTTCTCTGGTTCGTTTCTCTCCTCTCTTTCACTCCGCTTTCACCCAAAATCCCTAAACCTAACCCTAAATTACTTTATGCCCCTTTTCTTACCCTAGGGTTCCCCGAATTAGAATTTCTGAATCCCTTGGATTAGGGACTGATTACTATGCATGTGTGGATGATTATTTCTCATCTTTGAGTATCATTTGGTTCATAAATTTTTATTGATCCAGCCCTATCATGTGTAGGCCTGGACCCGCATAGATTCCCCTTAATTGAATGTTTGGACTTTCATGTGGGACATGGAATTTGTGTAATTGTTTCTGAACTAACGTGATCTTAAGCCTAAAATCTTGCATATCATATTTAATTTTCATGTCCTGCATCATAAAAGGAACTTGATAGATATCATAAGGAACATGAGTGTTTTTCATGTAAAAAACGATAGGGCCTTTGGAAGTTTTGGTGAAATGGGATTAATAAAGTTGATCCCAAGTGGTTGGGGGACGATGATGATAGTAAGTGCATCTTCAACACTTTATACACCTTAGAGACGTTTCCTATTTATCACCACTTTAGATTTCCCAGAGACTGGCACATAAAATATTATTGTTTCAACTACACTTCTGGCATCAGCATTTGCTAGTACACTTCAATCTTGTGGCCAAGTTTCAATATAAGCAGCATGGGCATTGAATGCTAGTATAAGAAGCAAAGTGACAGCATGGAGAATTGGGAAGTATTGCACTAAGTGACAAGCATTGTCGCATCCAACTCTTATTCATATACTAGAAGCTCCATACAAAATTAAACAATTAGAATTTCTAGGAAGAGTATGCTTAAAATCATTGCAAAAAGAACATGGATAAATATATTTATCAACGAAAAGCAAAGCCTAGATACACATAAAAAAGGATGATAACTCTCATGGAATCATAGCAATGGTATGGGGTAGCTAAATCTTAGGTACTGGTGGAAAAAGTCAACAATAATCCACTGCCTTAAATCATGTTTAGAAGAATATAAGTCACCTTGCTGCAAGTTCTTTATCATGATTAGCCATAGCAACCTGAAGATCTCGAAGGGCCTTATCCCTTTCTGCTGATGTCAGTGCTAATTCTCTTTCGGCTTCCTAAATAGAGGGAGGGAGACACAGTAACTAACAGATAGACATGAATTTTTATTTTTATAAATGAGTTCAAGCACTTTTCATATTTATATGATGGTGAAATTTGCAATCATGTACTTTTATTGCTTCCTCCTGAGCTTTGACTACTTCAGTGTCCTTAGCTGCAAGTAACTCTGCATCCTTTTTTTGGAGAAGTGCATGTGCACGGACCTTGTAAGCAGAAAATTCGCTTTGCAGGTGGTTGATCTGTAAAAGTAACCAATATGAGAAAGAAAGTCTGCATCCAGATCATCAATGTCTAGAAAAGGTTTACTTACAAGGAATACAAGTGAAAAAAGTGTTTCTTTAATGCGGTTAGGAAAGAGCATAATGTTACCATGAGGCAGTGGGATTATGAACATTTTATAAACTTTTGCTTTGGGTCTAATAATAAACACTTTATAGTTTTGGAATGCAGCCTGTATGCTGTAGTACTCCAATGCCTGGTAGAAATCTATGCAAATTGATATGCCACCACTGATCAGAAGATGTTGCAAGGAAAAGAAGCAGACTGGCCCACAGAATATTTCAGAAACCATTACATGGAGGCATATTCCTTGAGTGAATATTTCAATTAGTCATATACCAGAAAAAGCATTTCGCAAAAACACATTACTTAAGAAAAGTACAATGAGAGGATGTATTGATTCAACACAATAAGATGCGACAAATATTACTTTTGTGATCACGTTGAAGAATATGTATCTTTAATAATCAAAAAGCAATTCCTGCAAGGTTATGGGAAGAAGCAAATATAGGTGAATATCTTCCCTATAAAGTTTTAACGATTCCTCTCAATCAAAGTGAAACAAATATCAGTCCCTCCTGTTTCTTTAATAATCAAATATCCCTCTTGATCACAGGTAGAGCAAAACTTTACTGACCTGAACCAATGTTTTAAATATTGACAATATCGGCCGATATATCCCGTGATATATCTTGTATCCCACCTGTGTGATACGAAATGAGTAGGTAGTGCTGATATATCCCACATATTCGATCCGTTGAGCATTTTCAATTTCTGATCTCTCTCTCTCTCTCTTTCTTTCTTTTTTTGTTGAAATTATATTAAATCAGTGTCAAATGAATAAATCCATTGGTTCTTCATGTTTTGCATGAAAAATCATGGACTTGGAGCTTTGATTTCAATATCCATTGGTTCTTCATGTTCTCCTTGTTTTTTTTTTTTTCCCAAAAATTTCCTTCAACCAACTGTCAATTGAGACTAATTTCGAAGTATGTAGGAGTATTTAATGAAATGATCACCACATATGCTCTAATTTCGGAATTTGAGTGTAGGTGATCCGATTTGGGAAAATTTGGAGAAAATTCAAAATTTCTCCAATTTCTCCCTAATTGCTTGCAATGTTGCACTCCAAACATGAAATCAAGCATGTATGAGGGCTGATCTACCAATTTGTCAAGTCCTTGTAAATTTTCAGAAAATAAAAATAATTTTTAATTAAAAATTAATTAAAAATAAATTATTAATTTTTTTTAATCGAAATTTCCCTTTAACCAACTATCAATTGAGACTAATTTCTAAGTATTTAGGAGTGTTTGCTGAAATGATCATCACATACACTCTATATGTTATGCATTCAATTTGAATATAGTTGCATTAGTTCAGTCAACAACGCGTAACTTAGGACCCCATATAAAGGAAACATGTTATGTGAACTTTTTTTTTGAGATGTTATGATTTAAAAGCGTATTGGGGCCGTTTTTTTAACAATTCTTGAAGTTTCATTGAAAACTTCAACTATTTTTTCACAATGTTTCCCAAAAAGTGTGATAAATTACCTGATACAATCGATATATCCTGTGTGATAACCGATATGTATCTATATCCCAAGGATGCAATACATAACACGATGTTGATATTTTGAACATTAGCCTAAACAAACATTACATGTAGTCGAAGAACCTCATATTTCATAGAGCACAAACTCTGGGAAGCCCCACTTCTTGAGCATGAGGCGAGAAACAGTTGGTTTGGATGGATTTAAGGAGAGAATGGGATAAAAGAAGAAAATGGAAATGGACGAAAAGTGCAGGAGGAAAGCTTGTTGTTGTGTGTTAGAGTGAGAAACCCTAACACATTCCTTTTATTATATTGCTAGATACACTTACATACTCCACAGGAGCACACAGAACTATACACATGCACGCACCTAAAAAGGAACATAATGAAAATACACAATACAGATACACAACTTGCATTCTCCATGCTCTATACTCCCCCTCAAGTAGGAGCATGGATATCGATCATGCCCAACTTGCAATTTCCTTGTTGGCAACCTTTTCACGAATGAAATGACAATCAATCTCAATGTGCTTCACGCGTTAATGGAACACGGGATTGCAAGCAATGTGAATGACAGCCTGATTGTCTCAATGCAAAGAAACGAGACTTGGAAGATTATAGCCGAGTTCCCATAAGAGAGTTCGAGGCCAAATAAATTCACATGTTGCATGAGCCATTGCCCGATACTCAGCCTCGGTAGAGGATCAGGCCATGATGGACTGTTTCTTGCTCTTCCAGGTGACAAGATTGCCGCCAATAAATGTATAGTATCTAGATGTTGACTTGCGATCATAGAGATTGCTAGCACAATCAACATCAGAGTAACCTGACAGGTGAAGGTGACCATGCCGTTGAAAACGTAGACCTTTGCCTGGAGAAGATTTGAGATACCGAAGGATACGATGCACACTTGCACACAGTTGTGAGATGTGAGGTGCGAGGGGCATGCATGAATTAACTCACTACAATCACAACATATGAAAGATCTGGTTGAGTGATGGTGAGATGGATAAGGCGACCAACTAACCTCCGATACATCCCTGGATCAGGAAGAAGATCACCATCATTAGGACTAATCTTTTGAGTTGCATCCATAGGAGGGGCAACAAGCCTACACACGAGCATTCTAGTCTCAGAGAGAAGATCAATGACATATTTACTTTGAGAGAGCACCGTTTTTGATATTTTTTCGAAACTTCTTGCTTCCAAACTCCTTCTCACTCCTTCTACTGCTAATTTCGACCAACCTTGGCTGGATATTTGAGGAAAAAACACATTATATTGACGGATTTTGTTGAATCAAAGCTTGGTGGGCCATTTTTCATAAATTTGTCAAAAATAGGTATTTATACTTTTTTAATATGTTTTGCTGTTTTAATCATCTCATATGATGTGTTAATCATAGAGAACATGTTAATATGCATTTTACAGATTTGGGGTGCCATTTAATATTTTTTAATATTTTTTTCTATTTACGCATGAATTTTGCCCCTTTTTTTAAAATTCAAAAAATCAATTTTTAATGATTGTTTTTGCTGTTTTAATCATTCCATATGATGTGTTAATCATAGTAGAACATGTTAATGTGCATTTTACAGATTTGGGGTGCCACTTTATATTTTTTTAATATTTTTTTCTATTTACGCCTGAATTTTGCCCCTTTTTTTAAAAATTCAAAATATCAATTTTTAATGATTGTTTTGCTGTTTTAATCATGCCATATGATGTGTTAATCATAGTAGAACATGTTAATATGCATTTTACAGATTTGGGGTGTCATTTTATATTTTTAAATATTTTTTTCTATTTACGCATGAATTTTGCCCCTTTTTTTAAAATTCAAAAAATCAATTTTTAATGGTTGTTTTGCTGTTTTAATCATGCCATGTGATGTGTTAATCATAGTAGAACATGTTAATGTGTATTTTACAGATTTGGGGTACCATTTTATATTTTTTAAATATTTATTTCTATTTACACATGAATTTTGCCCCTTTTTTTAAAAAATTCAAAAAATCAATTTTTAATGATTGTTTTGCTGTTTTAATCATTCCATATGATGTGTTAATCATAGTAGAACATGTTAATGTGCATTTTACAGATTTGGGGTGCCATTTTATATTTTTTAAATATTTTTTTCTATTTACGCATGAATTTTGCCCCTTTTTTTTTAAATTCAAAAAATCAATTTTTAATAATTGTTTTGCTGTTTTAATCATGCCATATGATGTGTTAATCATAGTAGAACATGTTAATGTGCATTTTACAGATTTGGGGTGCCATTTTATATTTTTAAATATTTTTTTCTATTTACGCATGAATTTTGGCCATTTTTTTTAAAATTCGAAAAATCAATTTTTAATGGTTGTATTGCTGTTTTAATCATGCCATATGATGTGTTAATCATAGTAGAATATGTTAATGTGCATTTTACAGATTTGGGATGCCATTTTATAATTTTTTAATATTTTTTTCTATTTACGCATTAATTATGGCCCTTTTTTTTAAAATTTAAAAAATAATTTTTTAATGATTGTTTTACTGTTTTAATCATGCCATGTGATGTGTTAATCATAGTAGAACATGTTAATGTGTATTTTACAGATTTGGGGTGTTATTTTATAATTTTTTCTATTTTCGAATTAGTGACTTTATGTTTTTATTTGCTTATATTGGACAAGTTTTGCCTTGGAGCTTCTTAGGTTATAGTTAGAATATAAAATCATCTTTATTAACATAGGTCATACACTCATACTCAAATCTAATTATCTAGTGTCTACCTAAGCCTAAAGAAATGTCTGGGTCTGGCCAACAACAAGTAAGTGATGATATTGGATGGCAACATTGTGAGAGGGTTGGTGGTACTAGGCACCAAATGAAGTGCAAGTATTGTGATAGACTAGTGACTGGTGGAATTACCGAAAGAGATAATGCTTTTAATGCAAGGTCAAGTTGCGCCATGTAGTAGAGTACCGAAAGAGATAATGCTTTTAATGCAAGCTCGTCTGGATGAGTCGAAGGGTAAACGTGTTGTATAAAAGAAGAAAGATGATATTTTGGATGCAGCTCGACAAGAAGTGTTTGGTCCTGAATATATGGGCATTCGTGATGAAGATATTATTGATTCTGACGAAGATTCAGATCGAGAACTTACTATAGCTAGGAGAGAGAGCTTGCGTCTAGCTCGTGAAGAGGAAGAACGTCGCCGCATGTTTGGCACGCATGGGTCAGTGCGTGATACAGGGGGGGGAGTGGGAGTGGGAGTGGGAGTGCAACTGCTTCTGCAGGTGGGGGTGGGGGGGTAGGTTTGGTAGGTTACGACGTATGTTTGGGAGCCGACGACAGACATCTTCACATGATGCCCCTATACGTTTGGATGAAGAAGTAAATGAGCCTAGGAGACCCTCTATTGATCCAATCCTATTTAGGAAAGAATCAACTAAACAAAAGAAGATAAAACAAATGTGGAGTAGAACTTCCGTTGAGAAATTAGGTAGAGCGGACAAAGTTATTTATACATGCCAACATACCTCCTAACGCAGCCAATTCTCATATTGGCAAGTGGTAATTGATGCGGCAGAAGCGGTGAAGGAATAAAAGCTCCACGGCTAAGGAGATTAGGGGAAATGGACAGATGAGAGTATGCGGATGTGAAAGCATACGTGGCTACCTTTAAACCTGTATGGCGAAGCCGAGGATGCACAATCATGTGTGATGGTTGGCTGGCCCAACCAGACGCAGCATGATCAACTTCATGGTATTCGCCACTTAGGAACTATATACCACAAGTCAATTGATGCCTCGGAGGCAACAAAAATTCTACTTATATTAATGGACTAATGGATAAAGTTGTGGACGAGATTGGAGAGGAGAATATAGTGCAGATTGTGACAGATAACGAAGCAACATATAAGCTTGCAGGACATATGTTGATGGATAAGAGAAAACATCTTTTTGGTCACCATGTGCTGCCCATTGTATTGATCTTATATTGGAAGATATTGGGAAGAAGAAGAATGTTAAGGAAATGGTCGAAAGGGCAAGGGAAGTGACGACGTTTATTTACAACCATAATCAGTAGTTGCAATAATGAGAAAGTTCACGAAAGGACGAGAGTTGTTGAGGCTGCGGCGACTAGATTCGCAACAAACTTTATAGCATTAGAGAGTTTATTCCAAAGATAGGGAAGAGTTGAGTAAGATGTTCGCTTCCGAGAATGGCTCAACACAAAACATGGGAAGAAGACATCAGAAATACCGGTCGAAGTTGCGAACACCATACGGGACAACAAATATTGGAAGAAGGTCAAGGCGATCCTAAAGGTGATGGAGCCACTAATGAGGGTACTCCGTCTTGTTGAATCCGATGAAGCACCTACCATGGGCTTCCTATATGATGCCATGGATAAGGCAAAGTTTGCAATTCAACGTGATTGTAGAAGTTGGGAGACTTATTGGAAGATGATCGACAAGAGATGGACAAAACAACTCTATCACGATCTTTATGCAGCAGGTTACTACCTAAATCCTAGGTATAGATATGCCCAATCATTTGTTGCGGATGATGAAGTTCGTGTCGGGCTAAAAAATGTGATAAAGAGATTAGAGCCTGACTTAGATCTGCAAATAAAGGCATTAAATGAATTAGATACATTTGGAAATCGCCTTGGTAGCTTTGGAGATGCTCTTGCACAGCATGCAGTATCTAGATTGCAACCGGCCGAATGGTGGATTAATTTCGGAGATAGTACGAAGGCTCTCCAAAAATTTGTAGTAGAAGTTTTGAGCCAGACAACATCTTCCTCTAGCGGCGAAAGGAATTGGAGTTGTTTTGCGCTCATTCATTCAAAGAATAAGAATAAATTGCAGACTAGAACATTAGATAGACTTGTCTTCATGCACTACAATATAAAACTAAGAATGCGACGACATCATAGGAGCATTACAGCTGCTGATGACGGAGACTACTGTCCAATAAACTTGGACAATATTTATGATGAGGATGACCCACTTCTACCTTGGTTGGAAATAAGAGAAAAACAAATTGAAGAGGATAGTGAAGAATTGGAAATTGATGACCCAGAAATACGCAGAGCGCAACAAGAGAGTCGTGCAGATGTGTTGGACCCAGTAAGAGGGGCAGCGTTTATGCCACGTACGGATACGGCTCAAGATCAACAAAAGAGTACGAGCAGTGGTAGCGTGACCATGTCGGATGATGACGATGACCCCCCTGCCCCTGGTGCTGGCACTTCTGGTGTTGCTCAGCGCCCTATACAGCCGTATATAGATCACGATGTCGATGAACATCGACGAGGTGGTACACGAGGTCGGACTTATGAGTGTACCGAGTCACGATGCCAGCAGGAGGTGGGTACATCTAGTGGTGCACTAGATCCGGGAGGTTCGGAACATCAGCAGGCTCATGGTCTTGGTTATTATGATGGATATTATTATGGTGAATTGAATTATGATGGTTATACTGAACCTGTTCCATCACATTCATGTTGGAGTAGCCCTCCTGATCAATATCCATATGATTATAGATATCCAAATCCAAATCCAAGTTACTCATCACAGCAAACGCACTCTCAATCTCAAGATTCTCAACAGCCTGAGTATGGGCACCAGTATGGCTATTCGACGGGCACTGGTGGATATCCTTACTCCGGGTCAGAGTCGTTGCCTAGTCGGATCAGTCATCCTCTAGTTTCGTTGATCTAGTATTTCCTTCTGGCACTGGATATTATGGATATGCAGCACCTACACCTATTGGACAGCCTCAGCCTGATGGTGACGATGATGATGATGTGGAGGTCGAGCAACCACAAAAAAACAGATTTTCATTTTGGTGGTAACTTGTGATTGTAAGTATATATTTGTGTTAAGGTAAGTATTTGCAGCAGACAGCTCACAACAATATTATTGCAAGAAGCCATGCACACACTTGACACTGCCGAACTTGTATTTAAAATAGCTCCCCTGACAACCAATCAAGTAATCCTTAATCAAGTTGCAGGGGAGTATATCAAACATTACTAATTATTTTTTTTTAATATTCTTGACTTGAGGGTGACAGGTCATAGACAAGAATCACACTATCACAGTCACGTGCACCACACTGCACAGGTATGTTCGAGAAATTCCTCAAAAATAATTGCAAACACCTAATGTAAGATATTTTCATTTTACATTCATTCTAATATATCTATCATTGATAGTAGATAGTTAGAAAATTAAATATATGAATTTTATAGTCAAATTCAGGTTATCTGGTTCATAAATTCATCAGACAGTCCGATACAACTTGTCACCAAAGAGTAGACCGTTACACCACCATAAACATGTTCCAATTTATAAATGAATGCATATTTGGAATGCTTAGAATATTCTGGATTTAATCCATATTTTTTCATATTTTTGGCAAAAAAAAATTTTCAGCCATTACGCCATTACGGGCCATTACACAACATATGAAAGATCTGGTTGAGTGATGGTGAGATGGATAAGGCGACCAACTAACCTCCGATACATCCCTGGATCAGGAAGAAGATCACCATCATTAGGACTAATCTTTTGAGTTGCATCCATAGGAGGGGCAACAAGCCTACACACGAGCATTCTAGTCTCAGAGAGAAGATCAATGACATATTTACTTTGAGAGAGCACAACACCAGGTTTAGATCGTGCAACTTCAATGCCTAGTAAGTAGTGAAGAACCCCAAGATCTTTAATCTCAAACCAAGCATTGAGGAATGATTTAATTGCCACCATTCCTGTAGTATCGTCACCGGACAATACAATATCATCTACATAGACAAGCAACAACATAATCCCTGTGGGTCGACGATAAATGAACAACAAGTGATTGGCTTGGCTACGAACAAATCCAAAGTCTAAAAGAGCACGACTAAATTTGTCGAACCAGGCACGTGGGGACTGCTTGAGACCGTAAATGGGCTTCTTGAATCGGCATATGAGAGGAAAAGTGGGACGTGTAGAGAACCCGTGGGACTGATCCATATAGATTTCCTCGACAAGAACACCATGCATGAATGCATTCTTTACATCTAATTGAAATAGGGGCCAAGACAAGTTGACTACCAAGGAGATAATCACACGTACAGAGTTAAGCTTGGACACAAGAGAGAACATCTCAAAGTAATCTACTCCATACGTTTGAGTATAGCCCTTTGAAACTAACAATGGCTTGTACCGATCAACAGAACCACTAGGAAGATACTTGATAATATAAACCCATCGACATCCAACTGTCTATTTTCCTGGAGGTAAAGGAATGAGCTCCAAGGTATTGTTCTTTTCCAATACCTACATTTCTTGCATCATAGCCTTAGTCTAGTCAGAGCAACTCAGAGCTTCTTTCAAAGTACATGGGGTAATAGAGGAGGATATGGAAACTGCAAAAGACTGGAAGGAAGGTGAAAGATAGTTATAAGAAACAAAATTGCCAATAGGATGCTTTGTGCACAACTGGGGGGTCAATCGAAGGACCGCACTCTCAAAACGTGGATCTCATTCAATCATGCACTATTCTTAGGTTGTCTATTTTAGGAATAGAATTAAGTCTTCTTCATTATCCCTTAAATCAGGGACTGTAATCATCCAAAATTATGGGTTAACATATACCATGTATAGCAGTTTGCAATCTATTTAAGAGGATGGAATCTCACTATGAGCACCGCCTAATTGAATTAAAACTTAATTTCAAAATCTTAGCAATTCAAATTTCTGTAGAAATATCATGGTATCAGAGCCACGGTGCTCTCTTTGAAGTTTGTACGAATTTCTTTACGATCGGAGACTTCTCTCATCTTCGATTTATAGACTTCCTCAACTTGTCATTCCCATCATTTTTATTTTTATTTTATTTTATTTTTTTATTTTTTGCAGCAATATAAGAAAGTTGTGGCATCTTCTCTTAGTTCACACAGAATGAGTCTGCAATCTTCCAAGCAATGTCGTAAAGTAATCTCAGTTCATGATAGCCTGAATATTCAGAACATTCGGAAGGTTTTTGGCATTTTCTGCTCATAAGATATTTGATCCATTCTTGGCTATCAATCATAGAAATGGAGAAGTCTGAGCTATTTTTGGTTTGATTTATTGGCCAAAATTATACCTCTTGGGCTTTCCAATTCCTATTATACCTTGAAGGCAAGGAATTGTTGGGGCATGTCCCCGGATATGATCCGTTGGCTACAGAGGATGATAAAAAGATACTCCTAGCATACTCAAGATGCAAAAATCAAATCCTGGATTCTTGAATCTGTAGATCCTCAATTCATTTTGCATCTCAAGCCCTACAAAACCGCAAAGGACATGCGGAAATATATATATATATATATATATATATATATATATATATTAAAGATATATCATCAAGGAAATTCCACACATCAATTCCAAGTAGAATTTGACATTACTCAATATCATCAAGGAGCTTTGTCCATTCAAGACATTATTCAGGATTTCTTACTTTATGAGTTGAATATGATGAGATTAAATATGCTAATGTATCTGGCATCGTTCTGGCTGAAATACGAGGACTTTAAGCAACTAATCACCGAGTCCAATTTCTAATTGAACTATGTTCTGAATATGAGACTGCTTGATCAAATCTAATGAGTAAAGGGTTCTATCTCCATCCTTGGATGAATGGTTGAATGAACTTCTCTGTGAGGAACAATGGCAATTGACGAAAGTACATTTGGAACAGAGAACTACAGAAAGTATTGTTGATGTTGCTTATGCTACTCAAGGAAAACCTTCTTGTGATATGGGTATCGTACAACGTTATAGTTATAAAAAATTTGGTCATTATGCCTCCCAGTGTCAATAGAAATTTTGTATTTACTATAACGAACCGGTCATATCATTACTAAATGCCGTAATTAAACGACCTCATAATCAAACTACTCCAAATCGGTTTCCTCGTGCCTATAATGCAACAATTGTTGCATTTGTTCCACAGCCTGCAATTTCATCTACTTCAACTATTGCCTCCTCATCTAGTACACAGCCTGGCTCGTCTTCTTCTCTGACCCCTGAAATGGTCCGACAAATGATTTCGAATGCCATTTCTGCACTTGGGGTCTCAGGTAAAACCAGAAAACCTCCTTTTGTTTGGTATCGTAATTCTAGAATGTCAAATCACAGGACATTCATGTCTGAAAATCTTTCCAATGTAAAAAAATACACTGGCAATCTCCAAGTTCAGACTGCAAATGGAGACAGTCTTCCAATTACTGTAGTTGGTGATGTTCCTGGCTCAGTCCCATTGACAAATATTTATCTCTCTCCTCGGTTGACCACCAATTTACTTTCTGTTGCCTAACTTGTTAACAATAACTGCAATATCTTATTTTCACATTCACGTCTCTTTCCTCTGTGCCTTTTTACACTTCTTTAGTATAAAGCAATAAATGATTTGTTTTGTTTTTCTGTTCAGAATAATTGCCAATTGTGGCACAAAAGGCTTGGACATCCATATTCCAAAACTTTATCGATGCTGTTCAATTTTGGATTGACAAATAAATCTGTTGGTGTGAAAATTTGTGTTTCTTTTGATTGCAGCACTTGCTAGTTTGGGAAAAGTAAGACCCTTTCATTTCCTCCATCCATTACATTTAGTTCAAAATGTTTTGATTTAATACATACTGATGCATGGGGAATTGCTCATGTTATCTCTCATGCCCATTACAAGTATTTTGTGGCCTTTATTGATGATTTAAGTAGTTTTACTTGGGTTTACTTCTTCCATTCGAAGTCCAAAGTTTTTTATGCGTTTAAGATGTTTTTAGCCTGTGTTGAAAATCAATTTTCTACTTACATTAAAATTCTCCGTTCGGACTCAGGAGGGGAATATGTTTCAGTTGCGTTTCAAACATTTTTGCAACAAAGGGGATAATCTCTCAACAAACATGCACGTATACCCCACAAGAAAACGGTGTCGCTGAAAGAAAAAATAGACACCTTCTTTATGTAACTCAGTCTCTTATGCTTACATCTTCCGTTCCTCCCCGTTTTTACTTTACAACTGTTGTTCATCTTATAAATCAGTTATCGTCCATCAACAATCAAACTCCACATTTACGCATGTACAACACAACTCCAACGTATGATCATTTTCGTACCTTTGGTTGCGTTTGTTTTGTTCATTTACTTTCTTCTGAATGCACCAAACTCATTGCTCAGTCTTCCAAATGCTCATTTCTTGGATATGCACCCCAACAGAAAGGATTCATTTACTATGATCCTAAAATTTGTTGTATCCAGATTTCTAAAGATGTTTTTTTAAAAAAAAAAAAAAGAAAGAAAAAAGAATCAGTACTTTTTTCAACTACATCTTAAGCCTCCTTATTCTGTGTCTACTGTCTCCTTACCTAGTTTTTCCAATGAAACACCATTTACTCAGTTTAATCCTAATTTTGTGTATCAAGGGTAGAGGAAAGACTCAACTACAAGACAAGTCCCTCAAAATCTCGTTTGCATCTAACCTAAGCCAACCTCCCTCTTTGCGTCGCTCCTTGCAACTATCTATGCCTCCTAACCGAAATGGTTTTACCCATACTACCTTGTTGGCTACACTATCTTCTACTTCTATTCCCAACTCCTACTCTCAAGCTGTGCAGCATGAATGTTGGAGACAAGCTATGCAAGATGAATTGCAGACTCTTGAAAAGAATCACACCTGGAATGTTTTACAAGGTCCCACATATATCAAACTAATTGGATATAAGTGAGTTTATTCTTTTAAACTCAAACCTGATGGATCTTTGAACAGCTATAAAGCTTGTCTTGTGGCTTTAGAAAATTAACAGGAATGCATGATTGACTATGAAGAAACATTTGCACCAGTTGCAAAAATGAATACTGTTTGTATTATTCTCTCCATTGTCGCATCATAGTCCTGGCTGTTATACCAGATGGATGTAAAAAATGCTTTCTTCATGGTGACTTTAAGGAGGAGGTATATGTGCGCTTACCCCAACCCAAAGGGGTTTATATTTTCCCATAGCAAATGATCTTACCCTACATGCAGTCTGATGCTGATTGGGCCGGTTGCCCCGACACGCACTGATCAACCACTGGCTGGTGCATGTACCTTGGCAAGGCGTTAATCTCCTGGAAATGTGAGAAGCAGGATCGGGTATCAAAATCTTCTACAGAAGTAAAGTATCAAGCTATGTCCTCTACTTGTTCTGATATCCTTTGGCTTCGTGGACTTGTGGCTGATCTAGATTTTGTTCAACCTTATCCTACGCCTCTACATGTTGATAATACTAGTGCCATTAAAATTGCAGAGAATCCAATGTTTCATGAGCGTATAAAACACATCGAAGTTGATTGTCACTTCACTCATGATGAATATGAGCGTCGGGTCATCAACCTCCTTCATGTCTCCACCAACCTTCAAATCATTGAGATCTTCATGAAAATACAACCTCGACCATGCCATCAGTTCTTCATGTCCAAATTGATGTTGTTTGATTCTCCGACATCAATATGAGGGAGGGTGTCAATCGAGGAACCACACTCTCAAAACGTGGATCCCATTCAATCATGTACTATACTTAGTGTATTTTAGGAATGGAATTAGACTCCTTCATTATCCCTTAAATCAGGGATTGTAATCACCCAAAATTATGGGTCAACATATACCATGTATAGCATGTTGTAATCTACTTAAGAGGATTGAATCTCACAATGAGCACCACCAAATTGAATCAAAACTTGATTTCAAAATCTTAGCAATTCAAATTTCTATAGAAATATCATGGGGAGGTTTGTACAAGGCAATAGGAAGATCATTAGGAGGGAGAGCTTATACCTAGACCACTAGTTGAAGTGGATGAAATGATGGACGATTGATCAGTAGAGGATTTAGTCCATCAACAATACACAAGGATAGGCTAGGAGACGGATGGAGTAGGGTTGTCATCTAAATAAGTGACAAGAAGAGGTATAGAGCTAGATCGAGGCTCCCCTCGACTAGTAAGAGGGTTATGTAGAGATTTCCTTCATCAGAGAAGTACGAATCATCTTCAAGGAAGGTCACATTGGCCTATACGTATTTCTTACAAGTCAGGGGGTCATAACAATTGTACCCTTTTTTGTGAGTGAGAGTAAGCTAAGAAAATGCAGTTAATGGCCCGCGGACTCAACTTATCAGTGCTACCATCAAGATTTTGGACAAAACATGTGCATCCAAACACATTAGGGGGTAAAGGAAATGGTTTATCATGTGGATACAAATTTTCAAATGAGGACTTGTGAGATAATATTCCAGATGGAACACGAATAATCAGAAATACAACAATAAGCCATCATATCCCAATGTCGTTTCGGAAGATTCATACCAACTAAGAGGGCACAGGTGACATCAAGAAGGTGGCGATTATTTCTCTCAGCAACACCATTTTGTTGAGGTGTTCGAGGACATGAAGTACAAGATACAATTAGAGTTGTACACGAGTTGAACCGAGTCGAGCTTGGCACAACTCGACTCAGCTCGGCCACTAGCTGACCCTAGCTCAAACTCGGCTCGGCTCGGCTCAGTCCTCGAGCCTGATTGGCCAACTCGGCTCGGTTCGGTCAATAGCTCGGGCCAGTTCGAGCCGAGTTTGAGCCTGTGCGGCATTTTCTCGAACACATGAAGTGCATCTTCAATTTCTCATAGTTTTGCAAAACAGTAGCAACAATTTACAGGTATTTCATCAAACACTCAGTAGGCAGCATCAAAATCATTTTCCAAGGTTAGTTTTATCATGTAATGTTTGTTTTTAAAAATAAAAATAAAAATTCAAGCTCCAAAAATCAGCTCGACTCGAACTCAGCTTCGAACCGAGTCGAATCGAGCTTTTTCGAGTCGAGTCGAGCGAGTTAACCAAGCTAACTCGATTCGTGCACAGCTCTAGATACGATACCATGGTCTTGCAAAAAGGATAAAGGCATGCGACATCTACTCCCCCCCATTATCAAAATGAAGAATTTTGATAGGTCATTAAAATTTAGTAACTACCTCATGGTAGAAAACTTTAAACATATCAAACACTTCATGCTTAGATTTTAGAAGATAAACCCATGTCATTCGGGTGCAATCATCAATGAAGGTGACAAAATATTTATAGCCGAAAAAGAGACACAACAGGTGCAAGGTCCTAAATTTCAGAGTGGACTAACTCAAATAGTTTTTGCTTCCTCTCAGACAAACTAGGAGAAAAGATAGTCCAATTATGTTTGGAGAGCTCAAGTTTCACAACATAAAGAAGTAAATGCAAAGATGGAAGGAAATAATATTTTTAACCTAGACAAGGATGGGTGCCCTAAGCGGCAATGCCATCTAGACATAGACTCTCTTCTATGGACACATGACACTAGAAGCCATCGTAGGTGCATTGTCAGGACATAAACGCCTTTACATTCACGGCCCCCACCAATCATCTTCTTCGTCTAGAGCTCCTGAAACACACAGTGAGAAGGAAAGAAGGTTACTGAACAATTCAAAGATTTTGGTAAGTGAACTAACATATAATAGATTAAGAGGAAGACTAGGGACATGTAAAACTGATGATAGATGCATAGAGGAAGAGAGCTTAACGAAACCTGTTCCAGTTACAGGAGTTTGGTTTCCATCAACAACAACGACAACGTGTGATTGGCTAGAAGGAAGATAAGAACTAAACATATGAGACTTACTAGTAATGTGAGAGGTGGCTTCAGAGGCAATGACCCAGGGAGAAGGTGAAGAGGACATACCAAGAGTAGTGCTTGACTGCGTAGTGATGGCTCTGGAAGAACATTACAAACATGTAGCCCCATCTATGCATCGTAAGACTCACGAGACAAAAGAAATGAATCACTCGCAGAAGGCTTCTCCACTACAGGCGACAATGAAGTCTTCTCAGAGCTAGTGGAGGCACAACTGGCTATAGATATGCCAGTCCAAGATGGACGACCAACAAGATCCCAACATCTATCAACAGAGTGATTTGTTCCCCCATTAGTATGAACAATCAGTGTTGCAACTATTGCCTTGATTACTTGATCCACTATTACATCAATGTCCCTGATGGCTCCACATTGGAGCTCAAGAGTTGTGGTTAAAGGAAGGTCAGTCCCTAGCAGCATAAGCAGATCTAACTCAGGACACAGACGGGTTTTGTCTTCCATAGAGTCTAACAACACAAAAACATTACCACAATAGCTACAAGAGAGTATACACGCTGATATACTCTCAGATTTGTACTAATTGGGTTCTAAAGGGGGACCTAAAGTTCCAACAATAACCTTAGAAGAGAAATACAACAGCCAAACTCACAACGACGTCCGAATCAAACATGAAAGTCATCCACCACACTAGATCCGATCCATATACATACACCAAGAGTTCTAGTGTATAGCCGCAGGCCCCAAGCCCTAATAATGATACAACCGGAACCCTATTAGGCTCACAATTCTCTCAAATCTTCTCATCCAAAGATAAAATCCACATGGATCATCGGGGACAGAATTTGACCCTAAGTGTGGAGAGAAATCAAGGTAACATCCCCGGATTTGAGTGGAATCACCGAAACTCAAAGATTTGGGGATTTTCTATCGAATGTGAAAAACAATCCAAACATACTTCAAATGGCCTAAAAAATTCTGCAAAAATCACCATAAATCTTCTAAAATCAAGCTGCTTCAAACCATGTTCTTCTCGTTGAAAAAGGGTTCATACAGAATGTACATTGCTGACGACAACCATACGGTTGCTGACGTTAGCGGGTTATGGCAGCACCGATCAACTCATGGTAACCTTGCTTTGATACCAAGTTAGTTTGGATGGATTTAGGGAGAGAATGGGAGAAAAGGGAAAAGGAAGAACAGTGTGAGAGGAAAGCTTGTTGTTGTGTGTTAGAGTTAGAAACGCTAACACATCCTTTTTATTATATTGCTAGAGATACACATACATACTCCACAGGAGAACATAAACCAATACACATACACACACCCAAAAAGGAACATAATGAAAATACACAATACAGATACGCAACTTGCATTCTCCATGCTCTACAACAACATGAAAAATGTGTGAATAGTCAAAGAAAGAAATCATTTCCCATGACCCATTTGCAGGGAAATAATCCACAAGTTTCCCTAGTTTTTCCCTTTTTTACGGATATTTTGCGTATTTACGCAACACTCCGATGTTATCGGTCCTTTTATCGTTGAAAATGGGTTGTTTGCTACAGTTATCCCGTGACAGGATAAGTAGATACAACGATTTCTCGCTGACAACTGGACTTTTCACAAAAAAATCGATAAAATCGCCGAAAAATCGGCGATATTAGGAAGAGAAACGAAAAAGGGAGTTTCAGTGTCACAACTCCAGCGATACCGAAATTATCGGCGATAATTTGATAATATCATCGATAATTTAAACACTGGGTACACCATAAGCCACCGGAAGAGGGGTAGATTAAGTGGCATGAGGTGATTGAGAAGCAACCGGCCATCCTAGCGCTCGTTCCCATCTCTCCCATCGGTCGTCCGGCTGTCCCTCTTCTTCCCTCACCTGTTCGGCCCTTTCTGGTAGCCACAGCAATCGTCCGGCAGTCCTTCTTCTTCTTCTTCTTCTTCTTCTCTCTCTCTCTCTCTCTCTCTCTCTCTCTCTCTCTCTCTCTCTCTCTCTCTCTCTCTCTCTCCGGTTTCCCTCTCTCCCTTCTTTTTCATTTGGTATCGGATAAAGAAATCGGAAGCTGCTTTAGGTACGTGTTACGCTAAGACGAGCGCTGACACTCCTCGATCTCCGACTTGTATGAACGGTTCAAAGGAGATCAAAGTTACATGGGCTCAACAGTAATGTATTTATTATATCTACACCATTCATCTATTTTTAGAGATCATTTTAGAGCACTACCAAAAAAATGAATTATATCCAAAGATCGGTGAACGTTTAATTATTGTTGTTTCTTATGGTGCAGTCCACTTGAGCTTTGGATCTGCCTCATTTTTGGGCTCATGCCCTAAAATTATTTGGCAAAATGGATGAACGGTGTGGATATAACACATTCATCACGGGTGGGGCCCAAAAAACTTTGACACGTGTGCTACACTTCACAATCCAAGTCCCGCCTAATTCGGGCCCTTAAAAAATTGTACACAAGACATATATTAACTTAAAATTTACCAATTAAATTATGGACTGCAATTGCTAAAATAAGGCCTTTTGATTTTTTTCATGATTCATTATCCAATAAATGTCCACCAATTCATAAGTGGGATAATGGCAATAAATTGCATGAATTTGAGGCTGATTTGGGGCATAGATTGGTCCTCCAAGTCAGCCCCAAATTGGCAACGCCATCTACCTAAATTTAATTTCATTTTTTTAAAGAACTATTGGGAGAAATGATATCAAATTGTTAAGTACATAAATTAGATATTTAGAAAATTAAATAGATGAATTTTGTAGTCACATTCAGGTTACTTGGTTCAAAAATTAATCAGACAGTCCGATACAACTTCTCACCAAAGAGTGGACCATTACACCATTATAAACATGTTCCAATTTATAAATGAATGCATATTTGGAATGCTTAGAATATTCTGGATTTAATCCATATTTTTTCATATTTTTTTGGCAAAAAATAAAAAAAATTGCACTATTACGGGCCGTTACGCCCCCGTATCGCCGTTACACCCCCGTATCCGTATCCGTATCGGAGGGCACCGTTATGCCAACCGATACTGATACGGGATACCTTGATTACGTCCCATATTGGCTAATACGAGGAATATCCATTGTAAGGCACATGTATTGGTCCAAACCGATACACGTATACGAGCCCTCGAGTTTTTTTTACCCCCCATCCCCAAAAAAAATTAAAAAAAAAAAACTCTTGGATACTTGTGGAGATATTCTAACCCATTTAGATAAAAAGACTGCCCATTTTGGAAGATAAAAAAAAAAGGGGGGGGGGGGGGAGGGGGTTAAAAATCAAAGGGCCAACGCCCATTTTGGAGAAAATTGTATAATATGTTAAAAATCAGTTTTTATATGTTGTCAAATTCATATTGTAGTAGAAAACCCCCAAAATCAATATATAGTTTGTATACCAAGCCCAAAGATTTCTATGGTTGGACATGTGGATCCCAACCCAATTGGCTATCAATTGGGTCATCTGATTGTATCTATGGACCCCATGCATTCTAATAGGACCATTGTTTTGGTTTAGATCTTTCACCAAGACTCTTGATATGCTCCAGATCATCAATTAGGTCCATTTAGACCCTTGATGTAGTCTAAATGTTCAATATGGAACCTTAGATGGTCCATGTCTTCAATCTAGACCCTTCGATGGGCCTTAGCTTCAATGTGGAGCCTTAGATGGGCTCCATCACTCAATCAACCAGCAAAAGGATCCAATCTAAACCTTAAATGACATGATGGCCTATGTTAGAGGACGAGAGAATTTGAGAAAGGGGGGAAGAGAGAATATGATAGAAAGCACATAGGGCTGATGTCCAACCTTTTCTTATTTATAATAATATGAGGGGAAGGTACAATTACATAAATGCCCTTATTATCAAGGAAAAATTAAAGACTGACTAGGGGGCAAATAAGGAAAGCATAAAACAAAGAGAAAAAGGGAAAAAGGCTAAGACTAAGGTCCATTACACATAATGCCCAGGTGTATGTACCTGTAGACCCAATAATAATAGACCACGACACTCTGACTAATGACAAGAAGCTGACCCAAACCTTCCAAGCAAACTGACAGTGCAACAATAACTGATCAACCGATTCGTTGTCCTTCCAATATAATGCACGAACATTAACTATGGAAATGCTTTGCTTTTGAAGATTGTCTATAGTAAGGATCTTATTCCAACTAGCCAACCATACAAAGGCAGTGTGACCTTCTTCGGAGCACACCATAAGACCAAATATAAGAAGAGTGCACTAGTTCAAATCCTGGAACAAATCCAGAATGCATCGAGTAAGAGGATCAGAAGAGGAAGAACCCAACTTATCTAGGGTCTAGCAGAACAAGTCCCTTTCCAAACCGAGTTTGATTCCCAAAAGATGCTCCAATAGTGATATAAGTTCGGGATAGGCTCCGTATAATCCCATTAGCCATAAGAATATCCATAATGTCTGGGTCCATAAGCCTGTTGCAGATGTTCGAAACGCCCCGGTGGTGCACCACTGGAGCTAGCCTCCTTCCGTTGTTTGTATCATGACTCAATAGACACATAAGTCTGACCTTGCATACCTTGTTGATGCTCATTGGCCTCATGATTTGTAGTCAACTATATGCCGGTGTGCCGAGCAACACCAAAAGTGGGACCAACATAAGATGCATCATCACCATCACTACCATGATCATCCATCTTGGTCTCGCTGCTACTACTGCTCGTACTCTTCTGCGGAGCTAGGCTTAACATGAAATTTGCCCCTCTTTTCGGGTCCAACACAGCTGCACGACTCTCTTATTGCGTCGTGCGTATTATTGGGTCATCCACTTCCAATTCTTCACTATCCTCTTCTACTTATTTTTTTCTTGCTTCCAACCAAGGTAGAAGCAGGTCATCCTCATAAATATTGTCCAAGTTTATTGGACAATAGTCTATATCACCGGTGCCTGCTGTAGCAATGATCCTATGATGTCACCGTAGCTTCATGTTGTAGTGCATGAAGACAAGTCTATCCAACGCCCTAGTTTGCAATCTATTCATATCCTTCTAATGAATAAGTGCAAAACAACTCTAGTTCCTTTTGCAGTTAGAAGAAGATGTTGTCTGGCTCCAAACTCTTACTACAATTTTTTTGGAGAGCCTTCACACTCTCTCCAAAATTCATCCATCATTTAGCAAGTGACAACCTAGATACTGCACGTTGTACAAGAGTATCTCCAAAGCTACCCTAGCGATTTTCATATGTATCTAATTCATTCAACACCTTTATTTGCATATCTAAGTCAGGCTCTAATCTCTTTATCACATTCTTTAGCCCAACACGAACCTCATCATCTGCAACGAATGATTGGGCATATCTATATATAGGATTTAGATAGTAACCTGCTGAATGAAGTTCGTAATGGAGTTGTCTTATCCATCTCTTATCAATCATCCGCCAATAGACATCTCAGTTTGAACAATCATGTTGAATTGCGAGCTTTGCCTTATCCATGGCATTATAACGAAAGCCCATGGTAGGTGCTTCTCCAGTTTCAACAAGACGGAGTACCCTCATTAGTGGCTCCATCACCTTAAAGATCTTTTCGACCTTCTTCGAATATTTGTTGTCCCTTATGGTCTTCACAACCTTAACCAATGTCCCTGACGTCTTCTTCTCATGTTCTGTGTTGAGCCAATCCCTGGAAGTGAACATCTAACTCAACTATGCCCTATCTTGTACAAACTCTCCAGGGCTATAAAGTTAGAAGTAAATCTAGTCGCCACAGGCCTATGCAACTCTCTTCCCTTCGTAAACCTCCTCACTATTGTAACTACTTGATTCTGATTGTAAATAAATGCCGTCACTTCTCTTACCCTTTTGACGATTTCCTTAACACTCTTCTTCCCAATATCTTCTAATATAAGATCAATACAGTGGGCAACACATGGTGACCAAAATATATGTGGTCTCTTTATCATCAACTTTAATTCTGCAGCCTTATATGATGCTTCGTTATCTATAACAATCTGCACCCCATTATCCTCTCCAATCTCATCCACCATTTTATCCATTAGGGAAAAAATATAAGTAGCATTTTTTCTTTAATCCGATGCATCAATTAACTTATAGTACACTGTTCCCAAGTAATAATACATCATAAAGTTGATCATGTTACATTTGTTTAGGCCAGTCCAACCATCACACGTGATCGTGCATCCTTTAGCCTGCTATATGGATTTAAAGGTAACCACATATGCTTTCACATCCACATACTTTGCATTTGTCTATTTCCCCCTAATCTACCTAGCCGTGGGAGCTTTAATTTCTTCACCTACTTCTGTTGCTGCATCAATTACCACCTGCCAATGTGGAGAATTGTTTGTATTAGGGGGTATGTTAGCATGTATAAATAACTTTGCTGCTACCCTACCTAGTTTCTCAATAGAAGTTTTACTTCACATTTGTTTTATCTTCTTTTATTGAGTTGATTCTTTACTAAATGTGATCGGATAAATAGAGGGTTTCATTTGCAGTCGAACTACCAGCTGCACTCCCACTCTCACTGCCCTTCCCTATATCACGTATAGATCCCGCGCCAAACATGCACTAACGTTCTTCTTCTTCACGAGCAAAGCACATGCTCTCTTCTAGCTATAGTTATTTCCTGATCTAAATCTTCATCAGAATCAATGATCTCTTCATCACGAACTGTCATATATTCAAGACCAAACACCTGTCGGGCCGCTTCCAAAATCGCATCTCTAGTCTTCTGCACAACAACTCGTTTCCCCTTCAATTCATCCAAACTGGTATGCATCAAAATCATTATCTCTTTTGGAACTCTGGTACATCCTACAACTTGACTCCTTCGATGTGTCAAGTGTTGTTTGAGTCGTGCAATTCCACTAGTTATTAGTCTGTCACAATAGTTGCACTTCATTCGGTGCCTAACACCATCTACCCTCTGACAATGTAGCTATCAAATATCCTCACTTCCTTGTTGGCCAGACATTTTCTTCTCTAAATATGGCCTATGTGAGAGTCTAATCGATTCTATACGTCTAAATACAGTTTTTATAAGCGAATGAATTAATTAAATCTCAAAACTTGTAAATAGATTAATGAAATAATGTTCTAACTTCTTCTAAATCAAATTAATAAAAAAGAAAGTACTAAACCCTATGATTATGAAACTCTAAAACTTGCTCAAAATAAGAAAATATAAACATACAGTCACTAATTAAAAAATACTAATAATAATAAAAGATTGAATCAACGATGACAATTTGCCATTCAAGCACATCATGTCATATTATATTAATACCACATTCTTATTCAATCATCAAACAAGAAAAAATAACATTTATATCAAAAAAATACCAAATCAATTGCATAATCTGTAAAAAGAACTTTTATATGTTCTACTACCATCAACACATCATATTCAACCATTAAAATAGAAAAAGTTTGATTTTTATTTTTGGCAATTTTAAAAATAGGCTGAAAGTCCGAAAATACTATAGAAAAAAAAAAAGTCAATTGCATAATCTGTAAAACGAACAATTATATGTTCTACTATCATTAACACATCATATACAACCATTAAAACAGAAAAATATTGATTTTTTTTATTTTTCTATATTTTTAAAAATAGTCCAAAATAAAAAAATAAAAAATCAATTGCATAATCTGTAAAAAGAACATTTATATGTTCTACAATCATTAACACATCATATTCAACCATTAAAACAGAAAAAGATTGAATTTTTTTTTATTTTTCCTAATTTTTAAAAATAGGCTGAAACTAGTCCATAAATATAATTTTTTTTAAAAATACCAAAACAATTGCATAATCTATAAAAATAACATTTATATGTTCTACTATCATTAACACACAATGTTCAACCATTAAAACAGAAAAATATTGAAATTTTTTTATTTTTCCTAATTTTTAAAAATTTACCGAAAATAGTCCGAAAATAAAAAATAATACAAAAAAAAAACTCTGTTCCACAATCTGTAAAATGCACATTCATATGTTCTAATTTGAATAACGCATCATATTCAACCAAAAAAATAGAGATTGAAAAAAAAATTTAAAAAAAATTTAAAAAAAAGGGATAAATACTTATTTTTAAAGATTTTTCAAAAAATAACCCATGGAACTTAGATTCAACAAAATCCTTAAAATAACTTGTTTTGATCCTCAAATTCAAGTTAAGAGTGTTCGGAATTTGTAGTAGAATAGTTTTAAAAAGAATTTGGAAGAGAAAGGTACCGAAAAATTACAAAAAATCGCAACTTAAAAGACAAAAAATTCGTCATTTTATGGCCGTTATGGGGCGTAATGGCCGTTATGGCCCTCGTAACAGCCGATTCCAATCAAAAGTTGGGGGGACCACCATTTTGACCCTCACATCGCATAACGAACTCGGTCGTTACCGTTACGACCGATACGTAACCGATCTGGTACACCCTGAAAACCATGACCTCGTATTATCTACAATAAGACATGAGCGCCAAAGGCTATAGAAAAAAAAAAAAAAAAAAAAGTAGACCTAAAAGCTTACAGATTTTATAGAGGAGCTACTGGCAAAACGCGTGGGAGATGCAAGCATTCGTGAGAAAACAGGTGGCCCTGGAAAAGGATCATGGACAAGGGAGGGGGGCTTGAGTTGCAAACCATAGCATCAATATGGATCATAAACACAGGAGAGTAGCTCAAGTTTTGTGCCACAGTATGGGTATGGATATGAACCTAGTGGATATGCGGTGAGCGATTCCAGCAGTTACGACACATTGTATTTCAACTATGGTCAAGAGTTCACTTCTACATTCGAGTAGGGATATAAGCAGCATGGATACTTAGGAGCTCCATTTATGCCCTTCTTAAATCCATATTAGCCACAGACTGTGAGGATTATACAGTACCCATGGATGCGTGTATTGGTTCAGTTCAAAGAGGACAAGTACCAACATTATGTCAGAGAGTATATTAACTGGTACCATTCTACTATGACCTGGGCACAATGCTGTTGATTTGTGGAGCAACAATACTATTCCCAACCCCATAAAGATGGAGACGATGATTATGAGCCACCACGCAACTCTATCTGGGTCCAAGCCACAACCAGTCACATCATTGATAGGTATATTTCTCAATTTCCACTTCTTTTGCTTTTGAATGAATTAGTTATGTTTTCACACATATATTGATACACTTATAAATGTTATGCATTCAATTTGAATATAGTTGCATTAGTTCAGTCCGATAACACATAGCTTAGGACCCTATGCAAAGGAAACCTATTATGTGCACTTTTTTTTTTTTTTTTGGAGATGTTATGATTTAAAAGTGTGTATTAAGGTCTTTTTTAACAATCTCTAAAGTTTCATTGAAAAATTCAATCATTTTCCCAATGTTTCCTCATGTTTCCCAAAAACTGCGACAAATTACCCGATACAAATGATATATCCTGTGTGATACCCAATACGTATTTGTATCCCAAGGGTGCGATACATAGTGTGATACTTGGGTAGCGGATGAGGCTTGATACACATGCAATCAGAAATTATACATGTGGCATATAATATATATTAACTAAAAGTAAACTGATTAAATTGTGGAACCCACTACCACTAAGTCAAAGTCCCAAAATCAGATTGTTTGGACGAACCAAACCTCAGATTCATGGACACTTGTTTGTTGAAATAGGACCATTGGATATTTTTCATTCTTAACCATCCAATAAATGTCCACCAATCTGATTGTCAAACGATGAAATGAGCATAATTTTGGGGTTATGATGCCATCTAAACTATGAAACGCAATCTGGACAGTTTAACTTGAATTAGTCGTGTGCTATGTTTGCAATTTTTAAGTAATTTCTAAGTGGCTGTGTATCATCCATCACACCATGTCAGAGAATTAAAGTTTTTCTCATTTAGAAGCTAACCTTCCATGATACTTTAGAACCATATAAAAAATGGTAGTGACTCTTCGATTGTATGCATGGCATAGTTGTACGACAACCTAGAACGTCCAAATTGTTGACCCACCAATCTGATAGTCAGATATATAAAGAAGCATAATTTTGGTTCATCATACATCTAATTGGACCCAAAGTTTGGATGGTTTAATCTGAATTAGTTTTAGGATATTTGAATGAATATAAAGGACCCTATACAAAGGAAACTTATTTCAATTCTTCTTTTCTTTGGGTAATGTTATGAGTTCTGAGTGTGTAATCATGTGTCATTTAACATTTCATGAAGAATCATTGAAAAATTCTATCATTTCTCCAATGTTTCCATAACATTGCGATGTATTCCCAGATATATCTGAAATGTCCTATGCAATACTGATATATTTCCATATCCCATGGGTGCAACCCATGCATTGATACCGATACCGCGAACATTGGTGGGGCCCACACTCCAATGAGAACATTATTCATCCAAATTTGTCCAATCAGACCATTATTTGGTCCTAATCATTCATTTGGACACTTGATCTAGTCCAAATCCTCAATCAGATTGATCTGGACACTTGCTGAGGTGCGGATGTTCAATCTGCACCCTTGATGAGCCTGATAACTCTCATCACCCAGCAAAGGGATCCAACCTGGACCCAGATTGGATGATCAGACAGCCTGGAAGCATCAAGGCAGACATCATATGATGGTATGCAATTTTAGATTGAGGTCGCATTAAAAAAATGTACTGAGGCTGGCTCTATGTAATGGAATTTGCTTGCTGAGCAAGACTGCGAAAGAAAATAGCAACAATTAACACACCTTGCAGTACATGGTAACTTCGAAGCTATCCAATAAGTCGAGTATGTTAAATGTGTTAGGAGCATATATGGATAGTTTTAAAACTAAAAGGATGCAATAATTTGCAGAATTGGAGCTTTGAATCTTTGTTTAGGTTTTGCATATCAAGTTAAGTGTTATGATAATTAAATACCTCTTCCTTGGCATCCATGAGTTCAGAATCTCTCGTATTTAGCAGTTGGTTTTGTATTGACAACTCTAGTTCCAACTGACCTATAAAATAATAAGACCAAAAAGTGATGTTATTTCTAACATGAACAACTCATGCAATCAAATAACAGTCTCATTCAAAATTTCAAACATACTTCTCATTTTAGCTGCTTCAATCTCTAAGCGTAGACAGGTACTCTCAGATGCTTCTAGCTTAGATTTGAGTGCCTGATAGGCAGCATCCCAGATCTCTTTTTCTTTTTCCTGAATGCATTATAAATATCAAAGGGAATGCAAATTACATAAAAATAATAATTAGATGTGAAATCCAATACCTTATTCAAAAGAAGCATATATAAATATGTATAATTGACACAAATGGCCATTTAAAAATACACACACACACACACACACACACACACACACACACACACACACACACACACACACACACATATCAAATATGCATGGGCATTCAATGCAAAATGGCCACATATAGCTACTGAAGGTTTGTGGAATAAGTGAGGAAAGAGTAGCAGTTTATTGATTAAATGAAGATAATATCATGGAAAATCAGGGGGCTCGGCAATCCAGACCACAGGCATGTTTGGAAGGATATGTTTAAAAGGAGGAACTGTGATGCAATATCCCTACAGGAATCTAAATTGGAAGCAGTTACGGACAGGTATGTTAATGAATTATGGGGAATAGCTAACAAACAGTATTCTTTCTTTCCAGCTCAATTGCACTATGGTGAAGATGGTTTTAGCTGGGTATTGACAGTGGTTTATGGGCTAATTGATTCAAACAGGCAGGAAAGTCCTTGGACTGAACTTTCCTCCACAAATGGCAGATGAAAACCCATGGTGTGTGGCCAGGGATTTCAACAGGATCTGATTTGTATACGAGAAGTCAAGCATGAGAAAGTTTCCCACACCTGTGAAGTAATCCGCATATTTCCTTGCCAACAAGGTGATCGATTTACTTGGACCTCAATGATCTGCAAAATCCAGTCATGCACTAATTGTATAGATTCCTTGTCACCTCCTATAGAGAGGTTCACTGTTTAGATGATAAAATCTGTCCTTCCTAGACTGGCTACTGATTATGGTCAAATTTGCTTGGAATCATCTGGAATTTCATCCAGTCCCTTCCTTATCAGTTTCAGAATTGGTGGATCCAACAGGATAGATTTGTCGACCTGGTTGCGGACTGATAGAAAGAATGCGGAGTGGAAGGATGGGCAGGATGGGACAGGAAAGGAGTTACGAGTTCCGACAGGGAGAATTGATAGGAAAAAAAAAAAAAAAAGAAGAAGAAAAAGAAAAAAGGTGATTATTACGAGGCAAAAAGGGAAGAGAGGGAGACCCTAAAGCTTGAATATCAATCGATTTTGAAAAAAGAAGACGGGGCTTGGGGGAAAAAACCAGGAGCCTTGTGGCCAGAAGAGAGATGATGATTACAATTTGGGCAGGCCACCATATGAAGCCTGGGAAGTAGTGCTGGAGAGGTGAAGCCGTAACCCAGCTACATAGAAAAGCATCCTTCTCTCATTGGGTGGAAGATCACAATGATCAAAGATGTTTTATCGAACATTCCAATTTATCACTGCTCACTATTTAGATGCTTTGCCAAGGTTATGGCTAAGTAGAATCTATGCTGAAGAAATTACTTTGGAATAACTGGGATGATGGCAACAAGCATCATCTTGTGGTTTAAAAGATGTGTGTAAGCGAGTGAAATCTGGCAGTTTGGATACAAGGCTCATCCAGCATGTTAACACCACCTTACTCAGTAAATGGTGATGGAAACTGGGAAATGGTGAAATTCTGCTTTTGAAATATATTCTCTCACCAATGATTATCAGTGAATAATTGAGACTTTCTTTTTTTGGCAAGCTGATGAAATTTTATTAAGAGAACCCCCTTAAACAAAAACTAAGGCGGTTACAATCCAAGCAAAGAAAAAAGACTGCAAACATCCTCGGTTTACAAGCTGGAAACCCACTCCGCCACAGAGCCACCTCAACCTTCCTAACCAATTCTTCCACTCCTATTTTGAAAGCATCAGTTGTTCTGTTCAGTGTTTTAAATATCGATGATATCGGCCGATATATCCCACAATATATCTTGTATCCCACCTGTGTGATACAAAATGCGTAGGTAGTACCGATATATCCCACCTATTCGATCGATGAGAATTTTCGATTTTTGATCCATTTTTTTAATGTAAATCATGTTAAATCAATATCAAATGGTTACAAATCTATGATTCTTCATGGTTTCCATGAAAAATCATGGATTTGGAGCTTCAATGTTGAGATTTGGGGGAGAAGGGACAGGTTGCGAAAAATTGGGAAAAATCAAAATTTCTCAATTTCTCGCAAATCAGTTGCAATCTTTGTATCTAAACATAAAATCAAACATGTAACCTGCTATAGTGATTCTTCTTTTGCTTTTCAAGGTATTGTTTGTATTTCCATACGTGTTTTCTTACGTTTATAAATTATGTGAATAGACTTTAAATATACTTTCATCAGTTCAGTTGGAGAGTGCATGTATTAGGACCCCATACAAAGGAAACCCCTATTATGTGCACCTTTTTTTTTTTGGGTAATGTTTTGATTTCTAAGTGTGTATTAATTTCTTTTTCAACAATCTTTGAAGTTTCCTTGAAAAATTCGACCAATTTCCCAATGTTCCCATGTCTCCCAACAACAATGATACATTACGCAATACAACCGATATATCCCATGCGATAACCGATATGTATCTGTATCCCAAGGGTGCGATACATTACGCGATAACGATATTTAAAACATTGATTCTGCTTCCCCCAGATCACCTAAAGAACTACCTTCAGAACTAACTGTCAAATTGCCTAGACATCCTTTCCACTCCCACCACCATGCCAGGCCAACAAGAAATCTTCTATGGACTCCGACATCACCCAAAAGATGTTGAAGAGAATGAGAAAGGATTCACACATTTCAAGGAAGAGGGCAATGAATGAACAAGATATTTACCAACTCAGCATCATCCATGCACATCACACAAACATTGGGGAGAATCAAAGATCATCTTTGGACACTATCGATGGTGAAGACCCTCTTCCTTCCAACCAACCAAAGAAAGGGCATAACCTTTGCAGGCACCATAGTTGGGACATCAACAAAGCTGATCGCAGAAATAGATATGATCTTGAGAGCAATATCATAGTGAATTAACGAACAATATCAGGTACAGGGTAGGAATGGGGGACAAAGTGCACTTCTGGGAACATCAGTGGTCAAAGTCCCATATTTCATCCATTTCAATTGCTTTATGAAATTGTAGCTATCAAAGGAGGTTCAATGGATAGGTTTTATCAGCAGGTTACTCTTTGTCCCAGTTGTTTGCCCCTTTGGAAGAAAGTTACTTTCAGCATGCTGGTGTGGACAGGAGATGCTAGATCCTTGAATCTGACAGTACCTTCTCAGCACCATCAATGATTTGCTTCCCAAACAAAAAGGCACCTTGTGGTGCTGAGATTACTATTCCCAACACATTCTGAAGCTGAGTGGCTAGGATCTTGGCCAGAATTTTGTACAGGCTCCTGATAAGATAATTGGCCTAAGTCCTAGAGATTTTCCACACCTTCTTTTCTTTTTTCTTTTTAAATTAACACAATTAACAATGCCCCCATTTCTTTTGACACCCTTCCCAAGTTATGAAAATCCAAAATGAAATCTAATAGATCCCCCTTGAGAGATTCCCAAAAGACATGCAAAAGATATAGGAAAACTGTTTGGACTGGGAGCCTTATCGCTGCCCAATTCTAACACGGCTTTCTTGATTTCTTCCTCCAAGGGAAGCTCTAACTAATTAACCTCTGATTCATTGATCCATTCAAAGGGAAGTTTGTCTAGCTTCAGTCTCCTTCTGTGTTAGCAGTAAGAAGATTACTGTAGAATTCCACTACTGCCTTGCATACATCCCAAAAGACACGCAAAAGATATACGAAAACTGTTTGGACTGGGAGCCTTGTCGCTGCCCAATTCTAACAGGGCCTTCTTGATTTCTTCCTCTAAGGGAAGCCCTAACCAATTAGCCTCTGATTCATTGATCCATTCAAAGAGAAGATTGTCTTACTTCAGTCTCCTTCTGTGTTAGCAGTAAGAAGATTACTGTGAAATCCACTGCTGCCTTGCATACATCCTGCATATTGTCCACCCTGTCCCATTCAACACTACATATGAGATTTTGTCGTCTTTTCCTAGCATCAGCAATGTTATTGTAAAAACTTGTATCCTTATCGCCCTCTTTAAGCCATACAGCCCTTTATCACTGCCTCCATTTTATTTCCTCCTCGTGAACCTTTTGCTAATACACAAACTTGTGAGCATCTCAGGCTGCTTCTCCTACTCCGATAACTGCAGACATTTAGTGTCAAGAAAGTGAATTTCCTGAAGGATGTCCTGCTTTCTATTCTCCACTTCCAAAAAATGGTTCTTTCTCCATTCTTTGATGAGAACTTCCAACTATTTTAGTTTCCACATGAAACAGAACTCAGCTGACCCCTGCACCACTAGAGACACCCACCAACATTTCACCTTCTCTGCAAAGCCATCCTCTTCAAGTAACATCAGTTCAAGTCAAAATAGGATTCACTCCCATGCTTCCTCCTTGGTGTCTATAACCATTGGGCAATGATTGAGGTCAGATGTAGCAGACTTAGTTGCGAACTCCTGGACAATGATTTTCACATTCGCCTTAAATAGGAAAATGGTCTGGCCTTGACCAAACCAACCTGTCTTGGTAATTGATCCATGTGAAACAACAAGCCTCTAATGGCAAATCGATCATGCTAGTCCACCTAGTCGGAAAATTTGTCATATTGAAGAAATCAGCATGGAGACCATTGTCACATTCACCATATGAACATCCACCTGAAGGTGCTCCTATCTTTAAGCTCCACTGTCATTAAAAATTGAACTGATTGCCACCTCTATTTTCTACAAATACCATTCTTCCATCTCACTGCAATACCCTTGGCTGAACCAATGGCATCAAGGGCTGCCTATTCTGATTCATGACTTCTCCAGATCCTTCTTAACAGAGTTAGATTGAAATTCTGTAATTTTGTTTCTTGGAAGGCCGCCACCTGTGCTTTCTTCCTGCAGCAAGTTTCCCTGATCAGCACCCTCTTTTCCACAGACACCAGCCCGCAAGCATTCCATGCTAATATCTTAATGAGGAAACCGTCAATACCCCTTTCTCTCTGTCTTCATTACTCCTATTCACATCATGCTCTGGAAGCTGTCTTTTCTCAATCTTCTCTGCTTGCAGAGTCGAACTTGCCATGACATGCAATCATCCCATTCTTTGGCTCTTTTAACCTTTTGTATATACCTTATGTTGAACAGTGTTGAGATCATTTCCAGCTACCCCCTCCTCTTTGCATTAACCACAAGCCTGCAAGCACAGTGGTTCCTATCTTGCAGAGTCTCCTAATACGAATTCTCCCCACCTCTCTATATGGCTCCGTACACCTATCCCCCGACAGTAATTATGCAATGAAAGGAAGCAAATCCTCTGTCCGCATTCCCCTTGGACCCTCGATATAACTGTGTTTCATCATTTTGACCAGCGCCTATGCCAAAAGGATTATTACCTCAGTGGCAGCTGGATTTCCTGCACGCAAACTCCACCCGCTAAATATGGAGATTCTGTGAGGAAGAAGACAGGCTGTGGAGGAAAATTGTTGCAGCTAAATATGGGATTCAGGATTGTGGTTGGTTCGTTAAAGCTTCTTCCTTATACAGAGATTCAGGAGTCTGGAAAGCGATCATGGCTACCCAACACCTCATGTGTAGGGGTATATCCTTGAAAGTGGGAGGGGGTTCGTGCACTAGGTTTTGGGTCGATATATGGTGTGGTGCCCAGCAACTTCAGGTTTTGTTTCCTGTTATTGCTGCACTTGCTCCTAACAGATTCGTTCAAGTGGTCGATTACTATTCTTTGGTTGGGGATTCGATAATGTGGAACCCTCAATGCCGCAAAAACTTGTCCGATGTTGAGTTTGACGAGTATGTTGCATTATTGGCTCTCCTTCAGTTGGCTAAGTTGGAGAGGATGGAAAAAGATAGGGTTTCTTGGTCTGGTTCTACATCTGGGAAATTTTCGATTAGATCTCTCCATTCTCTCTCCTATGAGCCTTCTTCATCTACCTCAACACATCTGTTCCATCATTGGTTCTATGGGGCTCCTCCTAGGGTCGCATCCTTCGTTTGGTTAGTGGGTCGGAAAAGAATTCTTACTATCGGCAATCTCCAAAGAAGAGCGATGGTCGACTCTAATAAATGTCTGATGTGCATGGGTGATGAGGAATCGATCAACCATCATTTTATTCATTGCCCTCTTCCCAAGTCAATTTGGGACTATTTCTTTTCCTTGTTGCATGTAGATTGGGTAATGCCGAAAATAGTTGAAGAATTGTTATGGGCGTGGCATGGTGGTAGAATTGGTAAGGACCGTCAGATCTTATGGCAGTTTTTTGGGTCATTTGGGGTGCTAGGAACAGGCATTGCTTTCGGAATGTGTAAGCGGGGGTGTCTGAGGTGATTTCTAATGTCAAAAGGCTCGTGAAGGATTAGGCGGTCTATGTTGAGGCAACCTCAGTTGTCATTCATTTCTAGTTGCTTGTCTTTGCTTCTTGGGGCTTGTATTCTTTTCTCGCTTCGCAAGTTTTTGAATAAATTTTCAATTATCTCCCTCAAAAAAAAAAAAAAAAAACTCCACCCACTCGAGGTGGCCTAAGGCCCTTGCAATCATTGTAGTTTCCTGCAATCCTGCTCACCACCATCCGCTCTGACTGACTCAGGAGCTTTCCTCCTACCTTTTTAAGGCCCAATCTTGTTTAGAGATGCATAAAAAGGAACACTTCTAAATGTTGTCATCAACTGGACCCAGTGTTTTAAGTATCGACGATATCAGTCGATATATCCCACAATATATGTTGTATCCCACCTGTGCGATACGAAACACACAAGTAGTGGGATATATTCCACATGTTTGATGCGATGAGCATTTTTTATTTTTGATTCTTTTTTTCTGTAAATTATGTTAAATCAGCGTTAAATTGTTACAAAACCACACGGATTGGGAGCTTCAATTTCGAGATCTGTTTGAGATTTGGAGGAGATTGGCCGAGCTACGGAAAATTGAAAAAAAAAAATCAAAATTTTCCAATTTCTCGCAAATCTGTAATCTTTGTCAAACATGTATATAACCTGATCTAGTGATTCTTCTTTTGCTTTTGAATGTATTGCTTGTGTTTCCACACGTCTTCTTACATTTATATATTATATAAATAGACTTTGAATATACTTGCATCAATTCAGTTAAACAAAAAATAGATTAGGACCCCATACAAAGAAAACCTATTATGTGCACTTGTTTTTTGTAATGTTTTGATTTATAGGTGTGTATTGATGTCCTTTTTAACAATGACTGAAGTTTCATTGAAAAATTCGAGCAATTTTCCAGTGCTTCCCCATGTTTCTAACAACAACGATACAACCGATATATCCCATGCGATAACCAATACATATACATATCCCAAGCGTGCGATACGTAACGTGATACCAATATTTCGAACACTGACTACTGACTAGACCCCACTGGGGGGGGGGGGAGGGCGCACACTCTCATTAACCAAAAGGGATTGATTACCCATCTCCATCGCTAATGAAGTAGGGTTAATGATCTTACTCTTAAGTGTCTGTAAGTTTGAGAAAGGATGCTCCTCTCTCAAGATTTTGGATACAACGGTTGGTCGAGAGAATCAACGGACCCGATCCCTCAATTAAATTACTGCAATAACTTTCTAGCCCTGGGATTATAGAACGGGATAAGATATCATCATAGCTATCTCCTGTTTGATCACTAGCACGTGTTACCTATCCTCCCGACAAAAGCCAGTCGTCATTGAACCTTTTTACCCCAGGCTGCAGAGGACGTGATGGAGGCTGATTGAGGATGCCTCACCGTCTTGTCTCCTTTGTTTGGCTTCCAACATGTGGCCTGCCTACCCCCGTCGACTTATTACCCCCAAGACACCAAGCATTTATGCTCCACCTTCCCTTTTCCCACCTACACTGGAATCTGTGGCTGGTTGGCTGCTCACTTTCCCGTTTCTAGGATTTCGAATTAGAGGTCCTCGTGTCTCTTCTATCATCACTGAGACTTGGAAGACAAGCTCCCCAATCTGCATTTTAATGAAGTTGGAAAAAGGAAAACCTCCATGTGCGAACTGAACCCATTCCATTCTCAGGGAGATCTCATCAGTCTCCTCTATTGTGCCAACAACCTCTCCCAACGCCATCGGTATTTCTTTTCACCATGTTTCTACCAACCTGGAACCATCCCGCACTTTCAGTAAACTGTGTCCACTCCACCCAGGGCATAATATCAGCCATTGGACCATCTAGTGATATGGCTTTTCCTTCCTGTTATCTCGTTTTCTAATATGTGGTTGCAAGTTGCAACACCACCCACAGATTCCCGCCATCAAGAGATCACTAAGAACTCATGCAACACCAAGGCCTATCTTCGGCTAATCCATTTTTTTACTTCAGTGTTTGAGGCTCTGCATCTAAGACATATACCACATAGGTGTCTTCCATCCACTTTCAACAATTTTGAATCACTTCTTCCTCTATCAACATTGTGCAGCCCTTCCCAATTACCTCATTCTAAACCCAAGCTAGCATATTCGGTTTACCTCTGTCTCTTCTAATGAACTTGCTCGTGCCTTCAGTAGTTGTCTCCAACCACCATGTCTCTGAACAAATTTTCTTTCGATTCATTATCCAAACACTGGAATGGATTCTTTTGATCTATCTTCCCCCAAACATTGCTGCTTTATTCACCCCTGATCCAGTCTTTCTCGGAAAAGTTTGATGTTGCACCCTTCCAGTTTGGTTTTGTTTCCTGTTTCCCTTCGATTTACGCCTGATTTTTGTCAGGTCATACTTTGCCATGCTTACCTTCAGTCTCCTCCCTCTGGACAAATTTCAATTCATCCTATGGATTGTTGACTCTGGCTCTTCCTTCTTGCCAAGTCTGAGAAAGGCGAACCCCTAACGAACCCAGTCTTCTTATCAACTGGAATGAAATCCTCCAATGTTCCCAACTGCCCCAAATCATTTACGGAACCCAAAAACATTCCGAGTTTTTGAGAAGTTCTCAATGATTGTCGGTTCCTATTTTGATTTTGCTGATAGTTCACTTTCATCTAAGCCTCCTCTTTCTCTGCCATTTTGATAAATCTTTGCTGAAGATGGAGGGAGAAAGGGAGCCCGAAGAAGATGGATTAAGTGATCGAAAGCCCATGTCTCAATCCAAATATCCATGTGTCTAACCATTCTCTTCTAAGTGATTGACTAATTTGAAAGGAAGACTAACTATAACTTTTCCCTGGATTACCAGAAAAAACTCCTATGAGATTCTCTCACAATCCTCATTGTCCTCCAACTACAAGACAAATTCGAGGAAGAAGATATGGGTAGGAGGATAATGAGGAAAAGGGTAAGGCAATATTTTCTTTAAACCTTTGATCATAAGTTGTGGCCAATATTTGCTTTAAACCTTTTTATCATAATTTTCCTCGATGAATTGATTTACAATGATCATACTATCCAGCCTGTGGGCTTTAAGATTTTAAAATCGCACTGATCGGGTTATACTTCATCATCACTCACCTGCAAAATAATAGTTAAAAGAATTTTCTGTTTTTGTACCATGGCTCACCCACAGTGGAATTCTGTAGGATGATGGTTCTGCACACACTTGCACAGCCCGCCCCTTTCACATGTTAGACTGGATTAATGTGAACTAATTCATCTGGAATGGCTGGCACATGAAATATGCTACATTTGAATATAGAAGATACCATGCATGTTATTTAGATAACTGTAAGCATTTTAACATATGCAAACATAATAGCTCCATAATCCTAATTGAGGATGGACAGTTTCTGTCAAAATGATGATAAACATTTGAACAAGCATCTATTGAGCCAGTACGGTCATAAAGTCCCAAAGTTTAGAAGTCCTCGTCATTATCCCACTTGAACAAAATAATGAAGTCCAACAGATAAGAGAGGTCATGATTTTTGTTCCCCATTGACGTACAGAAGCAAATGATATGCACATACTCCAACACTCCAACAAAAGTAAATCTCACATGTTCTTGTTTGAGATGAACAATTTCTCCTTTTGCTTCCTCTATTGCAGCTCCAAGCCGTACTGCTTCACCAGTTGAAGCTGCATCAAGCTCTGCATATTCAGACTCTTTTTCGGCAATTTGAACCTGTGAAAGAATAGATACATACTAAGCAACAATGTAACTTGGAAGTTCGTGTAGTACTCAGCAATGCTCCGCTACCCACTACTTTTAAATGGTAAGAATACTTTAATTAGCACCACTTAAAAGAGAGGACAACAGCATGAACAAATGCCTAAAAGGGATCCAGCAACAATCATAGGAAGTTAAAAACCGGCCATTGAACATTTGTATTACATGCATGACAAGGAATAAACACCACACAAAAGGAACCACATATACAACATTGCCCTTTACAGATGTAAATTTTATCATATTTCCAAATAACTGCAAAAACTGCTGCAAAAATGATAAATGAGTTTTGTGATATTTGGTGTACAACTGAACTGATTTAAAATATGGCTTCTATTCTAACTCACTAAAATATTACTGAATTTGGTCCCAAGTTATTAATTTTGGTACTTCTGCAGTCTGGACCAGCTAAATGTTTGGGATGCAAAATCACCAGTCTTGTCCCCTCTATTTGGTGCCAGTTTCTTTCAGATGCAAGATGATGATGATGATAAAGATACACAATTTGAGCATGATAGTCGTATAACTGTACCACAACGCCATAAATGAATAAACATACAGCAACACAAGTCACTTGCAAAGATGAAAATGCAGAAAATTTATACACACACACACACACACACACACACACACACACACACACAATTCTTTCCCATTTTCTATCTTTGCCGGCAACTAAATACAACATAATCAAGAAACTAACACAATAGCGAATCATACTTGCAAAGATGATATGGTTTCAGCTGCTTTGCTTCTGTCTGATAATGCATCAGCAAGTTGGGCTTCTAAGCTTTCTAAATGCTGAAAGAAAACATAAGGGAGAAGAAATAAATAAGTAATTTCTCTGATGCGCTGAAAACATACGGCCTTAAAAAATAAATAAATAAAATTAAAAAAATTAAAAAAAGGAGGAAAAAAGAAAAGAATACAAAAAAAGAAAAAGAAAAAGAAACTTTAACTAGTTAAATAAAATGGATGCTGCACTGAACTTTACCTTCTGGTGTTTGGCAGAAAGCTCAGAGATTGAAGCTTGCCTTTTCTCATCCATAGATTGCAGTAAGCCTTGCATGTCTTCTAACCTCTGTGAATATGTGAGAAAATCTATGAAATGAGAGGAAAAAAAAAAAAATCTTACTCTCTAGTACTAAAATATTAAAGAGAGCAATGTCAATGCAAAAAAGTGGTTAAATATTTAAGAGAACAAGAAAGAAATAGCATACTAATCGGACAATTTAGTAACCAATCACCATTGTATTTATGTTTCAGACCTTTTAAGATAACATAAGCAAAGACAATTTATTAACCAATCACCAATGTTGCCGTAGTTTCCCACCCCCCCCCCCCCCCCCCCCCAAAACACACACATGGCACCACCATATGCAAAAATACTTTAACATTCATTATAGCAAGCTGCTTCATGAAGTCAATGGAAAGCACATCGCCTAGTATTCCGGAGCTACGACGCAATTTGCAAGGAAGAATTCCTAATTGACACTTTTTGATAGAAGTTAACCGTACTCTTGCATTACAACAAATGAAGATGAACCAAATTCATATTAAGACGCACTAGCAACTCTAGATTCTGAAAACTGGATTAATGCAATGGATGGGGAAATTTATTCAATGATTAAAAAAATCATGTTTGGAAGCTAGTTGACCTTCAACTTGGTCGTACAACAATTGCAAATAAGTGAGTAATCAAAACAAAAGAAAAGCAAATGGTTCGAATGATAAATATAAATCTCGTTTGGTGGCAAAGGGTTTCATGCAAGAAGGTGTCCATTATTGATAAACTCTCCCCAATGGCTAGGTTTACATCAATTCGAATGATTTTACATATGGTGGCGTACCTGGACTTAGAAATCTACCAGATGGATGTAAAGACAACATTCTTGAATAGAGACTTATATGAAGATATTTATATGCAAAAACTCATAGGATATGTTGAGAAAGCTCTGGCAAACAAGTTCTACAAACTTTTGAACTATGTCTATGGGTTGAAACAATCATCTAGGCAATATTACATGAAATTTCATGAAGCCATCACTTCTTTTGGATTCTCTATGTATGAAGAAGACCACTATGTCTATGTGAAGCAATCTGGGAGGCATTTTCTAATATCATCCTTATATATTGATGATATTTTATTAGTTGGTAACAATATGGGAATACTATTCTCGACCAAGGAATAGCTAGCTATCTTCGATTTTTGAGATGAAAGATCTTGTAGAAGCGAACTTTATAATAGGATTGAAAATCACAAGAGATCGTTCGAAGAATTCTTTGTGCTTGTCGCAGGCATCTTATATCAAGAAAATTTTAGAACGATTCAAAATGCACAATTCAAACCAATTAAAATTTCAATGGACAAATATTCTAAATTAAATAGAACTATGTGTCCTCAGTCTGATATTGAGAAGCAGTCTATGCCATTTGTACCATATACTAGTGCAAGGTAGCCTCATGTATGTTATGCTTTGTACCAGGCCAGATATGTGTTATGCAGTAAGTATTGTGAGTCAATATCAAAGTAATCCAGGACAAGCATGCTAGCAAATAGTCAAAAGAATTTTCCACTATCTTCGATGAATGAAAGTTTACATGCTATGTTATCAAGGCACTAAGCTAAAAGTGCAGGCTTATTTTAATGCATCTTAAGTAGTTGATAAAGATGAAAGCAAGTCTAATTCAAGTTATTTGTTTATGTTGAATGGAGGAGGTACTTCATGGAGCAGCAAGAAACAATTTCCGACCACACTTTCGACCATGGAAGCTGAATATATCGCATGTTGTGCGACAGTCTAAGAAGGCATGTGGATTATGAGATTTTTAAAAACCTTAGGTGTTCTTGCTACTAAAGGCCCTCTCCTGATAAAGACGGATAACATGTTGGTTGTTGATCTCGCAAAAGATCCAAAGCACCGCAAGAAATCCAAGCACATAGAAATTAAGTATCACTACGTTAGAGATTAGATGAGAGGTGAGCAAGTTGTACTAGAGTATATTCCCACAAGAGAGATGTTAGTTGATCCCATGATAAAAACCAATTGCTAGAGATATATTTGAAATACATGTCTGGCAAATGGGACTGAGGAAAGTTTGATGTATTTTGTGAAAGTGGGAATGTTATAATTTATAGTAAATTCTTTTATTGTTGTATTCCCCACTGGTTATGATGGTAGAGACTCTATTGTGCAGTATTTTAAAACCTGTATATAAGTGTTGGAATAGAGTCCATGTACTCCTACGAGTGGGTGATGTAAATTATTAATGTATCAGAATGTGTGTTATAGAATAAGTTTTCACACAATAACTGAATATTCATGCGCAATCAATTTTTCTAGGCTTCAAAGATCATCAGTGGTGGTCTGGTGGACCGTGTATTGGTCATTTGTTTATTTTTCGCGGGTAGGTTGGTGTTCCCCACTCGCACAAGAATTGACCACCGCTAACATGCACGTGAAAGGGATGTTCAAGATGAGGAATCATGTTGATGTGCAAACCCCTTCTATAGTGATATAGAAGATGAGGAAGTGCGAGTTAAGGGGCGACCGCCTCCAGTCACAACTATATATGTATTATTGGAGTCCTAGCGTGCTAGACATGTTTAAATATATTTCCCACGAGTTAGTCCTCATTAGCCAATGTCACCAAAAACTAGATAGCTTTGAGTGACTTCGGAGTCAAATGACATTCACAGTAGTGGCGAGGTTAAGAGTTGTTGAGCCATCACTTCCACATTTTAGGCGAGATCTCTATTTGATGAGGTTAGCAGTTGCTAAGCCAAAACTAACGCGCTTTAAGCAAGACCTGTGTATTGTAGAACCGACGTATGCCGAGTATTGTGCATTTTGTGGCGTGGGTGAGCGACCACGTGCTCAGAGTGTTGAGTTGGACACCGCTCTAGGACCCATTTACCTACTTGTGCCTGACTCAGTTTGATCAGTTCATTGTGCAAGCAGGCTGATCTTGTAGGTGACCCTCGTGCCTTCATCTACCCACCTTTGCATATAGGAGGATGAGATTGAGAGTCGCTACTTTAGCATACGGTACAATAGTCCTAATTGATTCAGCCTAGGATGTACTGCTAGGAAAGTGATTTGGTCGATTCTGAATTGTGTAGTTGCATAGGAAAGACCCCTTTGGCAGCTACACCAAGTTCTTAAGAACATGATTAAGCATTTTGAGACATCTGCCTCGGCATTGTCAAGTTTTATGGGATGATGATTTGCAAACTGTTTTCAAAAAATTATATATGCAAATAATTAATTATTTTTAAAAAAAATTTGAAGAACGCTTGCAAAAGCATTTGCGATTTGAACTCGATAAAAGGATATGTGTGTATGCTAGCAGACCGATCCTAGATCAAGAGTGGTTTTTATCTGGTGTGGTCATGCGGGTCTAGGGCAGGCCCTGGAGAGCTTGGAAGGTTGTGCGCTAGTGAGGTGGTCACTTAGCATACAGACAACTGTGTATAAAGACATTGGAATCCTAGTTGGTCATACCTCCTTGATTCTTGCTCCTTGTATATATGATCTCAATTAGTCCCATTAGAATGGGTCGTCTAACATTGTGTTCCCCACTATGGGGTTGAGTGGGAGATTATGGAAGCATGCACATAAACCACGTGTAGGCACATGTCGGCAAGGGGGCTGGAGCCGTGCATGCTAACCAATATGCTAGCATGTGTCATCCAGGAGACTAGTGTTGTGCATACTCATCATGTGTACTAGCACATGTCAACAGGGGCAACCACTAGTGGGACCCCCTTAGCACATGCAAGCAGCCAGGTTTGTCAACCCATCCACACTTGGCCTTTAGTGGACCATTGCATGTGAACCACCACCTCTCCATTTCTCCTATTTAAGGACAAGGAGAGGGAGTTGATACACACATCAACATAGAGAGAGAGAGAGGGGAGACAGGAGAGGGAAAAAGAGAAAAGAAGTTAGAGAAAGAAGACAGAGAGAGAGAGAGGAGAGGACAGAAGGTGTGGGTGGTGTATGTGCATCGGTAAAAATAAATAAATAAATAAATAAGAAAAAAAGGGACTAGTCTTCCAATTTGCTTGAGGACGCATATATCTGCATACCATCATTGTCGTCGTCGAATCAAGTAAATTGGGTTATCTTCTCGTTGAGTAGTTGATTTGAGTGGCCGCCGGTTTCCATGTTACGGCTCCCCAATTCGGTCATGTGATCTGCAATTATAATAATAATATAACATGCCACACTGTCCACATGCACCCAACACATCTTTACCTTAAATTTTCGATTGTTGGATGCAATCTCTTTTATTAGAAAAGTATAACTAAATGCTTTCAAATATGACATTGTTTAGTGGATGTTTGTTTTACCATAAGGGTAAAAGAAGAACTACACCCGTATTTGGAGTCTTTAATCAAATGACTCCAAAAGTGGATTGGGGGCGTGGTTCCAATGTTTAAATTGTTGAATAAGTGTAAATATAAAAATTCATGCTTAGTGGGCTTGTCTGGCATTGCATGCTCTAGACCTGAAACTATTTGCAAATTCCCCTTTGTGGGGAGCGCATGACAGTTGGGCTAATTTGCAGGTTTACTCCATGAGGCATGATTTTGTCGACGAGTGGTGTTTATAAACATTTATAGGTTAGCTCCTTGCTATTATGTGTAGCCAACCACTTGAGCATATCCCTTCCACTTTTGGCCTAGTGGTGGCACATCTGTGCACAATCATGCACAGTGGACTTGTCTAACATTAGCACGCTTTGGATCCTAGTTGTTAGTAAATTCCCCTACATGGGTAGCATGTAATAGTTGGGCTAACATACATGCAGAAGATGATCATGTTGGGATGTATGCAGTGTTCAACAAACATGGATCGGTGGGCTCCTTGCTATTCTATGCAACCAACTGACCACTCGGCATGAACCTCCATGTGTGTGTGTGACACATTATTCATGCCAATTGCCCCTCCATGACCCGACTTCACACCATTGCCCTTTAACGTGTGCATTTAATAAAGCCATTTATAAAAACCTTTGGCAATCTATCTACCCTTTAAAAGCCAACTATATGAGGATTGTTTTAGGCTAAAGTAGTAAGAACCATGACTACTATAGTAAAAACCCGTGCATGTGGAAACACTAAACTCCAATGAATTGATTTGGATCGTCCATTCACATTCTATATGGGGTGCCAAAGCATACAGATCAAATGATCCCATCCATCCAATATTTTAAGTAGTTGAAAATTTATTAAAGAAAAAGAAAGAAAGATACAATTATTAGAGACAATCAAGAAGCCAATCAAGAGTGAGCCCCTCATCACTCCCTCTTGCATAAGAGAATCAGCTATCTCACTGCATCCCTCAAAACATTATACTCTTTCTAAACTGGCAACATTTGAGCATACAACTTTTCAATTTGAAGAAAGAGCTTTAATTTCTGAAATGGCAAATTTTAATTTCCACTAAACTAGAATCATGGTAGAAGAGCACTTAATGGTATTGTGGGAGTCTCCTTCGTTGACTAAACAACCAAAGAAAGAATTTAGAGTAAATACACAATTCCTCACTGAGAGCAAGATTTTCAATCTCATTGGGCCCACATAACCACATAGATCGAAGAAGACCACCAAGTCATCACCCATGTCATTCCCAATGCACCACCTGTAGGCTATACAAGAAGGGCCTTAGTTGCCAATAGAGCCTCCATCAAAATTAAGCTTGAGGTGGCCAACCAAAGGTGGCTTCTTTTGAGGTTCACAATCACTTGGTCTTTCACTACCAACTATTGCCTTTCAACCCTCTAATGTTGGTTCTGGAGGCATCCTAAAATTCAGTTTCCCTGATGCTAATGAACAAGAACACTATACACTTCTCGATAACTCTTGGGCTCCATCTTATTGTCTAATATCCTTCCACTTCTTTCCTTGGGATTGTGAATGGCATCATTTTCCGAGATAAATTGCCTATAGTACCAAAGGTCCTGCCACCCAATGGCTAATTAATTCCCCAAAGAGCCATTAAGGGTCCACTTGATTCAAAAAGAGAATAGAAGTGATTCCACATCTCACTAGGCTCCTAAAACTGTCCGTTATCTCTCTAAAAATGGTGGTGACTCTTCAACTAGACACATGACATGGTTGTGTGACAATCTAGATTGTCTAGATAACTGACCCAATTATGGATGGAGCTTAAACTTAAAAAATTACTTTGAAGATGATGATAACCATCGATGTTTGCCCTTGGGGCTTGGATCACAAATTATTTACTTTTAACCATCCATTTAATAGCTATCAATTGGATAGTTTAATAAGTGTGATTTTTCGTATATGGCCCACGCACAGCGTGCCCCACAATTTGGAAGGTCTGGAAGCCATATGTGAGTGCCACATTGGAGGAGGATGAATCTCCACCATTTTGAAAATAGTGGTGAACTACATGGGGGCCTACCCACATAAATTTTGATGACAGAAAGCCACGCATGGGATGGCTAGAGAAAAGAGAATGGATGGGTAATAATTAATGGAGGTGAAATGGTAGAGAAGGTAGGAACGAAATCTATTAGAGCCATTTCTCCATAACATAGATGTTAAGGTTACATATAAATGAGGACCTTCCATATAATTTCCCATATTACGATTAACTTGTGATTCAGAATATACATACACAAGATGATTAATGCATCTAATAATTCAGAATAAAAGCAATAACAGCAAACACAATGTGTTTTAAAGCCAACCAAGATATGTGTAGGATTGTAATCCTTGTATGATGATCATCATTTTTAGAATACGGGCCGCACAAGACTAGGCCCACCAAATGATGCTTCGAATTGATAAGCCACTCTGCCACGTGTGTTGTGCACAAACAGTCATTATTCCAAATATCAACAATATTATCGATAATATTGTTGATATTATCGGGTTATCGCCAATCGTTAGGTCAACAATACCAAAACTACCGGAAGTTTAAAATTTTCCAAATATCGCAGCTATTTTCGATTATATTGGATTGTCGATATTATCGATACCACCAATATTTTGAGAAGAATACTTATAAAAGTTTCCCAGTATGGGTGGTGTGAAACGGAACCAGCCATTGATCAATATGATCATCAACGGTAGGCCATCTACAGGGCCATCATGCAATGCATGATGCTCAGGCCAAGTGTGGGGACCCCTCAATAAAAGGCATGGAGAAGAGTAGTGGAGATGGGGGGAGGAAGGAAGGAGTGGAGAGAGAGAGAGAGAGAGAGAGAGAGAGAGATTGCAAACGTAATAGAGTTGGTTACTTGCTAGCAGACCCTAGCCTCCTCTTTCTTATTTATAGAATCAATGCCATGTACATAATGTGTGAGGGGTCTTGGGCCCTTCCATATAGGTTGTGCCCTAGCCAATCTACAACTTATTCAACTTTATCGTAATTCCTATTCAACTCAGTGCATAATCTATTTAATTCGGTCTAGATACACTCCCCCTCAAGCAGGAGCATCCTATACTGATGCAGGACATGAAATTCAAATATGATGTGCGAGATTTCAAGCTTAAGATTACGTTAGTTCAGAAACAATTACACAAATTCCATATCCCACATGAAAGTCTAAAAATTCAAGCTAAGGGAATCAGTGCGGGTCCAGGCCTACACATGATAGGGTTGGATCAATAAAAATTATGAACCAAACGATGCTTAATCATCCACACATGCATAGTAATCAATCCCTAATCCAAGAGATTCGGAAATTTTAATTCAGGAAACCCTAGGGTAAGAAAAGGGGCATAAAATTGGAGATTTGAGTAATTTAGGGTTAGGTTTAGGGATTTTGGGTGAAAGCGGAGTGAAAAAGAGGAAAGAGACAAACCAATGAAGTACCACACGCGTGGACAACAATAATGGCCCAGACGCTCGTGCGCGTGATCCCAACGGCACGTGTGTGGGGCCCACTATTCAGAAAAGGGCCACCTTGGCCCTAATCGGCCAGGGATGGACTCCAAAACTCCCAAATCTTAGCTAGATCCGATGTACAGTTTCGGCGTGGTACTCCGCCAAAGTTTTAACCCTCCTGTAGGGCCATATTCTGAAATTCTGCTGTGGGGAGGAGGATTGCTGCAATTGATGATTGATTCGAAGTGTAGATGATGGGGTGAGATAAGAAGAAGGGATGGTAGAAGATGGGTAGTAGAGATGGCTATGGATGAGGACAAATCGGGATAGATGTAGCTTCGCACCACGGTAATTAACCCTTCGATGAAGGAAGGGCTTCACACCCAATTAGGCTTAACAACTCGGAGAGTAAGAAAATGCAGAATTTTTATTAATCTTCAATGAATCAAAACAGCTACAAGGGATGTCTATTTATAGGAAGAAAACCCTATACCCTAAAACTCACGCCATGTGCGCAACCTATTACTTGGTGATGAAGTAAACTAAAATAAAAATCAAACAAAAAAATCTAAAGCGTTCATGATGTTCTAAATAATAACAATAAGCAAAACCTAAAATATGAAATCAATCCGCCTAGTGGGTCATGATCATGAGATCCCATGATGGGCTTTTCTTGACTAACGGGCCCACTCGTTTGAATCAAAACTTCGTCTTCTAGCTAGGAGGCCCTCCCTAAACGTCATTATCGATCCAGATCAATGGGCAGCCCTCCTTCTGGCGTACAAGCGTAGGGAGGGTGGTGTGCGTGCACATGTGGACAGCGTGCGCCGGATGTCCCCATCATATACTAATGATGCCCAGCTTACAACACAGGCTAGCATAATCTAATCTAACCTAATAAAGAAATACATTAACATCCTCCCTTAAAAAGGTGCTCTGGAAAAAGGGAACTTAAGTCTAAAGAGGCACACGGTGTTTCAAATAGTGCCCGTAGCGTAGCGTGGCCGTAACGTTACATAGCGTCCCATATAGCGTAAATCCCCTGTAGCGTACGCTACAGCTACGTAGCGTGTAGCATCCGTAGCGTAAGCTACAATGTATTTTTTTTACTATTTTATTTTTTATTATTTTTTTCACATTTTCTTTGTTTCTAATGTTGATGAATGTGACACTTGTATTATACTTGATACTTTTAACCTGTGGGATTTTTATTTCTCTTCATAATTATGACTTGTGGTTTCAATTAGACATTATTAATTAAAGTGGTTTGCTTAAAAAGTTGTTGATGCGATAATTATTTGATTTGGCTTATACATGTGGATTGGCTTTTGATAAATGATAACTAATAACTTTTTTTAACATGCTTATAATTGATAAAATGAATCATCTTTTAGGCATTTTTATATTTTTTTTCCTTTTTTTTCACTATTTATTATATTTGTCCTATTTTTAAATTAAAAAATAGAAGTATCATTCAGCTTACGCTACACGCTATGTATTTATGCTACACGCTATAGAGGGCTGAGCGCTACGCATCACCCTACCGCTATTTAAAACACTAGAGGCACATAAAACATTTATTCAAAAGCAGGAAAGAGAAGATAACGCAATGATAGAGATGAGTAGCACGGGCTGTGACAAGAGGCAATCAAAGTGGCAAGCAAGCAGATGAGTAGTGAAGGCGACAAGAAGGTATATAATTTTTGGCGAGCAGGCACTTATGCTACTTAAGTGATGTGAGCCACTAGACCAACCATCCAACAAAAATAAGACTGGACCAACTATCCAGTAAAAAAATGAGTTCGAGCTAGCTGCTCTATATAAATACTAGTCACATCATGGTAAAAGAAAAAATATATCTATGTCATCAAAGGAGGTAGGAGCAAGCTCATATCAAACAACATTGAGTGATACAAACAATAAGGCATCGAGGTGGGCCACAATAGCAATGGTCCGATCCACACTATCCAGCAACAAGCATAATCGACCAATAATAGGTCCAACATTATAATTACCAAGAGGCTCATAACAACTTGAGCCCACATTCAAGATCCAGGCCCACGACGAATGAATCTGGGCCAATGAGGGAGGAAAGAAAGGAAGGAGTTTTTGTTATCGGTATTTTAAAGAAGTTTTTTCAAAATTTTCAGTTTTATTCTATTATTTTGTAGTTTTTTATCATATTTAGATTCGGGTTTGGATTGAGAATAAGAAGAAGAAGAAGAGGAAAAAGAAGCATTTCATTATTTCACTTTTTCTACTATTCTCTTTTTCTTCTCTTTTTATTTTTTTATTTTTTTATTTATTATTATTTTGCAGATTTAGATTCAAACTCAGATAAGAAGAAGGAAGAGGAGGAGGAGGAGCTTCTTCTTCTTTTTTTCTTTTTATGATTATTCTCCATTTTTTTAGATTCATATCCATATTCAAATTAAAAAGAAGAAAAGTTAGTAATAGGATTTCTTTTATTTTTTTTCTAATTATTCAATGTATGTTTTCAAAAGAAGGAAGAAAAGGGTTAGCATTGCAATGCATAATTGCAAATACCTTTTTTCTCTTTTGTATGTTTTTTAGGTATTTTTATAACTTTCCATATTTAATATTTATTAATTCGTTCAAATAATACATTTTTTGACCCATCTGGTGGACCCACCGAGTCCCAGGTTGGCCCGGACTTGGTGACTGACTATAAGTCCCAAGCTAAGTCCTAGTTGGTAAAATGTGGTCTTAGCCTCCAATCAATCAAAACTTGCTGCTCAATTTGGACAGTTGCATGGTTTTCATTTTGATCATTTGTCAATCAATCAACCTGTTAAGAAACAAATTCAGTGTAATTTTTTGTTTACGCTCCATCTAAAATGGACACCACGAGTTGAACAGTATAATTTAATGTACCCGTGTTTTCTTACTTTTAGAATAAAGCTCTGAGGCATACTATAGACAATGGAGTCACTGCTGCAAAACATCTATCCATCGTCAATGATGACAACATTCACACTTCCCCCTTTCAGATTTTGACCGGTTACTCGGACCTGACAATGTCCAGGGCTGGTACTTTAAGTGTTAGTACTCAGATACAAACATAGATGGACTTGAGATACACCCATTAGGAGGTCCGGGCATGGGCATAGCCAGACCTATCCAACCCTGACCAATTGACAGCCATAGTTGTACTAAAGAGATCCCTGATCTATTTAAGCTAGCCCCCAACTTGCTTCTCACTTTCCAAACCTCCATCCATTTAATGTTTCAAAAGCCAGGTTCATTTATAACATGTTCAATCATCAATCTGAACACATCCATTCAATAGACCCCCACCTTGAATTGCTTATGGTTCTCAGTTCTCACGAACTAGTTTGGAAGATGACTCCAACCAAGGTTACCCAGATTGCAGGTCGCTACGGTATGTGGTAAAGGAAGGGGTAGGCAGTATGCTTCTTCCTCCAATACATGGTATGCTAGAGGTAGGATCATGTGGGTCACTATAATACATGCACTAAGTGTATGCAATATACTTTTATAATCAAATTCATATTGCAATTTATATATGAAATGATGAATGTTGTTCTTATAATCATATGCATGCAACCGAATAAATAGAAGTATAAATCTTTGCATTGTCGATATGCATTTGGATGACAACTTAATCAATAGTAAGATTATAGAAACATAATTTCGGGTCAATAAAAATAGTGATCCAGATCGCAAGAGACCTGTGATCCGGATCACATGATTTGGAAAGGAAATGTTTGCAGTTAGGTTATTTAGGTGACAATAACTCCAACCACCCACTTCGTTTCCATGGAAGATGAACAGGTGCAAAATATGATGTCAACATTTGGACAGACAGGAGAAACCGATTGACATGATTTTTGCATAGAGGCCCTTAGGAATCGGTTAAGTAGATTGATTGCATGGAGTGACTCTCTCCATGTACCAAATGCAAGGCTAGTATAGCAAGCTTTCCTATCCCATTAACATGGAGAATGGGTGTCATATATACACACACACGCGCGCATATACACACCAAGCATGTCTAAATTGCAGAAGAACCACTTTCAACTAGGAGAAAACTTATCTCAGCAATGACATTTATGTAAAAGAGCAATGGCAGTTATGAAGATGATTACCATGTAAAAGATCAAACAGAAAAACTAATTTACTTAGGGGAAAGGAGTTTCAATAACATAAACAGTGTTACAAGCAAGGTGTGCCATAACGGCCGTCACGGGGCCATATCAGCCGTTACATAACGGTAAGGGTGCCAACCGTTATGCGTTATAGGGACGTAGAGGCCATAACGGCCGTTATGGAGAAAAAAGGCCCGTATCAGCCCCAGTTCGACCGTTACAGGGCCAATACATGTTTTTTTTTTTTTTTTTCATTTTCACACACACACACACACACACACACACAGAGACCCTATCTTAACGGTAATGGTGGTGGTTGTATAGCACACCTTGGTTACAACTTACAAGGAACTTCAACTATCGGCTTATACAAGGCTATCATGTAAGCAAAGGTTTCATAGAGTCCAAACCTGATCTTTCTCAAAAATTGTATGCTGCAATCCCTCGAGGGCATTCTCTTTAGCTTCTAATGAGTGGCGCATCTCATCTACGCTCTCTCGAAGTCTGGAAGTGGTTGACATTATTAGAATAATGAAAGAAGATGGCAATCCAGAGATGGCAAAACAACTGAAATAATTTAAAATTGTGATATTCTGGCTTAGATATTGTCAAGGTATCACCATAGCCAGGCATGGCCTTTATGCAAAAGGCTGTGATATCCCCTTCATATAAAATTTATTTAAACTCTCAAAGATTAGCTGAGTGTCAGAATTTGCAAACTTGATACAAACCTGCTCGTTGCATGTGGTGAGGATCTGTGTTTTCGACTAGGCTCATTTTTGGAGTGTTTGTTCATCGCTATGAGTGTGACCTGATGAACGGGTTAGATGGGATATAGATACCAGTGTGGGGCCCTACACACAAACCTATGTTTGGCAACCTCCCCTTGTTGCTCCCTACGGTGTGGCCCACCTATGTTGTGATCGGGTTGATTTATTTATTTATTTTTATTTTTTTTAATTCCAAAATGCCTAACAATGAGGGGCACACCTAATGGGAGGAGTGGATTTTACGCACAAAATATAGTGGGACCCACATGGTTCTCAGTCAACAAAAGTTAACCCGCCTTCCCTACCTACACACGTTTTTTTTTAAACATTGACAATTTTATAATTAAAAGGACACAGCAAAAAGAATACAACGAGACAAGGAATAGAAAAGGAAAACATAAAACTTTAGCCAACTATCGGAAACTAAGCAATAACCCTTGACGAAATTTCCCACTCCATTACATGCAGTTTAGCCCTATTGAAGACCTTGAATACTCTCCCCACCTGATTCCTGAAGCAACGATTGTTCCTTTCTAGCCAAAGGAACCATATCCCTGCTACTAAAGAAAGATGCCAAACTTTTTTCCCAATACCACCACCATGCCACTTCAAGAAAAATTGATCAATGGACCTCAACATGACCAAAATTGATCCAAACAACTTGAAAAAAGCAATTCCACAACCTATTTGCGAACGAACAATGAATAAAAAGGTGATCCACCAATTCCTCATCATGATGACACATTTTTTTTTACAAGTAATAAAATGATTTTATTAAAAAACAGCTTGAAAAACAAGCTAAAGAAAAAAAACAAGGGCCACAACAACTAGCTAAACTGAAGAAAAGAACGTGCAACCGAAGAATCCACTTTAGAAGATGAGATTGCCCATTCCAAAATATCCCTCTTGATTTTCCAAATGACCTCTTCCCACGGGCTTTATTTGTTGTGGAAACATCTAGCATTACACTCCCCCAAAATGTTCCAAAGAACAGCTAATAAAGGCAACCGCCAGATGATCCGATTAAGTGTAGGAAGCTGCATAGCATACCACATACTAAACAGATAATGAAATGATGATAGCATCACCGAGGCTGAACCAAAGACCTTGAAAAACTGAGACCAAATTTGGTGGGCGAAATCGCAATGAATAAATAGATGGTCAATGGTCTCTGCGTCTCTCATGCACATAAGACAGACATTTGGGACGATCATGGCCCTTTTTCTGAAGATTTTCAATTGTGAGTATGTGCTTTCGACTCACTAACCATGCAAAGGAAGCCACCTTGGGTGGAGCCCCATAAGACCAAAAGGCAAAAAAGATAACACCCCTGCTCGCATTCAATGAAGGACGAATCAATTGGTAGAGGGATTTAACTGAAAACTTCCCAAAAGGGGAGACACTCCATGTCATGCTATCCAGGGAGGATGGGGATGGGGAGACGTGTAATCACAACATAAGACTTACGAAGTCATCCTCCTCAACGTCATTTAGAGCCCAAAGACACGGAAGGCACCAAACCCTGCCCCCCGCCACGGTAGAGAAGCAACTAACCACCACTGTATTCTTGTTTGGAGATAAGCTCGCCAAAGAGGGAAACTCCACCTCCAAAGGGCCATCGCCGCACCAACTATCCACCCAGAAACAAATTTGGTTGCCACACCCAACGGCAAAGGATACATTTGGTTTGACTAGATGTCCTACCAACGATACCACTTTCAAATACTTGATGAGCGATAAAGCGAGGATCTTTTTGTCTCCCAACCCCCGCTTCAACACCATAGTTGGTTTGTAAGACTTTTCTCCATCAAGAACCTTCTTCTACTCCGAACTGCCAAAGCCATTTTTCGAGAAGAGCCTTATTCATGGATTCCAAGTCCCTTATACCTACGCCTCCCTCATGGATTGGCTTACAAACATCTTCCAATTTGAGAAGATGCAACTCGTGCTTGTTGTCCGCTCCTTGCCATAGAAAAACCCTCCTTAGTTTGTCCAACCTGGCCAAAACAAATTTCGGACACTTGTATAATGATATGAAGTAGATAGGAAGGTTTGAGAGGGCTGCCCTGATAAGAGCAGTGTTCGAATTATCTCCAATATTATCGAAATATCTTCAATATTATCTTTATCTCAAGCTCAACGATACCGATAACACTAGTAATATTAGAAATTCCAAGTATTAGCAATGTATCGCTAAGTATCGCCAATGTATCAATATCGCTAATGTAATTGTCAATATTTTCAACTATGTAAATTCTAGGTATCACTTGTATTGCCAATGCATCAGTATCGCCAATATTTTCGACTATGTAAAATCTATGTAATGCTTGTATCATAAGTGTATCAACGATATTTTAATAATATCGCCAACGTATATCATCATAATTTTGTTTATTAGAAAAAAAAAATTATTTCAATTTTTTTTTATCATGGGCACACGATTGTCTGTAGTGTTCAATTTGTCATTGATAATATTAATAGTATCTCAATATTATCAATATCGCAACACGCGCGATATTGAGACAACAATCTTTCATTTTCTTTCCACTTGATGATGATTTCTTGGTGAAATATCATGTGTTGTTGATATTTTGCAATATCGATGGATGTTTGGATGGAAGGTTAGATGGTTAAATAGGCTGGTTGAATTGATTTCTTACAACAACGCATGCTTTTAAGGCCCCATTAAATGGAAATTTGTTTTGTATGCATTCTTTTTACAATTTTTTTAATTTCTAAATATGCAAATATGTACATTTTAACATCTCTTGAAGTTTCGCTGAAAATCCCACCATTTTCCCCATGTTTCCAAGCATTTCCCGTTATCAACAATATTATCGGCAATACCAATATTGTTTCTATATCCCTGGTCGGCAAAACTTGTAGCGATACCAATACTTCGAACGCTGGATAAGAGTAACACGAGCAACGATAGTTAAATGTCTCCTTTTTCCACATGGACATTCTCCACTCGAATTTCACGATCACATGATCAACAAATGCTTCGAAAGAGAGCCCACACATAGAATTGAGAATTTTTATGAAAATGTTTCATTTTATCTTCATGAGAGAGACCAATGCCAAGCAACTCACTTTTGTGAATATTGATCTTCAGACCAGACACTTCTTCGAAGCAACCCAAGATTTTTCAAAGATTATCTATCATAGCTACATCCACTTCTGAAAATAGTAACATCTCATTTGCAAATTGGAGGTGAGAGATTCTTTATCTGATCCTTGACCTGCCAAAACTAGAGATAAGAGCCCCCTCTTGACCTTGAGAAAGTATGCCGCTTAAGGTGCCCACCACCAAAATGAACAAAAAAGGAGTAAGCAGATCCCATTGCCTTAGACCTCTTGATCTTTTGAAAATTCCCTTACGAGATCTGTTAACCAATATAGAAAAAGATGCCAACGAGACACATTCCTCCATCCATTTAATCCATTTGCTGCCAACCTGCCACATCCAGTCCTCCGCAACATATAAAACAAAAATATCCAATCCACGTGATCATAGGCCTTTTTGAGATCTAGCTTTCATACGATGCCTTTGGTTCCATCCCTTTGCTTTGAATCAATGCATTCTTGAGCAAGGAGAGCATTGTCCAAAATTTGTCTATTAGCTACAAAAGCCCCTTGATTCTCTGCAATCACCACAAGAAGAACCAATTTTTGGTTAGCTAACACCTTAGCCAACATCTTATAAGGTCCCCCAACAAGAATAAACGAAATATTGCCCCAACTCCCTCTTTCTCAGGAATCAAGGCTAGAAAGGTAGCCCTATCCCTTTAGTGAGTTTACTTGTCTGACAAGATTCTTGAATGAAATCCATTGCGTCCTTTTTAAGCGAGTCCCAAAATTTTTGGAAAAAAGGCTATGCGGAAGTCGTCAGGGCCCGGAGCCTTATCTCCATCCATGGTATCTAAAGCGCTTTACAATTCCTCCCTAGTAATGGGTTTTTGCCAGCGACTCTGTATCCAACTCTAATAGCCAAAGAAAATCCAAAAAGGGTATGGTCCAAGTTTCGCTTTTGAGGAGAGAATCAACGAAGTTGACAATGGCTGAACAAACTTCAGACTTCACTTCTAAGCATTGCCCATCCACCACTATGCTGCTAATTGGATTGGTTCTTGCACGTGCATTTGAAATACCACCACTATGCTGCAAATGCGATTGGTTCTTACACATGCACTAGAAATATCGTCGAAAAAAGATGTATTCTTGTTGCCTTCCTTGAGCCATAACACTCTGGATCTCTACCTCCACATAATTTCCTCTTCTTTGCGAAATTAGGAATACTCTGTAGATAATACCAGTCACCTGTTCCGATCTTCATCAGATAGTCCCACACCATCTTCCTTAATGTCCAGTTCACTAATCTAACAAGCAATATTGTCTGCCTTTTCGGATCTAATCCTGACGAAGTCCTTCCATGCAGTAAGCTTCGATTTCAAGATTTTAATCTTTCATCCTAATCTGAAGGTCGTTGTACTAGAGATGTCGAAGGATAGCCATCGTTCGCTAATCATTACCCTGAAATTCTCCACCTCTAACCACGCCAACTCGAAGCTACAAGTTTTGGGACCCCGGCTTTCAACCTCAACTTCTAGCAAAATAGGGCGGTGGTGTAAGCATGTCCTCGACAAGCCTCTCGAACTAACATGGGGAAATTTTTCCACCCAATCCGCTGATAGCAAAAATCTATCGCGACGTGATAAGATCAGCGGATCCCTTTCGTTTGTCCGATTGTACTTGGTGCCCCCCATTAGAATGTCTTCCATTTTGTTTTGGCTGACCCGCTCCTTTCCCCCCTCCCCCGCCCCAAAAAGAAAATAAAAAAAAAAAAAAAAAGCACCATGGTATATTAAAACTTAATCTGGCTTAATTCAATTATGCCTAGAAGAGATGTCTTCTTGTCGAGATGTAAGGTCCATATACAAACGTCAATAGCCATCTAAACTGAGACGAAGTATCCCTGAACACTATCAATACCAAGAAAGAACCCACTTGCGAATGTTCCATGCACCATCTTTCCCTATTCTAGGCCACCATTATAATCCCTGCAAATCCTTTAGTGTGCAATGCAACCCAACCTTTGTTTTTTTATTCCCCAAATTGACCATAGGATTACATCATCAAAAGCCTCTAATTTGGTTTCCTAAATGGCTAATATTTGAACTTTGTGATTTTTGCAAACCTCTTTCACCTGAGCTTTCTTGTCCCGACTTCCCAACTCCCCAATATTTCAGCATAGAATCTTCATTAATAATCGATATGGAATCCCCTCTCCTTCCAGTGTTACAACTGCATACATCATAGTTAACAGAACTTTTCATATTCATCAGTTCCCACCACCCCCTAGGCATCTTTTGTTTGGCCTTCTAATGCATCGCACAACAAAATTTATTACAGCTCCTCTCTTTGACAAAATTCATGAACAACGTCGTCCTTTGCTCCAAAGGTCATCCCTATCGACCTTCCCACTCTATCCAACATATCTTTGTACCATTTCAGCTCGCTCTCTAACATCAGCTTAAGACTTCCTAATGGAGCAGAGCCCTCCGCGAAGAGCAAGAGGTCAACATTATCTGTAGGGATCTCTCTAGCAACTTGAAGCGGGGTGACGTCAAGAGCATCAACGAAGCATTCCGCACTACCTTCCTCATCTGCTGCTTGGAAGGCTTCCTCTGCTTCAAAGTTGTCTTCGAGTTTCACCAAATCCTGGCTAGAATCGGCCTGGAATTATCCACCAAGGGAGCCCTTACGCAAAGGAGAAGACATGGAGAGTGGACCTAAAAGGAGTTGAAGCCTCTACAAGGTATCTAGAGCATTAGCTGGAGGACTATTGAAATATAACCCGTCATCTTGATTAATGGGAAAAAAGGAACTGCATCACGTGTTATCGGCCAAATTTTCGGCGAAAACCCATTTTTTGCCGATATCATCGATAAAAATGGGTTCTCGCCGAGAATATCGGCATGGTGTGGCTGAAATAAAGGAAAGAAAAAGCTTCAATTTCACGATTTTCGTACCTGATTGGAACTCGGAAGAACAAAAGCCCTGTTAGGTAAGAAAAACCTACAAATTCTCCCTTTTTTCCGATTGGAATATCGATGTCGCAATTTCGGCGAAAAATATGAAATTTTACCGGATTTCCCCTCGATTTGGGTCTGGTTTAGGGTTTTGAAACCCTCGGTCAAAAACCCCTCGGCGAGAAATCCTCTCGCTCTGATATTTTTGTGTTTAAAAAAAAATAAAAAATAAAAATTCGAGCCTCGGAAGCAGAAGCAGTTGTGTACCGAGGGAAGCGGAATGGCTGGTGTACCTAGCTATAGCTGTTGTAGGTACGTGTCGTGCGAAGACGAGCACTGACGCTCCTCGAGCTCCGAGTTGTACGAACGGTTCAAAGGAGATCAAAGTTACATGGCCCCACAGTGATGTATTTATTATATCTACACCGTTCATCTATTTTTAGATATCATTTTAGAGCATTATGCAAAAGATGAATCATATCCAAAGATCATCTGTACCACACCATAAATAGCAGCGTAGATAATGATTTTCACCGTTAAACAATTTTTAGAGCCCACCGTAACGTTTATTTTACATCCAATCCATTCATAAGGTCACAAATACCTGAATGAAGAGGAAAAACAAATTTCTTGTTCCAAAACTTCTGTGACCCCAAAAAGGGTTATAACGGTAGACGTTCAATCCCCCATTGGTTTTTGCTGTGTGGTCCACTTGATAGTTGGATCTGTCTTATTTTTTGTCCCAAGCCTTAAGACGATATCGCCAAATGGATGTACGATTTGGATATAAGGCCTAGGGAGCATCAACCAGTAGCCACCTCTTTACTGGTAGCATCGGTACAATCTGCATCCCCACTGCCAAAGGGAAGCGGATTGGGTACAGCCCCGGCAACACCTGGCTGTGGGGCCCACCGTAATGTATGATTTTTATCCACGCTGTCCATCCATTTTGAAAAATCATTTTATGTGATGAGACCAAAAATGGGACAAATTGAATGCCCACATGAACCACACCATAGGAAACAGTGGGCACTGACTGCCTAGTGCTGAAAACCTCTCGGGGCCACAAAAGTTTAGAATCAAGGTCATGTGTATGTTTTTCTCACGGTGTGGTCCACCTGAGATTTGGATCTGCTTCATTATTGGCCGTGCACTCAAATGAGTTGGCTAAAAGGATGGACTATGTACATATACAACGCATACATTGAGGTGGGCCCATGGTTAGGGTCCCACCCACATCCCTATCCTTGAAAAACTTGCTAGGGTCCACTGTATTGTTTTGTTGACCCTTCAAACCCTCAACAAGGTGTCATAAACTTAGAGAAACCTTTAAAATAAAAAATAAAAAATTCAGTTTGAACCAAAACTTATGTGGCCTACCATAAGTTTTCAATGGTCAATCACCACTGTTTCCTATGGTATGGTCCACATAAGATTGGGACCAACTTCATTTGTGGGATTGTGCATTAAAATGATCCAGAAAAATAGATGGATGGACATGGATATACAACACATTAAAATGGGCTCCATTAAATGAAAACTTATAGTGAAATGCATTTTTTTATTCTTAAATATACAAATATGTGTATTTAGGTATGTCCTGGAGTTTCACTGAAAAATTCTACTATTTTCTCCATGTTTCCTCCATGTTTTCCTGCATTTCTGACCAAGGGAGCCCTTACGCAAAGGAGAAGACATGGAGAGTGGACCTAAAAGGAGTTGAAGCCTCTACAAGGTATCTAGAGCATTAGCTGGAGGACTATTGAAATATAACCCGTCATCTTGATTAATGGGAAAAAAGGAACTGCATCACGTGTGGGGTACGTCGGCACGGGTGAACCGCACTCATATGCGAAGCAAGTTGGGAATGAACAAACTCGTGTGATTGAAAAACCTTGCTCATGAGAGATTTCTTAGCCCAACTCCTGCTTTGACAGGAAGGAGAGCTTTCGACGACCCCCATGTTGGATGAGGGAACCCTCACTCTGTCTAGCCCGTAGTGTGCCTTTAATGCAGTGGCATTTTCACACCGGGCTGGAGTGGGGTTGCCTATGGGATGTAGGGGCACACTCAGGGTGGGCAAGGCTCACAGGGGAGGTCTCATGTTCGAGACTCCTCACCAGGGGTGATTAATGCGTATTTCATACCAAGCTCGAGTGGGGTAGCCTGTGGGATGCGGGGACACACTCAGGGTGGGCGGCCTGTGTAAGGCGGTACCCATGTGATTTGGGGCACACGAGGGAGGTTCAACCGAAGTCCTAACCCATGAGATGTGGGGCCTGGGCTATGAGATAAAAAGGATTAATTTGTCATGCTCTAACAGTTCGAGCTTTTAGAGCAAGTGGTTAATTGTCCTGCATCAACCTTCTACGCTACCCAGATTCTGCCTTTAATAATCCGGCCATGGACTCCTACAACAGCTTTCCCAAGGTCCTCTTCCGACCGCAACCTCACAAAAGTGAAACCGTGACTGTCCCCCGTCCTCTTATCGCGAGGAATGGCAACCTCCATAATGGGAGAAAATCAGCCAAATAGTTGCTGAAGTTGCTTCTCCTATTAGGCTTTCAGGAAGTTTTCAATGTAAATTGCCGACAATATCGTGGAGTCACAACCATGGTGCAGGCTAGATTTCTTCTTATGAACCACTTTTGTCCAACCCTCGTCTCCCAACTCCACCAAGGGCCCAACATGATCTTCATCAGAAGATTTATCTTTCCCTTTAAAGGCTTGAGCAAGAACCTTTGGCTACCGAATGAAAATCTTCTCAAGAATCTGAAGACCTCTTCTTCGATTCAAACCTTTCTACATTGCGACTTTTATCATCATGATAACACATTAAACAAACATTCAGAAGAATCATCTTTGTCTTGTGGAGGTTGTGCACTATTACCACCTTATTACATCCCACATGCCAAGCTAGTGGGACAACCTTTGGAGAAGTCGCATAATGCCACACATATGTCAACTGACTCACTCCTTCCCTTTTATCGCCACCACTAAGCATAAAGAATAGGGACTTAACTAAGAATATTCTAGACTTATCTTTTAACCATACCATCGAGTCCCTTCTAATAACACGGGCCGAATATTGGAAAGCAAAACCGACAAATTAACCGTCTCCTCACACTCCCCGTCATCTGAATTCCTCATACAAGGCGGAGCCCAAATAACTTCCTCTCCTTGCACACTAAGACACCTCTCAACCAGTAAATTTTCCTCGAACGAAAATCTCACTAGATGAGAAAAGACCACCCCTAACTTTTGCTCCCCCACCTAGATATCCTCACAAAACCTAGTATTAATTCCATTACCTAAAGATAAACCAATCCCTTTCCATACTTTATCTTTTAGCAACACCACCCACTTCCAAAGAAAGAAGCCCTATACAACAAAGAGGACTAAATCCATCTACCCCCTTCTTCCACCCCCTATTTCCTACCCACCACCACTCTCCATAAACTACCCACTTCCACCCCAAATCTCTGAACCCATTTTCCTAACAATGCTAAATTCATTACCTCCAAATTCCTAAGATTGGCTCCCCCCTGATCCTATGGCCTACAAACATCTTCCCACTTCATAAGATGAAACTTATGCTTTTCTTCTGCTCCCTTCCACAAAAAATCCTGCCTATTTTTTTTCTAATGTAACTGAAACCGATTTCGGGCACTTGAACAACAACATAATATAAATTGGGAGATTAGACATCGCCGCCTTGATGAGGGTTAGCCTCCCTCCCAAAGATAAATGCCTACTCTTCCATCGAGGTAGCTTGCTTTCGAATCTCTCTAACTTTAGCCCAAAGGTGCTTGGTTAGCCTTCCTATACATAAAGGGAGACCAAGATATGAAGATGGAAAGGATCCCGCCCTTTAGGCTGTATATACTCACAAACAGACCTGCCTCCTACCTTGAAATACCAATCCCCAATAGCTCACTTTTGCCAATAATTAACTTCCAAACCCGAGATCACTTCGAACCATATTATAATCAATCGCAAATTAAACATCAATGATTCCTCAACCTCACACAACAGAAGAGTATCATCTGCATACTAAAGATGAGTTATCCGATAGTCTGAATTATCAACCTGAAATCCTCTCACAAGACATGAATTACACAAGAATTTTCAAAAAAGGTGTTATTTCATACTCCAGTCCACCTACATATGACGCTCGATAGAAGGCACTTAGAAACGGTACATGTGGCACATTTAACTCAAATTAAACCGAACAAATTGAGGAATCCACGATCACTAAGTTACAAACCAAAAGGAAAATTGACTTGATAATCCCAACCTCTGATTCATGGACACTTGTTTGCTGAAAAAACCAAATTGGATACTTTTGATTTTAACCATTCAATAAATGTCCAACAATTTGATAGTCAAATAATCAATTAAGCATAGTTTTGGGTTCATGATAAATCTACACTGGCACACAGTTTGGACGGTTTAATTTGAATTACTTGAATGTCATATATACATTTTTAAAGTAATTTCTAAGTGCCCTACCCAAGTATTAAAGTTTTTAACATGCCTTCGAAAGATTTCAACGAAGAGAAAAGTTAGGAAAGGCAATATCTTTTTCCAAGGGAATAGATGAGAAAATAAAATGGTGATTTTGAGGGGAAAAGTCGTGAGGGAAACACGCTTTCCCACACTTTCTGATAGTTTTGCGTTCATAGACAATGAAAAGAGGATTTCTTGAGAAACCCTCTTTTGTTTCCTACATTTTCCTTGGATCCAAACCTCCCCCTAATCCAAGATTCTCTAGGCCATCTGTAACATCATTTGCTTCTGTAGGGATTTGCAAGAAATACTCCATACATTGAGCACAAAGATAATGAGCTTCTTCATATTTACAGCTCTGCAAGGGTAAATTTAGTCCAGGAAACAACATTGGTCGAATCCACCTGAACAAATTAACCTCAATTGTCATCTCCATAGCCTTGAGGAGGCGGAATCAGCAAATCATCTATTCATTCACTTGCCTTCATGTAAGATATTTGGTGAAAAGTTCTCACTCTCCTTGAAGCAGAGTGGCTGATGCTACAATCTGTACAAGAGCTGCTGAGGGCTTAGAATGGCAGCATGAAGGGTTGCAAAAGAAGGAAGACTTTAATGGCCCTTGTCATTTCTCGCATTGATTTATTTGGTTTGGCAAGAGCGCAATAATCGGATCTACTGAGGTGAAGGCGTGCCAACCTAAAGTGGTCTTCCTTAAAACTAAATGCCTAGTCATAGATTGGGCCTGCACGTCCAACGAATTTAAGGAAAACAATAGGGTTTTTGTAAGAGAGTTTTGGGGAGTTTCCTCCTCTTTATATATGGGACGATGCCTTATCATCTTTTTTTGAAGGATAAGCTTTATTAAAAGGCGTTAAGGCCAACAAAGATAAGAAAGAAAAAATAAATAAATAAAAATAAAAACCAAAAACACTATAAATACAACAGAACAGCCCCCTGGTCAAAGAATCCAATCCATAAGCATCAAAGAGACTCTAGAGTAAGTGTGGCTTAAGGGGTGGGTGACTAATATCTCTAAAACAGCGATCATTTCTTTCTCACCAAATGCTCCAAAGCACAGCCAACAAAGATTGCTGCCATTTCTTGCTGACTTTCGTGGAAGGACAACCCCTGAACCAAGAAAGCATCAACTCTCTGATAGAAGCACGCATAACCCAATCGGTCTTGAAAAAAGAGAGAATAGAATCCCAGATCCCAATCACAAAAGAGCAATGCAAGAATATATGGTCCACTGATTCTTTAGCTTGGAGGCAGATGAGCATATGTTGGGTAATGCCATACCTTTTTTGTGGAGATTATCCACTGTTAGAATTTTATTCCTTCCTACTAGCCACCCAAAAGCTAAAATCTTAGGCGAAACCTGAAGATGCCAAATGAGGGCTAAGAAGCTAAAATCATATTCTGAGTCACCCGTATGGTTCACCTTCATGAAAGATCAAACTGAGAAACAGCCTGATATGTCAACGTGCCAATGGGGAGCATCTCCATCGTCCCGGGAAGGATGCACTCCCTCCAGATGAGCTAGAATCTGATCATTTCATCTGCTCTGAATCGTTGACGTTATGTCGGCAAAGAGGAGCCCACGAGCCCCCCTTACCCGAAGGAAAGAAGCAATCTGCAACCAATAAATCCTAACGCTGGCATAAAGCAACAACAGCGGGAATTGGGACATAAGGCTTGAATCTCCCATCCATATGTCGTCCCAAAAAAAGCATTCCATCCCCTCTGCCTATAGCAAAACCAATCTGAGGAAGAACCTTGATTGCAAACCGAGAAATAGATTTCCAACAATGGGAAGCCCTATACAGAGACGAACTTCTGGTCCATCTACCCCGAGCTGAAACACCATATTTGCTAGCTACGAGTTCTCGCCGAAGACTGTTTTCTTCCGCCACAAATCTCCACACCCATTTGCTCAGAAGAGCACAGTTAACCTGCTCCAAATCTTTGATGCCTGCCCCACCTTCTACAGCTTTGCAAACCTCTCCAAGAAGGGAGGTGGAAAAACTTCTAGGCACCCCCTTGTCAGAGAAAATTCCTCTGCGGCCTATCCATCCTAGATAGGATGGACTTGGGACAATGAATGAGGGATAAATATTACGTGAACAGATTTGAAAGGGATGATTTAATCAAGGTAATCATCCCCCCTAACGACAACAGTTAACCTTTCCACGGGTCCATCTTTCTATCCATTCTCTCCAAGATCCTGTCCCACAAGGCAGGAGACGGCTTTCCGAGACACAACGGAAGACCTAAATACATAGAGGGAAACGAACTAGCTCAACACCCCAAGACCTCTGCCAGCGAGACTACAACGCTGTCCTCAAAGTTGACTCCAAGCAACTCGGTTTTGGACAAATTAACCTTGAGACCAAAGACAAACTGAAAATAATGAAAGATGAGACTCGAAGTGAAGACCATGGCCACTCCCGCTTCACAGAATACAAACATATCATCTGAAAACTGGATGTGGGGAATGGGAGAAAAAGAGTTGGACACTTTGAATGAATCTAAACAAGTGAATATTACAATAACCAAAAAATTAAGTAAATATTACCACAGGAAAATGACATAAAATCTTCTGCTTAGTCAAACATAGGGGAAAGTTGGACTAGGACATTTGGCAATGAATGAAGTTGATATTAATAGATATAATACAACCATCATTCGAAGCACCCCCGATATTATCGAAATATCCCCTATATTATCCATATCTCCAGCATGGCGATACCGATAACACTGCAGTATTAAAAATTCCAGGTATCAGCGATGTATCACTAAGTATCGCCAATATCTTGATATCGACAATGTATTGCCAATATTTTCGACTGTGTAAATTCCAGGTGTCACTTGTATCATCAATGTATCAGCAATATTTCGATACTATCGCCGATGTATCGATATGACAAAAAATCTATTATTAAAAATATTTCATTTCAGTTTTTTGATGGGCGCATAGTTGTATGTAATGTTCAATTTGTTGAAGACAATATCAATAATATCACGATTTTATCGTTATCACAACATGGGTGATATCGAGACCACAATCTTTCGTTTCCTTTCCAATTGTTGACAATTTCTCGGCTAAATATCATGTGTTGTCAATATTCTGAAATATTGATGGATGTTTGGATGGATAGATGGGATGGATAGGATGGTTGGGCTGATTTCTTACGAAAGCACATGCTTTTAGCCCCCCGTTAAATGGAAACGTATTATGTAAGCATCCTTTTTGCAATTTTTTATTCCTAAACATGTAAATATGTGTATTTTAGCATCTTGTAAAGTTTCACGGAAAAATTTCACCATTTTCCCTTTGTTTCAATGCATTTTCAGTTTTTGACGATAACGATATTATTTCGTATCCTTGGCCAACAAAACTTGTAGCGATACTGATACTTCGAACACTAAATACAACTAAAAAAGAAATTCTCATGCAACAACTACAGCATTATTCATAACATATCAATAATACAAAATCTTTGAATGTATATGAATTGATGTTCATATTTAACCAAAGGGAGGTAATACTTATTGTTTGCAGTTCGTAATTGTTGTCGCTCCACATCCATTGATCGTAGTGCTTCATTTGCTTGTTGTCGGGTGCGTTCCAGCTCCTGTTGAAGTGATGCTTGTTGAGATGATGCTTGATCAGCCATCTCATTCACAACACGAAGGCGGGCTTCAAGGTCATCTTTTTCCTAAAAATGACAACTTTCAATCAGAATAATGCACAAATTTATGATTTTTGGGTCCCCAAAACCCAGCTTATGTGAATTCATATAAATCATGCTATGACTTAGTACAAACATGTTAATAATAATCCATACTGGGATAAAAACTTTTAGGGTGACTTGGCCAGACATCTTTGGTTTCTGTTATCAAATGATCCATGCATGCGTAAGGAACAGAAGTCACAAAAAGATGGCATCATTCCAGGAAAAAAAATTTTAAAATTAAAATTAAAATTAAAATAAAAAAGAAATTAAAAAATTACAAGTTAAAAACAAAACAAAAGGCCCAAGTACTCTTTTTTTTTTTTTAAGTTGATGGAGATTTTATTAAAACAAATGCCAAGATGGCACAAACTATTTACAAGCCTAGAAAGGAAAAGAACAATCTTTTAACCCTTCAATGCACGATGCCCATTCAACAACAAATCCCATCGTCCTCAACATGACCTGCTCCACATTGTTACTTATTTTTCTAAAACATATCCCATTCCTTTCTTCCCATATCGCCCATAGGACCGCCAATAAGCAAAGCCTTCATATAACCTTCTCCTGCTTCCTAAATCCCACACCATATCAAGCCTAAAGAAGACCACCAACTGATTTTGGCATAACCCAGGATACATTAAACATCCAAAGAAATCCACTCCAAACCCATTGCGCAAGTAGACAATGGATAAAGAGATGATTGACCCATTCAGCATTTGCCATACACATAAGATCATCATTGCTCATTTTTTACGATTATCCACTGTCGAAATTCTCTCCCTACCGATAAGCCACCCAAAAGTTGCGATCCTTAGCAGAGACCTATAGGACCACACATACCACGTTTGCTCCGACACATCACCCTCCCTTACTCCCAATGTTGTCATATGCGATCAGATAAGCACCTATGCAATTTATATGCCATTTTGGGAGCATATATTGCATATGAAATAGTGGCATATGTGGCTTTATGACCATTGGGCATATGGGATTATGCGATTATGCATCACTTATGTGATTAAAATTTTAAATAAATAAATAAAATTGTGATTGTGTAATGGCATGTGCGATTATGCGATTGCAAATGCGCACAACCCCCTTGGATCACATATGATTGCTTATACTATTGATAACAATGCTTGCTCCGTAAGCACAAGGTAGAAGGACCAGCCAAAAAGCACCCTGACTTCTCCTTAAAGCCACACCATCCTATCATGTTTCCCACTCACTAGGTCACAAGAGCATAAGTAGTCAAACTAACCCCTCATTCTCTTCCTCACTCAGAAAAAAATCACGACATGAGGGAGACCACATGACGATATCTCCACAGATGGAGAAGCATCACACCATTGGAATATTACGTGTCGTAGATAATTAGGCCATTCTTGAAAACGTAGCTTGTAGGGATGCTTCACCAACCCAAACATCCTCCCAAAATCGGATCTTCTCCCCATTCCCAAGAGCATAGGCAATCCCTTCAAAGAACCTTCTCTTTATTGAAGAAATCCCTTTCCAAATTGTCGAGGCTCAATACACGGAGGATTCCTTGATACACCATCCACCCACAGAACACCTATACTTGTTACCAGTAGTTTCCCTATAACGCATGATTAGAAAACATCATTGCTACTAATTTAACCTTCCTATTATCTTCAATTTCCTTAGACTCGAACACCTTTTTTATTTTGGTTAGCCAGTCAATGAAGTCGTCAATGTGTAAACAATTATGGAATTCCATAATTTTCACCATAATTGTGGGCATTGTATCACATTCCAATAATCAAAGGATTCGATCATTGGTGTCTTCATCAGCCGAAACCACCCGTTGATGGTTAGAAGTTAGGACCTAAGCAAGGACTTTCCCCTACGTGTCCACGTGCACCATCTTTAGTCTATATTTCCATCACACCGGAACTCTCCCACTTGATTATTGAGATCACCTACCATATGTATAATTGATCTACTCAATCTATGAGTGAGCAGATCAATTGGGTTACTTAAACAAACTCTTCTTGTGCCATTTCCTTCGAAGCCATTAGGAGACAATGTAGAGTCGAAAATCCCCCAACGATCACTCTCTGATACCAAAATGGTGTAACCCGATTTTCAAGTCAATGAGATCAAGAGAGGGAGAATAACTCAAAAACCCTAAACTCATAGAAATATTTGAGTACAAAAGGAGAATAACTCAGAAAATGTGAAATGCCTACCTCTCCCCTTAAACCCTAAAGACGATCTCCATAAATGTTTAATGAAAATGCCACAACTATTAGATTGATTTCTAATCAATCTATAATTTTTTTAAGATAATAAAAATTCCACTAAAAAAGATTTAGCCTAAAATAACAAAAATAAATCTACTAAATATTCCCAAAATCTTCAATCACATCTTCCACATCAAGCCCCTTATCTTCAGCAAATGAGAAATGTGATCCCTAACAAGTAGGCCCCAAATCTCAGGCTCAAATCAGCACATGTTGGGCCCATGATGGGTCATGGGCATGGTATTAAAAAACAATTACGTTACGGCCATAACAGTAATAGTGGTGCCTGTTACGTGATACGAGGTAGTAACAACCGATTTTAGCTAAAGTGTTAGCTACCAGACTGTGGCCGGTTCTTTCCTCTGTTATCACTAATGCCCAAGGAGCCTTCCTAGCTAATCAGCAAATCCTTGATTGTGCCCTGTTGGCTCATGAACTCATTAACTCCCGCCACGGAGAGGGGAAAAGTGGCTTGGTTTGTAAAGCTTGACATTGAAAAAGCCTTTGATCATGTCAATTAGGGGTATGCGGATTAAACTATTGGTTGACTAGGCTTCAGTAAAAAATGGCAGGGTTGGATCCAAGACCGCATCTCTTCAACCTCCTCTTTTGTGCTTATTAATGGCTCCTCCAAGGGCTTCTTTTCCTCTGGAGGATTGAGACAGGGAAACCCACTCTCCCCTTTTCTTTTTTTATTGTCTCACAAGGCATTAGTAGAATGCTAGGGAAAGGGGAATCAGTGGGTCTCATCAAGGGTTTCTCAATTACTAACTATTCTCTCTAGGTTTCCCACATCCAATTCGTGGATGACACTCCTCTTCAGCGAGGCCTCTGAGACCGCTGTGATCAACCTAAGCAAAATCCTCTGTTGTTTAAAAGCATTCTCTAGCCTCAAAATTAACCTATTCAAAAGTGAAATGTTGGGTATCAACGTCTCTTCAGCTCATCGTTCTAAGTTTGCCAAGGATTTTGGTTGCAAGGCAAGATCTTTCCCAGCTTCCTATCTTGGTCTTCCCCTTTGTATTGGCAAGCCTGTTAAGCACCTTTGGGATGTGGTTATAGAGAGAATCAAGCATAAGATGGGCCCTAGGAAAAGTCGATTTCTATTGCTTGGGAGTCGCATGACCCTTATTAAATCAACTCTATCCAACCTTCCCACATATTTTCTTTCTACATTCCACTATCTGAAATCCATCCTTCTAGGCTTGAGAAACTCCGAAGAGATTTCCTTTTGAATAATAGCTCTGATAGTCACAAATTTCATCTACTTAGTTCGTCTGAGGTCTACAAACCTTACACTGGGGGGTGGGGGGTGTAGGGATCTGAGTCCTAGCAAATGCCAATTCTACTCTTCTCAATAAATGGGTTTGGTGTTAAGTTTGGAAGGGGGTAAATGGTGGGGAGAAATCATCACTTCTAAATATGGTATTGATGAGGTAGGTTGGTTTTCCAAACCCTCTTCTCTCTACAGAGCCTCTTCTGTTTGGAAAGCCATTGCCTCTCTCAGGCCCCTTATGTTGGATGGATTTTCCAATACTCTCTGTGATGGTCAGCGGATTCATTTTTGGAAGGATTGTTGGATCTCAACTACCCCCCTCCAATCTCTTTTCCTGAGATTAGCTAGATCAGCATGTAATTTGTCTCGCTTGGTGGTAGACTGCTTCTCTAATGTTGGTTCTGGGGTGTGGTGCCTCCCTTGTAGGAGATCATTGTCTAACTTTGAGTTTCAAGATCTTTTTTGCCTCTTGAAGCTCCTAAATGGTATAAGACCTGGCCCAAGTGTGGACTATTCTTCAACTTGGTCACTCTCTCCTTCGAGCTGCTTCTTGTCCGAGTCCCTGTACCTGATGCTACAAAACTCGCCTTCTCCCCACACCATGTCCTTTCCTTCATTTGCATGGTCTTATGGTGGCTAGCCAAATTGCCACTTTCGTTTGACTCCTCACAAGAGGGAGAATCCTCATGGTCAACAACCTACAAAAGTGAGGCATGTTCCTTCCCAACATCTACCTTCTCTACCTCAACAATGTTGAGATCATTAGTCACCTCTTTATCCACTACTCCGGCAGGGACCATGTGGTCCTCTATTCTCACTAAGTTTGGCAACTCTTGGGTCATGCCTAGTGAGATTGTCGACAATGTTGTCAAAATCATAATCGTATCGTAAATCATAATAGGTGTTAAATCATATTGAATTGCAAATCGTATTGTAAATTGTAAGATTTTTTATAGCTTTCTTAATAATAATAATAATAATAATAATAATAATAATAATAATGATAATATATAAACCAGAAAAATTTTAAAACTCAGCAATCAACCTTTTGCCATCAAAGTGCACCACGTAATGCCATGTCATGATAGTGTTAAAGGATTCTTAGCTTTCCTTTTTTTTATCTTCAAGAAATTTTCCTTAAAAAAAATATAAAGATCCTTTAATAATTTATGTTCTTCTTAACTTTCTTGAACATAGAATCACATTGAAAAAGCGGCATTTGATTTTGTTGATTGACAAAAATAAAAAAGATATTTTGACTTCTAACCATCATTCCACAATACATATAAGTCAACATGATCACAACCATCCATAAAAACATTCTAGATAATTCATTCATCAACTTGGTGTTTCGACCAATTACGAAGTAAGGAATCATAAAGAAAAAAAAAAAAAAAACTCTACGATTTAAAGTTGAAGAGAATATATATAATTGTCTCTTATAAAGAACAAAATAAAATAATTTACTTTCGTTAAACAATTTTTTTTTTTGTTTTTTTCTAAAAGATTCTTAAAGCCCCCAACAATTTTAAAACATAAAATGAAAGCCAAGTGAAGCTTAAAATATAAGACAAGTATAATTTGAATCGTAAATCGGGATTTGAATCGTAAAATCGTAGGATTCATATAAAAAGGGACTCAAAGGTGGGATTCAAATCATTTTGCTTAAGATTTGACTAATATAGTAAATCGTAAAATCATAAATCATAGGATTTTGACAACACTGATTGTCGGTATGTTGTTCAATTGGCACAGGAGGCATATCGGTAGTTTGCTCAAGCCCCTTTGATGTCTTGCTAGATTAGCGATTCTCAAGGCCATTTGGAGAGGGAAACAATTGGTGTTTCGGGGACCAGTCCTCTTCTTCTAAGGTGATGGTTGAACTTATTCGTGCCTGTTTTGAAAGGGTGCTTAGTCTTCTCTCTTTGGATTACAGAGTTATCTCCTCTGTTTTGGGCTTGTAATGGGCTAACTGGCTCAAGTCTTGGGGGTTTTTCCCTGTCTCGAGTTATATAGAGGATTTAGCTTCTTGTTTTGTTTTTTACTTTTGTTTATGTAGTTTTTTGTTTTGCTTGTTTTTAGGTTGTATAGTAGGTTTTTGTTTGTTTGATTGTGTTACTTTTTGCTTTGCTTTATTTTCTTTTGGGTTTGCCCTTGGCTCCCTTTAATAAAGGTTTCAATAAAAAAGAACAGTCGATTTTTTTTAAGGATAACAATTTTTTTTAATAAAATGCTACGACAAAAAGTCGAAGCGAAAAGAAAACAACCCAAAACATACCTAAGCAAAGATAAAATTTTACTATCTTCCATTTTCTTTGCCCCGAACGCCCATTCTAACACATGCCGTTTAGACTTCCAAACCACCTCTTCCAAAGGACCTTGTTTGTCCTTAAAACACCTCCTATTCCGTTCATCCCAGATGTTCCATAGAACTACTAGCAGCACCATATGCCAAATTACTAATTCCTCAGCTCGAATAATACCATGCCACACCACAAAAGAGCTTCTACTGATGAAGGCATAACCCAATTTGCTTCAAATTTTATGAGAACCATGAACCAAACTTGCCTTGCAAAAGAGCAATGAATGAACAAATGGTCTATTGATTCCGCATCCTTCATACGCATGAGACATGTTAGAGAGGACCATAGATCTTTTGTGGAGGTTGTCTATGGTTAACACTCTCTTCCTCCCGACCAACCATGTAAATGTCGCCACCTTTGTTGGAGCTCCATTGAACCAAAACCGATAAACAAAATTCCTTACTTGGGAAAGATGATGATTTTCAGATCAGTTGGTAGAATGGTTAAACTGTGAACTTCCCCGATGAAGAAGCACTCCCTTTGAAGCCGAAGAGCAATGAATATTCTGCAACCGCCCCAATAATCTAGCAAAATTGCACGCCTCCTCATCTGATAAATCCATGCGATAAGTAGGGCAACAAACATCCAAACCTCCAATAAAGGAAAAGCAATTGGCTACAAGCATGTTTTTAGATGGCGCTGGTCTTGCCAAAGAAGGAAATTTGACCTCCAAGGGCCTATACCTACACCATGAATCTTCCAAAAATGAACGCACCTTCCCTCTCCAAGAGAGAGTGAGAGAGAGAGAACCAAACCTTCCTTGAATGTATTTCTGATAGATACAACAGCCTTCCAAATGCCTGAAGCTCGATAAGCAATGATCTTTGTCTCCCATCCCCCCAGGCCACAATTCTATTCCATATTTAGAAGCAATGATCTCCAAAACCTACCCTCTTAAGGGAAAAATCTCCATTGCCACTTTCCCAACAAAGCTGCGTTCATAGAATCCAACACCCCTATCCTTGCTCCACCTTTGGAAATCAGTTTGCAAACCTCTTCCCACTTGAGAATGTGAAAATTGTGCCCTTCACCAACTCCTCTCCAAAAGAACTCACGCCTTAGCTTTTCTAGCTTGTCCAATACAGAGTCCGGGAATTTAAATAATGGAATGAATTAGAGAGGTATATTAGAAGCATGATACGCCAACGTAACGACAAATGGCAACTCTTCCAATCAAACAGTTTCCTTTCAAATCTTTCAATCACCTTGCTCGATAAGTGTTTCATAGGCTTCCTCGAGCATAGTGGAATGCCCAAATAAGTAGAAGCAAAGATTCCAATGCCACACCCAAACACTGTTACAAAAACGGATGTTTCTTCCTTAGATAAACCAACACCTAGCATCTCACTCTTATCAACATTCACCTTTAATCCAAACACACCTCAAAGCACCCTATTATTTTCCAAAAACATTCAACCTTTGCAACTTCTGCATTGCAAAACAAAATCATGTCATCAACAAACTCCAAATGAGAGATACAGTCCCCTTGAGGTGATCCTTTGAATCCCGATATAAGACCCACTTCTTGACCTTTTGCTAGCATTCTACTTGGGGTTCCGAGAACTGTAACAGGCCTACAACGGCCATTATAGGCCTATAAGGTTTTGTAACACCTGTAACGGACAGATATGAGGCCACTATGGGGCCGATGCATTTTTTCTTTAAAAATAAAAATAAAAATCGACCGTTATAGGGCTGTAATGGCTAAGGCTAGCCGTTACAACCACCATTACTGTTATTGAATACTCAGGCCATAGGCCTACATCAGAAGAAAATTAAAATTTACTTTTTTTTACTTTTTACAGATTTTCCATTTTTCTATTTTTCAGGTGGCAATCCCAAAATTTTAAATTTCTGCCCATCATATCCAAACAGCTCTTCAAATCCTGATTTTGCAAATATCAAAATTAGAATTCTCAATTAAACTGAAACTGTTTGAACAAACCCTAAAAGTAGTAAGTGGCCTTCACAATACATATGCAAGGTTATAATTAAAAAATTGCAAGGCTTTCTTAGGATTGATTTGAAATATTTAACTGGTCCTTCGAAGCTGAACGCTGTAAAACATGATGAAAGATGATAAAAACATCATAGACTCCAACATTTTCCAACTTCTACAGGATAAAAACATCACAACAGATTACAAAATAAAATATATGCATTACAAATGTTATACAATTTATATACTGTATAAGAACCAGGATCATGAGAAAAGTAGCAAGTTGGAAGACTAATGAACAACTCAAAGATAGCCCTTGCCTTCTGTAGTTCTTGTATCCGTTGCTTGGCACGTTTGAGAAGCCTTCCAAACTTTGAATCAAGCTCAACATACTTATCATCACGCTCTTTTATTTCTTGGTCCATCTTCTGTTGAACTATGAGAAAATATTATAAAATGAATTAAGACTTCAAAGAATGTAGAAACAGCAAGAAACATGGTCTCCATGCCATTGAAAGACGAAGAAACTAATCATAAACATGTTTTTTGATAGCAAACAATTATAAATTAATCAAATCACAAAGAACTAACACACTGGCAAATGGACACCCAAAACAGCAGACCACAGGCAGAGAATACCAAGCAGAGGGGTGTAGAGAAAATGGAAGAGAAAAGGCAGTCCACAAAATATCAAAATCAGCAAAGGTTAGATGTAGAAACAAAATAGGTATTGTGTGGAAAATGGAGTCACTACCATGAACAAATGACTCAAAGGTGAAAAGAGGTGAGAATGGAGAGGTGTTCTGACTTCTGAGTGAACCATGGTTTTAAGTGCAACAAGGTGTTGAGATAAGTTTAGGAAAAGTTACACCATCTCCTTAGGATACCACCAGTTTAGTGCACCAATGATTTTAACAGAGGGTACACAAGTCGCCAAAGCAAGATTGATAGGCATACCAAACTTAGAATCTGAGGATTTGCATGGGAGTTGGACAGTTTGGATGGTGATATCTAAAGATGGCACAAACCTTTAGATATCGCACGGAACGGAAGACTGTCACCACCACCCTGGAACAACAAGTAGGAATTCTATTTAGTAATTTGGATGGGATTAGTTTCTAACAGTCATTGATTAGAGAAAATAAGGTCTATTGCCTCACACTTTATGAAGGATGGTGGCAGAAGATGTCCTAGATCTTTAATCTCAGAAAGTGATGCAGGCCCATGGCCCACTGTAGCACCTAGCATGTGTTGCTTTTGTATTGATTATTGATAGAAGAAGCCTCATTATAAATAAAGTTATTTTTCCCTCTAATGCAGGACCAATGCATGAAATCAAATAATGTGTGAGATCAATCAGCAAAATTAAATTAATTAATAAAAATCACAAATCCTACTAACATCATCACAAATATCAAGATTCTAAGAGGAAATTTAGCATGCATAGTTTAAGCCTAAGTTGTCAAGCATCGTCCTACATGATCATTAAACATGGAAAACTAGGATGTAATGGATGTAGAGACATCCAAATAGCATAGGGTTAGGACTATTGTAAAGGGGAATGCCTAATAATACCTAGGGTTTACTAGATTTGGGTGTGGGTGAAGCTCGGGTTAGCAAAGTTTGGGGAAAGGGGTGATATTAGGGCTAAATTGGGGAATTGGACGAAGGAATTAAAGGATTTTGGTATTATGAGATGGGAATTAGGGTTTTGGATGTAGGGAAATTAGGGATTTTATATTACTTGAAGGATTTGGAGATCTAGGGTTTGGGAAATTGGGGAACTTGGGGAATTTAAGAAATTTGGGAAAATTGGGAGATTTTGGGTTTTAGGATTAAGGTTAGGGTTTTGGACAAGGGATAATGGGGTTTTGAATGAATGATCAAAGATGAAGGGGGAAGAAAAGGTGGGCTGTACAAACCAGCCGTGGGGCTCGCACGTGTCGTTATGGTCACACATGTGGGGCCCGAACAGGTAGAGTTTGGCCCGCGGTAAAAGGGCTTGATGGGAAAGGGTAATGGGGAAGAAGGGAAGGTGTTTGGAAGAGTTTCGAATGGCTTGGGGTGAAGAGATGATGAGTTTTCTACAAAATACCTTGAAGAAAAAAAAAAAAACCCAAATCAATGGTTGATAACCGGAAGCCCCACACTCCCACGACTGAAGATGGGCATCACACCGATCTTCATTCCAAATCACATGGAACGAGTCTTCACATCGCATAAAGTAGAAGAAACAAAGAAAATTTGTTGTTTTTTGAGAAATCCACCATTGAGAGCTTCAGACCCCCCTTATATGGTCTCAAGAGCATTAAGAAAATTACAAAATAGTCCCTGTTTTATGTCTTTTAACCAAAATAACTATAGTCTAAGAAAAACATATAAAACCACTCATAGTGTCCAAAAGCATAAATCAACCATAAAACTAGATCCTAAAACATGTCCTATGATGAAAAATGGTGCAAGATCAACGGTCCAATCATGTACTCCATGCGATCCAACAGTCCGATCGTCTCGTCGCTGAAATCCAATGGTCCAAATCACTCCATAAAGCAACCCATGTGCATCTTCCTATTGAGGGGTCTTCCAGATGCTCGTACATGCACTATTGGGTATTCAACAAGGATACTTGCTTAGCCACAGAGAGACAGGGGCCTGCCTCCTCTGATACATGCCCAAAGGCATATGTGATGTCAAGTCCTCATCACCCTCTCTACTCAAATAATCTTGTGGGCGTACTCTTGTCCATTCTTTGCAATTCAAGTGTCGAGATCTCATTGGCTTGATAACTAAGTTACATCATTTGTTTAATTAGAGCGGGTCATCTTTGGGAATTTTTTACTCTACCTCATCTCCTAATGACTTAGAACACAGTGACACAAGAAGAGTTTGCACGAGTAACCTAATTAATTCATGCACTCACAGTGCAATTAGATTAACTCACACATGCGGTAGACAATCTCACTAATCAAGTGGAAGAGCTCCGGCATGGAGGGAATTTGAATATCGAAGTTGGAGTTTGGGAGCACGTGGACACGTAGGGAAAATTCTCCACCAAGGTCCTAAGCAACACAAAGGGCCCCACGTGTAAAGGCACCAATGATTTTGATTATTGGAAGATGATAGAGAGCCTAGAATTAACATTAGAAATTGCAGAATTCCATGGTCAGTTGCATGTTGACGACTTCACTGATTGGCAATGGTGGAAAAAGTGTTCGGGAACACAGAAATTGCGGACAATCAAAACATTAAGTTAGCAGCTATGAAGTTTTCTGGTCATGCATTAGCATGGTGGGACAATCTCCAAGCCAAACAAATATCTTAAATAAATGAGAAAGTAAATTCTTAGGAAAAGATGAAAAAGAAGTAAAAAAGGAAGTTCCTAGCCACAACTGATGCCCATGACCTCTATCAAAGATGTCACAATTAACATCAGGGAACAAATCGAGAAATAAATACACCAAGGAATTCCATACATTAACATTATGAGCAAGGGTTTTTTTTTCGTAAATTATTATGGACAAGGTTTCATGAGTATGAAAACAAAAAGTTTTCACGGGTCTTTAACCCAAACATCAAAAATGAATTGACTTTTAAAGATTTCTAATTCATACGCACTTGCATTAAAAGCTCAGGAGAAGAGTAATTAGGGGCTTGGGAAATGATTTGATGCCCCACGAGGACCGTCATCAATATTGGGGCAACATGCCAACTTCTCACATGAGGCAACAACAGGACCCCCCATAGATCGAGGGACAATTGACCAACATCCAATAACAAAGCCAAACCTGATCTAACGGGAAGTGGTTATGGACGGGGGGATAGTACACCCAAAGATGGGGCAAAACAACACTCCTTTCATATGCTTTAAGTATGAGCAACCGGAAAACCATTCCTTTCACTATCATGCACACATCAATCCACAATTAAAGTAAATTTGGCCGAGAAAGAAGAATATGTTGAAGACACTCCTAAACTCATGCAAATGAAAACTGAAGATGAAATAGAATATTAAGAACATGCATATGAGGATGGGATGCACGTTGGGGAAGATGCAGTAGATGTGTATACCAATAGGGGGAGTCATTGGTATTCTAATGAACTATGTTATCGACGCCTCAGGTGATTGATGGGGGGCGATGGTTGCAACACTATCTTCTGCACCACTTGCACTTCTGGTGAGAAGATATGCACGATTTTGGTGGACAATGAGAATAGTGAAAACATTGTCTCATAAGAAATAATGGATAATTAAAACTCGAAAGAAACTAAGATCCACGCCCATATCAGATTCGTTGCTTCAAGAAGAGGGAGAAGTTTATGTTAACTCCATGTGCTTAATTTCATTCTCTATTGGATCTAAGCACAAGAATGAGGTGTGGTGTTATGTGGTCCCCATGGATGCATGCCACATTTTGTTAGAGAAAACGTGATTATGGAACCGATATATGGCACATTTGATTCAAGCAACCACCAATTCATTTATCAATGATGGTGTTCATATAACATTGCACACAATGAAACACCTTCCAACACTTGATAAAGATTCGTTGTAGAAAAGTTTGAAGAGCAAAGCAAGAGTCCAGCATCATTCATGTGATGAGTGGTAAAGAAGACAATAATCAGATGTTCTACCTTCTACACAGGAGCTCCTTAATGAATATGAAGACTTAGTGCCCAAAGAATTCCCAACTAGACATCCTCCTATGAGAAGAGGAGCATTCAACACCACATTGATTTAGTATCATATTTGAGTCTACCGAATCTTGTGCACTATCGAATGAGTCCATCCAAACATGCTCCATAGATAGGTAACTAAGTTGCTACAAAAGGTTTTAATTCGGGAAAACATGTCACCATATGTTGTTATTGCATTATTAACCCCTAAAACAAATGGATCTTAGAGTATGTGTGTGGAGATCAATGTTCGAGTTGTTAGTATCACAACCAAAATTAGTTGGTTGATGAATCCTAACCCCTACCTTTCGTGGACACTTGTTTGTAGAAATGGGACTTCTTTTTTTTTATAACTCAAATAGGACCGTCAATCCCAACAGCTATAGTTTGAATTACTGAACCATCAGCCCCATTTATTAGAATTGAAAATTGAGCACGGATCGCCTCGAGTTGCCTGATAGGACTCTATTCAGGATTGCATGGCCGGTCAAGTGCAGAGAGACTTAAACCATGATTGCAGGAGGTTCTATTGACTGGACAGTTTACAAAATGACCCACATGATTACATATATGGATGACCTTAACAATCCACCAAATGGGCCCTATCCAATTACCGGGCCTCCAACCAGATGGTTGAAACAAAAATGGTTGATGGTCCACCACCAATGGGGCAAATCAGATAGTTTGGTTATCAAATTGGGTGTACTTTCTTGTACACTTGGCCATGAACCATAGGTCCCACAAGATGAATAGTCCAAAAGAAATCTAAAGGTGTCGATCCATGCGGCCCACCTTGATGAATATGTTATATATCGACATCGTCCATCCGTTTTTCTAGATCATTCAAGGACATGGCCCCAAAACTTAAGCAGATCCAAATATCAAGTGGACCACACCACAAGAAACAGTGGTGATTGAATTCCCACCATTAAAACCTACTTAGGGCCCACCGTAATGTTTATTTGCCATCTAACCTATTGATGAGGTCAAACAGACCTGCATGAAGGGAAAATACAAAGATCAGCCTCATCCAAATTTTTTATGGTCCACAAAAAGTTTTTTGTGGTCAATCAACAAAGTTTCCAATGGTGTGGTCCACCTAAGATTTGGATATGCTTAAGTTTTGGGATCAATTCCTAAAATGAGATGGAAAAACGGATGGACAGAGTGGATATACAACACATTCATCAAGGTGGACCCCATACGGTAAGTTTGACACCCACTAATGTGTTTCCATAGTAACAATTAATATGTCGTCACATCCGAACGTGGAGGAAGGATTGCCAAAGTCTTTTGCATGAATTTCCACTATGGGAAGCTAGGCGAGACCACCATCATTCTTGTGAGAAATCCACTCCGTCAATCCTTTTTTCAAATCATTTTCGGACCTGGACGAAAAAATGAGGCACATTCAAATTTCAAGTGGACCGCTTGAAAGGGAACAACAAGGATTGAACGTCCACCACTGAAACATTTGTGGGGCCACAAAAGTTCTAGATCAGAGCCATGAGGATAATATTTTGTGTTTTCAGTTCATCCCAGTAGGAATGATCTTATGAACGACATGGATGGCATATAAACATCATGGTGGACCATAGGGAGATTTCAATGGTAGGCATTTCTCTACCCACTTTTTCATATCGTGCGGTCTACTTGAGTTTCGTATATGCCTCATATTTTAGCCCATGTTCTAACATGATTTGGAAAAACAAATGGATAGGGTGGACTTCTCATAAGCATGATGATGGGGCCCACATACAGGAAAAGGCTTTCGCACGTATCTGCATCGGACGCAATACCCTACATACCAACAGTATGAGCATGTGAGTTGCCATTGGGTAGTGGTCAGTGTTGTGGGCCCCATCATGATGTATGAGTTTTATCCACACCGTCCATTAATTTTGGCACAACAATTTAGGTCATGAGCTAAAAAAAATGAGGCAGATCGATTCAATTGGTGGGACCACATCACAGGAAATAGTGGTGATTGAACGCCCACCATTAAGAACTTCTTGGGGGCCACAAAAGGTTTCAATCAAGCTTATATTTGTGTTTTCCCATCATCCAAGTATATGCGACCTAATGAAGAGGTTGGATGGCAAATAAACATTATCATGGGCCCTAGGAAGTTTTTAATGGTAAGAGTTCAATCACCACTGTTTCGTTTCGTGTGGTCCACCTGAGATATGGATATGCGTCATTTTTGGGCTAGTGCCCTAAAATGATTTGGAAAAATAGTTGGACAGCATGGATTAAACATATTACATCATGTGAACCTATAAGCACCGACCACAACTCCCCAACGCCCTTATCTACATCCCAAGTGCGGATAAGGGCCTATAAGCACCGACCACTACTCCCAACACCCTTATCCGCATCCCAAGTGCGCATAAAAGACGAATCGAGAGGGAGAGGCTTTCGTGAAAAGGGCTTCTTCTAGAAGAAGGGGGCTTTCAAAACCATAAAATCGATCCAACTATCGTAAGAAATCTACCGAAACTCCGAAATGCTCCCCGAAATCTCTATATTTTAGGAAATCCCTCATCCAATCGTAGAAAAAAGAGAAATTTTTGAGGTTTTTTCGTACCTATTGAAGACCAGCCACGATTGTCGATCGATCCACGATTGGCCCACTGATTCCAATCAACCAATCCTCCACAGGTAACAAAAATTTCTCTCACATATCTTTTAAAAAAATTGAATGAAAGCTTTTTTTCCTTCTTTTTTTTTTAGTTTATTTCAATTTTTTATGTATTTACGCCAATACTGCCTACACATACAATCAACATTATCGTCGACAACTCGAGATAACGAAATATCATCAATATCCGGCAAATAAACAAATTAATGGGTTTTAGGTGTCATTGGTGTTGCAACACCGATATTATCGTCAATATTTATTGGCAATTCGTCGACAACACGAACATTGGTGGAGATTCGTGCGAACAACTAGATTACTATTCAGTACTAGTTTCCTATTCCTCACTACAATGATATATTGGAAATGTTGCATGGAGCACATGTCTTTTCAAAGATCTTACTTGAACAAAGGATATCATCAAATTTATATCCGTCCCAAGGGCGAGTGGAAGACCTCATTTAAGACTCGATACAGGCTACATAAGTATCCCATCATGAGACTACATTTAAGACTCGAGATGGGGTCTATGAATGGCCCATCATGCTATTCAGCCTTTCAAATGTGTTGAGCATTTTCATGAGGTTAATGATAGAGGTACTCCACCCCTTTATAAGGAAGTTCTTAGTTGTTCATTTTGATAATATTCTTGTTTTTAATCCCGATTCTTTTGCTCACCTTGATCACTTTCAACAAATATTTAATGTACTATGAAGGGAGGCACTATTTGTTAACATGATAAAGTGCTCCTGCCTTGTCGATAGTGTTGTGTTTGGGGGCATATCATGCCTGCAGAAGGGATCAAGATTGACCAGGAAAAAAATAAGACCATTGCGGAGTGGCCCAACCCACAAAACCTTTTAGAAGTCCATTCTTTCCACAGATTGGAAACATTTTACTGAAGATTTATCCAGCATTACAATACAATTATCACTCCTGTCACCAATTGCATGCACAGAGGCAAATTCAAATGAACTAAAGTGGCAGACCAAAGCTTCAGTACCATAAAGACGCAATCACGCAAATGACAAAGACTCCAGTTCTTACACTACCAAACCAAAATAAAGTCTTGAAAATGAAAAGCAACACTTCAAATGTTGGCATTGGCACGATATAAAGTCAAGAAGGAAAGTCGATCATTTTGTTTAATAAGAAACTTAATGATGCATGGAAGAAGAATTCCATGTATGATCTCGAGTTCTATGCAGTGGTCTAGGCAGTACAATATTGAAGGCAGTTCCTGATTCATCTAGAGTTTATTCTATATTTCGACCATGAGGTGTTAAGATATCTCATCTCCCAAAAGAAGCTTAGTGCTCGTCATGCAAAGTGAATGACTTTCTTACAAGAATATACTTCTTTTGTGTCACAAAACTTGTAGTCAGAATAAAGCAGCAGATGCTTTAAGTAAAGAGTGGTTCTACTAGGAACACTCATCTTGAATCAGGATTCAAGCCATTAAAAGAACAATATAAGGACCCCATTTTTTGAAAGTGCTCAATGGATGTGTGGATGGCCAAGATCTAATGTGTGAATTTATCTCACACGATGGATATTTATACAAGGGTTCTCGCTTATGCATTCACAAAGGATAATTGCAAAAGAAGATCCTATCTAGCTATAAAAAGGACCAATTGGATACTTTGGAGGAGATAAAACATTGGCCATGATGGAGGAAAAGCACAATTGGCTTTTATGTGCCGTGATATTGAATGTTTCGTTACACAATGTCATCAATGCCAAGTCCCCAAAGGTCATGTCTAGAATATCGATCTTAATACACCACTTCTTGTTCCAATCGCATTATGGATGGATATTTCATCGAACTTCATTCTAAAACTTCCTAAGATTCAAAAGAGCAGAATTGATTTTCGTTGTGGTAGACCTTTTTTCTTAAGATGACCCACTTCATTCCGTGTATTAAAAAAAAATGATAGACGATACGAATATCGCTAGCATACTCTTCACGAAAATTGTGTGACTTCATGGGGCACCGAAAATAATAATTACGGACAACGATTCGAAGTTTATGGGACACTTCTGGCACACTTTATGGAAGCAATTGGGGACTAAGCTTCAATTCTCTAACACATATCATCCTCAAACAAACGGCCAAACTGAGGTAGTCATAGGTGACAATGTATCTCAATTGGACTTGGCTCTACCCCAAGCCAAGTTTGCCTACAACAATTTAGTAAATCGTACCATCAGGAAATCCACATTTGAGATCATAAACAGGAAAGTCCACATCATGTACTTGACTTAGTACCATTGTTGGTAAAAGATCAAATGAGCAAAGATGTTGATGCATTCGCCAAACACATCCAAAGCTTGCTAGCTCATATGAAGAAACTTGAAGAGAATAACACCAAGTACCAAGAAGCAATGAATGAACATCAGCGGGAGAAGATATATAATGAAGGTGACTTAGTTATGGTTTATCTTTGAAAAGAAAAGATTCATGAGGGAAACTTACAACAAGCTCAAGTCTAAAAGGATTGATCCATGCCGAGTCAAGAGGAAGTTGGATGACAATGGCTATATGATCGAGCTCCCAGATGACTTAGATATCTCGCTGACTTTCACTCTGAGAAAGACAGTTGGGGACCAAAGCCTTTTAGATTTGAGCTGGCTTGGCTCGAGGTAGATGGCTTTCATGAGCTAGTATAGGCTTGGAGGCAGTCTTTTCAACCTTTCGAACAACCTGATATTTCTCTCCACTCTAAGCTAAAACTCCTAAGAGGTAAGCTCAACGTTTGGCGCAAGGAAGTTTGTGGGGAAGGCGAGGTTGAACTCTCCTCTATCGATGAAGAAATTCGTGCCCTGGACATCAGCGAGGAAGGTCAATCTTTGTCAGAAGAAGACAGTATCAAGCACAACGACTTGTTGAAGGAATACTCCAACGCCTAAAGGAAGATGAAATTAAGTGGAGACAACACTCCAAGGCTGTTTGGCTTAAGGAGGTTGATAGAAATACAAGCTTCTTTCATAATATAGTTTCTAAAAGAACCAAGAATAATAGGATAGTTGTAATATCAGTTGACGACAAGAGATGTAAAGAAAAATCTCAGGTATGTAATGCCATAGTCTCTTTCTATGCGAAGCTTCTCTCTAAGGAGTCATGGATCCGACCATAGCTAGACTTCCTTTTGCCAGACTTTCGAAGGAATCAGCTAGATTTCTGGAATGTCATATTTCAAAGGAAGAAGTAAGAGAGGTTGTGGATGCATTGGGCCGCAAGAAGGCCCCCGGGCTTGTCCGGTTTGCCATGGCATTTTTTCAAGTTTTTTGGAATGTCATGAGAAGGGATGTTCTAAATTTTGTTAAGGAATTCTTCCTTAAAGGCTATCTTCCCCCGGCTTATGGTGAGTCTTTTATAGCCATTATTCCAAAAATGGAAGGAGCTGAAAATACCCAAGACTATCGCCCGATCAGCTATATTGGAAGCCTGTACAAGATTATCGCCAAAATCCTTGCCTCGCGCTTTCGTGATGTTATTGGTGGTATATCAAATAATCAAGGTGCTTTTGTAAATGGTCATCAAATATTGGATAGTGCCCTTATTGCTCATGATTGCCTCAACTCAAGACAGAAAGGAAAATTTCCAGGTATTATCTATAAGTTGGACATCGAGAAAGCGTATGATCATGTCGAATGGGGCATCATCGATTACTTGCTAAAAAGAATGGGTTGTGGGGAGAGGTGGAGAAAATGGATTCAAATTTGTATTAGATCAGGGGGCGTGCTCGATGCTCGTGAATGACTCTTCAAAAGGTTTTTCAAAACAACAAAGAGTCTTCGCCAGGACGACCCTCTCCCCATTCTTATTCTTGCTAGTGGCAAAAGCCTTTAGTCGATTGTTGGCAAGGGGCTAGGATTCCAATATTATAAGTGGGTTGCGTGTCTCCAATGTGGCAGCACCTATCCTACACCTTCAATTCGCAAATGACACCACCATTTTCTGTGAGGCGGATCCATGTATGGTGGATAACTAACGCAAGATTATAGTGTGCTTTGAGGCAGTTTCCAGTCTGAAGGTTAATTTGTGAAAAAACGAGGTCATGGGCATTCAACTTTCCAAGGATAAGGTTTCTAAATTCACATCGATTCTTAGATGCAAAGCGGGATCTCCTCCCTACTCATATTTGGGGCTCCCACAATGTGTTGGGAAGCCACCTACCCACCTTTGGGATAGGGTGATCGAGAGGATCAGTGGAAGAGTCGTCATCTCTCTCTTGGAGGAAGTTAAATCTCCTCAAATCGACATTCTCTAACATGCCACTTCATGTCATTGTTTAAGTGCCCTTTGTCAGTTCGGAAGAGACTAGACAAGCTAAGGAGGGATTTCATTTGGAAAGGAGCTGTAGATGGCAACAAATGTCATCTTTTAAGAAGGGAGGAAGTTTGCAAACCTTTGAACAAGGGAGGGGCTGGTTTGAGGGATTTCCAAAGTATGAACTATGGCCTTCTAGGTAAATGGCATCAGTGATTCGGCACGAAGGAAGGGCAGCTATTGAGGGAAGTGATTACTTCCAAATATGGGCCCCAGTTGAGCGAATGGGAAACCAAGGAATCCTCATTATATAGGGACTTCAACTCTAGGAGGTCGATTGTGTCACTCAAGCCTGTGTTTAAAAACGGTATTTCTTTCTTTATTGGCAACAAAACACATGTAAGATTTTGGGAAGATGTGTGGTGTGGCAATGCTTCACTAGCTCAAGTCTTTCCTAATCTAGCTTCTCTTGCTCCTACATCAAATATTTCAGTAGCAGAGTGTTACTCCATGAACAATTCAAACGTTTATTGGACCCCTCCATGTCGAAGAGACTTGCTAGATCACAAGGTAGAGGAGCTTCTTCGCCTCTTTGGCGTGCTTCATCTTGTGTCTCCATCGGGCGGCAAGGATGAGATGATTTGGACAGCTAGCAGCTTCAGGCAGTTCTCTGTGAGTTGCTTCTACAAGATGATTCAGCCACAAATTTTGGGAGGAAGTGCAGGGCACGCTTACCATTTCTAGTACTATGTCATTCCTCCCAAAGTGGCGGCATTCATGTGGCTTGTGGGAAGGAAAGAGATCCTCACGATAGACAACCTCCAAAAGTGGGCAATGACCATTCCAAATAGATGTTACATGTGCCAACAAGATGAGGAGACCGTTGATCATCTATTCATATCATGACCCTTCACATCCAAGCTTTGGCTGCATGTGTTCTTGGCCTTCAATCAATCTTGGACCATGCCAAGCAATGTCGGGGATCTCCTATGGGCCTGGCATTGAGGATGTCTCTAAATCAAGGATGAGGCCCAATGGCGCATCTCTCTTCCAGTGGCTTGGTGGGCGACTTGGGTCACGAAAGGAATAGACGGTGTTTCGATAACACGTCTCTCTCGATTGAGCCTATGATAGCAACCTTTCGACTCTTATATCCGAGTGGAGCTCTCTCATTAAATCCTCGGGATGATTCCTTTGTTGCTTTTCTTTTTCATTTCCCCCTTTTATTCTTTTCTCGCCAGCTGTTGCTAGTGAGCCTATAATAAAATTCCACCTAATCTTCAGAAAAAAGAAAAAAAATAAAAAAATTGGAGACTTATATGAAGAAGAAAGAGCTTCGAGAGAAGTTAATAGTGTAGTGTATAATGCGAGATTGAGGGAAGAGGATTGGAAGCAGATTGGGTGGAGTTCTAACCAATTTTGTAATCCCGAGGTAAGTTACAAATGGTTGTGGGCGTGAAGTGGAGCCACCAGTAGTGGGACGGGTATATGCATAGCCCCCGGCTTGAAGGTTACCATGCCTTATCACCAACTTCTGGTCCTGCACTTTTCGAGCCATTTGATATGCCTCATCGACGTTGTTGAACCGAACAATAACCAACTATCTTTGAACAATTACAATAACGCGCCACTTGTTGTCTTCCAGTTTCTATTACCCAACAGTGAATGACTAAGTCATAATAACATTGTGTACTCCTCTACAGTCAGATTGTCCTATCGAAGCATGAGCTCTTGAAAAGAGGTCGTCTCATAATCTAGCTGCAGAAACTTTCACTTCATTCTTGCTTTCATTTCCTTCCAATTGCTTATGAGAGGAATGTCATACCGTTGTAGATTTTCTTCAATGGCGTGCCACCAGTCTTGAGTTGCGCCTTTAAGTTTCAAGGTAGCAAGATGCAACTTGACAACTTCTTACATTTCGTACCAACGAAAATATTGCTCCATTGACTTTTAACCAGTCATTGAACACTTTGGGATCCAAATTACCATCGTAATCTGGAATATTAATCTTGACATGCTTGGCAGGATCTGAAGTGCGAATATTCCTTCCTCCTTCGAGATAAATTGGATGATCCCGTCGGAGATTGTTCATCCCGCTGGCTCTCAGTTGCTCATAGCGATGTTGTTGGGCCCCGTAGCCAGGCTCATATTTCTCTTCTTGGAAATTACCATTCCAACCAGGATGCCTTAAGTCAACATTTCTGAACTCCAATTCTCCATCAAGTTCATCCATAGATGTTTAGCGATCTGGATTGATTCCATTGTTTGTGTTTTCAAGAACAATAATACGTCCTTCCAAAGCATTCATTCTGGCTGTGGAACGGGCCTCTTAAGTCATCCACCCGTTTCGTGATTAAATCGACCACTTGTTGCAAGGTTGTGACAGTATTATCTTGAGGTTGTGTGGCCATCTCAGTATTATAAATCGTCTCTCTTCTAGTGCGGTGTATAAGAACAACAGGCTTTGGCAAAGCATGCAAGAAACATTTTTCTTCTTCTTATTCTTCTCTTTTTTTTGTCTTTCTTCTTCTTCTTCTTCTTCTTTTTCTTTCTTTTTCTTTCTTTCTTTCTTTCTTCTTCTTCTTCTTTTCTTGGTAAGGAAAGAGAGGAAGCGCAATGAATTGATATGTTAGAACGGGATTGGGAACTGGTACGATTGGAAGAGTTTTTTTTTTCGTAGAGTCAACTTTAGGTGATTTTTAGATGGGGAAAAAAAAGGAAAGAAAGGAATATGAAAGATGACGGATGGATGAAGGGGAAAGATGAAAGGTTAGATTGACATGAAAGAAAAAAAAAATACCTTCTAGTTTTCTCAGGAGCAAAACTTGCTCTGATACTAATTTGATGCAAACCCGAAAGGAAAAGCAATTGAATCAATAAGAAAAGAACAAGACTGTGGGAAAAGACCCAACAATCCTCTAGCCGAATGCTAAAGATCACAAATGCAAGACTGTGAGCAAGCTCAACAGTCCTCTAGTCTAGAACTAGAGACCACTCTCCCTCCCTTCAATAGCCACCGTAGAGAAAATAAGAGAATTTCATAAAGAGAATATTAATCAGCTTGTCTTATACCATAGGCAGTAGGTCCTGTTTATAATCAGCCTTACAATCTGTAATAAAGGATATGGAATCTAAAAAATTCTGCAAAAATCGGAAAACACCTAAATAACAAAGCATTCTAATTAAAAAAATGCCTAAAATAAGAAGATACTTTGACAAGAAAATATTTAAAATTATTCCCTGCCTAAAATAAAAGATATGGAAGAAATAGCAGATTTCCTAATCTAGAGATTTGAAAGAAATGGGAAGTCTTGATGGGCTAAAAAAGGAAGGTGGTCATTTTCTTGTACACACGTGTCGAGCATGCACGTGTGGGATGTCAGACAATTGCATCAAATATGATTCTTCCGAATGTATGTGTTATGTTCTACAAGATGTGGAGTCGGTAGATCATCTTTCTGTGCATTGTTCCTTTGCAAGAGCTATTTGGGAAGGTTTTTTCAACTTGTTTGAGGTAGCATGGGTATTGCCAGGTTCCATTGCTCTGTTTTTCTTCCTGTGGCAGGGTGGTGTTTTTGGTAAAATGCGGAAAAGTGTGGCGGTTGTGGCTACTTGCAGGGATTTGGTACTTATGGCTAGAAAGGAATAATCAGTGCTTTATGAATCAGGCGGGGCAGATTTCGGAAGTGTTTAATAGGGCTAAATCAAATGTTATGGAATGGGCGATAGTGTCTAAGGCAGTTGAGCAGTTCCCTGTTAGTTGGCTTGAGTTGTATATTTGTAAATTTTGGCTTCGGCTGGCTTCGGCTGTTTGTTAATAAAATCCAGTGTTCAAATAATAATAATAAGCCCCCAAGCATTATAAATACATTCATGAGAGGTCAACAAAAGCTTTGGGCTCTCACAGTATTAGTTCTGTTCCTTCAAAATATTTTGAAGGAACGATAAAAGGTATCCTAATGTTACGATCATGTTTGCATGTTTCAAGGTCAAGTATACAGAAACACAAAACAGCTTTCAGGAAATTAGCATTACTGTATATAACAAACTGACCTTCAATAAGTTTGGCGGAAAGCTCTTGGGCTTTTGCATCTGTCTCGGAGTATGCCACCTGAAGATGCTTCAAAGCACCCTCTGCAGCAGTTTGTGTTTCTTTTTGCTCCTGAATTTCTCTATTCAAAGAACGTATTTTTTCATGTAGCTCTTTCACATGTTCTGATGCACCCTCTTCCTGCCCACTAGCATTTATTTGTTTGGAAGACCCCACAGACTGTAAATGCTGATTTTTCAAGCCCTCAAACTGAGCCTTTAAATACTCATTCTGGAAATTGAGTTCGATAGCCATTTGTACAAGATGATCCTGGCTATCGTCGAGGCATGTGACAACATCAGAAACCCCATTGCCATTGTCAACATCCCCTCCATCAGTTTTGTGGTTGGGGTAAAACAAATGGTTCTCCAGTTTTTCAGCACTCTTTGTAGGACTTCTGGGTGTTCCATCATTCTGGCTCTCTGGTGTTGATATGAATGTGCCCTCTGCAGTCACCGTTTTGAGATTAGCAAGACACCCATCTCTTTGGTGATCTGTGTCAGAAGAATGGTTCTCCAGTCCAGCACCCTTCATAAGACCTTCCATTGATCCATCATTCTGCACCTCTTGTGTTGATGATATGAATGTGCCTTCTGCAGTCACCATTTCAGGATTGCCAAGAGTTCCATCTCTTCGGTGGTCAATGTCAGAAGAATGGTTCTCCAGTTCTTCAGCATCCTTCATTGGACCTTCCAATGTTCCATTATTTTGCCCCTCTTGCGTTGATATAATTGTGTCATCTGCAGTCACCATGTCATTCCCAAGAGATTCATCTCCTTTATGGCCTTCATCAGAAGAATGGTTCTCCACTTCAACATTCTTTGTAGGACTTTGCAGTGTTCCATCATCCTGTCCTTCTTCTGTCGACATGATTGTGCTATCTGCAGTCACCATATCAACGCCATCAACTGGAACCTGATGATATATCAAAAACAAATGCCGAGAAAGTAATCAAACATTAGAGCAAAATGCTTACTAGACAACATGTGTTTTCTTCAGCAAGCATCTGCATAACAATCCTTGTCATGTTTACCTCAATATAAACAGTTACACAAGTAATCAAGCTTAACCTACTATCAATTGTAGCCTTGCAGGATACCAGACAATATCAGCCTATGTCCAAATGGTCTTTTATGTTCTGAAATTAGAAAATAGATCTGCAAAAGTCCATGGATCAGAAGGTTAGGATCATGTAAAAAGTTTAATTTCCAATCCATGGCCATCCATGATGGAGCCAACGAGATGAACAGCCTCAACCATTCCAACCATCCATAAGGTTTGCTATTGTGCCAAGAGGACCAATCAACATCAAATAGGTTTAAGAAAATAGACTGAGTAGAGAATGCTAACTCGCACCTAAGAAAGAGGCAATGAACAGATTTTGCATCTTTCCAACACATAAAGCAAATATTTGAGAAAATTCAATTCCACTCCCCTCCCCCCCGAGAGTCCAAAACATAAAGCAAATTCATTTCCACTTTTGGAGTCTGTACGTCATAATGAATTTACTGGCCATAGCAGCCCAATATAAGACCAGAACCCAGGAGGGGCAAAAAAGTCCCCCAAACTTTTGCCCACACCCCACAGGGGCTTAGCCACTTGGGGGAATCATACAGCCACAGAGCCTTGACAAAGCTTCTGAAGAGATGCCCCTTCAGGCATGGTGCCTGAACCTGCTATTCCTTCTCAAGAGTATCGTAACAAATATGGCCAAAATTTTCACATTATTTTTGCAGAATATCAACCAAATGATATCATCACATTACTATCATAATGTTTTCAAATTTTCAGCTTATCTTAATTTCTCATGGTTTTTCTCGAAATCATCGCGACTTTCTAGTCAATTTTTTGGTATTTCAACATATACATTTATATTGTCAATTTTAAATATATTTATTAATTTATAATAAATATCTTCTAAATTTTTATTTTTAACAAGATTTTCCCAATAACATATTGAGAAAAAACCTCAATTTTTGAAATCTACTGTGAAATTCCCCTGCTGAGAACAAGATTTATCGCTATGCTCAAGAGTGTACAGGACCGCCCTATCATGAAGGTCAAGAAGCTCAACTGCCATGACAATCTCATGATCCCACATATTGTGAGAGAAATGCAGCGCCCGCACATTTTTATTCTCCACAAGTTCATAGGAGTAAATATTAAATATACAATGCTTGATCAAACTGAATGACATTTTGCCTTCAGGAGCAACTATACAGGTGTGCACCTCATTCTGTTCCATAATCCATTCCATTCATCTCAAGGGGTGCCCATCACGAATGGGCCAGGCCACAAAATACCACTCAACAAAAATTCCTGCCCATGTAATCTATGCTTCTTCTTTTTTTCTTTTTCTTTTTTGTATGTGGACAGTTATGGCTGAAGTTATGGCCCTTGATAGAGTGAAATTGTGGAATACGATCCATGTAGCTGACCCATTTAGTTGGAATAAGGCTTAAATGATGATGAAGATGATGATGTGGACGGTTGGTTAAATCAGTTGGGATGTGACCATGTGGCGTCATGCAATTGGTATTATTATCTAAAATTCATTTTATGGTTTTCCTAATTATAATATTTTGTTATTAAAAAACTTAAGGAGTTGATTTCAAACTGAAAGAGAAAATCTTTCAAACCAGAATTATGAATATTAATTATATTGTTTTGTTATTAAAAAATTTAAGGAATTGATTCAAACTGAAAAAGAAAATGTTTCAAACCAAAAGGCATTTCCAATAGAGAGGCACCTTTTCACTTGTAATGGAGGAGAAATCTCACCAAGGATTGCAACCCTTCTTTGAAGAGAAAACCCCATCTACGAGAGATTCCTAGTCTAGTGCCTCGAAATGCAATGCAATCGCCCCACATCCCACACATGCACAGTCCTCACGTGTGCACAAGAAAGGGTCCACTTTCCCTTTTTAAGCCATCCCTACTTTCATTTTTCTTTCAAAGTTCAAATATCCACATTAGCAAAATATCTTTACTTTCCATTTCTTTTAAATTTCTACATTAGGTAATTTCCTTTGATATCTTTATATTAGGCAAGAAGTAATCTTAGATTATTATTTTTTTCTTATTTAGGTAGCTTCCTATTTTTCAAATCTTTGCTAGCTAGGAATTCAATTTTTAAATTCCATAGATTTTATTGCAGAATGTAAGGATTAATTATAAATAAGGCTTGGGCCTATGGAATAAGATAGCTGAATGATATTCTCTTTTATGAAAATTTTATTATTTTCTCTACAGTAGTTGCTGAAGGGGGGAAGTGATCTCCAGTTTAAGACTAAATGATTGTCGAACTTGCTCACAATCTTGCATTCACAGTCTGTAACATTCATCTAGAGGATTGCCGGGTCCTTTCCCACAATCTCTTTCTTCTCTAACATCCGTGATCTCTTTGCTTCCCCTTTCAGGGTTTGCATCAATTGGTATCAGAGCAAGTTTTTCTCTTGGGATTTTCTCATTCACTTTTCTCCTCTTCCCCATCTTCTACTTTCCTCAATTTGTGTTCCCATATTCATCCCAAACCTACCCTCTCAATTCCCTAAATCAGCCTATTAATTCAGTCATTCTACCAAAAACCATATATATTCTCCATCTTAACTAAGCCATCATCCTATCTCTACCCTAAATTCCACTAGTAAACAGCCCATACCCTATCCTACACCAATCATTCTACCATTCGTGACATCAAAAAAAAAAAACTTCTCGCATGCTTTGTGAAAGCTTGTTGTCTTATGAGTACTAGAAGTGGGAAAACTTACAATCCTAGGATAGCTACGCAACCCTAAGATGGGACCTTATAAACCTTGCAACAAGTGGTCGATTTGATAATGAAACGGTTGGATGATCTGGAGACCCATTTCGTGGTCCGAATGAATACTTTGGAACAACATGTTCTTGTTCTTGAAGACACAAACAAGGGAATTAATCAATACTGCCAAACCTCTATGGATGGCCTTCAAGGAGATTTGGAGTCCAAAAATGTTGACTCAAGGCATCCTGGCCGAAATGGTGATCTCCAAGAAGAAAAATATGAGCCTGGCTATCCAACAACATCACTTTGTGCAATCGGGAGCCAGAGGGGTGAACAACCTCCAACAAGACTATCCAATTTATCCTGAAGGAAGAATAAATGGTCACACTTCATATCCCGCTAAGCATGTCAAGATTGACATTCCAGATTACGATCGTAATTTGGATCCCAAGGTGTTCAATGACTGGCTAAAGTCAATTGAGCAATATTTTCGTTGGTAAGAAATGGTAAAAGCAGTTTAGTTACGTTTTGCCACCGTAAAACTTAAGAGCAAAGCTCAAGACTAATGGTACGCTATTGAAGAATGTTTGCAACAATGTGGCCTTCCTCCCATAAGCAATTGGGAGGAAATGAAGGCAAGATTGAAGCAGAGGTTTCTATTGCTAGATTACAAGACGACTTCTTTCCAAAAGCTCCTCACGCTTCGACGGGACAATCTGACTGTAAATGAGTACACACAACGTTATTATGACTTAGTTATTCATTGTTGCCTAACAAAAATTGGAAGACGAGAAGTGGTGCGTTATTGCAACGGATTATGATTCAATATTTAAAGAGAATTAGTGACCATTCAACTCAATAGTGTGGACGAAGCGTCTCAAATTGCTCGAAAAGTGTAGGAGCAAAAGTTGGTAATAAGGCGTTGTAGCCCTCAAGGCAGGAGCTATGCATTTCACGTCCGCAACCATTTGTGCCCCGCAATAACTTACATCGGGATTACAAATTTAGTCAGAATTATGCCTCCAATCCTTTTTTTTCCGAAACGGTGATACAAATGGAAAGTCTATTGCAGCAACGAGGTCAACCATCACTTGCTTCAAGTGTGATGGTCATGGACATTACGCAACAAAGTGTCCCTTTCGCAATCTCCAATTTTGCGAGGCGGAAAACTTCATTGCAGAACAAGTGAAAGACGAACATGAAAACGATCTAGAAGATGACAAGCAAGAATATGAGGAAGGCCTAAATGGCCTTAACAAAAACAAGTTATCATTAGTGGTCAGAAGGATTCTAACAGCAGCAAAAGAGGGAGCCCAAGAAGACTGGTTGAGAACCAATATCTTCCATACACGAGTATCATGTGGTGGAAAGGTTGTCAATGCCATTATTGACAAAGGCAGCAAGATGAATGTGGCTTCACGCGTGGTGGACAAGTTGAAACTGAAACCTCAAACGCATCCCAAGCCATACAAGATTGGGTGGGTGAATGACACATTCATCCCTATGACTAAGAGGTACTTGGTGAACTTCTCTCTAGGTCATTATGAAGAATCTCTTTGGTGTGACATCATTTTAATGAAGGTCACACATATATTATTAAGGGACCCGTGGATATACGACGGGGATGTAACTCATAAAGGTCGCAAAAACACATACAGCTTTATGTACAAAGGAAATCCCATTACTCTTAATCCTATGAAGGATGATGAATCCGAAGAGGCATAGTCGACTTCCACAGTATTGAGTGTGGACCGATTCGTGGAGGAGAGTTGTGAACGAGGAATCACATATGCTCCGGTAGGATGCAAGACCAATCCAGGTCGCTGTTCAACCACCTGAGATTCAGGACATTCTATCCCAATTTTAGGATTTGCATTCGTATAATTTGGTACCTGGAATGCCATTATCAAATCTTCCAGCATGCCGAATGAACCTGACAGAGCATACAGAGCTTCGTTGATAGGTGGAGGAATTGTTAACAAAAGGTTTCATTCATGATAGCCTCAACCCGTGTGCCATGCCAGCGTTGTTGACACCAAAGAATGATGGCAGCTAGCATATGTGTGTTGACAGTCGTGCCATAAACAAGATAACAATAAAGTACCGTTTTCTCATTCCACGCCTCGATGATACGCTGGACATGATGGCGAATGCTACAATCTTTTTGAAGATTGATTTGCAAAGTGAGTACCACCTAATAAGAATTCATCCTGGAGATCAATTGAAAGATCCTTTCAAGACAAAAGATGGATTGTATGAATGGCTAGTTATGCCTTTCAAGCCAACAAACACACCTAGTACATTCATGCAAGTGATGACGCAAATTCTACAACCAATCATTGGCAAGTTTGTTGTGGTATACTTTGACGATATCCTCATCCATAGTCGTTCACAAGAAGAGCATTCAGACCATCTTCGGCAAGTGATGAGAGTATTACGCCACAAGAAAATCTACATTAATTTGAAGATACCTTCATGAGTTCTAGCATGGTTTTTCTAGGGTTCATCATTTCAATAAAAGGCATGAAGGTTGATTCTGAAAAGATAAGGGTCATCGTTGAATGGTCTACTCCCATAAACACTCATGAGGTTCATAGTTTTCACAGGCTTGCAACGTTTTATCGAAGGTTTACTCGGAACTTTAGTTCCATCATGGCGACCATTACTGAATGTAGGAATGCCAGTCCATTTGAGTGGACCAGAGCAGCAACAAAGGCATTTCAAGAAATCAATCAGAAAATGACTGAAGCTCTAATTCTTGGACTTCCTGATTTTGGAAAAGTGTTTGAAGTTGCCTATGACACATCCCACATAGGTATAAGAGGTGTCCAAAGCCAGGAACGACATCTAGTGGCCCTTTTCAGTGAAAAACGCAATGAGGCACGAAAGAACTATTCTACATACGACGTGGAGTTTTATGCTAGTGTACAAGCTTTGAAACATTGGAGTGACTCATTACCTCATTCATCGAGAGTTTTGTGCTCTATTCTGATAACAAGGCATTATGTTATTTGAATTCTCAAAAGAAGTTGAGCACAAGGCGTGCTAAGTGGAGTGCTTATATTCAAGAATTTACATTCAACCTAAAAGAATACATTGGCATTGAAAATAAAGTAGTTGACGCCCTCAGCCAAAAATCATAGCTATTGTCTACCTTATCAGTTTTCGCTGTTAAGTTTCAAGAACTTATAAGGAACCATGCCACAGATGATGATTTTGAGAAGGTATTTTCAATACTCATTGCCGGCACAAGCACCGAGTACCCAAGATTTAGCTTGCATGATGGGTACTTATTCTATGATGAGGTTATGTCTTCCTAAAAGTTCCTTGCGGGAGCTTGTCATATGTGAGCTTCATTCAGGTGGTCGTAATGGTCACTTTGGTATCGTTAAAAAGACCGCTCTGGTTGCGGTCCATTTCTACCGGCCAGGTTTGAAGAAAGATGTCGGAATCATTATTTGTCAATGTCGAGTGTGCCAGCTAGGTAAAGGTAGCAAGCAGAATACTAGTCTTTATACCCCACTAGCTATGTCAAATGCTCCATTGGAAGACATCAGTATGGATTTCATAATGGGATTGCCTAAGAGTCAACAGGGCTATGATTCTATTTATGTTGTGGTTGATAGGTTCTCGAAGATGACTCATTTTATTTCTTGTAAAAAGACATCAGACGGGATGGACAACGTTAGTGTTTTCTTCAAAGAGATGGTTCGTCTACATGATGTTCCCAAAACGATTGTATATGATCATGATGTTAAGTTTATGAGCTACTTCGAGCACACCTTGTGATCTAAGATGGGAACTAAATTGAAGTTCTCAAGTGCTTATCATCTGCAAACAAATGGGGGGACTTAAGTCGTCAACCACAGTCCTGGGAATCTACTTAAATGTCTAGTTGGCAATCATATTGGCTCATGGGACATTGTGTTACCACAAGCTAAGTTTGCTTATAACAGTTCTGTGAACCGCACTTCGGGTCTCTCTCCTTTCAAAATTGAGACAAGTATGCAACCTCAACAAACTATCGATTTAGTCTCACTTCCCATTGCGACTCAATTGAGCCAAGACACTAAAGCTTTTGCACGGCATGTTAAGAAGATACATGAGAAAGTCAGGTAAAAGATCACCCATAGTAATGAAAATTACAAGGGACATGCAGATGTTCAACGACGTTTAAGAAGAAGATAGAGTCATGGTGCGGCTCAAGCTTGAGAAGTTTCCAACAGGCTCTTATACAAAGCTCCACTTCAAAAAGGCAAGTCCTTACCATATTTTGAAGAAACTAGGTGATAACGCATACCGAATCAAGCTTCCACCCGAAATAAAGATCAGCCCCATTTTTAATGTGGAAGACCTTACAGATTATCTTGGACATCATGAAAAAGAGAGCAAGGAATAACAGGCTAACTCAAACAAAAGCATAGAATAACAGGCTATCCAAATACCCAAGGTGCCATGCCAGCTCGAAGAAATTATTGAAGATGTGTTGAATGATCAAATAGTTTCCACACAACAAGGACGGTATCAGAAGTTTCTTGTCAAATTGAGGAGTCGACCAAGATCCACTAACATTTGGATTTCAACAAATGATTTCAAGTGCATCAACCCAAAACTCCATGAGTACACTGCCATTAACTAGACGAAGCCAAGTTTTTCAAGCCGAGGGGAATGGGGAATTGACGCAATCGGCCCACATGTCACATGTGCACACTTCCCACGTGTTCACAAGAAAGGACCCTCCCTTTTTAGGCCATCCTACTTTCCTGTCTCTTTCAAACCTCTACATTAGGAAATATCTATACTTTCCATTTCTTTTGAATCTCTATATAGGTAATTCCCTTTGATATCTTTATATTAGGCAAGAAGTAATCCTAAATTTTTTTCTTAATTAAGTACTTTCTTATTTAAATGCTTTCTTATTTAGGTAGTTTCCTATTTTCAGATATTTGCTAGCTAGGAATTCTATTGTTAAATTCCACAGATTTTATTGTAGATTGTAAGGACTAATTATAAATAAGGCTTACGCCTATGGAATAAGATAGTTGAATAATATTCTCTTTTATGAAAATTCACTTGTTTTCTCTATGGTGGTTGCTGAAGGGGGGGAAGTGATCTCCAGTTTAAGACCAGAGGACTGTTGAGGTTGCTCATAGTCTTGCATTCGCAGTCTCTGGCATTCGGCTAGAGGATTGTTGGGTCCTTTCCCATAATCTCTTTCTTCTTTTTCTTTCATCTCTTTGCTTCCACTTTCAGGGTTTGCATCAAAATGTCTATTTTTCTTAATTTCTTTATGCTAATTTTTGCTTTAAACTTGTCTCTAGGCCTATAAAAACCATCCAGTAATAGACCACCAACCAAACAGGAACGATCATCCCACAGGAAATTTTGTAGCATGCACATCTATAGCAGGGCAAGGGCCAATCAGATGAATGGTCGGGACACTAAATCATTGTAAGTGGCTCCACCACTGTATTTTTCGATCCATTCTTTCATTCAAGTGTCATTGATACCTCCTTTCTAGGATCCATTTGGATGTCAAACAAAACCTGGGCAAGCGGTGATGCTGCTCCACCCAAATTGATATCTTTGAATATCCACTAAAGGGAAATAAAATTTTAAAAAAAAATGAAAGTGCAAAATGGGATCCTGCATGATGCAGTTGCAAAAATCACTGCTTTCCCAAACAACAGCAGAACAGAAGCGCATCTATCCTAAACATCCTCCCCGCCAACAATTCGGAGTACATCCAAACACGCCCCTACCAACAACCAAGTAATTCCAACAATGCAATGGCTTTTTCTTTTTCTTTTTTTCTTTTTTTTTGAATTTGTAATCTAAACAACCACCCATCCTCGAAACTTTCCTGACAATGTGAGCTAAGATAAGCAAGATCAGCAATCCTAGAAACCTAAATCTCAATCTCTTGAATCCAATCTTCCCATTCAGGACAGTCTCAAGCGATTCCGCATCAGATCCGAAACGAAATCAGTACCGACTACTTTCGCGGAATCCATAACAACAGAACCGAGTAAAATTTTCAGAAAAACAGCATTCTCTCAACGATTTCAAACTAGATGAAGTGATAATTGCAAGAAAATGCGGGAATTCTAGGGAGACTGACCTGATTAATGCGATCGGAGTTTCAGCGTCCGGGAAATGTCGAGTAGATTTGAGATTTAAGAAATTGCGATCGAGATTCTTCCTTACATTGGAATTTTATTTTATTTTTTTAATCTTTTGATGCGAAAGCCCAATCGCTATCAAAGATCGCAGGTCTGGGAGAGGCCTGCTCTCTTACGCAGCGTTTGGAGAAAGAGCGATGCCTGTTGAAGACGAGGAATTATATGATGCATGCCCCAGCATATCTACACGGTGTACACGTGTTTTCATTCTGATAAGAAGGTCCCATGATTCGATGATCAAGACCATCGGTTTATTTTTAATCACTGTCCATGTATAACAGAAGAATAGTACTCTAGATTGAAAGATCACAACGAGTAACTCTCTGACCTTATTTGGTTGAATGTGGGCGGTTGTTTGATCTCTTCTTAGCCGTTTGTCTGAAGGGTACAAATTCAATGGTCACGATCTTCTAATTAATTTTTTAATACATAGTCCATTCACCGTGCTATGAAATAACAATTGTCTGGATTACCGAATCATGTGCCCCACCTGTGAGAATCAGAACCCGTTTATGGAGTTGAAAGATTCGGGCAGCGTATCATATATTTTCCCAGGGATCCCCAAGCATTCAGTTTGCACAAGCGGAGGAAAATTGTCCGGCGATCTGGACCATTGGTCTGTTGGGCCCAAAACCCTGTGGACCGTGCCTCCAAAATCTCATCGACTCGACAGTCTGAACCTTTCAATTTGTGGCTCTCAGATATAAGGTAATGAAGAGAAATGAAGCGACGGTCCACAATTGGGTTGAGTCCTTACCTCAGTGGTAGACTTTGAGGAGGATCCTTACTCTTGCTCCGGTCGTAGACTCCTACGGAGTTTCAACACCCTGTCAAGGGTTCGAGATCCATAGGTGGCGAAATCTCACTACGGTGGGAGTGTGTGGGCGTGTGTTAGAAAAAAAAAAAGACTTTGAGGAGTTTTAACACGAGGTTTTGGATTCGAGTTCGAGACGGGTTCGAGTTCGAGACCCATAGCGGTGAAATCCCACTACGGTGTGCGTGTATGTGTCGAGGTCATATGTAAAAGCATAAAAAACAAAAAAGACAAAAAAAAAAAGCGACGGTCCACGATCAACTGAAAAAGCAGCTTATCCGGTTGATGACCAGGCGCTTCAGATCAAGGCGCGGCTTCGTGGATCCATTGTGGAACCTACCTTGATATATGTGTCTTACATCCACGCCGTCCATTCTTTTCACGAGCTCATTTTATAGCATGAGACCTAAAATGCAGCAGATTCAATTCTCAGGTGGACAATAGCACAGAAAACAGTGGTAATTGCTATTAAAAACTTCCTGGGGGCAACAGAAGTTTTGGATCAAGCTGATATCTGTGTGGTCCTTTCATCCGGATATTTGTGACCTTGTCAATAGGTTGGATGGCAAATAAACATTCCGGTGGCCCATGTAGCTTTTAATGATGGGCATTTAATAACCATTGTTTCATATGGCGTGGTCCACCTGAGATTAAGATCTACTGCATTTTCTGGTTCATGCCCAGAAAATGAGCTGGAGAAACAGATGGACGGCGTGGAAGTAAGAGACGTGCATCAAGATGGGCCCCACAGCGAGGGATCCACCCACCTCGGTGGATCCAGGGAGCAATCGAAGCCACGCCCTTCAAATCACGGGGTTTTCTGGGGGCTGGGGATGCCAAATGCCTAAAACGGTTGTCGTAGGAGCCCGTGCTAGCACATGCTTCGGACGTGATCCCAAAAATAAGGCCCATACAAAACTCAAGTGGACAAAACACGGGAAAAAGCATAAGTTTTTTAGCCCATAAATTTATTTACAGGATCAAAGCACACCTACTGCATGGACCACCTGTTGATGCGATTTTTCAGTAGACCCTTTCCAGTTAACCCTTCGAAACCTTCACAGACAGAAACAAGAGACAAAGGAGACACTAACTTGTACAGGGAACCTTCTGATGCATAAGTCAGGACCTTTGGTCTTTTGTAAGGTAGGATCTCTTTACGAAAAGAGTCACCAGTCGAAAATAGGAATATATAATGTGTACCTTACATTGGTTGGGGGTACCTCTATTTATAGGAAAAGGAAAACAGTCGTAACGAGGAGTCATTTTTGATACGCCGGAGACGAATCCGTTCAGAGATTCGTCCAAGATCTTATCAAGATTATCGTCGTCTAAGCTTTTCAAGATCTGATTTGATCCTCCGAAGATCGTATGAGAGATCTTTGGGCCGTTAGAGAGATTCCCGAACTATTGATCCGGAGAAGATCGTACAAGCCATATTAAGCTTTCCATTGAATCTGTGTTTGCCTTGTTTTAGAGATTATCCCAAGCTATAGCTGAGATGTGGCTAAGCTATGATTGAGCTATGGATGAGTTATGGCCGACCTATGGCCGACCTATAGCCGAGTTATGGCCAACCCATAGGTTAGGTTGGCAATTGATCATTTGAGTGGACTTATAGTTGCATCCTCTTTGAGTATCCTTACAGTTGCACCGACCTCCTTAAAGGTTGGCCTGTTTTTGGAAGTAGATGTCCCTTAGGGCTCGAATCCCTTTGGGTCCGTGCTAATTAGTAGAGTTGGTCCATTCCATAAGTTGACCTATCAAACTTATCTGATTTTTCACCTAATAGTAAGTCCCCTTACTTTTTGTGCCTAGCTATAGAGGCTCAGAAAGTAAGTCCAATATGGTTAGGTCGGGTTATGTCGTCATAAATGTCAGGTATGGCGGCCAGTATGGTAATCGAGGCATGTCATTAATTAAACACGGTGTGGCATTTTGTGGTTTGAGGTCATGTGGGACGTCAGGCCATCGTTTCAGTGACAGACTAACGAGGATGCAGCACGTGGCTTAGTACTCGATATTAGAGTCGAGTAGTGGGTGGGATCGCGCCACATGTCTGGAGGGGGTAGTCGAGGGGACGTCGTACCCAGCATTGATGGGCGTACTCGAGCGTTGTCACGTGGCTTCCCTATATAAGGGAAACCCTAACCCTCAGTCAATTTCGCTTGCGTTTTGTCTCCCCTATTCGGTCGTCTTCCCTAACAAGAACAAGCGATTTCCGACGACTGTATTCATTGTCGTCCGGGTGTCCATTTCCTCAGTGAACTTCAAACTCTATTTGCCCCCTCCTCTTTTCTTTTCTCATTTTAAGCAGTGACTCTCAACAGCTATAAAAAGTTGTCTTATCGAACTCTCTGAGTTAACGGGAGGGGGCCTCCGATGGCAACAATGGGGTGAGTAGCCTTCAAGTAATGTCGAACTCATCGTCGCCATTGGTGATTATGGCCGATTTTAATTTTTCGGCATCACGGGCGATGGAAGGGTCTCCAGCAGAGATATCGGTTAATGTAAAGCACGACCCTTCCGATGAAGAGGACCCGGAAGAGTCCGCTGGCGAGGAGGGTCCGAGGGGTCCTGTGCCCTCGACCCTTACCGAGGATAAGTTAGCTCAGATCAGACTTAGGTATTACATTCCCGAGTCTGTAGTCCTTCGGATCCCCTCACCGAACGAGCTACCTGATCGGCCTCTAGAGGGAGCTATAGCTATTTTCCAGGTCACTTTTCAATGCGGCCTGAGGTTTCATCTGCAAGGGCTAGTGAGACATTTGCTTGCTTGCCAGAATCTGACCCCAGGATAGATGATTCCCAATGGAGGGCTTTGATCGGCTGCGCAGTTTTGTGGTCTGAGCTAGAGCAGCCCGAGTTGACCGTTAAGGAGTTCCTCCATCTGTACCAATTGAAGCCAAACAAGTTGCAGCCCCATTGATATTATCTCTCTGCTTGGTGGGGGACTGGAGGAGGCCTTATTACTGACCCTCCATCATCCAACAAGAACTGGAGGGATAAGTGGTTCTAGGCTTCTGGATGTTAGGAGGTAGCTAACCTACCTTTGGCCTCGGATCAACACTGGGTCCCCACAACATTTTCTGACCCAAGTAAGTGTTCCTCATATGTAGTTATCTTTTAGCTCATCCTTGGTTAGTCGGTCTTCAAATTTTCTTAACCTGGTTGCTCATGTCTTCTTTTGCAGTTGTCCTTAAGCATCCTTCATTGCTCAACAGTGGATCGATTGCTCGGATCAGAGGGGTAAAAACACTAGGAGAAGAGAAGAGGTCTTGGAAAGTACTTCTCCAACCTAAGATGCTCCTCAAGTCGGGCTTGGACCTCGCCCTGACCGGTAAGAACCTCGGTAAGACCTCTGGCCGAGCTTCAAAACTTAGAAATTTTCATAGATTTTCATAACTGATTTTCTTCGTGTTTCAATTGCAAAGATACCTGAAGCTTGACCTCTACTAAAGCATGCTTCTAAGCTCCAATGCCTTCTCGAGAGGAGCTAGCGGCACCGAAGAAGAAGATGCAGAAGACCTCCAAGAGCAAGGGAAAGGTTGGCCCCTCTTGTCCAGTTATGGTGGAGGTGGAAGTAGAAGGAATGGATGTGGAGCCCTCCTCTGACACGGCTGGAACGGCGAGGACGGTCGTCCTGGAAGGAACTTCCTCTGTCGAGGCACAGAGAGTTCCTGAGAAAGCTCGCTTTTCAAGGGTGGAAGAGGTAGCTTGCCCTTCTGGAGCGCAAGAGGAGAGTAGGGGTCTCCGCCGAACTATTGAGTGAAAATGCCCTAGTTTATCAATTAACGTGTAAGTTGAGTCAGTGAGTCAAGTGAGCCTCATATAAAGATTGATCAAGCTATCGCCTCAACCGGATGTGTGTTCCAAGCTCGTCACAAGTAAATCAAGCCTCACATCCCAAATCCCAAAACACCCAGGTAAACAAAAGCCCTAAAAGACTTAGAACAACATATGATGTAATAGTCTAAAAACTTAAGTTTCAAACAAGAAAATCTTCTTAGTTTTTCAGCAATGTTCGATGATATTGAGTCTGTGTTAATGTCATTGAACACTCATGTTCGATGACATCGAATAGTACTCGATGATATCGAATTAGGCCTTTTATGTCCAGCAACCACAAAGTAATTTAGACAAAATGTTCGATAAATCGAACATACATTTGATGAAATCGACCAATAGTAATCGATGACATTGAAGGTTAGTCGATGATATCGATAGACTTAGAGCATTATCCAGCAAAGACTTGGAAAATATTTTGATACTGTTTGAGGAATCGAAAGGAAATCGATGTCATCGATATTCAAATCACGATGTCATCGATAGGGTCTCGATAACATCGAATTGGGATAAGTTTTGTATAGCAAGCTTCAGAGGAAAAATCATCTAAATGTTCGAGGAATCGACATATTACTCAATGTCATCGAAATTCAAATCACGATGATATCGAGGGGGTCTCGATGAGATCGAATCTGATCAAAACTGTTCCAGCAAGCTTACGAGGAAAATCATGTGGAAATGATTGAGGAATCGATATAGTCTCGATGACATTGTAATTCAAAAATCGATGATAACAAGATAGGATCGATGTCACCGAATTCGGACAAAGAGTGTCCAGCAAGCTTTCACGCAATATCTTCGGAAATGATTGATGTATCGAACTGGTATTCGATGATATCGGAGTTCAAACTTCGATGACTTCAAATCAAGGTCGATGTCATCGATCCTCAGTCAAAAAGTTCCAGGTATATCTTCAGTTGAGTTTGTATCATCGAGCCTAGATTCGATGTCATCGAAAGTATACGTTCGATGATATCAAATAAGGTCTGATGACATCGAACTCAGTCAGTCTCTAACAACATTATTACTGTTGAAACTTTTTGTCTATACAAGGAAAGCTTGCTCTTGGTTGTTGGATTGAGAAAAAGAGAGAGAGCCTTGAGAGAATACTTGCATATCATCTACCCTAGGTCTTTTTTTCTCATGGGAGTTCATTCTTCAATACACCCTCATCATTGATATTCTGTAGAGTGGATTGGTGAATGAACTTCCCCATTCAAGGACATCCAACTTCCATCTTAATGGTAAATCATTGAGCTGGGAGCCCTTGAATGCTTAAAACCTTGGAATCATTCCATCTCTTAATGATTAACATTTATCAGAGTGGATTCCAATAAACCTTGACCCAAACCTGTCACCTTACATTGGAGCATCATCAGTGTTGCGAATCAAGGGAGCTAAAGAATCTCTGTCATTAAGGGAGTATATCTTCAATAATGTGCAGAATGGGGCTCATTTACTTACCTGTAAGTCATTAGAGTCCAGAGACCCTGTTGATCATTCCTTGTATAGGATTGGGTCACAGGTACATCTTACCCCTTCAAGCCCTCATAGGAGGCCTCCGAATGGAGAGTACGTTTGGGTGTTGTGTGTTGACCATTGCTCATATGTAGGGCATAAACTTAGGTTATTTGTGTAGTTCCTTAGCCTATGTGGCCTAAACTAGGGTCCTTGTGTAGATCCTTGGCCTGTGTGGCATAAACTAGGGTTCTTGACTTGTGTGGTCTAAACTGAGTTTCCTTGTGTGGATCCTTTGCTCTTGTATAGGGTATAAAACCTAGGTGCTTCGTGTTGACCTTTGCTCTTGTGTAAGGCATAAACTTGTGCCTTGTGTAGGCATGTCTAGGTTCCTTGTGTAGGTCCTATAGTCGACCTTGTATAGGTTGTAAAGGTTAGAGGTGAACTTGATTTAAAACCTCCGTTAGTGAAATCCGGTACACTTAAGGGTTCAGTGCATCCATTGGGAGTGGAGTAGGCACATAGCCGAACCATTATAAATGACTGTGTTTGGGATTGATATTTGCGTATTCATTTATTATACTTACTTTGAATGATTACATGAAACATGATAACATGAATGTTTAAAATTGCTAAGAATCACATCCCACACACATTGTCACATTGTTCATCCATCATAGACTAATTACTAAATCATATTTAAATATTGAGTAGTCTTGTGATTGGATCCTCTACTTGGCTTGGAAGCCATTAGAGTTAAAGTAAGTATAGCTTGAGAGTTGCACATTAAATCAAGATTGGGTTAATAGAATTTTTAATTATTAAGAAAAGTTTATAAAGTTCTATTTGCCCCCTTCTAGGACACTTTGACCTATTCCAACTTCTACTACTGCGGTCCTTACCACAATTTCAATTGGTATCAGAGCGGGTTGCTATTAAGGGCTTAACCGTATAGAGAGTGATCTTGGCTGAAGTTAGAATTATGGCCAAATGGGAGGGCTCATCTATGACTAGACCTCCTGTATTTGATGGTTCAAATTATCAAATTATGCATATTGGAAGCCTAGGATGCACTACTTTCTGAGATCTTTGGATCATGACATTTGGCACATTGTTGAAAATGGATATGTGCCCCCAACCGAACAAATAGTACTTGAAAATGTCACAACTATCTCTAAACCAAAATCCAAAGAAATGTGGACTACATTCGATAAAGAAAAACAAACTTTTGAAGTTAAAGCAATGAATGCTATTTACTGTGTTGTGTCTCAAGAAGTATTTAATCAAATTAGTATGTGCAACACATCAAAACAAGCTTGGGATTTATTGGAAACAACGCATGAGGGAACCAACACAGTGAAAAGATCCAAGCTGCAACTCCTAACATCACAATTTGAACATCTCAGAATGTAGGAGCATGAGACATTTATGGAATTCTTTAGAAAGCCAAACACCATCTATAATTCCATGGGTGGATTGAGAGAGAAAGTTCTGGTCCCAAAAATCTCTAGGAAGATTCTAAGATCCCTACCGGAACGTTTCGACTCAAAGGTAACAACTATTGAAGAATGTAGGAACATGGATGAAATGAAAGTAAAATAACTAATAGGGTCCCTACAAATATTTGAACTTCACTTCAAATCAACCCCTAAATACAAAAGCAATGCCCTCAAAGCTGTAAAACACACCATCACTAATGAGGAGGAAAGTGAGAGAAAAAATGAAGATGAGGAAGTTGCTCTCTTGGCTCAAAGGTCCAAGAAGGTTTTTAACAAAAATCGTTGTCGGCCATACAAAGGTAAACATTTGGACAACAAGCACATTGTAATCAAATCTTCTAAAAGGTCCAGAGAACCTTAGTGTTACAACTGTAGGAAATTTGGACACTTGTCCACTAAATGTCTTACCAAGAAGACTAAGGGAAATGCCATGGCAGCCACTTGGGATGACACGGAAGAATCAAACTCCAATTTCAGTAATTCAGAGAGTGATGGAGACCAGAAATCCTTCAAAATACTTATGGCCTCCACACCTACAAACATTCTCTCGGAAACTGAGGAAATTAATGAACCACGAGCTAAAGGGACATTTCCATTAGATGATGAGAAAGAAAAAGAAGAAGAAAAAAAAGATAATATATAGGATGTATATGATCAACTCTATATGCATAACATCAATATCCTCAAAAGACTTGGTATCAATGAAAATAAGAATAAATTGTTGCAAATGAATCTAGATAAAACTTTAGAGATGAATACTCATTTGATCAATGACCTTCAACAATACCACTCAGATAATGATAGGTTGGAAAGAATCAATTCATTTCTCAAATCTGAGTCAGTAAAACTAAACAAATAGATTGAATTATTGAAAGATGAAAACATGCATCTTAAGAATGAAAATCACACACTTATTTTTTATGCAGAAAAATCTAAAAAATCTATTGAGCTTAGTTACAAATTTTCCCAAAGTAGTGAAAAACTAGAAAGACTTTCAGGAATGGGGAGACCACAAAAAGATAAGAGGGGATTGGGATATGAAAATTTCGAACCAAGTCCCACTCCTACACCTCCAGTGATTAAGAAAACTGCTGCATCAGGGACTAATACAAGGGCTACTCCCATCTGTCACTCATGTGGAGACTCAGGACATTATAAGTTTGAATGCCTTACTTTTGACAAGACTCAATTTGATTCCGGTTTGAACTTTTCTGGTAAATACAAACCAACCAAAAGAACAATCCAAAACTTCAAGAGTTCACCAAGATACATATCAAGGAGTAAGAAATATCCGTCTCCACCCAGAATGACAAAAAGAATGGAGGAGCTATATAGTCAAGTGGCTCAACTAAATTAGAAAACAAAAGAATTAATGAAAAAAGGAAATGTGATTCAGTTACCCAACATGCCTAGACAAGTCCATAGTGAAGGAAAAACAACGTCTCCTAGGAAAACTGTCACTAAATGGGTAGTGAAAAATAAGAGAAATTGTCTAGTAACTCATTCATTTTCAAAAATAGACAATGATGCTAAGTGGTACCTTGATAGCGGGTGCTCAAGACACGTCACAAGTGACAAATCACTTCTCTCAAATTAGTCTAATATTGATGATGGGAAGGTCACCTTTGGAGATGGGTGCACCGCTAAAGTAATAAGACATGGGACCATTGTTGGATTAGAAATGCTCAAAAATGAGAATGCTCTGTGCGTAGAAGTGTTGGCTCACAATCTTCTAAGCATTTCTCAAGTATGTGACAACAAACATGTGGTAACATTCTCCAAACAGGAGTATAAGATCTTGGACCTATCAGGTAAATTAATCATGAAGGGTCTTCGCACTAGTGACCACTGCTATGTTGTCAAAGGCAAGAGCAAGGATGATCCCTCTGCCTGATATCACTAGAGCATAGATAATAAGTTCAGGTCATGGCATCTAGGCCTGGACATGTGTGTGAAATGATGCACTTTTGTGATTACTATGTTATATCCGAGGTTTGTATACCTCATCAAATTCTTTTTGATAATGAACATAACAAATGTTCATGATTTTGAGTCCCACAACTTTTTGTACAAATTTTGCTATGTATACAAGCTGATAAGAAAACACTTTATGATATGCATATCTAAGAGGTTTTCGAAGTCCACAGATCAATGTCATATTCTTCTCTTCAATAAGTCAGTTGACGAATCGAATGACTCATCGATGTCATCGAGAACAACTCGATATCATCGACGACCTTTCAGAATCAGAAGCTTCACACCTGACAAACTGTCATCGAACACCTATTTGATGATATCGACTCGAGGGTTTCGATGTCATCGAAACTAATTCGATGTTATCGAAAAAGCTCGCCCAATAAAAGTTGGGCGAGCGGGAACTTTTTGTTTTATTTCCATTTTTGGGGGTTTCTTCTTCCCAGGGTTTCCTAACGCCATTAACGAGTGAGTAGCCGTTTACACCCTAGATCCAGAGATTCGTAGGCATATACCTCTGTTCCTTCCAAGGTATTCATCATTTTGATTGAGTTATCCTAGGTTTGTTAAAAGGTTGTCTCTGGCAAAATCCTTTTTGTACTTTAACTGTCTATTGGACATTTCCATCATCTTTCACCGTTCATCTGCATTTGCCAAAGTTATCATGTCTACGGATAAAGGAAAAGCTCTAATCATTGGAGAATCCTCGTGGCTTACTCAGAAAAAGGCTCTAGCTCCGCGAGAAAGAGCTAGAGCTCCCAAATCACCCGCTCGCCACTATGGAACCACCACCAGACAGTGGTCACTCGGTGAGGCTCCATTTGCACCGCTCACACCTCCTCCTGCAGCAATTCCTCCGCCACACACCAATGTATTGGAAAAATATTTGGGGAGGAGTCTTGTACATGAACGTCGGGTAGATAGGAAATACATTTGACCTTTCTACCTGGAATCCTTGTTGTCTGTAGTTGATTGGTCACCTATCTTGGATTTTGGTGGACCATGTCACGATGAAAGGACCTATCGCCTTCTTACCTATTGTCATTCTCCAGTCCTTGAGCCTCCCTCGATCACAGTCACGGTTGGGGAGATGAATGTAGAAATCACTGCCGAGTCTATCGCAAATCTGTTTGGTCTCACTGCTTCTCTGATCGATATGTCTGACCTTGATATGGACGATCCCACTATTTGATCCCTGGCCACCAAATTCCTGTGCCATGGAAGAGATGTTCCTTAGTATCAAGGAAATGCACTTAAAGTTAAATACATGCAACCAAAATACCAGGTTCTACATGGGATCTTTTCCACAAATGTGTATCCAAGGAGAACTAATTGAGCCGATCTTACCAGCGTCATTGTCCTCATTCTGTACAACATCACATCTGGTGTCAAACTGTGTCTGCCCACCCTTATAGTCCATCAGTTGGCTACTGTTGTCCACACTTCTCGAGCAACTTATCTCCCATTTCCTCATATCCTTCATGTACTGAGCAATGAGTTAGGACTACCTGTGACGGATGATCCCGAGCGTCCTCTACAACATTTTAACAAAGTTAACATCCGCAAGATGGACCTCAATTTCCATCCAGTCACAGAAGGACAGACTGAGGAAGAGACTCAAGGTGACATTGACATAAGGAAGGCAGCGACACCAAATGAAGGAGAGACGTAGGGACTATAGGTCACTCCAACCACACCTGACTCCGCACAGACACAGAGACAAAAGCGGCATCAGGATTGGGTCGGGGCGACTCTAAGAGGGGTGGCACGTCTTGAAGATAGATTCGATCGACAGGATGAGCGAATCTCGGGCTTGGAGCAAATGGTGGCTGCTTTACAACGCACGACTCAGCATATAGTTGATTTACTCACTTGCCGGCATGACGACACGGCTCCATCCAGCTCAACACTATAGTTCTGTTGATTGCCTCATCACATACATATGTTCATCACTCATACTTAGGACATGGGTATCTTTTTTATTATCCTAAGTATTTATGAGTGTATGTGATGGTCTACTGACTTGTATAGTCTGATAGTTTAGTGTGTTTGTCTAGTCTTTGGTATTGAGATATTTTAATTGGTTGGGATATTGTCGATACTGCCCATGGATGGGCAAAATAGTTGGATTTTTTTAGGGGGTAAATGTGCCCAAGGATGGGTTGGATGATATTTTTTTTTGATATTATGTGTGTCCATGGATGGGCTAGATGATATTTTGGATACTTTCAATGTTTGTTAACTACCAAGCTTGGACAGTTTCTGTGGTTTGATGAATGATGATATTTCTAAACTTGATATCCAATTATCTCTGAGGATGAATCATGTCTACAAAATGCTAAATATTGCATATTATATGCTCGTAGAAATGAATACTAACAATGGGATGATGATTAGTTTATCACTATTTATATGCTCATTAAAAGGTTTCATTTAGGTTGATAAGTGATGATTTCAATGCTCTATTTCCAATTGCATATGTGCTTATAATATCTCTTATGAATTGTTGTATTTCCTGCTACCTATATTATGCATTTAGACAATCTGATTACATATTATAGAGTGAAGTCTGTCACCTTTATGTTATGAGGCTTCCCTACATGGCCCTCCTATTGTCTTGATTCTCCAAGTATCTTCAAATTCAACTTCAGTCAATATGTTTGCGATTGATATATTCTAACCTTTGCCAATGACTGACAAAAAGTGGGAGGACAAATCCCACCATGAGAAAAATTGTGTATGGTTTATCTGCATGGTGACACAGGTGATAAGGGGAGCAGCTGCAAAGAGATAGGGGGAACAACAACATGAAGACTTCGTTTTGTGTGTGAACTCAAATAGACTATTTATAAAATTATGTAAAATTCATGTAAACACAATTTAGGGTGTTGTTCTGGGTATTACTCTGGTGTTTTGTGTTTTGTCACGTAATTAATAAAAGGGGAGATTGAAAGTGCCCTGGTTTGTCAAATAACGGGTAAGTTGAGTCGGTGAGTTAGGTGAGCCTCATATAAAGATTGATTAAGCTATCGCCTCAAACGGATGTGTGTTCTGAGCTTATCATAGGTAAATCAAGCCTCACATCCTAAATCCTAAAACACCCAGGTAACAAAAGCCCTGAAAGACTTAGAACAATATAGGATGTAATAGTCTGAAAACTTAAGTTTCAAACAGGAAAATCTTCTAAGTTTTTTAGCAAAGTTTGATAATATCGAGTCTGTGTTAATGTCACACTCATGTTCGATGACATCAAATAGTACTAAATGATATCGAATTAGGCCTTTTATGTCCAACAACCACAAAGTAATTTTGACAAAATGATTGATAAATCGAACATACATTCGATGATATCGACCAACAGTAATCGATGACATCAAAGGTCAGTCGATGATATTAATAGACTTAGATCATTATCCAACAAAGACTTGGAAAATATTTTGATACTGCTCGAGGAATCGAAAGGAAATTGATGTCATCGATAAGGTCTCGATAACATCGAATTGGGATAAGTTTTGTCCAGCAAGCTTCAAAGAAAAATCATCTAAAATGTTTAAGGAATTGATACATTACTCGATGTCATCGAAATTCAAATCATGATGATATCGAGGGAGTCTCAATGAGATCGAATCTGGTTAAAACTGAGGTTCCTTGTGTGGATCATTTGCCTATGTGGCCTAAACTAGGGCCCTTGTGTGGATCCTTGGCCTGTATGGCTTAAACTAGGGTCCTTGTGTGGATCCTTGACCTGTGTGGTGTAAACTGAGGTTCCTTGTGTAGATCCTTTGCTCTTGTGTAGGACATAAAACCTAGGTGTTTCGTGTTAACCTTTGCTCTTGTATAGGGCATAAACTTGTGCCTTGTGTAGGCATGTCTAGGTTCCTTGTATAGGTCTTATAATCGACCTTGTGTAGGTTGTAAAGGTTAGAGGTGAACCTAATTTAAAACATCCGTTAGTGAAATCCGGTACACTCAAGGGTTGAGTGCGTCTACCGGGAGTGGAGTAGGCACATAGGCGAACCACTATAAACGACTGTGTTGGGGATTAATATTTACGTATTCATTTATTATGCTTACTTTGAATGATTATAAAACATGATAACATGAAATTTAGAATTGATAAGAATCACATCCCACACACATTGTCACATTGTTCATCCATCATAAACTAATTGTTAAATCATGTTTAAATATTTAGTAATCTTGTGATTGGATCCCCTACTTGGCTTGGAAGCCATTAGAGTTAAAGTAAGTGTATCTTGATAGTCACACATTGTAATGTCTCAGAAAAATCCGTACAAGGACCCGAGTACCACCTCAGGCAGAAATCACCCAGGACCAAAGCCTTTAGAAATTAGGTTAATATTAGCAAGTGCTAAACTAGAGTACTTATGAAATTAACGCTAATCACTTTAAATATGATCTGCAAGACCCAAACCGTGTAGTATTATTAACACTACATTACCCTGAAATCTAGAATCCATCCTTAAACCCGGTTGCTCTTGGGAGCATACCGAAACTCCGTATCGGACCTGGACCGCACGTCGAAAGTCCGATAATCATAAAACTATACAGTTATGACCGCGTTATTGGACTTGACAACCCCCTTGAAAATCAAGTCTTAATTATGTCTAAAAATGCACAACTTGAGCCCGGAGTAAAGTGTGTGAGAAACGTGAATATCTTTAGAAATAAAATCTGAATTTAAGTAATCTGAGTCGTGTCACTTGTGGGCCAAATATAAGGATTCAAACCATCAGAATCTGACCCAAATATACCCTCGAATCAGGGAAAATGTCCCATATATGGCAATGTTCTTGTGGCCCTGATCGAGTGACCGTGACAGTTGAACTGAAACTGGTCCGCCACGGTCGATCTGCAAACCCGATCGAAGCGAAAACTCAGCCTGACCTAGATCCAATGTCAGGGAGCTTAAGTCCGACCGCACGTGGAAAAGGGGCCACCAGAAGTGCTCCGTTGGGCTGAAACAGGCGCTCTTTGGATATAACCTAAGTATACCTTGGCTCTGGGGTTATTTCCATTAGACCTGGGCCTATATAAGGGCCTTAAACCCTCTCTCTAATATTCCATATGAATTTTTATACCCTAAGGAAGAGAGAAAAGGAAAAGGAAAGGAAAGAGAGAGAAAGTGAGAGTGAGAGTTGGAGATTCATCTTGGGATTTGATCCGGTTGCTCCATGCACTTAGCTACCCTATCTGTATTGCTATACGGGCAATTCCAATTCTGTTCTTAGGTAAGAAAACCTAACCCTAACCTATTATAGGGTTTCAAACATTGTAAGTAATGGAATAGCTAACCTATTTCATACTGTAAGTTGCCAATCTGCCGTTGACAAAAGCTAAGTGTCTAAAACGAATCTAGTACACGTTTATCGGCGTAAGGTGCGGACTATAAACGTTTAGGTTATAGTTTTCAAGGCTTTCAATGTCAGTGATGATTTATGATTGACTTGATTGCTATCTCATATGCTTAGACACGATGTTTCCCGTATATTACACATAGATGCAAACTATGTTAATTTTAATGCATTCTAAGTGTTTGTTGAAATGACTGAATGAATATAGATTCATGATTTGTGCTTTCCATAATTTATGTGTGAGGATATATGATGGTTGTACGTGTAGCAACTCCTTTGTGGAAGGATTTGCTACGATGTGTGTTTTAACTAATTTATTACATGTACGTAATATGTGTAGTCTAAGTGTTTGATAAAATGCCTGAGTGAGAAAATGCTTAATGTAATGTGCTTAAGGAGGGTGTTGAGATAGGATTCTCAATTTCCTTACCTAGGGTTACAGTTTCCTTCATGTAGTCTATTTTACTACTATGTGATTTGTAAATTAAATGCTTATGTATGTTAACATGTATTCTATGTGTTCGTTGAAATGCTGATATGGGATCTATATTCAATTGTGTCGTTACATGTTGTCTTGGCTATTACATTTGAATGCTATTGATCTGGAGTGTGTTTAGGGCTACGTTGTAGTCTAGGCAGTCGGTAATGATTTACGACCGGTGGCTGAACTGTTTTAGCCATGACAGATGCGTTCGACGAATCCAAGTCGTACGTCACTTAACAACAGTGGTTAGGCCATGCGGAATGCTTATGCACTCCATGTCGATTAAGTCTACGTGCGCTCGTACTAGTCGAGCTCGTCAAGTAACCTGATTGACCCAATGTATGTTCACCATGTATGGACGCCACTATTTGAATCTAAGGTACCAAACTCACCAGTAGAAACCCCTTTAACCTTGATACCTCGATCTACTAAGACTCATGAGTCGGGCATGGTGGTATGGGATACCATTGTCAAGCTTTCGGCCTACGCTGGGGTGACAAGCCTCTCCGTAGTGACCAGTGATCAACCCAAACTCATGAGCCGAATACGGTGGTATGAGACACTGTATTCGAGCTGTTGGCCTACACTAATAAGGTGACGAGTCCTATGTAGTGACCTCGAGCATACTCTAAGACCGCGTAGAGGCGACGAGCCTTTACGTAGTAACCAAAGTACATACTAAGCCTGCATTGATAAGGTGACGAGCCCTTTGCAGTGACCTAGAACCGTAATATCGTATGAGATTTACTAGGACTGACGACCCTAGAATGGATCACTATTTGAGAAATGATATAAAGGAGGTACCTTAGCTTCCCAATCCTGCTGTATGAAAAGGACTAATAAGAACTTGGTAATCATGCTCATGCACCGCATTACGTGTGCGTTTGGCGTAGTAGGTCAAGCACTGAGGAAGTGTTGCATGCGCGATCGTGAGATAAAGTCGCTGAGGGAGCCCAGGCGAGGGCATGTATCATTATTTCATATCATTCTTACATTAATCACAGTACGTAGGGATGTTTGCTTGTATTACGTAATCATTACTGCTTGACTGAATTGATAATATGTTAACCTTTACTTTATTGTTCCACTGAGTTGATCACTCACTCCCACGTTACGGGACGATGTTGTACACACCAACCAAACCCTTTTATAGTTTCAGATGATGGCGCAACCTGTGAGGCGGAGCCAAACTTTGAGGATGACGAGGAGGCATTCTCATATATGCAGTATTCATGCGGGTTTACATAGACCGTTCTGAATCAACGGGGCTTTAGGGTTCATGCTTGTAGAGGATTACCATTCTTTTGACATTTTGTATTTTAAATCAATACTTGTAACTATTCAACCTAGCAATGGGTTCATACTTTGGGGACCTACAATGGTATATATATTGTATCTACTTATCACAGTCTTCCGCTTGTGTAAATTCAACTATCCCTGGAGTATGATTCGTCGATTTAGCTTAATCTCATTCATGTTTTATGCACTAACATGGACAACATCAAATCATCATTATATATGTTGCATAAGTGATGCGTTGGAACTCGGGAGTTGGGTACCTGCTCGACCCCCGATTTTCAGGGCGTTACACACATTAAATCAAGATTGGGTTAATAGGATTTTTAATTATCAAGAAAAGTTTATAAAGTCCTATTCACCCCCCTCTAGGACACTTTGACCTATTTCAACTTCTACTAATGCGGTCCTTTCCACAATTTCATTAAGGAGATCATTCTTTGGGCGGATCATCACGTGCCGGAGACGGAGTTTAATAATTTGTTCAATTCCTCAACGGAATTGGCTCTCGCGTTTGTGACGACGAGTCTCCTTAGGGTAAGTACATCTTCCAAAGTTAGGTCGTTCTTTATTTTTGGTTACTCGGCTTCACCTAACTTTTCTATCTTGTGGCTTGCCCCGTGTATGCTAAAGGCGCGTGCTGAGGTTGCTTAGCTGCGGGAGCAGGTAGGTAATACCAACCAAAAGCTCGCCCAATCAGAAGCTCATGCTTTTACTACAGAAGCCGAGCTAGAGGCCACTAGGAAGCTTCTTGAAGAGGCTTATTCAAAGTCAGCTCAATGGGAGGCCAAGATGGAGGCGAAGCTCAGGGAATTTGAGACAAAGCTCGAGGAGGCCGGGGTGAAGCTCAAGAAGCTTAAGGCAGGGACTTGAGCCACTTTGGCAAATCTTGGGAGGACGCAGTCAAGGAGTTTGAGTCTTCTTAGGCATACATGGAGGATAAAAATGCCCTCTATCGCCAGGGCTATGCCAAGTGCATCGAGACCATGAAGGAGGCCTTCCCGGAGATGAATCTTTCTAGCTTCGATGAATCCAAGTCAGGCTCCAACGCATGGGGCAATAAAGTGGCTCCTGAGCAGCCCCCCGAGGCTTGAAAATCAACTTCCCCTACAGTGCCTTTTCCTTGGCTTTGCAATACCTTTCCCTTCTTCTGTAAATATAGACTGATGTAAATGTGTCCTCCGGGGCTTGACCAATGTGAACGCGCCCTTCGAGGCTTTATTAATGAAAACTTGTTTCTCTTTTGGAATGATCTCCCTTGTCGTAGATTTTTTCTAAGTTAAGTAGTTCTACTTAATTTTGAATATGTGGATCAGACCTTGGTCAGATTCGATAGGTCGGATGTAGATCGGACTTTGGTCAGATCTGACAGACATAGTAGGTCAAGTAGGAATCATGTCGTAACAACTTTATTAGTACTAGCTTGAAGTTATTTATCATACAATAAGCTTCGTACTAATATGCTAAGGGTAATAAATCTTGAGATGTTCCAGCATTCCAAGAATGTGGTAAGAGCTGACCATCCAGTCCAGTCGGTATAAGCCAAGTCGGCTTGTACTTGTTACTACGTAGGATCCCTCCCAGTTCGGGCCCAAGGTCCCTGATCCTAGTCCCTTAGTGTTTTAGAAGGTCCTTCGAAGGACTAAGTCACTGGCTCGGAATCTTCTAAAATTTACCTTCGCATTGTAGAAACGTGTCACTTGTTGCTAATGGACAATAGTTCGGAGCTTGCTCTCTCCTTTCTTCAAAAAGGTCGAGACTTAGTGCCATTAGTTCGGTATTGATTTGTTCGTTGAATGACTCTATCCGAGCTGTAGGTAGTCCAATCTCTACTGGAGTGATTGCTTCTGCTCCATATGCTAAGGAAAAGGGCGTTTCCATGGTAGTCGTTTGGGCAGTTGTTCGGTATGCCCAAAGGACTTTGGGGAGTTCCTTAGCCCATGCACCCTTGGCATTCTTGAGCTTAGTTCGGAGATGATGCTTGATGATTTTGTTGATTGCCTCAACTTGCCTGTTTGCCTGCGGATTTCGTGGCGAAGAGTAGACATTTCGAACTCTGAATTATCGCACATCCTTTGAAATTGCTTGTTATCGAATTGCTTTCCATTGTCGAAAACGATGGTATGGGGAATTCTGAATCTGCTATGATGTTCTTCCGGATGAAGTCTATGATCTTTTGCTCTGTTATCTTTACCAATAGTTCAGCTTCAACCCATTTTGTGATGAAATTGACTGCTACTATGATGAACTTGGTTTGACCCTTAGCAGTCGGGAGAGGACCAATGATGTTGATTCCCCACTGAGTAAACGACCATGGTCATTCATAGGGGTGAGCTCTTTAGATGGCTGCCAAGGTATGTTCGCGAAGCGTTGACACTTATCCACTTTCGAGCAAATTTTCGAGCATTGGATTGGATGGTCGGCCAATAATAACCTTGTCAAATGACCTTATGGGTTAAAGCTCGGCTGCTGGAGTGCTTTCCACAGATCCCTTCATGGGTCTCTCTTAGGACTTATTCTGCTTCCTTCGGTCGGAGGCATCTGAGATAGGGGAGATAGAATCCTTTTTTTATAAAGGACGTCGTTGAGTATGGTGTAGCGGGCCGCTTTAGTTCACAACTTACATGCCTCCATCCGATCTTTAGGTACTTTACCCTCTTTGAGATAGTCGATGATTAGGTCCATCAAAGTTGGTTCCGAGCTTACTGGAAGTACTGCAGTGAGGTCAGCCTCATCGATACTAGGTCGCATAAGGAACTCAGAATGTCGTCTTCGTCTGCAGTGGTTATTTTTGTGTGCATGTCGGCTTTGGAATTCTTAGCGCGAGGGATCAGGGCCACACTGCATTTTTAAAACTTTCCAATCAATTCTTTGGCCTCATATAGATACACTTTCATGCGTTTCTTCTTGGCCTGGTATGCTTCAGCTATTTGATTGACGACCAATTATGAATCGTTGAAGACTTCAAAATGCTAAGCCCCCATTTTGGCTGTCAGCTTAAGTCCGATGAGCAGGGCTTCGTATTATGCTATAATGTTGGAGGCTTGAAATCCGAATCTTAAGGCATATTAAATGCATGCATGGTCTGGTGTCTCAAGGACTACCCCGGCCCCACTTGCCTTAGAGTTAGATGAGTCATTAACATAAAGCGTCCACCTGGGTGGGTCGGGAAGTGCCTGGGAGTCAGACGATTCAAAAAATGTTTGGTCGGGAGTTACACTTGTGACGAGCTCCAACCTTGGTAGGTCGATAATTTGCTCGGGTGTAAGAGTTAGCTCGACAATGAAGTCGGCCATTGCCTAACCATTAATGGCTACTCGGGGCTTGTACTTGATGTTGAACTCACTTAACTCGATCGCTCACTTCGTCAGTCGTCTCGAAGCTTTGAGTTTTTGGAGCACTTGACATAGTGGTTGATTGGTTAGGATGACGATGGTATGAGCTTGGAAGTATGGCTATAAGTGTTGAGAAGAAACCACCAAAGCCAACGCTAATTTTTCTAAGGTTGGGTATCTTGTCTCGGCTGAAACTAGGGTTTTTCTGATGTAGTATACTAGGAATTACTTTCCCTCGTGTTTCCTAATTAAAGCCGAGCCAACCACTACATCAAAAATAGCCAAGTATAACGGTAGGGACTCTCCCTGCTCGAGTTTGGCGAGCAGTGGTGGCGACCTTAGATATTGCTTGAGCTGCTGGAAGGCTGTCTCACATCTTCTGTCTACTCTACCACTTGTTTCCCCTTTAACTGTTTTAAGAAGGGGGGACATTTGTTTGTAGCTCGGGACACGAAACGATTGAGGGCAGCGATCCTCCCTGTGAGTTGTTGAACGTCTTTAGTCGCCCTTGGCAATTGCATATCAAGGAGAGCCTGGATCTTCTTGGGGTTCATTTCAATTCCTCGTTGGCTGACCAAAAAGCCGAGGAACTTTCCCGACCTAGCCCCAAAGGCACATTTGTTCGGGTTTAGCTTCATCCGATACTTACGAAGGATGAGAAACATTTCTTCAAGGTCAGCGATATGGTCTGTAGCTTTAATGCTCTTGACAAGTATATTGTCGACATAGACTTCCATTATTCACCTTATCTGTTGGGCGAACATTTTGTTGACCAATCGCTGATAAGTGGCACCTACATGACACCTACATTTTTCAATCCAAAAGGTATGACTCAGTAACAATAAAGACCTTTGTCGGTGATAAAGCTGATTTTTGTTTTATCATGTGAATACATTATAATTTGATTATAACCATAGTATGCATCCATGAAACTTAGCAGCTCGTGTCCAGCCGTGCTGTCGACCAGTTGGTTGATTCGGGGGAGAGGAAAGCTATATTTGGGACCAGCCTTATTCAGGTCTGTATAGTCCACACAGACCTGTCATTTCCCATTCACCTTCTTTACCAACACAATGTTGGCTATCCAGTATGGATAATAAACTTCCTCGATGAATCCAGCTTTGAGGAGTTTGTCAACTTCTTCTGCGATCACCGTATATCGTTCAAGACTAAGAGCACGATGCTTTTGTTAAATTGGTCGGTGAGCAAGGTCAGCGTTCAGCCGGTGTACAACAATCTTGGAGTCGATGTCGAGCATGTCTTCATGAGACCATGCGGAGACGTCTGCGTAGCATTAGAGGAGAGCTATCATGTTATACCGTAATGGTGCCATTAGGGACGACCCAATTTGAATGATTTTGAAAGGGACGGATTTGTTCAGTGGGATGGGAACAAGATGTTCCACGGGATGACCCTTTTCTTCGGAGTCTTCACGAGGATCCAGTGAAGTAATAGTCATAATCTGGTGCGAGGTTCTTAGTGCCATCGCATAGCACTGTCGGGCGTTATGTTGGTCACCCTTCACTGACCCAAACCCTCATTCGGTCGGGAACTTCATAGCTAAGTAGTAGGTCGAGACCAAAGCTTGCAGGGCATTCAGAGATGGTCGACCAAGGATTGCGTTATAAACGGATGGGCAATCTACTACCAAGAAGTTGACCATTGTGGTGACTTGGTTTTGTCCGTCCTCGGCCATGAGCAGGATCTGAATTGCCCCTTTAGATATGACCTTCCCACCTGAGAAACCGAGCAACGAGGTCTTAACGAGTCGAAGTAGAGATTGACCAATCCCCATTCTGTCGAATGTCTAAGTGAAAAGGACATCAACCAACGATCCAATGTCAACTAGATATGAAACACCTTTCGGTTAGTTATCGTCAAGGTGACCACGAGCGCATCATCGTGTGGGTGATGGATTCCTTGGACATCTTCTTCAGTGAAAGTCAGGCTATGGTTCTCCACTTTTATTCTTTCAGAGGTCTTCCAATTAGTAGGACTTCATCTTCGGGATGACCAATGCTCTTGGCATGTACCTTTAGGGCATTGTTTGAGTCTCCTCCACCTCTGTGGCCTTCGAAGATAGTGCGGATCTCCGCAGTTGGTTCATTGCTAATAGGCTGATTATCTTTCACCGTGACCCAATCTCCTCTATGGTTAACATACTCCCCAAGATGGCCGCTAAGGATAAGTGCTTCAATCTCTTGTTTAAGATCAAAATAATCACTTGTGTTGTGTCCGTGATCCCAATGAAAGTAGCAATACTTGTTCTTACTTCTATTTTTTGGATTAGACTTCATCTTATTCGGGTAGTTGAGGAGACACTTATCCTAGATCTCCATTAGAACTTGTTCGGGAGTTTTGTTGAAGGAAGTGTAACTCTTAAACTTACTATCGGCCCGCTTTTTGGGTGGCAATTGTCCCGCAATTGGTCATCCTTCCTTTTCATATTCATAGTGGCCGAATTCGGTTCTGCCCTTGCTTGCTACTCCTTGGTCGGAGGAACCTTGTTCTAGACGGCCTCTCGCAGGATCAGGGATTCCTCAGTATTAACATACTTTTGTGACTTATTCAGTAGTTCAACCATCATTGTAGGAGGATTCTTGTCCAGCAAGAAAAGGAACTACTTATCTCTCAATCCGATAATGATGGTATTGACGGCGAGCTCTTTCAAGTGCTTATAGACCTATAAGGCTTCTAGATTGAAGCGCTTGATTTAGTATTTTAGGAGCTCGCCCTCTTTTTGGACGATCTAAAGGAGGTGGCTAGGTGCCTTGAGCCTCTTCTTTCCTCCAATGAAGTTCATGATGAAGGCTTAACTGAGTCTAGAGAATAAATTAATGGAGTTCGACGTCAACTGCTTGAACCACAGTCAGGCAACTCCAGCCAGGGTTAGAGAAAAGGCTCGGCACATGACCACATCAGAGGCGTCGAGGAGTTCCATGTAGACTCTAAAGGACTCCATGTGCTTCGACGGGTTGATATTCCTTGAGAAGGGAATGATATAGGGTAACTGAAACCTGTCCGACAGTCACACCTACATAATCTTGGCAGTAAATGGGGGGTCAGATTCCTCCAATGTGGACTGCATCGGCACGTTGATTCAGTAGGCCTGTTGCATGTCTCCAATTTGATCGTGTAATTTTTTTAGCTTGGCCTCACAGGGTTTGCCGCTTTCAGCAGTAGTTTCGACTGGGGCCTTACCGCGCTTCTTCCGATCTAGCTCATGGCGTAGGTCAGAAGCGGGGCAAAGTCGTAGTTTTCGAAACATGAGATGGGGCTGGTCTGGCCGAGCTATGTTGCTCGCTCTTTTAAGAGGGTGGTCGGCTACTCTGAGAGATTGCTCGCGTGTAGGAAGGTTAAAGAGGGTTGTTGCTCACTTGTTCATCTTCCCTATCGGCTCTCTGCACATGCTGGTGCTGCAGTTGCACCAACATCTATCTCATGTAGCCCATGTTCTCTCTGATCATTCCGACCTCTTTTTCAAGGGAGTTCAACCGACCCCCCTTTACACGGGATCACTGACCCTGCCTCCTGGCACCGGAGTTCACCTGATGTTGTGAGGATGAGCCTTGATGATTTTTCGGTTGCTCGGACTGTTCTGGGGGTGGCAGTGTGTGTTCAGGAGCAACTGGAGCTGCAACTGGGGAGGCTCGAGTTCTCTTCTTCCCTCTCGTGCATTATAGCTTATCTAAAGTTTATCTGGTAAAGCTAGAATGGCTTAAGACATCATTCCCACAGACAGCCTCAAACTGCTGATGCAGTTTTCCAGTAGACCCTCCTCGGTTAACCCTTTGAGACATGCACATATGGAAACAAGAGACAAAGGAGACCTTGGCTTGTACAGGGGACCCTCTGATGCCTAAGTCAGGACCTTGGGTCTTATGTAAGGTAGGATCTCTTTAGGAAAAGAGTCACTAGTTGAGAATAGGAATATGTAATGCGCACCTTACATTGGCTGGGGGTACCTCTATTTATAAGAGAAGGAAAACAGCCATAAGGAGAAGTCGTTTCTGATACGCCGGAGACGAATCCATTCAGAGATTTTTTCAGGATCTTCTCATGATTATCGTCATCCGAGGTTCTAGGGATCTGATTTGATCCTCTGGAGATTTTAGGAGAGATCTTCGGGCCGTTAGAGAGATTTTCGGACTATTGATCCGGGAGAAGAACATACAAGCCATATTAAGCTTTCCATTGAATTAGCATTTGCCTTGTTTTAGAGATTATCCTGAGCTATGACTGAGCTATGATTGAGCTATAGATGAGCTATGGACAACCTATGGCTGAGCTATGGTCGACCTATAGCCGAGCTATGGCCGACCCATAGGTTAGGTCGGCAATTGGCCATTTGAGTAGACTTACAGTTGCATCCTCTTTGCGTATCCTTACAGTTGCACTGACCTCCTTAAAGGTCAGCTTATTTTTGGAAGTAGATGTCCCTTAGGGCTTGAATCACTTTGGGTCCGTGCTGATCAGTAGAGTTGGTCCATTCCATAAGTCGACCTATCAAATTATTTGATTTTTCACCCAACACCACCTAATTAGAGTTGTACATGAGTCAAGCTAGCTTGAGAAACTTGCTATAATTGACTTAATTGAGTTTATTCCGACTCAACTCATTATATGGTTCGGGTCAAGCCGAGCACAGTCGAGTTTGAGCTTGGTCATGCTAGAATTGACTCAACTCGAAACAGAGATCGAACCCAACTCGAACTCGACTCGCTCGAAATATTATATATATATATATATATATATATAAGTTTTTTTTTTTAAATAATTAAAAAAACACTAAACCCTTCGCCTTTTCCCTCCTTTGTTTTACCCTACCTGAGCAGAGTGCAACTGTATGAGTGAGCGACAGACAACAGTCTAGTAAAGCCCACCGCCAAGTGCAACTGTGCGAGCGAGCGGCAGACAGTAGTCCGGTAGAGCCTACCACCAAGTGCGACTGTGCAAGTGAGTAATAGACGACAATCTCTCTACTCTCTACTCTATATGCTCAAGTCTCTCCTTTTCTTCAATCCTTCAAGTCAGGTAGACACATTTCTTTTCTTTTCTTTTCTTTTAATGATGCAATCGAGTTGGGTCAGGGTTGCATCATGTTGGGTCAGCGTCGGAATGGGTCAGGGTGTGGGTTGGGTTGCATGGGGTTGGGTCAACGTCGGGTTAGGCAGTTGGGTAAGGGTTGGGTTGCATTGGGTGGGGTTGGGTTGGGTCAGCGTCGGGTGTTCACAACCCCAAGTGTAGGGTCACGATGTAGTAATAATCTCGGTGAGACCGAGGTTGAATCCACAGGGACTAATCTTGTACGTTTATGAAAGTAACTAGAAGTAGAACTAGAAGAAGATTTAAAATTAAATCTGAATATTTGGAAAGAGTAATTGTGAAGTTTGTAATTGAAATTTATAAATTTAAAGGTGAGAACTAGGGTGCCAAGGATCCACTCATGGCAATTGAGATGCCACCTTGCTTGATTCAAGAGATCCAACTGGAGTCCGAGTCCTATCTTATTCAGTTGGAGAAAGAGATGATCGAATATCTGAACTACTCATTAATCCAGTCTCAAAGGAGGAGAATTGTGAGGATTTGGAAGGGATTCCGTACCCAACCATGCCCCGGAGATGACGGCAAACAACAGGATTTACCAATCCCACAATCTCAATTAAGAAAAGAAGATATCTAAAGCTATCGCAGATCTATTATAATTTGAGTCATAACAAACCATTGAAAATTGAAAATATTCCTTAAAATCAACTGGAAATCAAAGAAGTTCAACATAAACATGAATCAAAGTAAAGTAAACATCCCCAATCATGCTACAAGCTTCACCTCTTAGCCCTAGCTAAGAGGTTTAGCCAACCATAGACATGATTGAACTAAGAACTCTTAAGAAAAGCATAAAAACAACTAAGGAAGAAGAAGAAAGACTCTTGGCAGTGACACTCTACCCTTTTACTCCACTCCTTAAACCTAGATGATGCCTATGAACGTCGTAGGGACTCTTATTTATAGTTGTGAAGCTCCACCTTATGTACCGACTTGGAATTTCTGCAATCCATTGTGAAACCATCTCAATTTACGCAGTCCGCAGCTTTTTCGCGTTACGCTTCGGTTGGACTGAAGTCGAGTCTGAGCTTGGACATGATTCTATTTTAGCAATTGCCTGATATTGGTCCATCGAACTTAGGTTCAGTCAGACTGAACATAAGTTCGGTTGGACCGAATTAACCTTTGGTCGAACCGAATTAACTCCAAAATTCATCATTGGTTGCTAGATTGTTTTACACGATTTTAGTTGGACCGAACCTAGGTTCGGTCGGACCGAACTTGTTTGTTTTCTACTCCAGATTGTGCGTTCTTTCAAGTCTTTTCTTCAGCTTTTGAACTTGGTTTCCTTGGATCTTTGACACATGAACTCTTCATTCTTAGTCTCCTAAGATCCTTTCTTTGCCTTGGTGACTCTTGAGCATTAAATCTATACTTTTAGCATTCTTTTCAATTTAAGCTCTCAGATTCACCTTGCAACAAAAACATGTATAGAATATATCATTAAGCATTATCTAGTTCATAAAACCAATATATATATATATATATAGGGGAGAATATATAATATTTAACACTCAACACACTCCCCAACCAGCATTTTGCTAGTCCCGAGCAAAACATGCGTGAAATAATTCTTAATTCAAATAAGTTCAAGCCTTTTTTGAAAAATAATCTTTTGTGCAATTGAGTATGAATGAGTAGAATTAAGACAAGAAAGTTGGACTTTTAAAAATCTCGAGCCGAATCATATAGGCATTTAATCAAATAGGTTCTTTATTAATTTCTTCAGAGCATATGTTCCTATATCATGTTTTTCAATGTGCTCAGTGAAAATCAAATTACTTCCTATGAGAATATTATCATTTCATAATGTTAGTCATGTTCATCATATCAAGAGTAGTTAAAAACTCAAGTACTGATTTTGAACTTATCACCGTCTCCATCTTTTTTCAGTTTTTGATTTTATTTCAACGATCACTTTTTTTATATATTATTCATTCTTTTCAAAATTTTTCATTCTTTTTCAAACTTTTTCTAATCTTTTCATCAAACATGACCTTTTTTTGTCAATCTCACTGCTTTTTAACCGGTTCTTTTCATCTTTTAAGGTAGATAAAATTCTCCAGACTGAATTCTCAACATCTATCAATGATCCTCATGCTAACAATAAAAAATTCTAGCGAAACTCACAGAAAGCAAATTGAATGTGTCTTGCGATTTAGATCAACATGATATTTAAAATTTTCTCTTAATCAATGGAGTGAAAGAACCGTAAGTGATAGGCTACTTAGTTGATCAAACTCCAATAATTCAAAATTCAATCCCAATCCTTTCATACTCAAAACATTCTTAAGCGCACAAACTATCGCCTTCAAAATAGGTTTTGGTATGAGAAATTGAAAATGTTCAAAATTTTTGCTTAAAAACTAAGACAATACTAATTAGTCTACCTAATCCACACCCCCAACCTAAAATCTACACTATCCTCAATGTAAAAGAAATAAGCATGCAATGCAAAAGTGGTAACAAAAAGAAAGGAGAAGTGATAGTGGCTCACCACAAATGCACAAAAATAAACATTCACCACAACTCCAGCAATTATAGTGGTTGGTTTGTGTGTATACCAATTGTTAGAAAACAGCCACACAACTACTCCACTCCCGATATCCTCACCCACGGGATATCAGCTTTCACTATGAAAAAGGTTTTCCAAGGTTCACCTAAAACTTTCACAATTGTGTTTTCAAATGGCTACCACAATTAAAAACCCTACTTACTGAGATTTTCTGGCTATCTCAGTCAAAACCAAAAATGAAAGATTTTCTGGCAATCTTATAAACCAAATACAAAAAATTGAAATGTACTTATCTGAAGATTCTCCTTTTGATGAAGCTCGGTAGAACCAATTTGATGTAGATGTTCAATGTCCAATCTCACATATGAAAGGGTTCTTAGGTCTAAATGATTTTTAGATTAAATCAACCTGGGCTAGCTTGGTTTGATTTTGATCTCACAAAGGGTAAAATCAATATTCCATTTTCAAAAGAAATAAAATTGAATAGAGATCTCAAAATTAAATACAAAAAAGCTACTAAAAGAATCTTAAATACTAACCAATTACCTTCTAGAATGTGGGGACAAGTTTCTCAGAGTTGTGACTTGAATAACTTTGAATTGAATTGAAAAACTTTGAAAATCGTCCTCAATTTATAGGAAAAAATACTGTTCACTCAACTGGCCTAGAGGTCAGCTCGATTGGTCAAAGGACTAACATCATTTTAAAATTTCTAGTGCGATAAGATAAGATCACTACTTGACTGGTCGAGTGGGACCCATAAATGTTGCTTGACTTTAAGTCAAGCCTGCTCGACTAGTAGAGCACTATTCACTCAACTGGTCAAGCAGTCTCCAGGACTGGTTGAGGGCCCAATAGAAAATCCCAAAAATTTACAACAAACCTTGGACTGGTCGAGGGAATTCTTGGACTGGTCGAGCCAGTGTCTGGACTAGTCAAACTATGAGTAGGACTGGTTGAAAAATGACCTATAAAATTATCAAATGACTCAGGATATTGTATGACCTATCCTAAGGTCAGTCTAAGGTCAAACAAACCTTACTAGTGAGATTGATTCATCACATATCATTCTCTTGAAATAGTTGAAGCTTGAAGACTTGATATAGTACTTGAACTTCTTGTTCTTAAACCTCTTGATCTTGTACTTGAATTTCTTGTTCTTGAAAGTGAACTTCTTGATGTTGTACTTGACGTTCTTGATCTTGTACATAAATGACTTGATCTTGCACTTGAATGCAGATAAGATTGGCAAGGATGACATGAAGTTGATCTTACAATAACTGCTAAACAAGATACAGATTCTGAGAGGTATTGGCATAACAAAATTTGACAAACCTAGGAGCTAGATAAGATAACATTTACGATCTCCCCCTTTGTCAAATTTGTGACAAAACAAACCAAGACCAAAGAATCATGCACCAGTTAGATCAATAAAGAATCATGCACCAGTTAGATCAATAAAGAATCATGCACTAGTGCTGGTAAGCAAACATCAATACTCCCCCTTAATACAATACTACATAGAATCCAAGCAAAGAGAAGAAAGAAATTACTTGCAGTACTACCTGTAAACCACTTCTCTCCACATATTCTCTCCACAACTTCCATAGAATAGATATACAACACAAATTCTCCCCCTTTTTGTCACAATCTGATAAAGGAAATAACATATGATGAAAATATAAGAGAAGAATAAGCGCACTGATTAATGAGAATAAGAAGTAAGTTCAAGATAACATAAACAATGACAAGATAACCATTAAACATGTCCATAAAAACAAGAAAACATGTCCAAGAGTCAAGAGAAACCCAAGTATGAAAGTTATTACATATCAGAAATTCAAAACTAATCTGAACCAAAAGGAGCAGGTATGGAAGGATCAATTTGCTGAAGTCCCTTGTTAATGCGCCTAAGATATTTGGGCATATATTTAAATTGCATTTCTTAGGACACATGCATACCCTCTACTTTCTCCTCAAGAAATCGCAAACGCGAATCAAAATCAGAAGGCCGATAATCAGGATCAGCTGCAGAGTCAGACTCAATCTCATCAAATAGTCATCAATATTGACATCATCTAGAGGCAAAGCATCCTCCTCCTCAGTTGCTTTAGTTGCTCCTCCAGCACCTACATCAACTTGGCCTGGAGCTAACCTCAAATTCATCTTATTTATGTTCGAGTTGTTGAATGGTAGATGATTAATTGGAGCTTCTCCAACAGGCATCGCCATAAGACAATGTGTGACTAGAACAGTCATAAGATAAGCAAAAGGTATATCACTATAACCTAGATGGAGACGGAACTGAATAATGATGTGACAGATAAGGGATGGAAGATAAACGGAAACACCAATAACAATCGAATGAAGAATACGAGCCATGAATATAATAAGCTCAGTTTTGTTACCGGATCTAGGATAGATATTTGAAATAAAAATCCGATGGAGAACCCTATATCTGGGTAACATAAACTTGGAAGCGAGCGCATTCTCAAAACTCCATTTCGCATTTATGTTGCATAAAACTCTAGTGAGCATTCTCTTCTCAGATTCAGATGGTTTTGCTACAAGTGTATGAATAGAAATACCGTTATCATTAACTAGAAGGTCCATTAGTCCAGAAATTAAGTGATGGTCCACTTCAATTAGACCTTCTCTGGTTGTAATCATAAACATTAGATTCTCAGTAGAGAAGTCACTATTGCAAGCATACATGGCCTGCACAATGGAGTGGTATACTGGCCCGCCCCAATGTAAAATGTTATCCCATCTTACAGATTGAAGGAGCGAAATTATACCAAATGGTGTCAAATGATCAATATTAACCGTCCGTTCAACTATCATGTTGCGTAAGCGAATATCCCGCACATACTCGGGATCTTCCTCAGGTGACCGAAGATGACGCACCATGATAGGAGTGGAATGAGAAGAAGAGGGACCACGAGATCCTTTCTTCTTGTTTTTACTCTCCATTGCAATAAGAAAATCAAGGAAAATAAGTATTGCAAAAAAGGCAAGAAGGGTTTCCAGTTAATCAGATTTTTATCTAGAAAACCCACAAAACAATCATAAATCTTGAAATAAACAACACAAACAAGGAAATGGAAGTGCAAAGAACTTAAATCTATAAAGAAATTGAAAATAATGCACTAACCATGGAGGAATCGAAGATGGGTTCGACCGGTCGTAGTAGGGTTTGTTGGAGAAGAAGAACCAAGTGAAGAAAAATGTATTTTTCCTCAAATAAAAGGCAAAACCCAAGATTCACGACTGGTCGAGTACATACACGACCAGTCGAGCCACAACTGGTCGAGTGTGTACTCGACTGGTCGTACACTACTGAAAATATGCAATTTTGCATCTTATTTGAATTTTAACAAGTTTTAAATTAATAAATATATACATTATGATACAAATTGGCACATATCATCAGTTCATATTGCACATACCAAGATCAAATTTCAATTCAGCAAACCTGTTTTTGTTGAGCGGTTTTGTGAATATGTCTGCAAGTTGATTCTCGGTCTGAATGTATTCCAATGAAATTATCCAGTCTTCCACTAATTCACGAATATAATGATATCTAATGTTAATATGCTTAGTTCGTGAATGCTGAATTAGATTTTTAGAAATATTAATTACGCTTGAATTGTCACAATATAAAATCATAGATTCTTGCGTAATTCCGTAATCGCTTAGTATTCTCTTTATCAACACAAGCTGAGTGCATGCATTACCAGTAGCAATATATTCAACCTCAGCTGTGGAGAGCGATATAGAACTTTGTTTCTTACTTAGCTAAGAAGCCAAACAATTCCCGACATAGAAACAACCACCGTTGGTTGATTTACGATCATCAATGTTACCAGCCCAACCAGCATCTGTATAACCAGCTAATTGCACATTAGTATCATGTGGATACCAGAGACCACGATTAGCAGTACTAGCGACATATCATAAAATACACTTAACAGTAATCAGGTGTGACTCTTTAGGGTCAGATTGATATCTAGTACAAATACCTATATTGAATGTAATATCAGGTCGGCTCGCAGTTAAATATAATAAACTACCTATCATACTGCGATACAACTTAGGATCTATACTTTTACCTGTTGATTTTTTAGAGAGTTTAAGTGTCGTACTCATAGGAGTATTAAAGTTCTTACCGCTCTTAAATCAATTTTTTTAGCAAGTTTAGAGCATACTTGGTTTGAGAAATAAATATCCCATCGGCAAGCTGTTTCACTCGCAAACCTAGAAAATAGTTCAATTCTCTAACCATACTCATTTCAAACTTAAACTTCATTAATTCTTCAAACTCAACAGACATGTTAGCATAAGTAGATCCATAGATAATGCCATCAACATATATATGTACTATTAGAATGTGATCGTTGTATTTCTTTACAAATAGTGTCTTATCAACACTTCTCATTACAAAGTTATGACTTAGTAGAAACTTAGTCAACTTTTCGTACCATGCCCTGGGAGCTTGTCTTAAACCATAGAGTACTTTTTTCAGATGATAAACATGGTTAGAATGTTTAGGGTCTTCAAAACCTTTAGGCTGTTATACATATACTTCCTCATGCAGATCACCATTCAAGAAAGCACTCTTGACATCCATTTGATAGATTTTAAAATTTTTGTTACAAGCAATGGATATGAACAGTCTGATAGATTCAAGATGAGCTATTGAGGCAAAAGTTTCATCATAATCGATGCCTTCTATTTGAGTGTACCTTTGTAGAACCAGTCTCGCCTTATTGCTTATAGTGTTACCTAATTCATCAGGCTTATTTTTAAAAAAACTACTTAGTTCCAATTATATGTTTATCATTAGGTCTAGGAGCCAAATGCCATACATCATTTCAAATAAACTGATTGAGCTCTTCTTGCATTGCTACAATCTAGTTTTTGACAGGAAGGACTTCTTTTACATTAGTCGGTTCTATCTGAGATGTAAAGCACATGTAGTTGCACATATCTTCTAATTGTTTACGAGTGTGCACACCGGTGAGAGGATTTTCAAGGATTTGATCAGTTGGATGATCTTTAACTGATCGTAGTTCAGTGTCATTATTTCGACTGGATGAAGAGTCTGGTTTATCAATTAATGAGACTTCATCATCTTCTAAACTAGTGGTAGATGTATTCAGATCATCATCTATGACAACATTAATGGATTCCTGAATTACACCAGTCCTCTTGTTAATGACCTGATACACTCGACTATTTAGAGCATACCCTAAGAATATCCCTTCATCACTTTTGGTGTCAAATCTACCCAGATTTTCTCGGTCCTGCAAGATGTAGCACTCGCTCACGAAAACTTGAAAGTATTTGACAGTAGGCTTCTTATTAAACCACAGTTTATAAGCAGTTTTACTATTTGATCTTCTAGTATAAACGCGGTTAATTATATAACAAGCAGTATTTATGGCTTCAGCCCAAAGATTTTTAGGAAGCTTCATACTATTTAACATCACATTTGTCATTTCTTGAAGTACTCTATTTTTTCTTTCCACTACACCATTTTGTTGTGGTGTTTTGGGCGTAGAATAGTCATGTGATATTCTCTGGTCACTACAAAATTTCTCAAAATTACTATTTTTTAACTCAGAACCATGATCACTTTGGATCTTAGTGGCTTGTGATTCTTTTTCAGTTTGGATATGTTTAAGTACCCCTTTTTACATCGTCGAGAGTTTTTAATTTCTCTCTTAAGAAGACTACCCAAGTATACCTAGTAAAGTCATCTACAATGACCAGATTATACTTCTTACCACCTCGACTCTCCATTCTACTTGGTCTAATGAGATCCATGCGGAGAAGTTCATGTAGTTTAGATGTGGCATTGGAGTTCACCTTTTTGTGAGCACTCGTGGTTTGTTTACCAAGCTGGCATTCACCACATATTTTATCAACTTTCTTTACTTTGGGTAGACCTCTTACCAATTCATTTTTTCTTAATCTATACTAGTTACGGTAGTGTACATGTCCTAGGCGCTTATGCCATAATTCGGTCTCATCAGTTTGAACCATGTAACACGATAGCTTAGATGAGCTTGAATCGCTGACTATATAGAAGTTCTTAGAAGTTCTGCAACCAGTTAATATTATAGAACCATTCTTATTCAAAATTTCACATCCTTGGTCGGTAATTTTTACGCTATGATTATTATCGCATATTTGAGAGATGCTTAATAGATTATGTCTTAAACCTTCTACGTATAGAACATTCTCAAATAGAGGGAGGTTAAAGAGTTGAACCGTACCTTGGCCAAAAATTCTACAGTTGCTACCGTCACCAAATGTGACTGAACCATCAGTCATATCTTTGAGATTGGTGAATAAATCTTTGTCACCTGCCATATATCTAGAGCATCCACTGTCTAGGTACCACTTTGATTGACTTGAAGCCTTGAAAGTAGTGTGAGGAACCAAACAAGTAACCTTAGGGACCCATTTCATTACAGTTTTGGGTTTAGGAGCATACTTGGTCTTCTTATGTTTCCAGTTGTTATAAGTCCTACCCACTAAGTTAGATTTTACAAGCTCCTTAAGTAGATCCACAATTTTTTCAATCGAAGGGTTATGATTCTAATTTCTATAGTTGATATGATTGCTTTTAGGTTTAAAAGACTAAAAAGTTCTATTATTTTTAGAATTGTTTCGATTCAAACTTTTTCCTTTTGAGTTAGAAGACTCCCCTCTAACAAATTTAGGTGGAGTATTCTTATATTTGGGAGGAATACTTTTATCATAGCCCAATTCAAATCGATTGCCACATTTTTTGGATCCAGATAAAAGTTTTTCTAATTTAGGATCACCTTCAGCATACCTCCATGTATCCTTCAAACTCAAAAGTAAAGAGACTTCTAGTTTTAGCTTTTCATTTTCAGATTTTAAGTTTTCAACTTGGGATGTTTTGAAATCTAAGTCACACTTAGTTTTTTCAAAGCAATCTGAAAAGTGTGATTTTTCTAAGACTAGATTATCAAAATTCTCTTTTTAGTTTAGAAAACTTTTCTTTCTGAAGTTTTACCTTTATAGTTATTTTACAACTTTCCCTGTATAGGGTATCATAAGCATCTTAAAGGTCTTCTTCATTTTCATGGTCACTACTTAGATTTTCTTCACTAGTTAAATCATCATTATTTGAAAAAGTGAACTTGGTTAGAGTCATTAGGGCTTTAACATCATTAGCCGACTCAGTTTCAGAATCTTCTGACTCAGAAGAGACTTCAGAGCAATAAGATTTATCTCATGTAGCCAACATACCTTTCTTTTTAGACTTGTCCTTCGTAGGACATTTGTTTGCTAGATGCCCATATTCATGGTAGTTGAAGCATTGGCTGTCTTTAAGTGATTTCCAAGTTTTAGATCTACTCGTTTTCTTCTCAAAAGGTTTTTGAAAATCAAATTTCTTTTTGCTTTTGAAAATTTTATAAAACTTCTTTGCTAAAAGAGTCATATCATCTTCTGAGTTTTCACAACCAGAATTATTGGAATCATGAAAAATATTTTTAGAAGATTTTAGGGCTATGGATTTACCTTCAGGAGCCTTAAAATTTAACTCATAGGTTTGTAAAGAACTAATAAGTTCTTCAACCTACATGTTATCCGTATCACGAAGTTTTTGAATGACAGTGACTTTTGAATTGAACCTTTCGGGCAATGAGCGCAATATTTTTGCACAGACTTTACTTTCTAGGATGCTATTTCTAAGACCCCACATTGAGTTGAATATGTCATTTATCTTAGTATAGAAGTCCATGAATATTTCGCTTTCTTCTATACCTATTTCCTCAAACTTAGTGGTGGGGATTTGCAGTTTAGATTTCTTGACAATAGTCGTACCCTCATGTGTCATTTCTAAGATATCCCAGGCTTGTTTTGCAGTATCACAAGATATAATCCTTTTGAATTCATCTGGTGATAGTGCGCAAGTAATTGCATTTAAAGCTTTGGCATTGGCACTGCTCTCATTTTTCTAAAGAGTGGTCCAAGTATTATAAGGTGCAACCTTAAGTGTTTTAATGCCATCAATGCCTAGAACTTCAATGGTAAGTGGGTTCCATCTAGTTACTGTGGATTACCACACATTTTCATCGATAGATCTCAAAAAAATTCTCATCCTGGCTTTCCAATCGGCATAATTGGAGCCATCAAATGGTGGTGGCCTAGTAATTATCAAAATTTGACATAATATAAGCTCAGATCGATTAGCTCAGGAAATAAATCTAAGGGGGGGGGGGGGGTGAATAGGACTATGCCAAATTAAAAAATTAAATGCGAAATAAGAAAGAACTAAAAGAAGATAGTATTAATCAATCCCAAATAGTAGAAATAAATAGCAACCTCAAATACACAAGTATTGAGAGGTTGATACAGATGTTATTCTAAAGACAGCCTAACACTAAAAACCAATGGCTTATGGTAGGACAACCTGATTACTAAAACGATCTGTGTATCAAAATCCTAAACTGATACAGAGGAATAAAGAATGAAACAGAAATAAATATCTACTGCTATTACAACATTCACCACATGTGCAGAAAATAAATGACAATCATTCACCACAAATGCACAAAAATAAACATTCACCACAACTCTAGCAATTATAGTGGTTCGCTTGTGTGTACACCAACTGTTAGAAAACAGTCACACAACTACTCCACTCTCAATATCCTCACCCAAGGGATATCGGCTTTCACTATGAAATAGGTTTTCCAAGGTTCACCCAAACCTTCACAATTGTGTTTTCAAAGGGCTACCACAATTAAAAACCCCACGCACTGAGATTTTCTGGCTATCTCAGTCAAAACCAAAAATGAAAGATTTTCTGGCAATCTTACAAACCAAATACAAAAAATTGAAATGTACTTATTTGAAGATTCTCCTTCTGATGAAGCCTGGTAGAATCAATTCGATGTAAATGTTCAATGTTCAATCTCACATATGAAAGGGTTCTTAGGTCTAAATGATTTTTAGATTAAATCAACCTGGGCTAGCTTGATTTGATTTTGATCTCACAAAGGGTAAAATCAATATTCCATTTTCAAAAGAAATAAAATTGAATATAGATCTCAAAATCAAATGCAAAAAAGCTACTAAAAGAATCTTAAATACTAACCAATTAGCTTCTAGAATGTGGGGACAAGTTTCTCAAAGTTGTGACTTGAATTGCTTTGAATTGAATTGAAAAACTCTGAAAATCGTCCTCAATTTATAGGCAAAAATACTGTTCACTCGACTAGCCTAGAGGTCAACTTGATTGGTCGAAGGACCAACAACATTTCAAAATTTCTTGCGCGATAAGATAAGATCACTACTCGACTGGTCGAGTGGCCTGCTTGACTAGTCGAGCCCTGCACTCGACTGGTCGAGTGGGACCCAGAAATGTTGCTGGACTTTGAGTCGAGCATTGTTCACTCGACTGGTTGAGGGTCCAACAGAAAATCTCAAAAATTCACAACAAACCTTGGACTGGTCGAGCCAGTGTCTGAACTAGCCGAACCATGACTAGGACTGGTCAAAAATTGACCTATAAAATTATTAAATGACTTAGGATATTGTATGACCTATCCTAAGGTCAGTCTAAGGTCAAACAAACCTTACTAGTGAGATTGGTTCATCACATATCATTCTCTTGAAATAGTTGAAGCTTGAAGACTTGATATAGTACTTGAACTACTTGTTCTTGAAAGTGAACTTCTTGATGTTGTACTTGACCTTCTTGATCTTGTACTTGAATGACTTGATCTTGTACTTAAATGTAGACAAGATTGGCAAGGATGACATAAAGTTGATCTTACAATAACCGCTAAACAAGATACAAATTCCGAGAGGTTTTGGCATAACAAAATTGAACAAACTTACGAGCTAGATAAGATAACATTTACAATGCTCCAGTCGGGTGGTGTATGATAGGCGCAGTGGTCAACATGCCTTTGAGCTTAGAAAAAGCTTTCTTTCATTACTCAGTCCACTCGTATGGTACATCCTTTTGAAGTAGATTGCATAAAGGACAAGAGAGGTGACTAAAGTTCTTCATGAATCGTTTGTAAAATTCGGCATGTCCTAAGAAGGATCGCACGTCTCGTATGCTCTTGGGTGGAGGTAAGTTAGAGATAAGATCAATTTGATCCTTATTTACCTCAATTCTCTTGGATGAGATGATATGTCAAAGAACATTTCCCTTATGAACCATGAAATAACACTTCTCCCAATTTAGTACCAAATTCTTTTTCTTACATCACTTCAGCACATTTTTCAGATTTTTCAAACATTTGCTGAAGGATGGACTAAAGAAAGAGAAGTTGTTCATGAAGACTTTTAAATATTACCCCACCATGTTAGAAAAAACACTCAAAATGCATCGCTGAAAAGTGACAAGAGCATTACATAGTCCAAATGGCATCCTTCTGTAAGTAAAGGTGCCATAAGGACATGTAAACGTTGTCTTCTCTTGATCTTCAAGGGCTATCTTTATCTGATTGTAGCCCGAATATCCATAAAAAAAGTAATAGTAAGAGTGACCAGCTAGCCTTTCCAAGCTTTGATCAATGAAGGGCAAAGGAAAGTGGTCCTTCCTTGTGACAGTACTCAACTTCCTATAGTCAATGCATACTCTCCAACCAGTAGTAACTCTAGTTGGCGCAAGTTCATTGTTGGCATTGGCTATGAAGGTGATTCTGGACTTCTTAGAAATCACCTGAGTTGGACTCACCCATTGGCTATTGGATATGGGGTATATGATACCCACATCCAACAATTTAAGTACCTCAGTCTTAACTACTTCCTTCATATTTGGATTAAATCTACGTTATGATTGCCGGGAGATCTTCGCAATATACTCAAGATAAATGCGGTGAGTACAAATCAAAGGGTCGATTTGAGGTCCACAATCGACCATCCAAGGGCTCCTTTATGCTGAATAAGATTAGTGATAAGCTCACTCTTCTGTTCTTTCTCAAGGTGGGAAGAAATCACCACCGGGTATGTTTCATCTTGACCTAAAAAGACATTTTAAATCAGAGGGTAAAGGTTTTACATCAAGCTTCGATGCTTTGAGGCTAGACGGTAGAGGCACTACATTAGTTTGGGGTAATTCTTCAAATTGTGGCCTCCACCAATTAACTTCAAGTATCGGTGCAGTATCAAGCATGACATCCATCTCCCTAATCGTATCATCATCCAATTTGGGGGAGTGTGCCAAGTATGTCTCTAGAGGGTCAGAGGATAAGGTCATTAGAGCTCTATCTTCCACGAAAGAATCTATCATATTAATATCGTGGGCCTCGTCATCATCCTCTGACTATCTACTCATGTTGAAAAAAATATTGAGCTCCAATGTCATATTTCCAAAAGATAAATTCATGACCCCATTCCTATAATTGATGATAGCATTGGATGTAGCAAGGAACATGTGGCCAAGTATGACAGGGATTTGAGTGCTCATATATGTGATAGGCTACGTATCCAGGATGATAAAATCTACTGGATAGTAGAATTTATTAACTTGGATCAACACATCCTCAATCATCCCCCTCAATACACGAACTAGCGATCAACAAGTTATAATGTGGTCTGAGTAAGTTTTAATTCATCCAAACCCAGTTGTTAGTAGACTGAGTAAGGGATCAGATTTATGCTCTCCCCCAAGTCAAGAAGCGTGATCTCAATTTGGTGATTCTCAATTATACAAGTGATAGTTGGGCTACCAGGATCATTATATTTTTGTGTTACACTTTGCTTGAGGATAACACTCACTTTCTTTGTCAGGAAAATTTTCTTTTTGATACTTTGCCGCCTCTTAGTCGTGCATAAGTCTTTTAGAAATTTGGCATATGAAGGAATTTGTTTTACGACATCCAGAAGAAGAATTTTGACCTTCACTTATTTCAACACCTCTAGAATATCCTGTAAGTTGACTAGAGGTTTTGGTGTAATCAACTGCTGGGGGAATGAAGCAATTGACTTGTTTAGAGGTTCCGGTTCTGATCCATGTGGAGTAGTGCTAGGTCTGTCATCTGCGTCTTCTTCCGGGTCCTTAGACTTGTCAGCCCTTACCGGAATAGATTTGTCAATTATTTTTCCGCTCTTAAGAGTGGTGATAGACTTAGCTTGCTCCATCTGATTTGAAGAGCTTGGGACACTAATTTCACATTATGGTTTTGGATTGGGGAGAGGTTGGGCTAGAAGCATCCCTTTCTCCCCACTCGCTAAGTGTGCCTCAATCCTTTGAATGGATTTATTAAGGTCTTGGAAGGCTTGTAATGTGTTTTGATTGAAAAGCTCTTGATTTTGAATGTGTTTTAAAACCGGATGCTCTTGAGGTTTTCCTTGATTTAAGAATTGGTTAGGGAATCCTTGAAGAGTAATAATTTGTCCATTCCTCCAACTAAAGTTTGGATGGTTTCTCCAACTTGAATTGTATGTGTTTGAAGTGAGCCCTTTGAAAGGCCTTTGGTAGTTGTTCATGACATTTGATTGCTCATTCAATATTTCTTGAAAAGCAGGTATTGTTGGATAATTTTCAGTTGTGTGAACATTACAAGCACAAATACCATAGACAACTTCCTTAGGCTTATCCTTCTTAAGTTCCATGGCCTCAAGTTTCCTTTTGAGACTAGTCACTTTAGCAATTAAATCATCTTCCTCTTTCAAAAGATATATCTCTTCCTTCTCCTTTGATTAAGGTCTTGGGGAGATGTCCCATGATTATGCGGTTTTAGCGAGTTTGTTAAAGTAATCCCACACATCATCGACATCTTTATTCATGAATTCCCCATTGCACATTGTCTCGACGAATTGACGCATGGAAGATGTCAGTCCTTCATGGAAGAAACTTGTTATGTGCCACGTTTCAAAAATGTGTTGTGGGAATGAACTGACAAGATCCTTGAACTGCTCCCAACATTGAAAGAATGTTTCATCTTCCTTTTAGGTGAAGTTCATGATCGACTTTCTGATAGTGTTCGTTTTATAGTATGGGAAGAATTTCTTTATGAACTCCCTTGTCATGTCGTTCCATATGCCAATAGATCGTGGATGTAGTAAATGCAACCACGTTTTAGCTTTTTCTTTTAAGGAGAAAGGAAAGAGTTTCAGTCTGATCGCGTCCTCAAACACATTAGGAAAGTATAAAGTGGTTATGATCTCATCAAACTCTTTCATGTGTAAATATGGACTTTCAGATTCAAGTCTATGGAACTTTGGGAGGAGTTGGATCACCCCTGGCTTGATATACATATTTCCTATATTTTCTGGAAAAATCATATATGAAGGTGTGCTCACCCCCACTGGTCGTAAATAGTCTCGTAAAGTATGAGGCGGGGGTGCATGATGCACCTCATTCTCATCCTAGGCTTCCTCAACTGGAGGTTCAGGTTGAGATTGATTAGCAACCATCACTTCTATTAACTCTAAGGATCCCTAGTGGTGTCTACTCCTATGATGGATAGGCAATCCTTTGACCAATCCTCCTTCACTTAAAAGATGTTGAGTGCTGTCACGGACCCACTTCGGCATGAAACACTCACAGCCTTAAAGTTCAGAATCTAACCTAAAATCTAAGAATTGAAAACTACAATAATTAAGAAGTAAGAGAGAGAAAGTTAGAACGAAGTTACCAGATAGGAGACGTTAGGTTAGGTTCCTAAAAAACAGAGAATAAAGTTAGTTTCTAAAAATAAATTCAGAAAAGTTCCTAACCTAGAAACACAATAGAAAGTTAATCTTAATCTTAACATAATTTTAAAACTAATTAGATTCAAAAAAATAAAACCGTAATCCCTGGCAACGGTGCAAAAAATTTGTTCACAACCCTAAGTGTAGGTTTGCAATGTAGTAATAATCTCGGTAAGACCGAGGTCGAATCTACAAGGACTAATTTTGTACGTTTATGAAAGTAATTAGAAGAAGATTTAAAACTAAATCTAAATATTTAGAAAGAGTAATTGTGAAGTCTGTAATTGAAATTTATAAATTTAAAGGTGGGAACTAGGGTGCCAAGGATCCACTTGTAGCAATTGAGATGCCACCTTGCTTGATTTAAGAGATCTAACTGGAGTCAGAGTCCTATCTATCTAGTTGGAGAAAGAGATGATCGAATCTCTGAACTTCTTATTGATCTAGTCCCAAAGGAGGAGAATTGTCAGGATTTGGAAGGGATTCCGTCACCCAACTATGCCCGGGAGATGATGGCAAACAACAAGATTTACCAATCCCATAATCTTAATTAAGAAAAGAAGATATCTAAAGCTATCGCAGATCTATTATAATTTGAGTCATAACAAACCATTGAAAACTGAAAATATTCCTTAAAATCAACTAGAAATCAATGAAGTTCAATATATACGTGAATCAAAGTAAGGTAAATATCCCAATCATGTTATAAGCTTCACCTCTTAGCCCTAACTAAGAGGTTTAGCCAACCATAGACATGATTGAACTAAGAACTCTTAAGAAAAGCATAAAAACAACTAAAGAAGAAGAAGAAAGACTCTTGGTGGCGGCTTTCCACCCTTTTGCGAAACCGCCTGAATTTTCGCATTCTTCAGCTTTTCCGCGTTACGCTTCTATAGAACCGAAGTCGAGTCCGAGTCCAGACAAGATTCTATTTCAGCAGTTGCTCGATATCAGTCTTACCGAACTTAGGTTCAGTCGGACTGAACACGAGTTCAGTCGGACCAAATTAACCTTCGGTCGAACTGAATTAACTCCAAAATTCATTGTTGGTTGTTGGACTGTTTTGCACAATTTCGGTCGGACCGAACTTGTCTGTTTTCTGCTCTAGATTCTGCGTTCTTTCAAGTCTTTTTTTCAGCTTTTCAACTTGGTTTCCTTGGATCTTTGGCATGTGAACTTTTCATTCTTGGTCTCCTAAGATCCCTTCTTTGCCTTGGTGACTCTTGAGTATTAAATCCATACTTTTAGTATTATTTTCAATTCAAGCTCTCAGATTCACCTTGCAATAAAAAGATGTATAAAAAATACCATTAAGCATTATCATGTTCATAAAACCAAGATATAAATAGGGGAGAATATGTAATATTTGACACTCAACATCGGGTTGGATCAGGGTGTGGGTTGGGTTAGGTCAGCGTCAGGTTGGGTTAGGGTGTGGGTTGTGTCGGGGTTGAGTTAGGGTGGGGTTGGGTCAGAGTTGGGTTACTTCGTAATTATTTCTTGATTATTTTAATAGTTAAATTTCAATAATTAGATATTAAACCAATGTGGACTTGCATTTGACTCTGGGCTTCAAGTTATTAATTTGTGTTTTATTAAAGTAATTTACTTAGATATGAATCTTGATTACTTTAATAGTTGAATTTGAGATTACTTGAGAAATTTTAAACTTGTGTATAGTTGTATTTGATTACTTTAATTTGATTTATGCTTAATTCAAGTATTCAACTACAAATCATATACTAAATATATGATTTATATTTGTATACTTCAATTAAACACAAATCAATTAGTTTTAAAACGACTTCACTTGACACTTGATAAATCAATTTAATAATCTATTTACCTGTTTAAGAATTCATATACAATAAATTGTATTTAAATCAATTATTGATTTGATATTATATATATATATGAATTCTTAAATTGTCCAAGTTGGACAGTTTGGTAATATATCATGTACCTTAATGTTGCTTACACAATTTACATAGATTTCGAGATTCGGTGTGTTGATGTAGAAATCTAGTCGGCCTCCTTAGACCGCTTAGGACTTGTAAGATAAGACAAAGATGGAGACCCTGGCTGCTACAAGGGACCCTCTGATGCCAAAGTCAAACTGGTAATATAGGTCCAGTAGAACGTAAGGTTTTACAGTATAAGATTGCACGTACCTTGCTCTGAAGGACGGGAACATATATATAGGTTCCTTGGTGGCGGTGTTGAGTATGACAATGAATCCGTCACCCGATACCGTCTCATAGTAGGATTCTGATATTGAGGATGCGCAATTGTTCCTTCGAGATTCTTGGTGAAGATTCAGAGGATAATCTTCTAGTAGATTCCCAGGCGGTGGACGATCAACTAGGTCAAGGCTTAAGGCCAAAACTTAGACGGGTCGAAGTTGAGGTCGAGCTCGAGATCAGATAGACCAAAGTCGAAGTCGAACAGACTGAGGTCGAGATTAGACAGATTGAGTTTGAAGTCGGGCAGACCGAGGTCGAGGTTGCACAGACTGAAGTCGAACAGACCGAGGTCGAGGTCGGACAAATCGAAGTCGAAGTCGCGGTCTGTCTAAGCTGAGGCTATAGTCGAGGCTGGTTGAATCCAGGTCGACTTTGAAGTCGAGTGAATCACAGTTTAACAAGCCTCTTGATGAAAGTTGTGCCCTCATCCTGAGTTAGCCTGGTTAGTCCATTTTCACCCATAACACAGTGCACCAACCCAATTTATTCTCCGAATATATAGTTCTCAACTGGTTGACTGCTTCTCATCTATGAATAACAGATAATGGTGATGACACTTAAACAATAGAGATTTTTTACATATATTTTGAGAATTATGGGTAAATGCTGCCAAAATTTTGACTCACATATAAATTATGTGAGTAGAGTACATAATATATTACTGAATGAGATAAAAACTGAAATTAAAAATTATAAGACGTTAAAAATGCCTACTTACAAATCACACGTTACAATCTCACCTTCCAACTTCACATATCTTATGTGTATTTTCTTATTTTCATATATAAAGATGGCTAGTGAGGATGTCCCTACTACCCCCGGTGTTGGTGCATCTGCCACATCCCCTCTAATTGTTGATGTCGAACGAGATGAGAGAAACTTAAATTAAGATACATCGAATAAAGGAAAAAACAATCAGTAGTTTGTAACGATTTCGAAGAGGTTGAGATAAAAGAAGGTTCGAACTGTGTTATGAAGGTTAGATGTAAGCATTGCAAGTCAACATTCATGAAGCATTATGGGGGATCAACTTCATATTATTGCAGATATATTATTAATTGCACTAAGAGCCCAAAAATCCCGTGTTCAAGCCAACAATTGCTCTCATTTACCTCATCTGGAGGAAGTGACTCCGACATTAAGCTGCTCTTATCACTCATAAATTTGAAAAAGATAAATTGAGAGAGTGGTTTGCAATAATAGTTATTATTAAGGAGAAACCATTTAGATTTATAAATAGTAGAGTTTTTAGCGAATACAACAAATACTTGAATATTAAATTTGAGAAGTGTTCGTGGGTCATAGTGAAAAGAGAATGCATGAAGATGTATATGAATGAGAAGACAAAGATGAAAGCCATTCTATCATCAGTCTCACATATAAGTCTTACTTCATACTTATGGACGGCATGGAACCAAAGGAATGGGTACATATTGTTAACCGCACACTATGTAGATGCATATTGGAATCTACGTAAGACAATTTTAAACTTCGTCACCTTTATTCCCCTCATATTGGTTTGGTTATTTCAGACTGCATATACAATTATCTTCAGGAATGGGGCATCGAAAGTAGAATATCTTCGATCATGCTGGATAATGCATCTACAAATGATGCATTGATTTCTTTTTTGTGAAGCCAATTCAAGACAATGGGGAGTCTTTATTTTGAGGGAAATTTTTTTCAAGTGAGATGTTGTGCTCACATTCTAAATCTAATTATGCAATAGGGGGTAAAAATAATTAATGACACGATTGAGAACATAAGAGTGGGCGTGAAATATATACGGGGGTCACCATCATGATTTACTATCTGGAATGACATACTCCAATGTTTAAATGTTGGAACTCAAAAAATATTGAAATTAGATATGTGCACCTGTTAGGATTCAACACATGAAATGTTGGATGCAGCAGTTGAGTTGAAAATTACATTCAGAGATTTTGCAGTTCGTGATAAAGCATATGCTTGGTTACCTAGTGAAGATGATTAGAGAATAGCTGAAGATGTTTGTAGTTTTCTTCGAGTTTACTATGACTGTCACGCCCCAAACTCGGAAACCAGGCTCACAAAATTTTCGATCGCCGAATCCGGCGCCGACAACCTCCGTAGAACCCCATTCTCGGCTCCCAGCACCCATTCACTAGGTTCCAATCTTGGGATACTGCTCCTCGAATCGGTCTATAAAATCATCCCATGTCTAGACGTAGTCAGGTCCTGCGACGCGGGTAACGGAGGTCCACCAGTGCTCGGCCTCGCCCTGGAAAAGAAACACTGCCAACCGGACTCGCTGCTCGGTCGTACATGACATGGTATCAAAAATCTTCTCCACATCGAAGCGCCACCTCTCAGCTACAGTCGGATCTAGCTCGCCCTGGAAACGCGGAGGATCAAGCTGTCTGAACTCTCGAAGAAGGGCACTCGCGCGCTCCTGCTCGGTCTGAGCTGGAGAAACAACTGGGCGCCTGCTCTGTCCTTGAAGTGCAGCCATCACAGCCTGCAACATCTGTTGTAGCTGCGAGGCAATCACGGGCATGGTCGGGTCCGCACCGACCTCGGTTGGAGGAACGACATCCTTAGGCAGGGGAGCAGGGATCTCTAGAGGTGGAACGGGAGGCGCAGGTGGTAAAGCTGGAGCCTCGGGTGGTGGAGCGGGGTGTCCTCGGGTCACTCTCCTGGGCGGCATGTCCTATAGAAAAAATAATGACACCAATCACCCTTGAGAATTGCACTCGGAACCTAATCGCCCTAAACTCATAGCAAACATGTGATGTTGTTCTCGGTTATTCCCAAGTTATGCTCTGATACCAACTTCTGTCACGCCCCGAACTCAGAAACCAGGCTCACAAAATTTTCGATCGCCGAATCCGGCACCGACAGCCTCCGTAGAACCCCATTCTCGGCTCCCGGCACCCATTCACCAGGTTCCGATCCTGGGATACTACAAGGAGGATTTATAATCATCAGTCTGATTCACAATGAGCATAACTAAAAGCATAACCCATAAACAATAACCACAGGAACACCACCACAAAATCCACTATGATAAAAAACTTTTGAGTACAATGCGTCTGAAAGGGGAAAATACAAGATAATGCAAAAGATAGAAACTCCAAAGCTCGTCTGCACGCTCCTGCTGCTACTATGCTATGGCTGCGTCCTGGCGTCACTTGCACGCATCAATCGTGCATAAGCTTATAGGAAGCTTAGAGGGTGGTGTAAGTGTGTGCGCAATATAAGCGTGCTCAGAACGCAAGGTCAGAGTATACGGAATCATGGTGATGAGTACATGAATGCAATCAGCCGTACCAAGGCTATGCGGTGCAAGATGTGAATGCCATCGGCCATAACACGGTCATGCGATGCGAGATGCAACTCAAGCATGCCAATCCTCATCATATATCAGTACAGTTCTCATTCTGGATAATCATCGGGGTTTAGTACACTCCAAGAGGCACTGCCGCTCTCCAAGCCGCACAGTCCAAATGAGCGTAAGAAACCTCACTATCCGCCTGACCAATAGTCTGCCAATACCTATTCGGCACGTCGATAGCGGACCTATTCACGAACATGTCAAACTCAGCCTAGTATTGCCCCCTACCCTCGGGCGACCACGACACAGCGGGAGACGCGGCCTCCTGGTATTCAGCCCTCGTGCGCTCATATATCCACTCGGTCTCGACGTTGGAGTCATCCTCTGGTACCATCGGGTTTAAGAATTTTCACCCAGGGACATCTATGGCGCCCGTATGCTAGAACCAAACATTTTTGGTATCCAACCCAGCCACCCACAATGAGTCTGTGGAGGCTATGGCCCTGATGTTGCTAGGGCATATAATAATCATGATCACACAAATGCAAGTGCATGAATCACCCTACCAAACATGCAACAATCCTGTGCGTACCGAGCGCTCATGTGGGGCAACTCCGCCTATCAGGAAGCCCATAATGATCTGCCCGAAGGCATATGCTATGATCAGTCACTTCTCATATCAGGCATACATATGATGCGTATGATCATGAATCATGGATTTATGTTATACATGTTATGTGGTGATGGGCTCTGATCAAAATGAAGATGGGCCTAGACGGCCTATATACTACAGGTGTGGGCCTATTAATGGGCCTTAGGGAGAGTGACAATGTGGACATTTAACCAACATTGTACTTGCAATGTGGACGTCAAAACCAAGGCAAGGCCCACTACAATAATCAACACATGAACCATGGTAGAATCACGTTGTAATGGGCCTTATATAGATCTTGTTGGGCCTCGACCCAAGGACCCAAATACATCAAATGTGCCTCAAACCATGGGCTCATACATCTCAAGTGGGCCTTAGTGGGCAAGCCACAAATACATCAAGCTGGGCCTAAACACACGATTCTTACATACTTCACAATGGGCCTCATAATATGGGCCCTATACAAATCAAGGTGGGCCTCAACAATGGGCCTTAAATTATCTCCAAAATGGTTGGACAGTTGGATGAAACACATGCATTATGATGGAGCCCACTCTAATGGAGTGTATGGTTTACAATACATACATAAGTGGGTCCCATGTGGGGCCTACCATAATGTTTATTTCCCATCCAACCCATTGATAAGGTCATTCAGACCGGCGCCCACAGAAATGTTTATTTTCCAAGCAACCTAGGGCCCAACATAATGTTTATTTTTCAACCAACTGTTCATAAGGTCATGTGGACTAGGGCAGGGCCCACTGTAATATTTATTTATCATCCAATCTATTCATAAGGTCACGTGGACCAGAGGAGGGCCCACTGGACTGGGGCCCACTGCACCTGTTTATTTGCCATCTAACTGTTCATAAGGTCACGGGGACCAAGGTAGGGCCCACCGTGATATTTATCCGTCATCCAATCTGTTTGCAAGGTCATGTGGACCAGGGCCCACGGTAATGTCCATTTGCCATTCAAACTGCTGCTGAGGCCACCCAAACCTGGGGCCCACCGTGATGTGGTCTACAGATCCAGCCCACCCATTATGTGAGTCCCACTTGGCTGACCGTTCAGACCAAGTTTCAGCTGCATCCAAATTTCAGGTAGGCCCCACCAAGTGTTTTTATATGTTTAGACATGTCATCACATGATTTTAGATGGTGTGGCCCACCTAAGTTCCGTATAAGGCTGATTTTTGGGATGGACACCTGGTCCGTGGGGACCCATCAAATCCATGGTGTGGATGTTCGAAACGCATCACAGTGGGGCCCACAACTGGGGCCGTGAGGGCCAGCCGAACCGTCCGCCCGCCCACGCAGCCGCAGGCGTTGCCTGCGACTTTTGACAGCAGCAGCGCTGCTACTGCTGCTGTGCTTTCCCTTTTTCTTTCTTTTTTTAAAAAAAAAACCATATTTTCTGTGGTTTTTCACAGGTGGGGCCCACATCGAGGAAATCTGCCCCACCCATTGCATTCCCCGGCTCAATACAGTCAAACAGAGTCCAATATACGGCCTGTTTTTGGTGAATAAAAAGATCTAGGTGGTTTTCAACGGTAAATACTACTGTTTCCTATGGTATGACCCACCAAGAAAAGGGATCAGCTTCATTTTTTCGACTTAACGCCTAAAATGATCTGGGGAACGAAATGGACGGCTTGGATTATGTATGTACATCAAGGTGGGGCCTTCATGAACGGCCCACCCCAAAAGTAACTTTTCTCTTCTTTTTTTTGTTAGAACACACTCACGTCAATATACACACTCCATGTGCTACCTCTGCCTCACGTCCATCGTCCAGAGACGCTGGACGGCTGGGATAAACACAACGTCATGGTGGGTCCCACATGTAGGTGGCCCACCGGTTGGGACCACTTGATATTTATGTTTCCCCCCCTCCATCCGGGCCCGCTAATGGGCTGGATGGGGTAAATCCAACGCACCCGTCAGGTGGGTCCCACATGAAGATGAATGGCATGGATAAAATTTAAACTTCATAGTGGGACACACACAACAGATGGGCCACACACCCATTCATCATCACTATTTTACAAAGAAAGAGAGAGAAGATACGGTGAGATAGAGGGACCCCGCCACTATGGGTCCTCTTAATTAAATCACATACATCAAAATGGGTTCCACCTACAAGTGGGCCCTAAAATCGAAAATAACGGTAAATCACCCACCTTATCTTCCTTCTTCTTGGTCCCTTAGACTCCAATACTCCTTAGCTTCCCTTTTAATGGAGGTTGATGGGAGATTGATGGTGTGGATGAGAGGTGAGAGGGTGGGCCAACACTTGTGGTTTGGGAGAGAGGAAGCTTGGACGTGGGATGTTGCTTGGGAGATTTGAGAAATGAGAGAGAGAATGAGAGGATGAGAGTGATATGGATGGGTGAGGTGTGATGGGTGATGGGTGATGTAAGGAAAGGTATGGGTTGGGTTGATATTTTGGGAAAAGAGGAATGGGTGAAGAGAGAGAGAGAGTTGACTTTGTGGAGAAAGAGGGATGGGTTGTTGTACTTGGGTAAGGTGTGAGTTGACTTGTACTTGACATTGATTGATTGATTGATTGATTGGATATATCGTAGAGATTCCCTCGATATTTGCAACGCGTGGTGTTTCTTTGAAACAAACGCTGGCCTACATCTCCTAACCTGGGTATCGGTTCGGTGCGCAAGTCACGGCGTTGGAACCGCGGCGACGGCGCGGTCGCTATGATACAAGATTCAGTTCGAGCTGACTTCGGTAAGTGGGACTCGGCTTAGGATCGCGCGCAATCGTCGGATATGGTGTGAGGGTTGCCGGAATTCGACCGGAAGGATCGCGGAAGCTAATGGAACGGTACAGACTAGGACACGGGTCTTACAATGACTGCACAAAGTTATTTTTCGAAAATAAATATCTAACGACAAATCTATTTCTTCCAAAGATTTGGAAGATTAATGATGCTCTTTAGAGAAACGTCACAATAGGTCCAGATTATATTCAAAATATAGCGCTAAACATGCAAGTGAAATTTGAAAAGTAGCGGAGCAAATGTGGTGGCTTTAGCTGTTGTACTTGATCCTCGCTACGAAATGGGACTAGTTAGTTACGTTTATAAAAAGATTTATCTATTTGACAAGGTAGTAGTTGAAATATTTAATATTCGTACAACGATTGAAAAATTGTACTCTTCTTATATGGGTAATTCTACCAGAAGTTAGGACACACAACTTATGCATGAACGTGGCTCCAGTTCATTTATAGGTGATGACAATTTTCTCGGTGAGTATTTCTCAGCCTTATAACAATATGAAGCGAGTTAGCAAACAAACGAGTCAGAATTAGATGTATATCTCAAGGAGCCAGTCATGAAAGTCTCCTATCAAGATTTTGACATTTTAGATTGATGGAAGACTAGAGCTCATGAAGAAAAATAACATATACTATCATTGATGGCTCGAGATATTTTATCAATTCCGATAACAACAATGGTATCGGTGTCTGCATTTAGTACCGATGGTAGGATGGTGAACAAGTATAGAAGCTCTCTTACACCTAAGATAATTGAAGCGCTCGTTTGTACACAAGATTGATTACGTCCAATTTGGGATGGTAGTTCATTTGATGAAGAGAATGATGAATAGGACGAGATCGAGAGTCTATACGAGATTGACACTGCACATTCATATGTTTAAAGTTTAAACATTGTTTTAAATATTTTACAGATCTTAATTTTATTACTTGTTCTGTAAGACTTTAATTTTTGCTATTTTTAGAGTAGAGTACTTAACACTGACATTGAAATTTTAAACGTACTATAATTTATTCTTGAAAATAATATTAGCTTCATGACTTCTCTTAAAAATGTTATTCTTGAATAACAAAAGTCATTGTGCAAAAATGTCATCTGATGACCCATCCACCGACATTTGAGATTACGGTACCTAAGTTTTTCGGAACGTGGGTATTACCACTTAAACCAACGCTAGTGGAATCTAGAATTTAGCAAATCAAACACCTTGAATTCAACGTATGCAGGGTGAGACTTCCAGCCATCGTTGAGGCCATCCACCAGGGGGACTAGGAGCTGAGTCAAAGCCTACAGCAGCCACTAGGGTGAGTTGGGTCAAACTCCTTAAATTTAAGTAGCATGCGAACCTTCGAGTCGAGGGGTACTAGTACAACATATTGATGATTGACCGTAGAAAGCTAATAAGTAGCCAACCAAGAATTCACTGTGCCTAGGATTCCCACTTAACTGTTGAAACAAAATCCCAGACCTATCTGACCATCGGATCGAGATATATGGGCCGAATAAAGCTCCATAAGGTGTAATATGGCCCACATGGACCTCACCATCGACCCAAACTGGGCCTGGACCGAAATATCAGGCCCCCAAGACGATTGGACGGAGTGGATTTAACATAAACATTACAGTGTCCCCCAAACAAGGTGCGTATGCACCATGGACCATCATGCATGATGTACACCGAACCAAGATACTCGGTCAAACGGCCTTTGACCGAGCAAAACCAAAAACAAAGGAAGAATCCTCCCGCCATTTCAAGCTTTTGAATCTGGGAAGATTCAAACCCAAAATTGCGCCATCCTAGCCACTTTCGGAACAATCCGTACCGTTCATTTTGTCGGTGAGGTCCACCCTAACAAAAGAGTATAAGGATGAGGCCCCCCGAAAACAAACGAAGGGAATCGATATTAGCCGTCCGTTTTATCGTGGACAACGAGATCCGTAGAGGGCGATCGGACCGCTGGCGTAAAGGGGAGAGCTGCGTCGGTTTACTTGGAGGGTTGCCGGTATACACACGCCAGCCAGAGAGGTCTCTCTCTCTCAGACCAAAAACGACCAAACATGGAGGAATTGCAGCCGAACTTTCCATTTCGGGAAAAACAGGGACTGGCGCCGGCGGCCGTTGCTTGGGGATTGGCAGAACCGATCCCAGCCATTGAGTCTCCATCCCCACGCCTATAAAAGGGAACGTGGTGCCCTCAGAATCCATACCTGGGAAGCAAGGAAAAGAGGGAGAAAACAGAGAGAAGGTGCGGTGAGCTCGGCACACAGTGCCCCAACTCAGTACGTGAGAAACGGACCGAGTCGAGTCAGAGTGGGACTACAGCCACACCACTTGAGTGAGAGAGAGAAAGAAAGAAAACAGAGAGAAGAGGGAGAGGGAGAGAGAAAGTAAGAAAGAAAGGAAGCACAGAGAGAGTTGGGGCGTCAGCCACCTTGCAGGCCAGGCCAGGTAACGGCCTAACCACCGCCCCTTGTTGTTTCTCCTTTTTGTATGGATTCCACCCACGTCTCGTGCTCCAAATAGGCCGCACTTCCGGACCAAAGTCAGCCCTGCGCCAAACTGAAAGTGAGTTATCTGTCGGGCCGTTGAGAGGTCTGAAAACAGAGAAAGATCGGGCCGTAAAAATGACCTACAAACGGCCGATTTTCAGTCCGAGTGTGACGGGAAGAATGACCCAATAGCGGCAGGTTCCTCAGCTCGGGAAACAGGCTGATATCCGCTGATGTTCAGCATACGAACAAGCTGAAACACAACCTACGACAGCTGCATTTTCGGTTTAAAAACGGCATGAGAACGGCTGAAAGATCAGCTTGTCGGCATCGGAAAACGGCCATCTAGCTGGGCCGTTCCTCAGATCATGAATAAGGCTGTAAGAAGCCTCTGAGGGATGCCCGATCTCAGCCGTAACCGGGCCGTTTTTGGGCTGGAAACACGGCAAGGAATGACCCCCTGTTCGAGCTCCAACGGTCTGCAAAGATGACCTTTCAACATGGGCCCTGCACAATTGCAGATGGGCCACACCTTTTCTCCATTTAAAACTACGGGCCGCACCCCGTTTATGATTGGTGGGCCTCACGTTTTCAGCTGGTGGGCGGCACCATCAGGTAATCACGGTGGGCCACACGTGGGACCCACCAGGCGTATATGTTTCTATATATATATATATATATATATATCCTATGTGGGCCACACCACGTGGGAGAGCACCACTGATGGACGTGCTCCATCCAAGCTGTCTATCCATTTTATAGTTTATACATACGTTAAAATACCTTAATGGGTGGGCACCATCGATGGGCCCACCATTCTACCATTTAATATAGGGTCATGCTCCCCTATGCACCTACGCACGTGCGCACTTTGCACACGTGTCATGGGTGTCTAATCTGAACGGTCCATGTGATTATATATATATATATATATATATATATATATATATATATATCCTATGTGGGCCACACCACGTGGGAGAGCACCACTGATGGACGTGCTCCATCCAAGCTGTCTATCCATTTGACGAGCTCGTCCATATGACGGTGGGCCACGTGTGTGGACCCCACCCTGATATATGTGATTTATCTGCACGGTCTGTGCAGTAAATCCCACCATAGTATAAGTGTTTTATTTGCGCCGTTTGTGCAGTGGACCCCAACCTGATGTGGGCCCTACCATTGAGATATGTGTTCTTCATCCACACCGTCCAGCCCTCTGGACGGGTGGAGCCCACCTTGTGATGTGTTGCATATCCGCACCACCCATGGGACTCCACTGTGATGCATGTATTTTATGCTCACCGTTCATCCTAGAACAGTGGTGCGTGGGCCACTGTGCTGCACGTATTTCATCCACGTCATCCAGTCCAGCTGGACGTGGGCCCCATCAACCTGGACCACCAGGATTTATGTATATCCCCACCGTCCTGGATCTACCATTATGTGTTTGTTTTATACACTCCGTCCAGTTCGGATAATATTGACCCACCCTTGTACTTGTTTTGTACACCACCATGACGTATTTATTTCATCCGCACAGTCCAGAATGTGTTGGACAATGTTTAGGACAGTGCTGAACCGTACTTGGACAACACTGAATTATCTGAACGGCATTTTGACGGTGCCGATTTACGTAAACTATATTTGAACAATGCTGATCTACGGTGCCGACTAACATGAACTATATTTGAACAGCACTGATTTACCTGAGCTGTGTTAGAAAATGCTAATAATGTACAGTAACACACGCATTACACTTACAATTATTAAAATGACTTTTTTTTTTTTTTTTTTGGTGTAACCCAAGCTCTCACATTAGTTGGACAAACCCGTGGGGCCCACTTGAGACATATAGGGTCCCTGTGCGAGGCCCAGTTCAACCCATAGTAAGGATGAGCTCGAGCCAGTAGGGCCACCCTGCTTGAATAAGTATATGGTGGGCCTAACACAAGCCTAAAAGGCCTTGTTGTTACATTCCTTTGAACCTTCTTGTTAGTTGGACAAAGCCGTAGAAATACCTGACAAATATAAACTGTAATTTTGGGAGATTCCTTGAGTGACCTTAGGTCACAAGAGAACTTGGACCAAGAACACGAACATGACCCTACAGGTGATGATTCTTCCCCTTAAGCTTTCCATTTCCAAATTGGTTTAAGTTATAGTATTTATTAAATGTTAAAATTGTTAATTCATAGCATGCGATCTCTTACATGATTTATATCTGATTTGCAATTGACAATTGTGAAACATGATTGCATGCGATGGTTGCTTACATGATAGATCTCATTTTAATTTATAGTTCACATCATGACCTGTTGTGATTATTATGCTTGATGTATGCCTGCCATGTTATAACTGTATATTTTCACACGGATTGTTGTAAGTCACTATGGACCTATATTCACTACACTTATTAGTAGGTAAGCCCTCTTGTGTATGTTAACCCATACTTAGGGTGTAACATGATGGAGCGTAGGATGGAATGGACCCTCGATTGGAGGTTATGTGAGACTTGGAATATTAATGTGGGATTTACCATCCATAGGTTGTATGGCTTGAATGGCTTGAAATGGTCTCTTTAACCGCTCTGATTTAATCTTACCTGACCCCTTGCCGTCTCGATTAGTATTCCGAGCATTCTTTTACCGCTGTGATTTAACACATATCTCATGTTTTGATGATTTCCTTGTGTGCCTTTGATGGCCTATAGCATGCGATGGAAATCCTTACTTATTGAATTTGATTGATCGATGGGCTTTATTAAGCATCCTAAGGTGGGGGAATATCATGATCCGGGAATGGTGGTCATGGGACACTATGCCTGAGCTATCGGCTTACGCTGGGTGATGAGCCCCCCGTAGTGACCATTGAGTTACTTAAATTGGCTAGTTGTAATTGGATTAATAATGATTGACTAATCATGCATTCATGGCATATTGGCGATGACGGGTGGCTAATTCTAGATGTTGTAGTATGTGTCCTAGAGTTGTTGGGGTATCACTTCGCTGGCTCCCAGACTACCGACTATGGACCTATTATTTTGACTGGATGGTCATTCCAGGTCGATGATTGCATGGGTGACGAGCCCAAGTCCGACTAGATGTGCATCCCTAGGTCAATGTGCATTTACGCATCTATTCATTTAAAAAAGATTGCATCATGTATTGTTTTGATTGCCTTGTTGTTTTAACTATGCTTAGTTAAGGCGGCGATATGTAATCTTGAGGAAAAATTTACACTGAGTTGGCCACTCATCCATCAAAAATATAACTGTACAGGTAGCACAGGTGGCTTAAGTGATATGCAAATTCAGACTGATGAGGAGCCATTATGGTGGTCAAGGACACGTGGTTGTACCTGTCAAGAAAGCTGCGTGATCTTGTGGCTTTCGTTTGTGTTTTATATGTTTTTAAATTTCTTATGTGTGTAATCTTGTATTTGTTATTATGGAGACATTGGTTTGTATAAGTCATTATGGGCAACCTCTGTATGTTCTAAATGTAGTTGCAAATTTTTCCTTTATGCTTACTTGTCCATTCTATGCTCATCTGCTTACTCTGATAAATGAAAAAAAATGTATACTCGAATTTGATCATTCTTTAAGGTTAACACTCGGGTTTTTTGGAAACGGGTCACATACTCGGGTCCTGAAAACACGGGGCGTTACATAAGTCTACTCCCCAACATCTGAAAAAATGAAGATTAACTGCCGTTTGTATGGAGACAAATTCGTCAACGAAACAAATTAACTAAAAATACACTTATCTGGTCGGGGAGGAGACGTAAAACTATGTCATAATGCATCGCAAGAAGTACGAATTCTATTCTAGGCTTTATTAGACCGAAATAAGAAAACTCCCACCCCCTCCACACCAAATTCAACTAGGTACAAAAAATATTATAACAAGCCTATTATAATAGATGAAGATTCAAAAATAGAGAAAGTGCAACAAATTAGTAAGAAAGAAGAAAAGAAAAATAGCAGATTAAAAGCTCTTGAAGAATAACAATTGAAACTTGCCTTGAAGATAAGTACGAAAGAGGCGGATGCATCTAGATATCGATGTCCTCCAAGACAATATGACACCGAGGCAGGGCCAAGCATGGAAACAAAGAAGAGCCACAAAACATCAAAGTTTCTCTTCAGGCTCTTCTCATTCTATAAGATGTTGGAAATTCCTTATAAATCGGCTTATAAAGAATGATTGAAAAAGTTAGTTAAATCTATGCAAGAACATGATGGTGAAGTTTCACCACCTTATAATTCAGAAGAAGTAAACAATTACCTACGAGAAGATAACGTATATGCATATGCAAACATATTTCCTATCGTCGATGAAACAAAAAGCGCATCAATTGGATGGGATAATGAAAGCGATACTAACGGATCAAGTTCAAATGAAGGTAATAACTCTCTTATTCACGGGCTAGGAAGTCGTTCCTCATATGGACTATATTAACAAGATGCCGATAAATTTTGAGTGAGTTTATGATTTTGTAGTAACATTATCATATTATTATTTGGTAGCTCGCATTAACTTGTTATGCACAAGCATTGCACCTGTCTCAGTTCTAACAATCTTAATTTTTAATCACTTTAATTAATTTATAATAATTTGTAAAATAATATTAACTCGACTTGACTCGACTCGAATAGCTCGCTCGACCCGACTCAATCCCAGCTCGACTCGACACAAACCAGCGAGCCAAGTTGAGATAAAAGGTCGAGCTGAGCTAGACCTCAGGTCATGGTGGGGTCAATTTGAGCCGAGCTTGGCCTAGATCAGTCGAGCTCGACTCGTGTACAGCTTTTATCTTGCAGCAGTAACATCTGCACCGTAAAGACAATGGGATGAATGGCTTGGATATTTCACCTGTCTGCCAGGCTGACATATATGGTGGCATGTGCATTAACTGATTTGTAAAGGCACATGGGCTCAGCATAGCATAGTAATGGAATAGTTAAAAAAAAATAAAAATAATGATAATAATAATAAGGAAAATGACTCATCAGTTCAGGACTCGCATAAATCATTCTATGGCTAGAAAACTTAGCCGGTTCACCTGCTGGGTAAGCCAGATGTTTGTCTAAAATTGGACCTATGCCATCATTGGAATTTAGACCAGACCCAACCTGACTTTAACTGGGTCCATGTGTGATGGACCTGAGCTGAACCCAACTAGACCCGGTTCGTTTAACGCAGTCCAAAAGGTGAGGCCCGAACCTGACCTGATTAACAGCTCCAAAGGAGGGGACCCACACCCATTACGATTGGACAGATTCTATTAGATACCCATCGACAGCCCTAACGAAAACCCAAGCATGTAAGGTGTCCATGATCTCCAGACCTTATTTGCAATTTCATTCAAAACACCATGACCACGAAGCTCTTCAAGCGTGCCTTCAAACCCACAATATCTAACAGCCATTTCCAAGTTTGACTTGCCTGATGAGCAGACCAACATTATTTTTGGATTATGGCGTGCTCACAATGTACCCTACCAGATTAACGGTCTACGTCTCTCACACGTGCCCCATCTGCTTAGACCTCACATGAGAGGCCCTCACTGAATCACATCCCACTAGGAAATTTGAGAGAGGAGGAAATAAGTGGGACATCCAAGCCACAATTCAAACGACCACACTGCATACGTAGCCTGGCCCAAAAATAGCCAAAAATCAAGCAGTGCCCACATAGAAAAAACAATGGATCCTTTAAAAAATGTTGCCAGCAATCATGTTCCCACATACAAGTCTCTCCCACTCGATGCATGGACCACACGAAACATTTCACACACAGCAGCTCCCATGCAGGTCCCCTGGGCTCAGGAAAATCAAATAAGAGTTGTAATTATCAATCTAGTTATGTAGCAATATGAGATTCACATAACAATCCCAGAGCACAATGACAATGCATGGAATAACACGAAACAACTGAAATGGGCTGACCAACAAGGAATTCTCTGTCACCCTGTATTTGATCTTTCATTTTTACATTTTATTAGTGTTCACGTGGCACAGGCTGTGAGGCCACCCATGTTTCTGCATTTCGTCTAAGATACAGATTTACGATACTTGCGTGTGTTTATGCACTTGAAAATGGCACAAATGCATTAGTTTCTCCCACAAGGGTAGTTCGGATGAGCATCGCCGCCGTGGCCATGAATGAGCTTTTATCCGTGGCAAGAAAAATGTGCACATGGATGATTCATGCTCGTTTCTTTGGGAGCATCACTTCGTATCTGAAATCAGGGTCCATGCAAATGAAGAAAATAAATTATGATGTCAAGAGCCCTGCCAAAGCTAGACAATTGGATAGAGAATCCTACACTTGAACACTTGCTAGTGTGGCACATGAGTGCAACAGCTGGGCCATTAATCAGCTTCGGTCTCACTCCGCATGTGCTGCGGCCAGAAGGCAAATTGGTCAATTTATCAGGTGCGCCACACATGTACATCGAATATGGTTGGCCTATCCTTTCCGACTGTCCATTTTGTTCCATCCATGCATAGTGCACCTGCCCCATCATGCTGCATTTTCAAGCAAGGTGTGTATGCCTGTATGGTGGGACCCACCAGTGAACACCTTGGATCTCATAAGCATGGTTCTAAGGCTCATAGGTCACCTCTGACTCAGGCCAGTCGGGCCACATGTTGTGAGTGGCTTAACTCCGGGCCAAATCAATTCGAGTAGCTGAGCCTTTTAACCATGCTCACAAGCATGGGGCATGGCAGCACATGGAGCTATCTTTTATAGAGACGTTTTACATGGCCTCCTCATTTAGCGGCCCTAATCATTCAAGGCCCAGGTGATCCACCCATCAAAATCCAGTCTTCAAACAAGATGATTTTCTCCAAAAGGTGAAAAGTCCATAGAACTCACCATTAGATCTTCCTTCTATAGAGCCAACAGCTACTTGTTCAAAAAATTCTTTTGTGGCATCTGCACATTTGATATGACGAGCATACAGATTGTTAGTTTCTGTATTTCAATTTTCAACTGTTGAAAAGAAAACAAGACCTTCTATGTGAATTTCTAATGTACCGTGCTTCATTGTCAAGGCCGGGTATTGATCTTCAACATATCCAACCACCTTCGCCGGGTTTCCTGCAGCCATGCTTCAGAACCAAGAAAGGGAAAGCATGTCATTTTCAGCAACTGATCCTACCTCTCGAGTTACAACTGACGAAGATGAAATGTCCACGAACATGTAGTGGTTTGTCTGGTAGAAATAATACATGGGAGGCAAGCCAAAAAATGGAAGTTTCGTGGCAGCCTTTGATTGCCCTTGAAATGTAATACCCACTCAAAACCAACCAAAATGCCTGCTTTGGTGCCCACGTAAAATGAGTTCATCTCGTTTTAGTTAACAGTTATCATGTATTAGAGATTTTCTTTTTTAGGGATTATAAATAATCTTAATAACCAAAAATTTATCTATGTTCTAATCTCTAATATATAATTATTATTAACTAAAATTAGATGTCATTTTTCAAGTGGCACCCGAACAAGCTCTTAGTTGTTTATGCATCACTTTTGCCTTTTTTTTTTTTTAACAACTCTTATGTCCAGCTCAAGGGAATTCTTGTCATTCATCTTCACGCTATCAAAGCTATCAACAATACTTTACGATGTAAAGAGATGGTTCAGTGTGGAATATTGATATTCCTCATGTTGTGCTATGTTTTGCTTCATATATGTTACTTTTCCATCCTTCTGTTGTTGGGTTATGCTTTCATATCACTTGTGAATTTTTACATTTCTGTCGAAAGAGAACGAGGGTGGGTCTCATTCCATGGCTCAGAGGTAGACATACTGTGTTTCAAGTTTCAACACTAAGGTTATGGGTTTGAGTGCCCATGTGGGGTGGGTGTGTAAAAGTATAGAGAGAGAGGGAGAGCTTAGAAGAATTAGGGAGAAAACAAAACGGATGCTCCTTGAGAAGTGGTGGTGGATGTATACCAAAAGAGTCGTGGGCGCTGCGGAGGAATGTGAGTCGGAGAAAATCTGATCAGTTGGATGAAAGATGGTTTCTCGTGGCAGTGACTGGTGGAGGAAGTCAGCATATGTAAAGCAATTAGTGTGATTTGAAAGAATAAAGGTGGGTGGGGAGTGTGTTTGCCAAAAGTATCAGATTCCATGGTTCTCCTCAGGTTGTTACCCGTGGGAGTATGTGAATATGCAGGATGAAGCAGTTGATATAGCCTCCTCTGAATCTGTTTCCCTCCATCTCAAAGAGAAGTAAAAGATATGACTGATAGATTAGATAAAGAGCATGTTTAAAAAGGAGTTTGTAGTATCAGATGTCTTATCATAGTATTTTGTTACTGATTGTAGCTGTTACATTTTAGGCAATGTATTCAATAACGGAAATGGTGGCCATAGCAGCCAGCTTTATAGCCATTACGATACGGGCTGTAATGGCTATAACCGTCCCTGATGGTAAAATTTTTTGAAGGAAGAAAATGTACTGGCACCATATCGGCCCGTTAGGGGGCCAAGGCGGCTTTTTAATTTCAGAAAGGGTGTCACACATAACAGCTCCCACCATTACCTTTATCTAATGGCCATAACTGTTTTTTAATACCATGATTTTAGGCTTTCCCTTTTTTTTTCTTCAATAAAATGATGATTCATAATTATTTTTTTTATTTTTTATTTTTTTTAAGTATTAGATTCTGGGTCAGTAAAAAGGTGACAGAATTCAGTTCAAGAAGAATATATAGTAAGGTAATGTCTCTTTGGCTGAGGCCCATGACATGTTGTTTGCTCCCTCTCCTTGTCAAGACATCAAGGATATTGATTGCTACAAGGTAGTAGGTGGAACGTCAAGCTTCAAAGGAATGAAGGTGATGATGAGGTTTGAGATTTGGTGATCTCTGGGCAAGTTGGACCAGATGTCTTTTCATGTATAGTTCGAGGACAGCGAATTGTGGAAATGGGCATCGCACGGGGCCTTTCTACCAAACCATTCACTCCAGCCATTTCTCCCTGAAAGGCTGCATCAACATGTCTAAGGTTTGGAAGGCTCCTGTTCTGCCGAGAGTGCAGGCATTTGCTTGGTTAGCCATGGCTAAGTGCTAACAAGATGTCATTATCGAGAACCACAAAAAACAAAAATATTGTTATTCCCAACAGGTGTGTGCATTGCAAGAATAATGAGGAGATGGTCAATCATCAATTTCTTCATTGCAGCATATCTAGCTACTTTTGGGGGCATTTCTTCACCAGCTGGTCCCTATCACACTGATCCAGAGGATGTCCCGGTTTGCAATTTTGTGGAGCATCTGGAAAGAAAGAGCAGTAGAATTTTCTAGGACAACCAAGAGCTGATTGAGGTGCTGGTGCGGAGAATCTCAATCTCCTTCATGATTAGAGGATGGTCAATGTGTTAGTCCATGTAACTAAGGAAATGAGATGGCTTTATTTTGGACATCTAGTTTTCTTGGTACGGGTTTTAGATCTTGTTGTGTTTTTCCCATTGTTTTAGTTGTTGAGTTTAGTGGGCCTGAGGTGAAGTGACGAAATATCATTTCCATGGTATTGAAGAATGAGGTCTCTACACTCTCAAGCTATGTCACAAGGAAAAGGCACCTTAAAATTGTGCCATGTCGACATGTATATCAGTCCTGGCCACTCCTCAACAGGCTCAGATAAAACTTGATGTTCTATGTTTAATTATTCTAGTATCTTAAGGATCTTTTTTAATACATTGATTATTATTATTATTATTTATTCTTGAGATCTTTTTATATGCAAATTACTTACAATACACTATTAAAGTATGGTACTTATTACTTTATTTGTATGGATGGGTTTTTCTTTGGGCAATGAGGAGGGGATAAGATTTTGGTATGATATCTGGATAGGAGATCAAATATTGAGGGACAAGTTTCCATGATTAGCGGGTATTGCTCAATAGCCTAATGTAGTAGTGGCTAGATGTTTTTCGATCCATGGTGATTCAATGGTATGGGCTCCTCCATGTAGGAGGAACTTATCCAAGGTAGAGGTGGAAGAGTTGTTGAGCTTATTGGAATTGCTAAGGTGCATCAGGTGATATCACAAAGCGATTTGATGAGGGCTAGACGAAAAGTCCGGTAAGCTTTCAGTAAAATCTATCTAAGATTTCTTGGAGGGTCCTTTGGTTTCGAGGATAGCCACACTACTTGTGTTTGGAAATATGGAGCTCCGCCAAAGGTAGCCGTTTCGCATGGTTAGTGGGAAGTAATAAGGTGTTTACTGTGGACAAGTTACGCAAAAGAGGGATGATCCTTCCTAATGTACGTCTGTTATGCGACAAAGCCGAAAAATCGGTAAATCATTTATTTATCCGTTGTGAGTTTGCATCAACGATTTGGGAGTAGTTCATTAGGAATCTTGGTTTCTGCTGGGTAATGTCAGGTTCCATTGAAGCATTATTCGAATCTTGGCATGGAGGAAAGGGGGAGGTAGGGGTGTACACAAACCGAGCTAGCTCGGTTAGCTCGTTTGACTCGACTCGAAAAAGCTCGATTTGAGCTGGATTCAAACCGTGTCGAGCTGATTTTTTGAGCTCGAAAATGAGTTCGAGCTGGCCCCAGCTTGACTCGACTAGGATCGAATCCAGCTCGAATCGAACCAATTCGGTGACTCGATTACTTTGATATTGATGTTGCTCACCAAGTGTTTGATGAAATGACTCAACAAAGTGTGGCCAGTGGCAAGGAAGGTATGTACATGAAATAAATACCCTTTTTGTCTTGGTTTTTATGTTGCTTAGAAGGTGTTTGATAAAATATCTTGAAAACCATTGCTGCTATTTACCATACAGTGGGATTTTGAAGGTGCAGTCCAGGTGTTTGTGGAAATGCAGCACAGGCGAACTCAGCTCGATCTTGGCTCAAACTGGTCCGAGCTGCTGACCGAACCGAGCTGAGCTAGCCAGTCAGGCTCGAGGACCGAGCCGAGCTGAGTTCGAGCTGAGGTCAGCTAGTGGCCGAGCCAAGTCGAGCTGAGGCCTGCTCGACTCGGTTCGACTCGATGTACACCCCTAGGGGGAGTTAGGAAAGAAAATATGGTGTATCTATCTCTCTGCTGGATTATGAGTGTTGTGGCTTTAAAGAAACAGTCGGTGTTTTCGGATTCGGAAAAAGTCACCTGGGAAGATTTGCAAATTGGTAAAGGAGCTGGTTAAAGAATGGGTGATTGATGCAGAGATTATTGGGGCTGACTAATTCTCTAATATTTGGGCAAAGTTGTAATTGGGTGTTTGTGCTTTTGTTTGTTTCCTTTTTAGTTTTTTGTATTCTTTTGGTTTTGTTTCGGCCTTTTTTTCTCAATAAAATTGCCATCGTTCAAAAAAATAAATTAGAAAGCCCTACTGGTTGAATAGAATGTTCTAAATTCTTGACTGCAACCTAGAGCTACGATACAATGTTCTGCAAGGACATGCCCACAAGAACAATAGCTAAAAGTGAAAGTAGCTACAAAGATCACAATACTCTTGGCATAATGTTTTGGGAAAGAAATGAAATTCTTAGATTGACATTGTATGTGAACATTCATATAAAACACTTTCTTTTGATCAAACACATCACTTTCATAGAATGTCACAGCCATGCAAAAAGTGGTCCAACTAAGAATGATCACTTGGGATAAAATCAGACCAATCCACTCATCAGGTGGGCCACACCTGTACGCTGAATGAGACCATCAGTTGTCCATTGATTTCAACGTTTAGCCCACCTGATGAGTGGACCATTCTGGTTTTCAGCCCAGGTGATCGTCATGGTTAAGCCCACCTTTTTCCCGGTTCAGATGTTCAACACAAGTCACATTTGTGGGAAAGAAAGCATTGTATGTAAAAGTCCATATACAAAGCTGTACGCGAACATGTAGCCCTTAGAAATACAAAAGCACAATAGCATATGCAGATACAAGGAAGTCTTGAGATGCTTTCGATATCTATCTGATCATCATAAGTTTTTTTTCTACCTGTGTGGAGGAATGCTCTTTAATACAAGAGAACCAGCTGCAACCATCGCCCCTTCACCTATAGTAATATTACCAAGAATAGTTGCACTGGCTCCAATAAGTGCACCTTGACCAATCTTAGGATGACGATCTCCTATTTCTTTTCCAGTTCCTCCTAACGTTACACCCTATGAGCATCAAAAGAACAACTTTGGTGAGGGATTCCAATTGCAATTCCGAAGTATGGGATTTTGTATATCTAAACAAAGATAAAATCTCAGATCATATATTTCTGCAACATCATGACACAAAATACCACCATACTCGATTGCTTCTTTTTTTTTTTTTTACTCCTCAAAAAAAATGAAGCACGTTCTTTTAGAAAAGAACGTTCTGAATAAGAAATCAAAGATGTAGTTGACTTGCCTGCATTAATGAAACTCTATTTCCTACAATGGCAGTTTCACCAATAACAACACCTGTCCCATGGTCCAATAATATTCCCTCTCCAATTTTTGCAGCTGCAGAAAACGAGTGCTAAAACTGAGCATCAAATTTGAATGAAAACCAGGAAGCTTCCCCCAGTGTTTTAAAAAGTGAATAGTGTGAAGCATAGCATTCACCCCCCTGAAGCGTGGGGCATAAGCTACATAGTGTGTAGCCTACTTCTAAAATTTTAATCAAGGTTGCGCTTGGTTGCACGATTTCATGATATTCTGCACCAGATTAGGCTGATTAATAATGAAATTTAACAAAATGTCATGATATTTGGTGCAATCAAATGCAATCTATAGTAACAACTAACAAGAAAGGGCAATGATTAAGTATAAAGGTAAAGAATGAGCAACAAAGCTAATTTAATGTCATTACTTGTATTATTTTACTAAAAGCATTGAAAAGATTTTATATATATTTGGAAAATAGAAAATTGTGACAAATTATTGAAAACATTAATTGATTTTAATATTGTGGTGAAAAATAACTTGTAGTGTGAGCTACATAGCGTATAGTGTACTCTATATACAGTGTAGTGTATGCAAATTATAATGTAGCATAGACAAATTATCATGTAGCAAAGGCTACATGTGACTTAAGCTATTTTCATCAGCTACGTAGCATGAAGGCTAAGCTATGCTACGCAGCGTAGCTATTTAAAACATTGGCTTCCACTATTTCTCTCACAAGCAAGAACAAAAAAATGAGAAGGGAATTGCTCCAGTTCTCTCAAAGCACTATGCATTATGGTGCTCCTAGTTGTATTGGAACACTTAGTCCAATTAATTGATTTGGACTGACCATTAGGTCCAACACACATTTCATGGATTACCATGTGAGTATCACACGGACCCAACAATCATAACCATATGATCACTGGCCTTTAATATGGACGGTAAAGATTGTTTACATGAAATAGGTTAATAAATCAATTGATCCATATATTAGTTGGGGGCCATCATGGATTGGTTATGATCATGAAGATTCACTTTTGTTAGGAACCCTAACCATCTCATCCATCGCTTGGAAAAGGGGAGGCTACAGGGGAGGCTACAAAAAAGTAGGACTAATTCAAGAATGGAATAGATCAGAAAAGGGATGGCTACAAAAAAGTAAGACCAATTCAAGAATGGAATGGATCATCCTATCAGCAGCCAATAAAATATGTTCTGGAGTTAATGGACAGCTCAATCAATTGATTAGACTGTGCAAGTAAACCAATGCAACTAGGAGAATTATAACTTCCAGTGCTTTGAGGACACTGGAACATTTCTCAAACGAGAAAAATGAAAAATTAAAAATAAAGCACCAAACTGCAAATGCAAAATATCTCTTTTTATTCAAGGAAAACAGGTTGAGAGTGAGAGGAATACTATTTGGGAGTCCTAGCTGCTTGTTTTAGCGAAGTAATAGTAGGAATGTTTTTAGATCACATGCATTTAAAATTTTAAACAGAGGTTTCCAGTCCCTCATGAAAAACTGAGGAAGCTCTAATCCTGGTGTGCAAATACCATCCATGAAGAACTTTGCTTCCCTAAAGATGTGTAAGATCTGAACATCCAGAACTTCCTCAGATATGACCCAGATTTTCACAAAAGTCTCGGCCGAGGTTCACTAACCCCACCACAACATGCACACACCAACTGAGCACATGTCTGGATAATCGGATCGCATAAGGTGGGACCCACAATAAAGCTGAACTAGCAGAAAAATCACACCGTTCAACTCATCAAGCAGGCCACATGTGAATGTGGACCATTGACCCTTTTTCTTTTTTTTTTTCCTTGAATCATCAATTGTTCCCATACGAAGGTCACCCACCTAATGAGTTGCAAGGCAATCTTTGCACCATGTCATTTTCAGTCAAACACACATTATGCTCTTCAAATGTCCCATGTGTGCCAGGTTGGCATTCATGCTATGTGTTGAGGTGCATGGTGAGCGTGGTTGTGGAGCTAGCAAACCTCAATCTCAGCTACCTCATGTAAGTATCATATCATCTAAGGCGCTTTCATACACTAAGCTTCCAAACACATCTTCCCTTGACCACTCCATACGTGGAGCTTCAAGTGAACTTATGACTTTCATCCAGAAAGTGAAACCCCAGAATTCACGAATTCTACTATTATCACCTTGTTGGGAGTTGGGACTAATCAATGGAGAATTTCAAACAGTATCAGCCCATGCAGTTCCATGTAGGGAAGTAAGCCCCCAACATCACTACCAGATCCAAGTTGGGGTCAGTTTCAGTTATAGGCAATCCATAACCACAGTCCTAGCTACTTAGCCAACATATACCAGATTGGATGTATGGGCTCCCACCAAAGCAACAGTAAGGAGCCACGTAAAAGCCCCTATGGGAGGGAGGGAGGAAGATTATACCTGGGTGGATATCCACTGCAAAAACCTACATATGAATAAGATGAAATGTATACAGATTAGAAAAAGAAAGCAAAAAAAAATAAAAAATCCTACAATAATGTTAGTTGTTATTGCCAAATCAATGAAAAAGTAACTAAAAGCTTGCGTGAAAGCATTGTGGAATTGGGTATTCACTCCAAAGAATCACCTCACTTATCCGGCTTTGCAACGCCAAGGCCAAGACTTTGCGTCCTTTATTCCACAGCACGTGTGCTATCCGATATGATTGCAATGAATGGTAACCCTGACAAAAAGAGACGATTTCATGACATATGACAATGTAACCTCAATACTTATGTGCAGAATGCAGATCGGTACAAACTCAATCTCTTTTTCATGACAGGAAAGTGTTATGATTACTTCTGACATTGCTCAACAGATATAGACTTTGTATTCTGTTGATTCTGTAACTAGTATCAAATGTATATTATATACGTTAATGCTGTATTTAGATGTCCCAACCTTTTCTTTCAAGCGCGTGGCATGCTTTCCTGCGGAAAACCTATATTATAAACATTTCATGTAGGATAGAAAAGCATTCCAAATAATTACTTGGGGCAGAAAAAGGAGATCCTGAATAATGTGATTATTAAATCCATAATGTCCCAAATACAGAGTAGAAAGGACAACAATCCACTCCACAGAAATATCCTAATGGCTTGCAATTAAGGTCATACAAACATGTCCACATTGAATCTTGGATGCCAACAAATGCCAAAAGCTGTGAAAGAGACTTCATACCTTAAGGTACAACAACGCCCAGGTATATGACATGCATGACGGATCCCTATCTTTAAATGCCTGTCAAAGAAAATATCTAAACTTCAGAAGGAAAAAAAAAAAAAACATATTTCAACCATCTATGTTTGAGGTCAAATAAAATTTCTTAAGAAAAGGGTGGAGCTAAGATGCCTTCACAGGGCAATGAAATCACCTGAACATCATGACGAATTGAGCGTTGAATACCTTTATCATGCATCATTATGTCATCAAAGATATCCATAAGTTGTGTAGCCAAGAGTGTCGGATTCTGGAGCTGATTAGCAAGGACAAACCCCAATGCCTTCTCCATACAATCATGAGATAAAATACTGGCGTACAAAAAACTGCTTAAAAGTGGCTCCTTCTCTGCCTGAAATGATTGTACAGATACCAATAAAGGAACTGCACAAGTATGTATGCCCAAACAGCAAATAGTAACAACCGGTGGAAAAAGTATTGACCATGGTTTTAAGACTCGGATGAGTCCAATATGACTCGTCCTAGTCAACTCGGATTTGGCACTACCTGATCTGGTTTGATACCATGAGTCACCCCATCGAGTCTAAAAACCATGGTGTTGACAACAATCACGACCCACAAACTACCAAAAAAGTTTTAAAAGGAAATGGAATTTGAAGTCAAATCCAGAGGCTAAAACCATTTGCAAATAGAGACACATCTGAGTTACCACACGTGTAGATATGCTAAAAGAATGGAAGTTATATATTGGGAGATAAGCAAATATGCGTATGTGTGCGTGAATTGAACCAGCGGATACGATTATGACTATTTTTCTAATATTTAAACAACAGAAATTACAAACTAAATCAACGAAAATCAACTGCCAGCAGGCCTGTACATCAGGTATAAAAGTATGTGTCATCAAGCTATAAGTCCATAATTTCCATCTCAGCCCCTAAATTTCTAGCTTCTCTATGAAATTTTTTTGATTAGTTTTTACACATTAGAAATCTGTTTTTAAAAAAGGGAAAAACCTGCAGAATAACCTATATTTAGGGTATCCTTGTTAAATGACCTATACAGATGACTGATGGTCAATGTTGCTGTTTGGCGGAACAGTTGTGGTTGTAAGGCTGTATGACTGACCTGGTTTGACTTAAGTGTGCGTGAGTGTCTCACATAGTTGTTGCCACAAAAAGTGTGGGTTACACAGCCCATATTATATGCAAGGCACATCTTTTATGTATAAAGACCCATGAGGGGAAGTTTGGTCTTTTTCGTGTAATTAGAGCAACCTCACTTTATTAATAAAAGACGTGAGAGAAGGTGGGGCGTATAACTGAACCCCTACCTTTCTCTCCGTCTCTTTCTTTCTTTGTACCATGTAATGCAGGGGCATTTTCACGCCGGGCTCGAGTGAGGTGGCTTGTACGATGCAGGGGCGTGCTCGGGGTGGGCAGCCCGTGTGTGGCGGGTGGCTCGTGTGAGGCGGTACCCGTGTGATGTGGGGCACACGAGGGGGGTTCAGCCAAGGTCCTAACCCATCGGATGTGGGGCCTAATGATGCAGGACATGGAAATTAAACATGATATGTAAGATTTTAGACTTTAGATCATACTAATTTAGAAATATTCACGAAACTTCCACATCCCACATAAAGTCAAGCATTCAATCAAGAGGAATCTACAAGGGTCCAAGCCTACATATGCTAGAGCTGGATCAATTAAAATTATAAACCAAACAATGATCAAAGGAGAGTATATTCATCCACATACGCAAAGGATTATTTCCCCAATCAAAGGGATTCACGTGTTTCAATTCGGGAAACCCTAGGGTTGAAAAAGGGGAATAGAAATTGGGATTTAGGATAATCTAGGGTTAGGGCTAGGGAAATATAGTGAGAGAGGAGTGAAAGAGAGGAAGGAGAGAACCTGGGATCAGTTCACGTGTGTGGGCAGCAAGCGGGCTTGACACACATGCGTGGATTGTGGCCCGCATGTGTGTGGGGCCCACGAACCCAAAAGGGGTCAACAAGGGGTTGGTCGGCCAGGGGTGGGCTACCCACACACTAATTTTCAGATCGAACGAATGACTCGTTTGAGCACAGTGTTCCGCCGAAGTTTTAGCCCTCCTACAGGGCCTGATTCTGGAAATCTACTGTAGAGAAAGACTGACTGCAAAATAAAGGTGGATTTGAAGAGTGGATGGTTGTAAGAGATGATGATTATAGATGGCAGGAGATGGGGGCGATTTGAGATGGGTGTGGCTTCACACCACGATAGTTAGCCCTTCGAAGAAGGGAGAGTTTCGCACCCAATTGGATTTCTACAACTCTGAGAATTAGAGAAGTAGGAAAACGTAGAATTTTATTAGTAATCTTCAATGCCAAAAACCCTACAAGGGGTTGCCTATTTATAAGAAAAACCTATACCCCAAAAGCCGCGCCATGTGCGCTCCCTATTACTTAGAAACAAAGTAAAAAAAAAACAACTAATCAAAGCAATTTAAACCGTCGATAATATTCCTAATAACAATAATAAGCAAAACTCAAAGTACTAGATTATCTAGAGTAGTGGGTCACGATCATGAGATCTAATGGTGGGATTCACATGACGATCGGGTCAACTCCAATGAACCAAAACACAGTCCTCTAACTAGGAAGCCCTCCCTGGACGTCGTCATCGATCCAAATCGATGGTAGGGCCCTCCTCCTCCTCCTCCTCCTTGTATTTGTGCATAGAGGGGGAGGGAGTGCGTGTGCGCAAGATGTCTCCATCAACTCTCTCCGGCTGCGAAGATTTCGTCACTAGCGAAACAAAACTCCTGAACCGCTCATAGATGTCAGGATCAACTCGTTGAAGCTCCTCCTCAGTGAGCCACGTACTATCTGAAGTTGGACGTGATTTCCACTTAATCAAGTACTTTTGAAACTCGCCGTCTGACATTGATACTATCTGATGGTCTAGAATATCCTCTATCTCCTCTCTGGGTATGGGAAGGAAAGGTATGTGAGGTAGAGGTTGGGAAGAAGGGTCGGAAAGAGGCCACGGATCAAAGGAAAGGTCTGAGGAATCGGGATAATTAAGCGAAAGGCTGAACAATGTATCAGGGGTCACCTGAAAAGCAACTAGATCCTCCACATTGAATGTGGAACTAATTCCCATGGAAGGTGGAAGATTTACCACATACGCATTGAGACCATTTCGTTTTATAATTTTGAATGATCTAGCGCTACGTGCGTGTAATTTATAAACGGCTCCTTGAGAATACCGCTCTGGCCTGATGCGGAACATCACAAAGTCCCTTACATTGAATTTCTTGAAACGTTTATGCTGGTTTATAGGAAGTTTGTAATGTTCATTATTATTAGTAATCTTTTGCCTGATTTCTTGATGCAATGAATGAATGTGATATGCAAAAGACTCTGCAAACTCGATGGTCTATAGGACAGGGACATAGGAACAAAATCAATAGGCTTCCTAGGTTTATATGTCCCAAACTGAATAGGAACAACATCACATCAAAATATGTCTTTATATGATTCAAATTGAATAAGAACAAGACAATGATGCGGGACTGGAATGAAAGTTTCATCAACCCAAGACACTCTATAGGGTTGGGGATGAGCTTCCAGCTTCAAGCCCAGACGGCTTACCGTACTAATTGATGCCACGTTGGCACAACTATCGCTATCCACGATCATCTTGCAGCTCTTATTACCACATTGTGTAAGTATCGGAGATCATGCCGCGGTGCCAATCGTCTGTATTTTTTGCTTATGCAAAGACGCAACGCACAACTGCAAGGGTCGCGGACTCTTGCGCTCCCTCTTCCTCATCACTAGGGATTTCTATTGGCTCATATTCTTCTTCTTCACCATCACTTTCTGGGGGCATTACTTCCACTTGCCCCTCAATAAGGAACACCTTGGTGCCCTCTTTCGTGCCACACTGGTGGGCAAAGTGACCAAACCCCTAACATCTAAAACACCTAGTCGCATCGCTTTTGCGCAAGCTAGATCCGACAGCTTCTTTACCCTTATCATCCTTGGGCTTAGACTAAGAATTACTGGAAGGCTTGTACTGATATCTAGTGTCAGGTTTATCCCCAGAAGGGCAGAATCACGAGACTCAAACCACCTTCCCACAGATGCTTTGAGGTATTGCTCAATCTCCAACACTACTTGATACATCTGTTCAAGAGTGTCTATGTCCTTGGCGAGCAATTCTCTCCTAATGTCAGAACGGAAGCCTATCTTAAATCGTGCAAGAGTGAGTACGGGATCCTCATCAACCTCACACCGGGTCAAGTACTCTTCAAATTTCTCAATGTATTTAGCCACACTCATGGAACCTTGTCGAAAAGATTGTCATTCTTCAACCAACCTTAAGTGATAGGAGAAGGGGAGGTACTTTTCCTTAAGAGTTTCTTTCATTTCTCCCCAATGGACTATCGGGGGCTCCTTCGACCTTTTTTTTTTCGCTCTACAGTAGCCCAAAACCTCTTTTCTTGGCCCACAAGCTTTATCTTAGCAAATCAGACTCGACGAGCATCCGACATGTTGTATCATTCAAAATAGTGGTCTACATATGCCAACCAATCTAGAAAAGCTTGAGGGTCTAAGTGGCCATCAAACATAGGGGCCTCTACTCTAACTCCCTGGAGGAGTCGCGCCCATGACCAATTCTTTGGCCACCTTCATTCCTTTGTCTATCCTCCTGACCACCCGCCTAAGATTGGGCATCTTCCTTAATGGTGGGGTTAGCCCGGGCAGAGGTCTCTAGTTGGGTAACGCACACATTAAGTTATTCAAAGCGTTGGTCAATACATTGTTCCAAGTGCCTACCCAAAGACTCAAACTGCCAGGTTATATTGTTCATTGACTCTTGTAATTGTTCCATGTTTAGCATAAGGTGCAAGCCAAAACCATGACCAGTACGTGTGGGCATACAACTACTCACTCAACTCAAAGATCCTCTAACACAACTATATGTACCTAAATGGGACTAAATGATCCTATTGGACTCTATATGAGGGAAACTACACAATGCTACTAAATTTTCAGCAACCTAACTGCCCAAAGAGTCTGTCAACAGAAAATTTAGCCAAGAAATTTATGGATTTGCTGACAGTAGAAAATTCAGCAGCCCCTAATGTGAATGATGGGTCCTAAACAGCCTTATATGATGAGAGTTAATGTAAATTAAACATTAGTAGACTAAACCCTAAACATGCAATGCAATCCACTATGAAAAACCTAAGCTCTGACACCAAATTTGATGCAGGACATGGAAATTAAACATGATATGTAAGATTTCAGACTTTAGATCATACTAATTTAGAAACATTCACAAAAGTTCCACATCCCACATAAAGTCAAGCATTCAATCAAGGGGAATCTACAAAGGTCCAAGCTTACATATGCTAGAGCTGGATCAATTAAAATTATAAACCAAACAATGATCAAAGGAGACCAGATTCATCCACATACGCAAAGGATTATTTCCCCAACCAAAGGGATTCACATGTTTCAATTCGGGAAACCTTAGGGTTGAAAAGGGGGAATAGAAATTGAGATTTAGGATAATTTAGGGTTAGGGCTAGGGAAATATAATGAGAGAAGAGTGAAAGAGAGGAAAGCGAGAACCTGGGATTAGTCCACGCATGTGGGTAGCAAGTGGGCCTGACGCACGTGTATGAATTGTGGCCGGCACATGTGTGGGGCCCACGAACCCAAAAGGGGTCAGCAAGGGGTTGGTCGGTCAGGGGTGGGCCACCCACACACTAATTTTCAGATCGAACGAATGACTCGTTTGAGCATGGTGCTCCGCCGAAGTTTCAGCCCTCCTATAGGGCCTGATTCTGGAAATCTGTTGTAGAAAAGGATTGGCTGCAAAATAAAGGTGGATTTGAAGAGTGGATAGCTGTGAGAGATGCTGATTATGGATAGTAGGAGATGGGGGCAATTTGAGATGGGCGTGGCTTCGCACCATGGTAGTTAGCCATTCGAAGAAGGGAAGGTTTCGCACCCAATTGGATTTCTACAACTCAGAGAATTAGAGAAGCAGGAAAATGCTGAATTTTATTTATAATACTCAATGCCAAAAACCCTACAAGGGGTTGCCTATTTATAAGAAAAACCTATGCCCCAAAAGTCGCGCCATGTGCGCACCCTATTACTTAGAGACGAAGTAACAAAAATAACAAACTAATCAAAGCAATCTAAACCGTCCATGATATTCCTAATAATAATAATAAGCAAAACTCAAAGTACTAGATCATCTAGAGTAGTGGGCCACGATCATGAGATCCAATGGTGGGATTCACATGACCATCGAGTCAACTCCAAGGAACCAAAACACAGTCCTCTAACTAGGAGGCCCTCCCCGGACGTCGTCATTGATCTAGATCGATGGTGGGGCCCTCTTCCTTGCGTACGTGCGGTGCGCAAGATGTCCCCATCACCTGGGCTACAAGATAAAGGAATTAATTCGCCATGCTCTATCAGTTCAAGCTTTTAGAGCAAGTGGCTAATTGTCCAGCATCAAATGGTATCAGAGCGGGAGGTCTCGTGTTCGAGACTTCACTCCTCGCCGGGGGTGAGTAATGCAGGAGCATTTTCACACCTAACTCGAGAGGGGTGGCCTGTGGGATGCAGGGGCACACTCAGGGTGGGAGGCCAGTGTGAGGCGGTACCGTGTGATGTGGGGCCCACGAGGGGGGTTCGGCCAAGGTCTTAACCCATGGGAATGGATGTGGAGCTTGGGTTATGATATAAAGGGATTAATTCGCCATGCTTTATCAGTTCGAGCTTTTAGAGCAGGTGGTTAATTGCCCTGCGTCACCATGCCACTCTGCATGGTATCAAAGCCACTTTGATCACCTTCTCTACTCTTTTTTTCCTTTACTTTCATCTCTCTCAATTCTTTCATTGGGTTTGGAATTAAAATAAATAAATAAATAATCTCGGGGACAGGTTTCCTTTTCGGGAATCTAGGGTTCCTCTTTTTTTTATGTGTGCAAAAACATTTATGGTTATCCATTATCGATGTTGGATGTGTATGATCTTCTCTTTCTTTCATCGGTAATAAAGAGGAGTTGCAGTGTGTAGGGCTGGCCAACATGCTCTACATAGATCATGTGATTCTAGAGAAACTCGCTTAACTACCCAACTACAGTGTTGTGTCCAGTTGTGGAATTGGACACTTATTGGACCTCTAATTGTAAGTTGATTATCAATATTTTATATATCTTGAATTATTTTCCTTTCATTCCCCATGGAAGAAAAGATTCATAATAAGGCTGGATTTGATAATCCGTCTGCTCCTTGGACACCAAATGATTTCAATCAAATTGAATGGTGTTAATTACCTTCAGTTCCCTAAGTGGGTTCAAGTTTTTCTACTAGCAAAAGGGAAATTGAAGTACTTAACTGCAAATAAACCCAAGGAACATGATAATAAATAAAATGAGTGGATTCAAGAGAATGCTCAAATAATAACCTGGTTGTGGAATAGTATTGAGACATCTATCAATATAAATGTGATGTTCATGGATACCGGCATACCGCTAAGAAAATCTGAGAGGCATTAGTGAGATGCATTGCTCATATAAGAACATTTCTCAAAACTATCAACTGTTGGAAGAAATATTTACCTTCTGAAAGGGTGATAAATCTCTTGGTGTGTACTATTTCTATCTAGAAGGCATTGTGGGAAGAACTGAATGTGCATCTGCCCTTAACACAAGGTCTTGAGAAACAATGGTAGCAGCTTGAGGAATTTTGTGTTGCTAAATCCCTATCTAGACTTAAACCTAAATATAAACCAGTTTTGAGTACAGATTTTGGGGGACAGAGATGTCCCATCTCTGAAAAAGTTGTAGCCAGTTTCCAACAGATTTCTCTTAGGACCATGACCACATGCGGACTAGGTGACAGATCTCCCATCTCTGAATGAGGTGTATGCCATACTCCAAGTGATATATCTTGGGAGCATACCAAATGTGGAGGTAGTAGATCTACTCTTGCCTCTTCTGTAGGTCATGGTGATGGCCGTCATGGATACCGTGGTGGTGGTTGTAGCAATCATGGAGGTAGTGGAGCTATATAGTCAGTAAAGTGGGGGGAGGCTGTGGATCCAAAAACTGTACCCATTGTAGGCTAACTTGGCATATTGTGAAGAGAAACTGGGATTTGCATGGTGATCCAGCATGGGCCAAGCAGGAAAATTATTTGGAAGAGAATAATGAACTTCTAACAAGCAAACAACTTATCTCTACTCAACAACAACAAAGTGCAATTGGTGATTTAGCTACAGTTTCAGAGATGAATACGCAAAGTTGTTAATTTAATAGAGATAAAAGCTGAAATAAGATGGATGCTAATTTTCTTGTTTCTTCCTCTTGTTGGACAAGAAATGGAAGCAACGAAGAGATCTAAAGAGAAGGGAAAAAACAGAAATGAAATTTCCTTTTCTGCTCCTTCATCACTTTTGTTGTTCTTCTTTCTTCTTCTCCATCTTTGTTAGGAAAGAGTATCTAGGAATTTGTAGGGTGTGTTACATAGATTTGTGTTTAGGGTTTTATTTAGCTTTCAATGAAATACCAAGATTGCCCATAGACTTGGTACTTAAAGAGAAAAAAAGAAACTATTATGATTATAAAAAAGATTCACTCGACTAGTCCCAGCCAAGTCCATTGTGAATCATTTCTTGACCCTGCAAATTGGGCGTGCTTTTGCCTAATCCCAAACAACCAGGTGTCACTTTCTAGGGCAAACCACGGCTAACTTTGCCCAAACCCATACACCAAATTTCATCTGAGCAATGAAGGATGATGCATTAAGTGAGGAGGTTGAGTTGACTCAAGCAAGTCATTTATTGACCAGCCAAGTTATGCAACTATAGTATCCTAGATGAGATCCTCCTTTGTAATCCTGTAAATTGAACTCCATGGATTAATGTGATTCACAGAGATTGTGCATGATTGCAAGGCCAAAGAGAAAAGAAAATGTCAAACAGAGTTTTCAACCTGATCCAAGGATGCTTTACAAAGATCACCACATCAATTACGTTTGGAAGTGACAAAATATCAAACCATTACCGCTTGCCTCAATTATGGGGTCTACTTCAAGTCCATCACATACTCAAAAACAGAACTAATATATTAAACAGCAAAAGCAAATAGGAAAGAGAAGAATGGATCATTTTGCAAAGGCTAACTTGGCATCAGTCATTAACAAGAACAAAGGATAAGCACCATGGTATCCACCTCCATTTGAGAACCAGACCATTTTCAAGAGTCCAATCTGCATTCCATACATGAGCATTCTCACCAGCGTTCAAAAGGCCATAACATCAACACTTTAGTCAGCCATTGTCACAGCACTAAGGACTTGCCCCATACTAAGAAAGCCATTTTGGTGGAAGCAAACAAGTTGCACATGAATTCCTTGATTCTATGAGATAGTACTTCGACAAAATCTGTAACACACCTGATATTTTCAGCGGTATTTTCCCCATGTTGTCATTTCTAAATAAAATCATGAAAACCAAGCATAATGGACTAGATAAAACACCTACACGCAATCTTAGGGGCTGTTTGGATTTGTGTAAAGTTGTGTCGTGACAAGCAACCGTAACAACCATACATGCCAATGGCTTTTCAACCCCCTTTGCAAGGGCATCAATGCACTTTTGGAAATGGTCATGGATATATGACCATTAGTTCACGGATTAGGTGTTCTCTAGTGGAGAGGTGGAACTACTTGTCAATGGCACTTTAGGTTTTTAGTGCACATGAGGATCACACTTAACCGTTCGCATGCAAGACATGTTCCAATGGGCCACATGTGCAACTGTGCAAGATGAAGCATCCCAATGTGCATATGTGCCACCATCAATCATCAAGTGCTGAAAAATGTAAACGTGTCAACAGCAGCCATACGCTCGTGTAAATGTGCCACATGAACCAATCTTGAAGTTCCTCATATGTGCAACAATCTATCTTGTCCATGTTCAAGGTGGTTGACAAACAAGGACAAAACAAAACAACTAGTCAGCAACAACATGTCCATGATCAACTAACCCTGATAGCATGCATGGATTGATATTCGTGTTTATATAACAACAAAATGGTTATGTAATCACGACTAAGATATTAAAAAATGGTTACATAACGGGTGTTACATGATGGTAACAGTGCTACCCATTATACGATATGTAGCACCTAATTTGAAAAGAGGGGGGGGGGGGGGGGGAGGCACCCCAGGGGGGCATAATAGGCTGATACAGATCCGCAACAGACCAATATACATTTTTCCTTTAAAAACATCCCAACTGTTACAGGGCCATAACTGTCATTATGCCCAAACTGTAATGGTCATATAGCCAACTGTTACGCCAGCTGTTGTCGTTACTGTTACCAGATACCTTGGTAGCAACACAACTTTGCTTAAATCCAAACAGGACCTTAAGATTAGCTCCATTGTGAGTCATGACTCAGTTAAACCCTTTCCAAGAGAGCTTTTTTTTTTGCCCTTTTCATAGGTTTGATAGGTAAGATGGGCTCACCCCTGAGACCTCAATTTTGTAACATGCCCTATCTACCAATGAGCTACAGTCTTGAACCCAAACAGAGCGCTATTTCATCACTCGATGCAAAAGATAAAGCTATATTTCATCATTTGTTGAAAGCTCTTATCACGGACTCACAGTTAACAAATGACAGTGGCAAAACTCTAGAAAGCCACTTCCCCTCTTGCACTTTTAGTTCTAAAATCTTCAGTTATTTTACACATCTTACCTTCTCCTATGCAATCCTCCATCATAAATATTCAGTTAGTTTACAATTTACACATCTTAGCTTCTCTTATGCAATCCTCCATCATGATTACTATTCTCATTTCAAGTACCAGATTCACAATAGTCCAGCAGTTTGATAACTTCAAATCACTCTCAACCATTTTTAAAATTGATTGAATAGCAACATAATGGATGTTTGATGGGGGCAATAGAGAACTGCTTGGGCATGATTCTAGGATTGAAGTAAAGAATGTAGATGAGATCCAAGCGCCTAGGTAGTTTTATCAAAACAGGCTTCACAGGAGAAGAATCATCCCTGGGTTCGGTCCAAAGTGGACCCATCCATGACATCAACAAAAGGTCCACTGGAATGAGATCTTCAAGAAAAGGTCGACTGCACATATCAGTGCACATAGACATGCATTTTTTTTTTCTATATGAACTCAAAACAAGCACCTATTAACAGATACTCTATGGTAAGTTGCATTTCTTTTCCAAATCCCAACACTCATATGCATTCTTAATTTGAAATACCAACTTCCCATGACTGGAAACTAAACCAAAAGTACATAAAAGTTCCCACTTGAAACCAGAAACTAGAACTCAAAGCATGCACACTTTACAAATATATGCTATCCCACAAAATGAGTATAGCCCAGCATGTCCACACATCAGCAAATGTGCAAATCTGGCACCTTTGGTGCATATCCAATCTGCCCATCATGCGGACTCCACCAGTTACATGCCTGGTCCACTCATGTGGTGGGCCACACCGTATAAAACAAATGCAAGGCTATTCAGCCCAGTGCATCTAAACGGTCACCTCAGCTGATAGACAGATCGTCTGCCACACTAGTTTAAGCATCTGGTGTTGCATTTTTCAAAATAAATGGAATTTCAGTTTTGTCTCTTGGTTGTAAATCTTGGTGACTCTTGGTGAATGGCTACAATGCCTTTCGATTAATAGCAACTTTAAATGCAGAAGAGGTGGAAGGTTGCAATTAAATCAAAAGACATCATGAAAGGGCATGTGTCTATTCATGAAAGGGCCTCAGAGTGTGCCTTCTATGTCTGTAAAAACCCAACCTTGGGTCATTCCAAACAAGCAATCTCCTCTCCCTAGTCTTTATGTTCTTTTCTCAAATCTCTTTCAAGTTTCTTATTTTGAGTCTATAGAATAGGTGTTTTGAAAATTCTATAGAAATTGCAAAAGGTAAATAAGTTAAGCGTAGATGAGCTTTGAACTCAAATTACATTTCCGTGATGATGTTGAGTTTTTTTCTGGAATTTTCAAAAATATGATAATAAGATGGGATGAACTTTCAAGGCAAGTTGATTTATATATCATGTTTTTGACATTTTTCCATGCCTTGCTTGGATGCCTTGTGATATCATGGATGATTTAATTGAGTTGGTAATTGTACATCTTAAAACAACACATACATCTTTACACAAAAACAAATCCACTGTTGCGTACCAAACTCAGAAGCAGGGAAGTGACTTTTCCAGTCACCGAATTTGGGCATGACAGACCTCTATGCTGCATATTTATATTTGGGATACAGTTTTTGGTTTTACAGGCTGAAGCCCACATTTCTCCGGTCTAGGAAAGGAGGCTTATTGTATCTTAGAGGCAGATTTACAACAACCCTCTTGCAAACCGGTTTAAACATCCGTAGGGTGCGCAAATATCACCTTAAAGCTAGCAAAATTATAACATGCCTTAAGCCTATCTTTAAGTATGCATTTTGTTTATGCCTCTTCCATACTTTTTTCTCTTTCATCTTGGACGTGTGTGTTTGGCCATCCGTTTCGTTCCGTATCCTAAAGACCACCTGATGAGGGAAACGGACTAATTCTCGAGCCAGGGCACCACCAACACAGTGGGGCCCACCTAATGAACAGCTCAGAGGTTTTCCATGCCGTGCCATCTTGGCAAATGTCCCAAAATGCAGAAACCTGACATTTTCCACATACTTCTTATCACTCAAATTCCAGCTTCTTATCAAAAGTCTACTCTCTACCAACCAAAAATAAAAATAAAAATAAAAATATTACACAGAAATTACCTAAACAGAAAAATCAAACTTACTCGTAAATAACTCCCAGTAAAAGAATCTTCAACTCAATAAAAATATTATAAAATATTTTAAAAAATACTAAAAAATAGATAAAGACGTCCACGCCATTCCTGAAAACAATAACAAGAACGATAGCTTTCAATAAGTAAACAGAATTCGATGTCAAAACGAATACCTCCGACTTCGCCTCCGTTCTCATTGCATCCCAGATGGGGTCCGCATTAGACTCGAGCGAATTCGCACCTGTGGCCGCCGCGGGGCCCACATCTTCCAAAGTCAAACAACCCATCGCGTAGACCGGGAATATCTTCTCCAATCGATACTTTGGGTGTTTCCAGGGGGAAAGCTTCTCGGGTTTTTCTTCTTCTCCTTCTGTAAGAGCTACACAGCTACATGGCATTTCAGAGCGGGAAAAGATTCTGTCGTTGCTTAAACGGGACATCGGAGATATGGGGTTTCTTCTCTGTGCAGGGATTTCTTCGGAATCCGAAGAAAAGATTCAAATGAGTGGAACTGATTTACACGGACCTCTGTCTCCCTTTCCCTCTCTCTCTCTCTCCTTTGTGTTTTTCCAAAGGAGAGGCTGAGAGGAGACCGGAACAAAGGAAGCCGTGGATCCTGAGGGGGGAATTACATGCTCGATCGTTGAGTTGACAAGTGGGGCCCACTTCTTGGTAATCATTCTGATGGCTTCAACGTTGGATGGAATATTGAGGTTCCAACGCAGAAGACTGAAAGAAACTATCAGTTTATTATTTGCCATTTTATTATTGAATGTGGACCGTGGAACCGTCCAGTCGCAGGACACTGATCAGATGTGCTTCATGGAAAACCACCATCGAATGAGGTGTCCATAATTTCAATGGTCTGGATTGCAAGTTAATGGGTGCCACGTTCACAAACTCAAGATCGAGGATATTGTGGCTTATTCTTGTGTCGAGGATCATACAATTCCTCAGTTGTCAAGAGGTGTGCTCTTTTGCATCGCATGAATGACACTTGTATTCAATTACGACATTATCCTCCGCTGCTGTGAACTTTGATACTCTGGCCGAACGTGATGGATGATACTCCGCCAGTTGGCAGTACCAAACGGATTAAATTATTTTTTCCAGTACATTCAATATTTTGTTGCCCGTATACAAGTTTAGGTGACTGCTGTCAAGCGCCATATGCTGCGTGATATTAAAATGAAAATATGCCTGATATTAAAATGAAAACATTTTGTTGCGTCACGTGATATTTTATACCCTAAAATTTAAAACCGGAACACTAATTCGTTTATGAGATTCCCAGATGGTTAGAGCTGTGCACTAGCAGCAAAAACTCAGCAACTCACTCACTCGACGAGACTCGAAAAAGCTCGACTCGATTTGGATTGAGGCGGAGTTCGAACCGAGCTGATTTTTGGAGCTCGAAATGAGTTCGAGCCAAGTTCAAGCTTGACCCAACTCGACTCGAATACTACTCGAACTTAGCTCGACTCAGTACAGGGTATATATACCCTTCCAAAAAAATAAAACCCTACCCTCCTTTTCAAAACTATACCGCCTGACGCCCAACCTTAACCCTCTCTCCTTATTTCCTCTCTCTCTTTCGCCCTCTCTATCAGTCCGATGGCCGGCGAAGCTCCTCCGTCCTCCCTCTCTCTCTCTCTACTCTCTCTCCCATCCTCCCTTACCTACCCACATGGCCGCACCGACACACGCCCTCTCTGTCAGTCCGGTCGGCGAGCCTCTCTCTCTCTCTCTCTCTCTCTCTCTCTCTCTCTCTCTCTCTCTCTCAGCCTTCCTTACCCGCACGGCCACCCCTGTTGCCCGCCCTTGCGGCCCTACTAGCCACTGCTCGGTTGCCCCTGCCGGCTGCCACTGCTTTGTCAGTCCAGTCGCCCCAAGCCAGTCCAGTAAGTGTTCAAATCACTCTAAATTTTTACCGTCCGTTTATTTGTTTTGTTCAGTGTGGCCCACCTACCAATTGCGTTTAGTAGGGAGAGGATTGCCTGTTACCCCAGGTGGGCCTATCTTAATGTATTTCTTGTATATATAGTCCATCTGTTTTTACACATCATTTTAGGAACCCATCCCAAAATCATAAGAAACTACCAATCTTACGGGGACCATGCCAAAAGAAGTGATGTAAAATCATGAAAAATAAATAAATTTGTGAGCCAAAAAAGTTTTGAATCAATATGATCTTTCTATTTTTCCTTCGTCCAAATTATATTCTTGAAATTATCAACAGGTTAGATTTCAAATAAACATTACATAAATCTTACTATGGGCCCTTTTGATTTTTGAATGGTGAGGCACTCAATCACCATTGTTTCCTGTCATGTGGTCCATATCAGTTTTGGATTTGCATTACTTTTTGTGCCCATCTTAAAATAGCATGAAAAACAGATAGACGGTATGGATGTACAAACAATAATCAAGATGTGCCTCAAAGTAGGGGTAACACCTAATCCTCTCCTGTGTAAGTAGATGTTCTATAACATTCATGGTTGAAAAATACCGCACATGATCCATACGACAGATGAAAAATACCCATACAAGTCAGGTGTGTAGAACGTTTTTACACATCATTTTAGGAACCCATCCCAAAATCATAAGAAACTACCAATCTTACGGGGACCATGCTAAAAGAAGTGATGTAAAATCATGAAAAATAATAATTTGTGAGCCAAAAAAGTTTTGAATCAATATGATCTTTCTAATTTTCCTTCGTCCAAATTATATTCTTGAAATTATCAACAGGTTAGATTTCAAATAAACATTACATAAATCTTACTATGGGCCCTTTTGATTTTTGAATGGTGAGGCACTCTGTAAGACCCGTATCTTAGTCCGTATCATTCCGTTAGCTTCCGCGGTCCTTCCGGTCAAATTCTGGCAACCTTCGCACTATATCCGACGATTGCGCGTAATCCTAAACCAGGTCCCATATACCGAAGTCGGCTCGAACCGAAACTTGTATTATAGCGACCGCGCCGTCGCCGCGGTTCCAACGCCGTGACTTGTGCACCGAACCGATACCCAGGCTAGGAGATGTGGACCTGCGTTCATTCCGAAGAAACACCGCGCGTTGCGAATTTCGAGGGAATCTCTACGAAATGTCTCATTAATCAATCAATCACTCATGTCAAGTACAATTCAAGTCACACCTTACCCAAGTACAACAACCCATCCCTCTTTCTCCACAAAGTCAACTCTCTCTCTCTTCACCCATTCCTCTTTTCCCAAAATTTCAACCCAACCCATACCTTTCCTTACATCACCCATCACCCATCACACCTCACCCATCCATATCACTCCCATCATCTCACTCTCTCTCTCATTTCTCAAATCTCCCAAGCAATTCAAGCTTCACACGTCCAACACCTCTCTCTCCTAAACCACAAGTGTGGTCCACCCTCTTATCTTTCATCCACACCATCAATCTCCCATTAACCTCCATCAAAAGGCAAGCTAAGGAGCATTGGAGTCTAAGGGACCAAGAAGAAAGAAGATAAGGTGGGTGATCCATCGTTATTTCTTAACTTAGGGCCCACTTGTTGGTGGGACCCATTTTGTTGTATGTGATTTAATCAAGAGGGGCCCATAGTGGCAGGGTCCCTCTATCTCACCGTATATATATATCTCTCTCTCTCTCTCTTTCTTTGTGAAGGTGTGGATCCCACCAATATGTGTTATATTTACCCCGTCCATCTACATTAGACGGTGTGGCCCACCCTATTGCAGGCGATGATCCACACCATCCACTGTTTGGATGGACCCAATACCTCCTCCTATTATATTTTATATAATATATATAATATAATATGTATTGTATATATATAATACAAGATATATATTATATTTATACATGTAGGTGGGCCATGTGCATGTGGGGCCCACCACAATGCATGTGTTTATCCATGCCGTCCAGCGTCCCTGGACGCTGGACAGGCGTGGCCAGCATGGGGTGTGTATACTGACAGGGGCGTGTCCTTCAAGCTTACAAAAAAAAAAGCCTTTTGGAGTGGGCTGTCCATGCAGGTCCTACCTTGAAGTATGTATACAATCCAAGCCGTCCATCCTTCTCGTCAGATCATTTTAGGCATTGAGCCGAAAAATGATCTCAATCCGAATTTATGGTGGACCGTAGCATAGCAAACAAGTTTCTTACCATTGAAATACACCCTGATGTTGCTGTACATAAAAAAATCATTCAATATTGGTCTCGGTAGGTTTGTATCGAGCCACAAGGACCAATGGCTAGTGTGGATCTTACTGATGCGGGCCCTGCCTGTGAAAAACCATAGGAAAACAATATTTTCAAAAAAAAAGAAGCAAGCAGCGCTGATGCTGCTGCTGCTACAGACACAGGCAGCGCCTGCACCTGACGGACTACGACCTGGCAGGCCCTCACGGCCCTAGTTGTGGGCCCCACTATGATGCATTTCAAACATCCATACCATGAATTTGATGGGTCCCTACATGCCAGATTTCCACCCCAAAAATTAGCCTTATACGGAACTCATGTGGGCCACACCATCTAAAATCATGTGAAGACATGCCTAAACATATAAAAATACTTGGTGGGGCCTACCTGAAATTTGAATGTGGCTGAAACTTGGTCTGTACCCTCAGCCAAGTGGGACACACATAACGAGCAGGCTGGATTTGTGGACCACATCACGGTGGGCTCCCTGTCCACGTGATATACAAAAAAAATAAAATAATATAATAATAATAATAATAATAATAAAAATCATCACGGTGGGCTACGGTGGGCTCCCTGACTGTGTGATAGATTGGAGGTAAATAAACATTATGGTGGGCCCTACCCACGGTCCGTGTAACCTTATAAATAGGTTGGGTAGAAAATAAATATTACAGTGGGCGCTACCTGGTCCAAGTGACCTTATGAACAATTGGATGGCAAGTAAACATTACATTGGGCTCAGGTTGGATGGAAAATAAATATTACTGTGGGCCCCAGGTCTGAGTGACCTTGTCAATGGAATGGATGGAAAATAAACATTATGGTAGGCCCCACATGGGATCCACTTATGTATGTATTGTAATCCACATTCTCCATTAGTGTGGGCTCCATCATGATGCTTATGTTTCATCCAAACTGTCCAACCATTTTGGAGATTATTTAAGGCCCATTGTTGAGGCCCACCTTGATGTACTGGTGGTCCTTGTTGAGGCCCACTTTGATTTGTATAGGGCCCATATTATGAGGCCCATTGTGATGTACGCAAGGCCCATGTGACTAGGCCCATGTTGATGCATTTGTGGCCCGTCATTGAGGCCCACCTTGATATGTACATACGAGACCCATGTATGAGGCCCATTTGATGTACTGGAGGCCCATGGGTCAAGGCCCAATAGGACGTACATAAGGCCCATTGTAGTGTAATTCCACCATGGTATATGTGTTGATTTTGTAGTGGACTATGCCTTGGGAGCAATGATGGTTTGACGTCCACATTGAATGGATAATGTTGGTTAAATGTTCGCATTATAACTCTCCCTAAGGCCCACTGATAGGCCCGTACTTGTAGTTAGTAGGCCGTCTAGGCCCATCTTCGTTATACACAGAGCCCATCTCCTTATATATGTTTAGTATAGATCTATAATTCATGATCATTCACATCATATGTATGCCTGATGTGAGGAGTGACCGATCATAGCATATGCCTTCGGGCGGACTATTTATGGGCTCCCTGATAGGCGGAGTTGCCCCATATAAGTGCATGGTACACACAGGACTGTTGTATGACTGATAGTATGACTCACGCACTTGCATTTGTGTGATTGTAGTTACTGTATGCCCTAGCGACATCAGGGCCATAGCCTCCACAGATACATCATGGATGGCAGGATTGGATACCGAAAATATTTGGTTCTAGCATATGGGTGCCATAGATGTCCCTGGGTGAAAATCCCTGAACCCGATGGTACTAGAGGATGACTCCAACATCGAGACCAAGTGGATACACGAGCGCGTGAGGTAGGCCGCGTCTTCCACTGTGTCATGGTCAGTTGGAAAGGGATGTGACCTTACCCACCTGAGTGAGGGGATAATTTCTAAGTTGAGTTTGACCAGCTTGAGGAATCGATTCGCTATCGATGAGCCGGGCCCGATATTAGCAGGCGAATAGTGAGGTCTCTTCCACCATCCCAGTTGTGCGTCCGGATAGGGGTGGCAAGCTGGCATAGAGTGTACTTGACCCCGGTGATTATCCATACTGAGAACCGCACTGATTTGATGTTCTAATGAGGAGCTGCATTGATATGTGGATGAGGATTGACATGCTTGACTTGCATTCTGCATCGCATGGCCTTGATGTGGCCGATCGTATTCATGATTTGCACCGCATGGCCTTGGTATGACTGATTGCATACATGTGTTTATCCGCATGGTCTCACATTACTCTGACCTTGCATTCTGAGCACGCTTATATTGCGCACACACTTACACCACCCTTTAAGCTTTCTATAAGCTTATGCACGATTGATGGGTGCAAGTGACGCCAGGTCGCAGCCATAGTATAACAGCAGCAGGAGTATGCGGTTGAGTCTTTGGAGTTTTGTTATTTGCACTATCTTGTATTTCCCTTCAGACGCATTGTACTTAAAGTTTTTTATCATAGTGGATTAATTTTGTAATGGTGTTCTTGTGGTTATTGTTCGTGGGTTATGCTTTTGGTTATGCTCATTATAATTGAACTGATGATTTGAAATCCTCCTTGTAGCATCCCAGGATCGGAATCTGGTGTATAGGTGCCGGGAGCCGAGAATGGGGTACTACGGAGGCTGTCGGCGCCAGATTTGGCGATCGGGAATTTTATGAGCCCGGTTTCTGAGTTTGGGGCATGATACACTCAATCACCATTGTTTCCTGTCATGTGGTCCATATTAGTTTTGGATTTGCATAACTTTTTGTGCCCATCTTAAAATGGCATGAAAAACAGATAGAAAGTATGGATATACAAACAATAATCAAGATGTGCCTCAAAGTAGGGGTAACACCTAATCCTCTCCTGTGTAAGTAGATGTTCTATAACATTCATGGTTGAAAAATACCGCACATGATCCATACGACAGATGAAAAATACCCATACAAGTCAGGTGTGTAGAACATCAGTATCACAAAACTAGTAGGCCCTTATGATCAAGATCACCCTTGGAAATCAGGACGATATGATTAACAGATGCACTGTGCTTGTACTTTGAGTCAAACCATCGGTTGTCCATTACTTCAAATTATGTATCCGAACTGCTGAACAAAACAGTTTGATTTTCATCCCAAAAGATCTTCATTGTGGAGCCTACTATTTTGATAGTACTAACGCCCTGCACAAGGATGGCAGGGTATCACAAGTTTGAATATTCAAACTTAGAATAGCTCTCAAGAGTTGTTAGTGGATCCCATTTGAAAAATTAAGAGAAAATTGGATCATTTGTATCTTGAAGATGCATGATGTTCACACGGAAACATTGTACGTGGAAATTGGAAATTGATAGTGGTTTCTTTGTCGCTTACATAGAAAATATTATTCATCCCCACATGATCAATATTCTCAGTTCATGCTAATTTGTGGTATGGATTATTAAATCAGTTCATTTTTCCTCCAAAGTTTGGTCCCTTTCTATTTTAAAATGTGTGTTCCAAAGATGTGAAATGGCCTGAAATTTATATGGTAGCTTGCACATTGTGTTTTCTCTTAATATCAAGTTAGTTGTGGGTGTTTAGAAGAAAATATTTTGCCTTGTCAACCACAAGTGATGCAATTATATCCAAAATGAGTTCATATCATTCAAATGTCATACAATGCAATCATAAAACACAAAGCTCTCAACAACCCATTTGGTAGAAGATGTGGTAACACCTCTAGCCGTGCTCTCTGAGCAGTAACTCCTTTGGAACCCGCTTTCACGTCGGCCCAAGGGTCTTAGCGTGGAACTACCAGATCTGCCCGTTGATTGATTCTAAAAGAGAGACGCAATGTTTTTGGTTTTTGTTAGCTAGACTTAATTTATGTTTTTACCTATTGGCTATTGGATATCTTTTATTTTTATAAATGTTTTTAATAGTTATTCTTTCAGCCCGCCCTTTTGTTTGCATAGATATTAAATATTTTTATTGTTTTAGTTGTAGTATAGGATGATCAGTTATTTATTTGAAGATTTCTATGTTACTAGACATATATTCAATGTGTTCTTTGATGCATAGAAATTCTTGAATTTTTCCTTTTTGTATAGTTCAGGGTTAGATAGATTGTAATATCTTCATTTATTCCAATTTAAATGCATATGTCTATTCTGGTTTCATCTGTCCTTTTTCTCTCTGAATATATTTCCTGTATTTATTTCCGTCGTAAAATGTCCACACTTTGTGTTGATGATTGACATGAAAATTAAATACAGGATTAATATATTTTGGAGAGATAAAGAGAGATGTTGTCAGAATTTCGGCGTAGCATTTAAATTGAAAAATGAAGGCATTATAATCTATCCAACCTCGAATGAGTGACTGATTTAGGCAGTTAAGTAAGCATGCACATCTAGTGGTCTACGTATAGCCGTATAACATATCAAGAACTTTATTGTATATATGACTAGTCAAGACGAAAGTCCAAATACCCCCAGAATGGGTGCATCAACGATATCTCTTCTAATCGTAGAGGGAGATACGTCAACTGCAGGCAAAGGGAAGTAGAAGATATCAGCAGTGTAGATAAGATAAAGTGTAATCATTGCAAAGGGTTATATAGCAAGATTTCAAGAGGATCTACGACACATCTAAACAGACATTTGAAGACGTATTCTAAGATACTAAGACTCCCTCCTCCCGGCCAACAGTTGTTGTCATTTACGAAGTCAGAAGGGGATGACTCATAAGGCATAGTATCCACTCATAAGTTTGATAAAGAGAAGCTGAGAGAGTGGTATGCTAGATTAGTGATTCTCGAAAAAAAAATATTCAGAATGATAGAAAGTAAAAGGTATAGGTCTTTTTGTCAATTCCTTAACCCTCAAGTTGAGAATGTCTCCCGCGTCACAGTGCAGAGAGAATGCATGAAGATGTAATACATTTCATTAACCGCTCACTATGTAGATAAGGATTGAAAACTCTGTAAGAGAATTTTAAACTTCCGTAACCTTCCTCCTCCACATACTGGTTTACTTATTTTAGATTGTATATACAGTTGTCTACAAGACTAGAGCATTGAGAAGAAAATTTCAGCCATAACTTTAGACAATGCTTATGCAAATGATAATGTCATTTCATGCTTACATAACCAGTTTAAGGCTAGAGGAAATTTATTTTTTGATGGAAAGATATTCCAAGTCAGATGCTGTGCCCATATTCTAAATTTGATTGTATAAGAAGGGCTTAAAGAAATTAACCTCACTATAGAGAACATAAGAGAAAGTGTGAAATATATAAGGGGGTTGCCATCGAGACTGAGTGTATGAAATGACATCATCCAATGTTTGAATGTGTCATCTAAAAAAATGTTGAAGTTGGATGTGTGTACATGTTGGAACTCAACGTTTGAAATGTTAGATATTACAATGGAATTATAGCTTGCATTTTCTGAATATGCGGCACATGACAGAACGTATTATTGGTTGCCGAGCACAGATGATTGGGCTAAAGTAAAACAAGTTCGCACTTTTTTTAAAGTTTTCTATGATTGCACGAAGATTTTTTTTCGGGAATCAATATCCAATCGCAAATCTGTTTCTTCCATCTCTTTGGAAGATTAAGGATACTTTATATAAAAATGCTAGTGCGGGTACAGATTTCATAAGTCAGATGACAGTTGGTATGAAGACGAAGTTCAATAAATACTGAGACGAATGTCATCTGTCGATGTCCTTAGCAGTTGTTCTTGATCCTCGTTGTAATATGGGGTTGGTTAAGTTTATTTTCATGAAGATTTATCCTACTGATAGAGCTGTAACAGAGACGTTCAAGGTTTGTCAAGCCCATGAAGATTTGTACAATTCATATACTACTACTTTACCTGCAATAGGCGTTGAAGAAAGTAGAGATACGGATGTTTCAATACCTAACAATGATGATGTGCTAAATGAATACATATCATACTTAGCACAAGAACGAATGGGAGTTGAGACTAAAGAATCAAAGCTAGAAATGTACTTCAATGAGTCAATCATAGTGCAATCCGACTTTGATGTGTTGGCATGGTGGATAACGAGGGTTAATGAATCAAAATACCCTACATTATTTATGATAGCACGGGACATTTTATCAATACCAATTTCAACAATGGCATCAGAATCCGCATTCAACACAGGGAGCAGGGTTGTGAACAAGTATTGAAGCTCACTTGCACCAAATACAGTTGAAGAGTTGATTTGTACGGAAGATTGGTTGCGCCCGATATGGAGAGGATATATGAATGATGATGAAGAAGAAGAGATTGAAATTCATGACAAGTCTCTACCTGCAGATCTGTAATTATTTTCAGTTTTTCAATTCTATTTAGTTGAAACTTGAATGATTTATAATATTATTTAACTTAAAACATGAAAGTGGTAGAATGTGGTTTGTAAGACTTTGATATTTATTTACTCACTACTTTTCATTTACTTTTATTTTTGATATATTTATATTACTTTTATTTTGTTCCTATATCAAGTTCAAATTATTTATCAATATTCTGATTTTTTTATTAAAAATTGAGTGTAGATATGTCGTCATCTGACCTATCGATAAATATTTGGGACTATACTTCCCTAGTTGAATCACCACCAAGGTCTGGAAGAACAAAGATTAAGTGTGGTTTGTGTGGCGTAAAATTTATGAATAAGACTAATCAGTTTCGGTTACACTTTATCATGTCGAGGTGGTGATGCAAAACCATGTCCCAATGCCCCTAAGGATGTCCAAATTCTTTTTCAGGCCCTTTTAGATTTGAATAGAAAACCTTCTACTCCATCCAAACCTTCTGGTTGTAGATCTAGTACATGAATGACATCCACAAAAGATGCAGAGGAGGAATCCAGATTAAAAGCTTTGGAGGAAGAACAATTCCAACTCACCTTAAAATGCAGTATGGAAGAAGTTTCTAGACTTCAGTGATATCCTCAAAGACAACACGATGTTGAAGCAAGATCGAGTACGACAAGCAAGAAGAAGAAAAAGAGTACCAAATTCAAATTCCTCACCCATCTCGGTGAATTTTATAAGGCATTGGGTACTATATACAATGCTTCACATAAAGAAAGTTTGAAAAATCTAGTTCAAAGTGTAAAAGAGCACGAAAGAAACATCTCTTCACCTTCTGACTCAGGAAGTGAACCAATATGTATATGAAAAAATAGATAGTGGTTCGAATAAATTAGATGACAATATAGGAAAACACTCCTCTTATGGAGGTTATTAATTGTATATTGTCATTTTGAACAATGTAAGTATCTAATTATCGATATTTTTTAATCATAAATTATACATTTTATATATTTTATTACTTTATTCAACTTCGAATTCCAATTGATAATCGAATTCAAATTCAAATAAATCTCAATTTACAACTCGGACTCGGCTCAAAGCTCGAACTCGGAACTCGATACTCGGCCCCAAAACTCGAACTCGGCTCAAAGCTCGAACTCGGAACTCGATACTCAGCTTGAAAACTCGAACTCAAAACAGACTCGAAGAGTTGAACTCGAACTCGAACTCGAACTCGACTCGAAAACTCTGCTCGAACTCGGACGAGCCAAGCATGAGCTGCTGTTCCGAGCTCGAAGGCCGAGCTGAGCTGAGCACGAGTTGGGACTCGAGCAGTTTGAGTCGAGCATGAGCTAGGCAAAGCTCGGCTTAGCTCGACTTGTGTACACCTGTACAAATTGTAATATGGTAGCACTAGTCTAATTAAATAATAATATTATTATAATGTTAAAATCGACGAATTTAAGATAATTAAAGTCTAACATCCAATTCCAATAATTGCAGATGGGCATTGCCACAAACTTATCTAATTTCAACATTAAATGGCGTCCATGAGACACTTCTAAGGATTAACATATCTCGAAAATGCTCCGATTAACCGGATTAGGTCTACATCATATGTTTGTAGTCTGCTAGAATCAAAATTATAAAATAACGTCTATCTTACTAGGCTTGATATCCATCGTAGATATTAAGCCGAGATAATGTAACACCACAGTTCTTGAAACTCGAATATACTATATTTTCTGAAAACTGAATGTTAACCTTTAGAGATAGTCTAAATTTCACATATTTTTTTTCTTTTTTCTTTTATTTCTTTTCTAGAGTGAGCAATTTAGTGGAAGAGGAACAAAATCAATCATAAATGAAACTTTCCATACATGTTCAATTATACGAGCGATTGCCCATAAGGCTCATACAAACCAGTGTTTTAATGCTAACAAATACAAAAAATAAATAATTTAACACATGAAACATAATAAAATGTAGTTAAGCTTGAGCTACAGGATCACGCAGCTTCTCCTAAGCAGATGTAGCCATGCATCCCTGATATTTGTACCATATTCCTCATCAGTCTAAACGTGAGTATCATTTAAAGTACTTGCACTACCTGTACATTTATATATTCAAAGAATGAGTAACCGGCTCAGTATGAATTCTACTCAAAATTACATATTATCGCATTTGTTAAGTATAGTTAAAACAAGCAAAAATAGTAGTTCACATCATACAAAAACATTTGAGAAGTCTTGTTTAAATGTATGAATACATCAATATTCTCATAGATTTGGGGATGCACATCCAGCTGACAAAAAAGTTGTCCAAGGAGAACTAGCCACCCAAAAAAAGTACTCAAAGGTACGCCCTAAGGAAAACTAGCCACCTGGAAAAAACCATACAACGAGGACACCCAAGGTGAATTAGCCTCTTGAAAAAGCACTATATGGTACGCCCTAAGGAGAACTAGACACCCAGAAAAGTCCATGCAACGAGGATACCCAAGGCAAACTAGCCTCCCGAAAATGTACTCTATGGTACACCCTAAGGAGAACTTGGAACCCGAAAAAGTCCACATGCCATGAAACACATGATTAGTCAAACCATTTTTATTCCAATTGCCAACAACCATTTTTAAAATGCTCAAATGTCACTATGAGGGGCTTGTCACCTAACATAAGCTGACAGATTGGACATAGTGTCACATACCACCATCACCGGCTCATGAGACTCTAACATTAGGATGTTTAATGGTAACCTCCTCAACTAATGACCAATCATAATTCAACTCACAGGGTTATACAAAAATAATTCATCAAGCCACATAAGACAAATATTCCATCAAAGCTATAAAAGGCAATCATTCAATCAAAGCCACATAGGGCAAATAGTCAATCGAAGCCACATATGGCAAACAGTCCATTAAATGACGCATTAAAAATGGATTATCCTCAAAAGTCACAAAAGCACAAACAATCCATAGGATGGTAAGTCCACAATAAAATTTCATTTAGTCTAATGTACAAAATGGCCACTAGATCAAGGGTCCATTATAATTATAATCAATCAAGTTACATCCCAAGTCGAGATGTACATATATAAGTGAAGTTTTCCACTAATAGATGTAGCCGTTCAAATTCCACAAGTATGATAATATATTCAAGTGCAACATGTAGGTGTTTATACAAGATAAATGTTGAACATACAATTTGAGAATATATTTCAATAACAACACAAGTAATCATGAAATAAGAATATCAATTTATCAATCAATAATTAAAATAAAAACTATTACTTAAACTAAAATGAAAGAGGAAAGCCCAAGGGAAAAAAGTCATCACCTTACGAGTCGAATCGCTTACTATTATTGCTAGGGATGCGTGCAGCCTTAGAGTTGAATCCTACTAAGAATTATGAAATTGTACGGTTAGATTCTGGTTTTACACACTATCTATTGTTAAAATTATATCATAGGGTTGGGATTACTTAGATTTAGGTTTCATCCTAGAGTTTAATTTTAGTCTTAGATTCTAGGAGTTAAACTATCATTGACGTGTAATTAAGCACAATGTGAATTAATAATATGGGTAATAAAAAAATAATTATTAATATTAACGATATAATTAATACTAGCTGATATGATAATAATAATCATTATGATGGCAATAAGTAATATAATCTATTATTAATGATAATATTATTGGGTGATAAATAAAATACTAATATTTAATAATTAAATTTTATTTATAATACTAATATTAGTGTAAATAATCTACTGATTGCTACTCATGTTTAATAATCGTAATAATTATGGTAATAATAATTAATAGTAAATCAAAACAATCAGATGTGGGAAGGAAGAGTTGACTCACATTAGTCGACTCAGTTGGGTCAACACTCCCCAGTTTTGCATCTCTCTTCTTCTCTTTCCTACCCTTTCTCCTCTTTTCTTCCCAACCTCTCCTCTTCTTCTTTAAGCTTCTCTTTCTTCCTCTGTTGGAAAACTTCCAGCAAGGCCTAGACTTGAATCAGGCTCGCCCAAAACCTAACCCAACTCAATAGGAGAACTCGATGAGTTTACCTGTGCGGCACCACCCAACTCTCTCTCAGTCTCTCTCTCTCTATTCTTCATCTCTTCCTCCTAATTTTCTTTTTTTTCTTTCAACCATGGCCAAAACTTAGTTGGACTCGGTGAGTTCTAACTGAGTCAACTCAACGGCAAGCATCACTACCACTTCTCTCCTCTTCTCCTTCCTTTCTCTTCCCTTCATTCCCATTTCTTTCTAGCTTTCATGACCAAACAGGGTCTGGACTCGACCAAATCCGCACCCAACTTGGACTAAACTTGATCCAGACTTGGTGGAATGATAGCTGAGTTGACTCGACAATGCCCTCTTTCCTCTTCTTCTTCCTTCTTTCTCTCTTCCTTTCCTTCTTCTATCTACTCATTTCTTCTTCCTTACCTTCCTTCTTCCTGTTGGAGAACGTCCAGCAACGGCTGCCAGACTCGACTTGACTTAGTCTAGACTCAGCTCAATTTGGGCTAGTGCGGCAATGCACGCTCTCTCTCTCAATCTTCTTCCTTCGTTCCCTTTTCTTCCCAGCCTTCCTTCTTTCTTCTCACTCTGTTAAAAAGACCATAAGAGACACTAGACTCGGCCAGAACTCACAGCGACTCGACCAAGTTGACTCAACTTATTACGACAACCAAAACGGTGCTCCTTTCTTTCCCTAACTTTCTATTTTTGAAAAGGATGCCCTAAAAGGTTTCCTAAAATAGACTCCACTAATCATCTTTTAGAGGGTTCTAATGCAACTAATCCTTGGATTAGTTACAGGGAGTTGATTTAAATCTGACTGAAATACAGTTATATTTCATCGATTTGAGTTAGATTGATCCAATTAGCTTACATGGCTTTAATCAAACGTTAGGGGTGAACTTTTGGGACCATGGCCCACCTAATGGATAGTTTAGATTAGACAAAGGGGGCCACTTGAAGAGGATAGGTTTTCTTACCAGATAAAGAAGACGCGTTAACTGATAATGGCAGATTGTGATGGATCTGCTTACCTTCCAATCCAATGATCATGGATGGACCATATTGGTCGGGAAACTTGAGCGACCCACATTTAAGGGACCCATCCCCAAAATCTCTACGGTGTACGAGATTTTCTACCACGGGTGGTTCCTCTCAAACATCCGAGACTCTCCACGACTGCTAGGAAGCCCTAAAATCAACTACTAGGATGCTCGAGATGGTGTCAGTGTAAAAAATGAAAAGATTATCGGTGCATGTGTCTCTTTCTTCGCCGAGGAAAACCTAAAAGCAAGCCATCCTTCGACGGTTGGGATTTCATGGGTCGAAGGGTTGAGATCGAAGGAGAAAAGTTCTCTCTGATCATCAGCAAGTCATGATGGAACATGGCTTCCATTTTTTTAAAATTAAAACACCCCGCACAGTTGTTTACATCAGAGGTTGTGCATACGCATGTGGGTGCTAATGTGTGGATTTAGTTACAGATTGATCGGAATCTTGTGCCCAACAAGATGGATGGTTTGGATCATCTACCTGGATGAGCATGTTGGACCAAGATTGGCATAATGAATTATTTTCATTTCTGGAAGTTGTCTAGTGCATAGAACAATTGCATTTGGAGTTGTGCCTATGCACGAGTACACCTTCCTTCTAAATACCCTTGGTTTTAGTCGGAGCCACGCTCTGAATCTGATAGACGGTTGGGATCGACTTGATGATCAGAGATGGTGAGTCACGATCATCGAATAGTGAACAGCTGTTCAAATGCCCGTAAGTGGCAAAAATGAAAGAAGGGAGAGAGAAAATTCTCTTTTTAAGCTTTTACCGGGTTAACACTCAGCTGATCATGTAGCACCCCAAACTTTTTAATACTCGAGTATTGAAAGTTCTCGGGTGTTACCATGAAATTTAACTTAATATATACATGTGTACGATACCAATCTAGTTATCCTAACGTTATATCCATTCTCCAACACGAATCTAACTGGTGGGAATAATCTCCATTCATAGATCAAGCCATATGACAGTTGATTTTGAATAGGATCATCATATACCCAAGTATTCTAACTTGTTCATCATAACTAGCCGTTCAGTCAACTATTCACTACTAGGTAAAGATATCTGACCATCCACTTTGAGTTTGGACCACCTGATCATAGTAAACTAGCTACTTGATCTCAGCATCCACTCATACACATATCAAATTGAGATTCTGATCTGTTCATCACCTATGAATATGGTTAACCTACCATCAAAACTACAATCTAAGAAACATATGTGAACAAGTAGCTTGAATCAACGGTATATATGTTCTACCTCTTGATTACTCCAAAATTGTGATCATCCATTTACAAAAATGACTATATACTCACTTATATATAATCATAGTACTAATCGTCAAGTTTTTCTATTTTTAACATGTCATCTGACCATCTATTATGTTGATTGATATATGTACATTCCCTTAATTAGTTTGGTGAATAATTCCTTATTCATAATGATTTAGATATAAGTTCTTTTCTAAGAATTACTTAGAAACATGACTATAACCATATAGAACCATTAGATTTCTCAAAACTCTCATATCAACAATAATTACGAAGATATCATTAACCTAGACCCCTGAATTCTAGATCACATGGTTCTCACGATTCATTTGATGTGAAATTCTATATAATGCCTATGTATTATAAATTAACTATACATGTCAAATTTTGGCCCTTAGATCATTATAAAAGTGACCCAATTGACAACGCAACCCCTTAACCATTGATTTTAGTGTCCATTGAGTGAAGAAACCTCATGGGTAATCGTAGTAGGATATTTTTCTTCATATGAACGACTTGGATTGCCTATCATATGGACCAAGTGTGAAATATGAAGACCTTACCTTGGTAGGCTTTTCCTTAGGCACGAAGTTATCCTATCAAGGCCTACCAACTCCTTATAAATCTGAACTTCCGATTTAACTACTTTCTTCCATTCATCGCAACTCAAATTTGGACCACACTTTGGTCTCATATGACTATGAGGCTATACAAAATTTAAGCCCCAAACTATGATCCTACACCATTGAAGGTTGAAGCCAGTTCCTTCCTTTTGTTACAAAATGTGAAATTTTAGATTTAGGTTTTTTCCTCCCTTGATCAATAACTAAATTTTGTCCAATTTTTTGCCTATCCTAAATACACATTTTTTTCAAAATTGGGCCCTAATCATCAAGTGTAAACTATTAAATGAAATTAAGTTCGTTTTGTCACCCATAAGGAGAATTTTCAAGATAAGTCAATCTAAATTTCATATCATCAAAAAAATCATATACCACAACTCTATTTAATAACCCTGACACAATGGACGAATTAGATATTAAAAAATATCATCAAAAAATGGCAAATTGGAGAAACCCAATCCAAGTGGTATGGGAAACACACCCCTCTCACACGCCCACTCCTTTATAAAAGGAGTGTGCGTCCCCTCTTTACTCACATGCCCACCTCCCAAACATCCAAGGAGAAGGAGAAAGAGAGAGAGAGAAAGAGAGAGAGAGAGAGAGAGAGTGAAAGAGAAAGAAATAAAAGGAGAAGCCTAGATGCCCTCTTCCTTCTCCATATGTATGGTGTCTCCCTCTTGCTTCAGTGATGTCGTGATTCATATGGATGCTTTTCATGTAGAAGCTTTCGTACATGGATATCTACCTAGGGTTTAGATCTAAGGCTAAAGTGAGGGATTCCTTTAAGCTTACCTTGATTTAAGTTTATATGATTTATCTTGTCTTTTACATGCTTTGCTTTCATATTACTATAATTCTCTCCTTGCAATTATTTAAATTATCACCAATAATTATTTATCCTTTGAGAATTATAGTTAAGGTATGATTTTAATTATGTGTGATCCTTATTAATTTATGTGGAGTGATGGATACAAGCCTTACCCTTACCTTTTGTTGAGTAGCCCTCGCTACTCTCCTCTTTTGTTGAGTTAGCCCTTGCTACTCTCCTCCTTTATTATATTACCCTTGTGTTATCTACCTTTATGGCTTGGGCATGTGTCTTAAAATTTCAGAACTCCCATAATTCAATTTATTTCCTCTTTGGTGCAAGTGATATGTTAGAGGCATCACAATTAGTGATTCAAATATTTATCGTGGACATAATACAGTTTGGTAGTGGCCCCCTTAGTCGACACATAATTCCATGAATTTTGGGTAGTAGTGCATAAATCGATATAAATAATTCACAATGTCTGTTACATCATTTCTGAGATTGGATGTCGCAAATAGTAACTGAACAAATCGGGTCACGTAATTCATCCGATCCCTTTTTTGTGCCGCCTTGGGAGGTTCACGTAAATCTACGTTAACATTGGAAATGCCGACGAACCTCCGTAGTATGGGATGCGGGGCAAGTTGAATAACTATAAATTACTTTCCACATTGTGGCAATCGCTAAGTGTAATGAACCGCACATACTTTGCTAGGCATGCATCTTATGTAGGTTACTTGCGCATATTGATACCTCTTATAGTAGTAGAGTACGGGACGTATCAGAATCCTTACATTACTTTTATAAATCTCTTTAATTATTGTTAATCTTAAAGGTTAACCATCACTATGAGTAGGGCGTCGACCCTCTCTAACCGTACAAATGATGCGGGTGATGTATAAATTGAAGACCTAGAGGACCATCTCCTTATGAAAAATTATACTGAATGACTAAGAAAATAATTTTATGATTTAGTTTGATATTTCCATTGCAAACTCGATAATGTAACAAGCTCCCATTGAGAGGGCATTTGATAATTTGTTAAATTCTTTTACTCAAATGAAATAATAGATATAGTCGATTTTATTCTCGTGAATGGTTACCTTCAAGAATGTAACTGGATGTGATATATATAAAAAATATGGTGTAATTTTTAAAGCATCTAATTTATACATTATTAACACCCAAAACTCTCGGGCACAAGTATGTACATGGGCCGCAAAAATTCGAGATGTTACATCTTATTTCAAAAACTCAACTCGAACTTGATCTCATCTTGAAAACTTAACTCGAACCTAATCTCACATCAAAAACTCAACTCGATTTCAAATTCGATAACTCAAAAACTCAAAAGATAGAACTCAAACTCGGCTCAAAAGCTCGAACTTGAACTCGGCTCGAACTCGGCTCGAACTGGTTCGATCTGCTAATTGAGCCGAGTTGAGCTGGACATAGCGGCTCGGTCACCAAGCCATGCCGAACACAAGCCAGGGGTAGATGATGATCGAGCCGAGTTGAGCAAAGGCCAGCTCGACTCGGTGTACACCACTATTCCTCACTAGTTTGAGGTGTCCTAAAGACCATATAAGTGGAAATATAGCTATAGATTCTATACTTAGACGGTCATATAACTCGATTTATGGATGAAGATTACCCCTATGGTCAGATTTAGGTCAGAGTGATGTGCAAAGTTGAATAAGCTAGGTATTCATGGTAACCTATGTCCAGTCGAGCTGGACATAGTGGCTCGGTCACTGAGCCATGCTGAACACGAGCCGGGGGTAGCTGATGATCGAGCCGAGTCGAGCAAAGGCCAGCTCGACTTGGTGTACACCACTATTCCTCACTAGTTTGAGGTGTCCTAAAGACCATATAAGTGGAAATATGGTTATAGATTTTATACTTAGACGGTCCTATAGCTCGATTTATGGATGAAGATTACCCCTACAGTTGGATTTAGGTCAGAGTGAGGTGAAAAGTTCAATAAGCTAGGTATTCATGGTAACACTAGAGTACTAAAAAATATGGGGTGTTACAAATAGTGTTTATAGTTTCTCAACTTTGGCCTACAAGCCGAGTGTATGGAATGTGTCAGTGCTTTAGGTGATAACCTAAATTTAAGTGAAATTAACACCCTTCACTCTTTGTTGAAGTTGTAGCTTTTGGACCATGTATGATGACCAAATTTAGGACATTGATTGAGATTATTACCCTACTCACATCCATATAGTTCCAGACCCAATTGACGCTTAGTGATTGTCGATTTGAGTTTGGGCCTTCCCTATTGATCGGCACATCCGATCATCAGATGGTTTTATCCAAATATAGATCTCCTAGTGGGATGCCTATCACATGACTTAAATTGACGTGTACACCTCCTAATAGGTCTCATTGGTTGGAAACAAGCTCCTTTAGGGTTAATATAATTAACAAAGGGTCATTTGGATCATTTGTGCACATTTCGGTACTATAAGTACCCTTTTATTTAACACCCTCTCCTCATGTGAATTTTTGTATCCTAACCATAGAAGAGAGAGAATGAGGAGAAAGAAGAAGAGACAATGTGAGAGAGTTCAATCAGTATGGGTTTATCCTTCTCCCCTTAATATGTGATCTAGTCGTAACCATATCCTTCATCAGAGTCTATTCAGCGACGATTGGAGGTAAGTGTCGAGTCACGCTTGTGAATCTAAGTCGTATAGTTTGATATTTCTCAAATCTTATGAGCTCATGTACTTGCTTAGGTTTTCAACGATCCTTCTCTAAAACCCTAACCCTATAAGCGATTTAAGTTAGGTAAATCATCGTAAAGGTGTGGACCATTACTCATAGGTTACCATTTTATCGACCTTTGAGGGTCTCAGTTAATTATTGTTGTGTTGAATGTCTTGATGTGGGATAACATTTTTATATTTAGATTATATTTTCAAATCTTGATATTACTTTCTTATCAATATTCATGTGCTTAATGAAATACCTAAATGAATAAATTGTTGAATTTAGAGTTTATGCATAATCTTATTGTGATTGTTTAACGATTAGTTTGTCCTTAATTGATTATTAGAACTGCTTGTGTAACGCCCTGAAAATCGGGGGTCGAGTAAAAGTCCAACTCCCGAGTTCCAACGCATCACTTATGCAACATATTTAATGATGATTAAATGTTGTTTGTATTAGTGCATAAAACATGAATTAGATTAAGCCAAATCAGCAAAACATAATCCAAGGACAGTTGTAATACGCAAGTGGAAGACTGAAATGAATATATATATATATATGTATATATATATAAGTTTACAAATCAGTATAAGTCTCTAAAGTATGTGTGCATTGCCCGGTTAATAATTACATGTTTGGTTTCAAAATATAAAATGCCAAAATGTAATAGTCCACTACAAGTATAACCCTGAAGCCCCGCCGATTAGAGTGGTCTATGTAAACCCACCTGAATAGTGTATATATGAGAGTACCTCTTCATCATCCTCGAAGTCCGGCTCCACCTCGCAGGCTGTGCCATCGTCTGAACCTACAACAAGGTTTGGTTGGTGTTTAAAACACCATCCCATAACATGAGAGTGAGTGATTAACTTAGTGGAACAAAAAAGCAAAGGTTAACATGTTATCAATTCAGTCAAGCAGTAATGATAAAGCAATACAATCGAACATCCCTAGATACTCTGATTAATGCAGGATGGTATGAATAAATGATGCATGCTCTCGCCTGCACTCCCTCAGCGATCTTCATCTAACGGTCTCGTATGTCAGTCACTTCCTCGTGCTCTCTACACATCGTCAAATGGCACATGCAATGTGGTGCATGAGCATGATTACCAAGTTCTTATTAGTCCTTTTCATACAGTAGGATTGGGAAGCTAAGGGACCTCCCTTATATCAATTCCCAAACAATGATCCATTCTAAGGTCGTCAATCCTAGCAATTCTCATACGATGTTGTGGTTTTAAGTCGCTGTAAAGGGCTCATCACTTTATCAGTGCAAGCCTAGTGTACTCTTGTTGCTACGTAAGGGCTTGTCACCTCTACGCAGTTTTAGCGTATGCTCGAGGTCACTACAAAGGGCTCGTCACCTTATCAGTGTAGGCCGACATCTCGAATATAGTGTCCCATACTACCGTATTCGGCTCACGAGTCTAGATTGCTCACTGGTCACTACGGGGAGGCTCATCACCCCAGCGTAGGCCAACAACACGACCACGGTGTCCCATACCACCATACCTGGCTCATGAGTCTTAGCGGATCGAGGTATCAAGGTTTTAGAGGGTTTTCACTGGTGAGTTTGGTACCTTAGATTCAAGCAGTAACGTCCATACATGGTGAACATACATCGGGTCAATCGGATTACTTGACGAGCTCGACTAGTACGAGCGCACGTTGAATTGACCGACATGAAGTGCGTAAGCACGCCGTGTGGCCTAACCATTGCCGACAACCAAGGTACGACTCGGGTTCATCGAACACGTCCTATGTGGCGAGACAACCTTAGTCACCTATTCAGTGCCTGTTACCGATTGCCTGGACTATTCCGTAGTCCCAGACACATCCAATTATAACAGATAATCATACAAGCTAATTAAAACAGTAAGGGATCAACAATTCCAATCATACAAGCATGTGAGCATTTGATGGATTTCAACTACAACATGAATTCATACATATGCAGTGTCTAAGTAAAGCAGAGAAAGAATATAAATTACATGGGGGAAATCATACACATCATTAAGGTAGTTGAGAATCTTATCTCAACACCCATGTAAAGTATAAATACTACATGCCTGATCATTCAGACATTTCTACAAACACTTAGACTACATATTCCACCATACAGATTTATTTACTTAAAACACATATTATAGCAAATCCCTTTACATAGGAGTTGCGATGCATACAACAATCATGTATTAACAAACATCTATCATAACAGGTATTAATCACGATTCCATGTTCACACAGACATTTCGACAAATACTTGGTCTACACACTTCAACATACATGACGTATGTTGGTCGTAACACATCTTGGGCTAAATCCTTTCATCGGGGAGTTGTTACACATACAACTAGCATAACCACACGACAATTAATCATGGCAAACACACGTTCAAATTCCATATGTATACGATACTTTCTACATATACATGGACTACACTAAACTCAATATAGTTTATATATATCAGAAACGCGATACAAACATTGCATTTGGCATGTGAAATTGCACCCACATCAGTAATAAACCATTAACCGACATTGAAAGCCTTGAAAACCATAACCTATATGTTTATAGTCTGCACCTTTCGCCGGTAGACTCGTAACGAACTAAGTTTTAAAGCTAAGTCTTTGTCTACGGCAGATTGACAACCTATAGCATAAATTAGGTTAGCTATTTCATAACTTACACTATCTGAAACCCTAAAATAGATTAGGGTTAGGTTTTCTTACCCAAGTACGTTGTCGAGAACGCCGGATTTGTGATACAAAGGGGGTGGCTAAGTGCGTGGGGTAACAGGATCGAATCCCAGGAAGAACTTCCAACTCACTCTCTCACTTCCTCTCTTTTCCTTTCTCTTTTCTCTTTTCTCTCTCCTAGGTTTCTCAAATTCGTATGGGGTAAGAGAGAGGGTTTAAGGTCCTTATATAGGCCCAGGTTTGTTGGAAATGGCCTCAGGGCCAAGGTATACTTAGGTGATATCTAAATACGGACTGTTCCGGTCCAACGGAGCACTTCTGGTGGCCCCTTTTCCACGTTCGGTTGGACTTAAGCTCCCTAACCATGAATTTAGGTCAGGTTGAGTTTTCATTCCAATCGGGTTTGTAGATCAGCCGTGGCGGACCAGTTTCAGTTTAACGGTCACGGTCACTTGATCAAGGTCACAAGTACATCGACATGTGTGGGACATTTCTCATGATCCGAGGGTGTATTTGGGTCAGATTCTGACGGTCTGAATCCTTATATTTGGCCCGTAAGTGACACGACTCAGATTACTTAAATTCGAATTTTTATTTCTCAATATTTTCACGTTTCTCACACACTTTACTCCAGGCTCAAGTTGTGCATTTCTAGACACAATCAAGACTTGATTTCCAAGGGGGTTGTCAAGTCTAGTAATGCGGTCATATCCATATATTTTCGGGGTAATCGAACTTTTGACGTGCGGTCCAGGTTTGATATGGGGTTTCGGTGTGCTCCCGAGAGCAACCGGGTTTAAGGATGGATTCTAGATTTTAGAGTAATGTAGCGTCAATGATTCTGCACGTTTTGGGTCTTGCAAATCATATTTAAAGTGATTAGTACTAATTTTATAAGCACTCTAGTTTAGCGCTTGCTAATATTAACTTAATTTCTGAAGGATTTGGTCCTGAGTGATTTCTGCCTGAGGTGGTACTCGGGTCCTTGTACGAATTTTTTCGAGATGTTACAGCTTGCGATATTGGGTCAATCGGTAAACCATCTGAATTAAGGGGTGGCTTGAGTTAGGTTGGCCACCTTAGGCTTGTTCAATTGACCCATGTTAAACATGGCCAATCGATAGTAGCTGGACTACGCGAGATGCTTGCACTCAATGCCGCTTGCGCCGAATTTTTTCAGGCCAATCAAATTAGTATAACGGGTGGCTGATCATATTATATTTACAATGTATGGCAATGCCCAATTGAATTTAAGATAATCTCGTTCCCATTGAATGAGCCTACTTATAACTATTAGCGATATGATCCGATAAGACTCATAAGCCAAGCATGGTGGTATGGGACACCATGTTTGAGTTGTTGGCCTACTTTAGGGTGATAAGCTTGCTTCCTTGTAGTGTCCATTGGGCAATGTTGATAATAGCTTGCCTATTGTATACGACCAATTGGGAGTGATGAACCCAAAACGGATTAAGGGACAGGCAAGGAGCCCCTACGGTCATTTCGAGCATAGTGATCCAGTGGAGATCGATAATAAAATAGAGGTACTCTAGCTTTCCCAATATGCCGGATGAATGAGATTTAATTACTACTCCGTTAATCATACATATTAATCACATTGTAGTAGATTAGGTTATTGCAATTTTACGTTAGAGTCACATGATGAGGGAGTGTTGGCATTTGTGAAATAGGCATTGAAGTCACTTATGAGGGAGTGTTAGATCATAAAGTGCATATATCATTTCATAATTACATTCGTGCATTTAACAAGAGTGTTTAGAAACTATTTGTTTACCTGCATTAATTAAGTTGATAACATGTGTAATTTGGAACTAATGGAACCACTGAGTTAATCACTCACTCCTACTTTAGAACGATATTTTAAAACACCAATTAGATTGTTACTGAGGCAGAGGCGTTGAAGGACGAGTACATGGACCCAAAGGAGGAGTTCTCATACTTTTAGTATAAAATGGACTAATGTAGTCGACGCGTTACTCAGTTAGATGTGGTGGATGTTTTGGTGTTGGGCTGACTTTATATTGACACATTTTGTTATACTATTGGAACAATATATTGGGCCCTAGCTGTGGACCTATACTATGGATAGATGCACATTATATATTATAGTTCATTATTTGCTTCAGATGCATTTATTTCAAAGTATGATACAATGTTTAACTTAGTTATATGATTGCTCGGATATCGCGTTAAACATATAGTAAATTCATGCTTTTGCAAAGCATAAGTGACACCTGGAATATCAAGGATTGTGTTCGTGCTTGACCCTAAAATTTGGGGCATGACATATTCAGGAGCGCAGATTGGTTACTACCCCCACCAGGACCTAGCTAAAGATAAACGGTCTTGACAGGGGCTCTGTGGGGCCATAGTGATGTATTTGTTTTATACATGCCCTCCATCCATTTAAAAAAGATCATTTTATGGCATTTGTGGAAAAATAAGGAAGATCACTCAAGTGGACCACACCACATGAAGCAATGGGAATTAAACAGTTAGCGTTGAAAACTTCTTGGACCCCATAGAAGTTTCAGATCAACTTGATATTTATATTTTCTACTTCATCCAAGCCCCTGTGACACTATGAACAGGTTGGATGGCAAATAAACATCACAATAGGCCTTAGAGTAGACCTTAGGGAGGATTCAATGGAAGGAATTCAGGCTGCTTCACGTGGTGTGGTCCATTTAAGCCTTGGATGTCTCAGTAGAGCCCACCCAGAGTAAGAGCAAATTATTAATTAGTTTTTAGATGAGCTTCGATGAAAATGTCTTAAGAAAACTTAGGAATCATTAAAAGATTGCAAGAGTTTGATAGAATATGTAGGGAACAATTGAGGAAACATCTAGTGGACTATCGACAAATCAAAAACTAACTGATCTGATCTTAATCAAAGTACTAATGTTCTTTAAGTGGTTGAGATGTGTATCGTTTAAAAAAAAAACTTTTAACCAAAATAAGAAGCCCAAAACCCCACCGAATTGCTTGGAAAGGAACTTTGGCTCAGTTCGGGAATGATCAATGGACCAATTGGCAAGCCCATAACTTGTTAAAATCATATATCAATCAATAGTCGAAGTCATCCAAAAAAATTTGGCCGTTGTAGGTCTTCAATCATGCCATATTTCTGAACTCAAATGTACCAAAATCCATACATATTCAATCGATCATTTCCCAACACCTATCAAACACAATTGCCAATCTAATCGGCTGAAGTCAAACCCAATGGAGTACAAATCACGGTCATGCATCTTCTCTCCAAGACACTCAAGAAGCCTATATAACAACTGATGCATGAAAAAGACAAAACCTGACATGCAATCTTTATGTTGTACCCAATTTCTAACTATTCCAGGAAAAGCGCATTACACGATAGATAAAGGTGTATGAAAAGATGTCTTGAGATATTTGGAGCACTTTTTGTGGAATCATAACTGGCATTGATTTAATGCTACATAGTATCAGGTGACCGACAAAGTAGTGCAGCCGAGACATCTATGAGTGAAACGTGGTCGACAAGCAAACCTTGATCAAGAGGAACAACACTTGGCCGAGAGAAGAGGAATAGTAAAAAAGATAAATGTAATAAAAGAAGGATCTAAATGATGACTTTTTGATTGTCATAACTGTCCAATAAAGAATGAAAATGTTAAAACAATAGCCACAGAAGAAATCTATAAATAACAGGAAGATTAACAGGAGAAAAATATATACAACCAAATCCAATAAACAAATAAAATCTATTAATTTTTCTTAGCTCAATCTATCTTAAGAGTAGTGATAATCCAATAACAATAATTTCTTAGTTGTAATCCAAATTTCTGCTCATATGTTAAACTTGATCCTTATCCAATATAAACAGTTCTTTCAAGATACGCATTATTGCAGTTATCCTCAATAACCGATTGTATTCGATTACACCAGTATACTAAAAAGTTATTTCTTGTGAAAGGTAAGGCGCCGCGCAACCTATCTTCAAAGGAAGAACTCCACCCTTCGATTATCGCCTAATCATTACAGATATTCTGCAAGTGGTTGAGTAGGCAACTGATCTCCTCAAATTTAGTTATATACTATAAACAAAATTGATGTATTTGCTGCACTTGGGGTCAAAGTCGATCAGTTTGAATAGAGTCGCTATATTGATTTTGACATGCCTGCACACACCACACATGATAGAAAACAAATCGAGTACCAATGATTATTGGTATAAGGCCCGTATCCTAGCCTGTACCATTCCATAAGCTTCCGCGGTCCTCCCAGTTGAATTTCGACAACCTACGACCTGTAACCAGTATTTACGTGCGACCCTAAGTCACACGTTGTCAACCCGAGCCGACTCAACCCGAGACTTGTACCCTAGCGACCGCGCCGTCGCCACGGTCCGATGCCTCGTCTCGCGCCGAGGCAATACCCTGGCTAGGAGATGTGGGCCCGCGTTCAATTCAAGAAAAATGCGTGCATTTGCAATCCTAAGAGAATCTTTACAATATGTCACATCAATCAAATGCACATCAATCACCTCATGTCAAGTACAAGTCAAGTACTCACATCACTTAACCCATCACTCAACACATCACTCAATCCATACCTCTCTTGCACAAGCTACCCCAAAAGTTAACAAACTCTTATACAACCCATCTCTCTCTCCTATCCATCACTCCATCACCCATCTCTCTCTCTCTCTCTCTCTCTCTCTCTCTCTCCTTACAACTCACTCTCTCTCATTTCTCAAATTCATTTTCCAAGTAACCCAAAAATTTCATGTCCAAGCTCTCTCAACCTCCAAGAGAGTTTTCTGTGTGGCCCACTTCTTACCCTCACATCTCCGATCTCAACCCTCCATACTCCATCATCTTCTGTTGGGATCGAAGCCAAAGAGCAAAGGAAGTCAAGGGAGTAAGAAGATTAGTTGTCACACCCCAAACTCGGAAAATAGGCTCACAAAATTTTCGATCGCCAAATCCGGCGCCGACAGCCTCCGTAGTGCCCCATTCTCGGATCCCGGCACTCACATGCCAGATTTCGATCCTGGAACCCTACAAGGAGGATTTTTAGTATGATTTTTTTTTTGTAATGGAGCATAACCACAAGCATAACCAAGTCACAAAACAACATCACCACATATCCACTATATCAAAAACTTTAAGTAAAAATGCGAAAAGGGAAATACAAGGTGATCAAAAACTCCAAAATGAACTGATGTGCACTTCTGCGATCCAATGCCACCTGCACGCAACGGTCGTGCATAAGCTTACAAAAGCTTAGAGGGTGGTGTAAATGTGTGGGTAAGGCAAGCACTAAGTGTACAATATCAGAGTAATGCAAAAATATGCGGTAAATCCATGAATACAACCAGCCGTACTAAAGCTATGTGATGCAAGGCATGAATGCTATCGGTCATACTAAGACCATGCAATGCGAGGCCTATATAGCCAAATGTCATATGCGAGATGCAAAACAAGCATATCAATCCTCATCAAGTACACATATCAGTACAGTTCCTCTTTGGATATCACTGGGGTTTAATACACCTCACACTGACTGCCTCCTCCCTAGCTGCACAGTCAAGCAAGTGGAAGAGACCACACTATCCACCTGACCAGTAGTCTGCCAATACCTACCTGGCTCGTTGATAGTGGACTCATTTGCGAGCTGGTCAAACTCAGCCTAGCTTATAGCCCCCTCACTCTGGCGGATAAGGCCACACCCCCTTCCAACCGACCACGACACAGTGGGAGACGCGGCCTACTGATATTCGACACTCGGGCGCTCGTGTATCCACTCGGTTTAGACGTTAGAGCATCTCCTGGTACCAAAAAGGTTCTGGAATTTTTATCTAAGGACAACCTAAGTGCCCACAGTCTTAGAACCAAGTATTTTCGGTATCCGATACAGCCATCCACGATGTGCCTGTGGAGTCACGATGTAACGCCCCGGTTTTCAGGACCCGAGTATATGACCCGTGTCCCAAAAACCCGAGTGTTAGCTTTAAAGGATGGTCAAATTCGAGTGTACATTTTTTTTCCTTCATCAGAGTAAGCAAATGAGCGTAGTGTGGACAAATCGACATAAAGGAAAATTTCATTATCATTCAAATTTACAAGAAGCTGCCCATAATGACTTATACAAACCAATGTCTCTGAATTTAACAAGTACAAGATTTACAAGAATTTAATACATGAAGAATAGTGGAAAGCATATAAATATAAGCCGCAAGATCACGCAGCTCCTCCAGGTAAATACAGCCATGCATCCCTGGCAATCGTACCCTGCTCCTCATCAAGTCTGAACATACATATCACTAAAGCCACCTGTACTACCTGTACGGTTGTATATTTGATGGATGAGTGGCCAACTCAGTGTGAATTCCCCTCAAGATTACACACCGCCGCATTAGGTAAGAAATAGTATAAAACATCCAGACAACTAAAACAGAGTAAATGCAATCTTATTAGGTGCATGGATGCATGAATGCAATCATCGACCCGGGTAAATCATCCGGACGGTCGGAGCCCCAGGAAAAACATCCAGACAGGCAATGGGGTCGTCACCCAAAGATGTGAGTGGTCATCAGCGCAACACGCAGCGTAATCGTATGGGCATGAGTGATCCAAGTCATCATCATAAATCGATCGGCTGGTCATTAGCGCAACTCGCAGCGTAATCGCATGGGCATAATGATCCAAGCCGTCGTAGTATGCCATGCATGCATGATTAGCCAAGTCATTATTAGTCCATTTACAACCAGCCAATTTGGATAAGCTCAAAGGTCACTACGGGGAGCACATGGTCCAGCGTAGGCCGACAGCTCGGGCATAGTGTCCCATTACCACCATCCCCGGCTCATGAGGCTACCATCTTAGGATGTTTAATGGAAACCCATCGACTAGTGGCCAATCATATTATAGTATATGGGGCTTACCATCGCATGGTTACACAGTATAAAACATCAAACCCATATAGAAAAATATCAGAACAAAGCCACATAGGGCGATATCAAACAAGCCACGTAGGGCAATTATCAAGATAGGCCTCATAGGGCGAGTGTCAAAACCATGCGATAAAAGACCATCCTTGAAAACCATTTGGACACAATAACCCTGGATGGTAGGCCCACATCAATGATCCATTTAGACCACTACTCAATAACCACTAAGTCGAAGGTCCATTTTAATCACAACCAGTCGGGTTACATCCCAAGTATGGGTGTACATTTATAGGTGAGGGTTTCCCACTAATGTACCAGTTTAAAGTCCATAAGCAATACACAATTAATCCACCAGCATGAACAAATATACAGGATGAACATTAAGCAGGTAATATAGCAATTCAATTTCCACCAGCTAATACATGTGATTATAAGAGAGAGATATCAATTATAATTTTTAATAAAAACTATAACTTAAGCTAATGAGAAGATGGAAAGCTCAAGGGGAAGAATCATCACCTTATAGTTGGATCGCCTACCAGCATGGCTAAGGAATGCGCGTTCCCTTACAATCAAATCCTACCATAAATCAGGATGCACAATTAGATCCAAGTTCTACATACTACCTAGGGTTGAAGATCATAGCCTAGGGTCATCTTTTAGGGTTTTAATGTGGAATTAGAGTTTTATTCTAGAGTCTAGTCCAATACTTAGATTTTAGGATTTTAATTTAAAGTTTAGGGCTTCATCTTAGGATTTAGTTTTAGGTTTAGATTATGAAATTTGAACTCTATTTTGTATGGCCATCATTGGTATTATTAATGAGAGTAATGAATGAGTAAAATTCATAAATAATTTAGTTATTAATTTTAAAAATATTACAATGGCTAATATTATATTAAATTATCTAACAACACACGAATAAGGATACTAATAGTGACTCATGATAGTAATAACAACGGTAAAAGGAACCTATAGTGATATCTTAGAGAGCAACTTATAAATTTATATAATTAGGATCATAACTTATGGTATAGGTTACTTAGACTCAGGTTTCATCCACCAATCTAACTTTAGACCTCGGCTTAAGAGTTTACAAATCAAATTCATACATTTAATTCACATTAATTTTAGAATGAAGTAAAAGTAGATAAAAATTGCCTATTAACGCTATCAATGCTAATCTTATTGTTAATAACCTACAATGACAAAATAGGTGTAACATGATAAATGTTAATACCTAATGCTCATAATAACCAACACTAGCAGAATTAACTTACTAATGGTTATCCGTAATTAACAATCGCAATAATTATAGCCACACTAATGATGATAATAATTACTAAGATTTGACAATTACAACCTTTGATTTTAATAGCTAGTTATAGTATAAATAACCTACCAATATGCTAATTAAAATTCCAATACAATGTTTTTAGAGAAAACGCACCTACAGATAATTCGACTTGAATCAACACAGCTCGACGTCCGAGTTAGCTCGGCTCAACCTTCACGGCCTCACCTTCTCTTTCTTTCTTCCTATCTTTTCTTCCTTTCCTTTCTTTCTAACTCAATTAAGGCTCAACTCAACTCATCAGCGAGTTGAGACAGAGTAGCGCAGCACCTTCGCAAGTCAGCTGAGTCAACTCGGTTCGACGCGACGTGTGGTGCAACGCCACCACCACTCTCTTCCGTCATTCCTTCTCTTTCCTTCCTTCTCCTTTTCCTTTCTCACTTTCTTCCTCATTTCTTTCCTACCATTTCTGCTGAAGGTGTCCAGCAATGGACCCAGCCGAACTGAGCCTGACTCGGAACCCGGCAGTGAGTTGACTCAGCTACCAACTCTCTCTCTCCCTCTTCCTCTCTCTGATTCTTCCTTCTTCTTCTTCTCTTTTTCTTTCTTTTCTTCCTCTTCTTCCTGCAATCCCTATTGCTGAAACTTCCAGCAATTCCTCAAGCTCAACAACAGCAGCCATGGACCAGACCTGAGTTGAGCTCGAGTCGGTGGGGTCAGGTTGGTGCAGCAGCCACCGACCCACGCTCTCTTTCTCTATTCCTTCCTTCCCATTTTCTTTCTGGTCTTTCAGGAAGCCTGGAATGAACCAGACCCGAGCTGAAGTCGGTCTGACCGTGGCTCCAACTCGGCCAGCTCGCCCTGAACTTGGTCGGGTGCGGTGCAACAGCCGCACCACTCTCCTTATTCTTTCTTCTTCATTTCTTCCTCTTTTCTTCCTCTCTTTTCTCCAATCTCCTTTCCCAGCACCATCAGCAGATGGTGAGAGCCTGAAAACAGCATCCAGAACTGAGTCTGACTCAGTTGGAACTACGGGGAAGATGGCCACCATTAATGGTGGATCTCTAATGGATGCTTCTTTCTTCAATCTGACCGCATGGGAGAATTTCTAGGGGTGAAATGGAGCTTGGGGGATAGTCGGAGTGGAGCTCTAACAACGTCTCCTTGGTGGGTTCGAAGGTTGGAGGGAAACAGCCGGATTTTGGGTTGAGGCTGCGAAAATGGAGGATGGGTTACTGTTCCTCGATCCGCACGCCTTATATGCTCGCCCTAAACTACCCTAAGCCGTCGGATCAGCAGCAAGTGGCCCGGATCTTCTCTGGCTGAAACCGCCTCCAAATACGGTGGGCAAAAACCGAAACCGAATGTGGTTTTGTTTGGATAAACATAAGAAAATGGACGGCTGAGATAGCCCTCCAAGGGTCGGTTGAGATGGAAAGATGCACGGGCACGCGGATCGCTGAGCTGGAAGGAAGACAGGTTTCCATTTTCGGAAACATTGTCTTTGCAGGTCTTATTTGGGTCGAAGATGGTGCACGTGCACACGTTCTCCAACACGTGAAAAAGGTTAGGTTTAGGTTGTACCTATCCATGCACACGATGGACGGTCTGGATCATCAAGGTGGGTCCACATTTGTGGGCCATGGTGGGTCCAAAACGGACGCTGTCCGTCAGCTAGCGCAACGAGAGGGAGAGAGACTCTCTTCCGCTTAAGGAAATAGCGGGTCAGCCCGCTTTGACCGAGCTGGGCCGGCCAGTGCACAGCGGGTGTGCACCAGCTGTGCACATGCAATGTTTGTGTGGGGTCCATCGTGATGTTCATGCGAAATCCACACCGTCCATTCCACTTGGGAGTCCCCAAGAAGGGCCTGGGATCAAAGATCAGGCTGATGAATGTCCAGGTGGGGCCCACAACTTGATTTGTAGTCCTAATGGTGGTTTCCCATCAATCTAGTGGTCGGATGATTCCGAAATTGGACGTCAATGGTTAAAAGGTCCTAATGGTCCATTTGTAAATTTTCATCACATATTACTAGCCAATACTAATGTTAATATAGACTTCATTACTTTTGTATATTACTTATAATTAAAATAATTAAAATCTTATACACATATATACATATAATTTCTAATATTAACATGCTACTATTTACATGCTATTAATCATGTATTTATTAATATATAATTCCCAATATACAATATCCTATTTAAAATCACATAATATAAAATTTTATTCATATATCTAATAATTTTTGGTATACATGTGTATAAAATATTCAATACTACATTAATATTTATAATTCAATTATAAATTGTAAAATTATGTTTAGTCAATATAGTATTATTTTCATAATATTTTAAGTACATTAAATATATATATTACTCTTATTATAATATATTTTCATATACTTCTATATGATAAATAATATATCAAGATACATCTATAATCTTTTGATCCATGTTTGTGTAAAATTTATAATATAATAAATAGATAAGATAATATACTTAGCATATATTATTTGACTACTAGGTGGTTTGATATGTGGATGGGGATCACCACCAACGGTCAGATTTAAACTAGGATGCACGTGAATGTTCACTAGGCTAGGTTTGCATTTATCCTAAATCCCCGTTATACGGTAACACCCGAGTACTGGAAAGTACGGGGTGTTACACACGACCCTGATATCGCTAGGGCATACAATGCTCAAGTCACATATATGCAAGATGCATGAGTCACACAGTACAATCATGTAGCAATCTCACGCGTACCACGCGATCATATGGGGCACTCCGTCTCATAAGAAGTCCCGTAAATGTCTCAGCCCAACAGCTTATGCTATGATCAAATATTCCTCATATCAAGCATACGTATGATGCATATGGGCATGAATCATGGAGTTATACTAAGCATGTTATAAAGTGATGAACTGTCTTATAATGCAGATGGGCCTAGACGGCCTAGACACAATAAGTATGGGCCTATCAATGGGCCTTAAGGAGAGTTACAGTGCAGACATTTAACCAACATTGTACTCACAATGTGGGCATCAAACCATCATTGTTCCCTAGGCATAGCCCATCGTAAACCTCATTACATAAACCATGTTGGGTTCACATATTGCAATAGACCTTAGGTACATCCCATTGGGCCTTAAATACATCAAATGGGCCATATCACATGGGCCACATCACATGGGCCACATCAATGGGCCGCACCAATGGGCCTTATGTACATTGCAATGGGCCATAACCGATGAGCCTTATAATATATCAAAGTGGGCCTAATCATATGGGGCTTACATTCATAACAAGGTGAGCCTCAACAACGGCCTCATACACATCAAGGTGGGCCTCAACAACGGGCCATAAATATGACAAGTGGGCCACATCACATGGGTCATAGTGTATACCAAGGTGGGGTCCACTTGAGTTATAGATCTGTCTTATTTTTAGCCTCAAGCCCTAAAACAAGCTTTCAAAATGGTTGGATAGATTGGATGCAACACATGCATCATGGTGGGGGTCCACATGAAGGCCCCCCATCATGTATATATTATATATAATATAATATATAATCTATATTAATATATATAATATATACAATATAATATAATGTGTATATATACACACACACTGCAGTCCCATACGTGGGGTGGGTCCCACCGTCTAGTGTGGACGGTGCGGATAGAACATATAAATCATGGTGGGTTCACCGTCCACGGTCAGTGGACGGTGTGAATGAAACACATACATCACTGTGGGTCCCACGTGGGGCCCACCATAATGCTTATTTGCAATCTAATCTGTTGGTAAGGTCACACGTACCTGGAGGTAGGGGAACAACAATTTCATATTGACCCAAGACTTCTATTACCCATAAGGGTTTCAATGGCAGACATGAAATCCTCACTGTTTCTTGCTGTGTGGGCCACCTGAGCCCCACATACATCTGATTTTTGGGATGGCCTACTGGTCAGAGGAGACCCAACGAATGCACGGTGTGGATTTTCTCACACATCACGGTGGGGCCCACGGCAGGGGACCCGTCCTTGCCCATTTACCATCCACAGCCGCAACAGGCGCTGCCTACGCGCCTCTAGTAGCAGCAGCGACCTGCTGCATATGTTTTTATTTTAATTTATTTTATTTTTGAAATTTAGTTTCCTTTAGGATTTTCCCATGTGGGGCTCGCATCGGGTGGATCCGACCCAACCATTGGTCGCTATGGCTCAAGACAAGCCAAACGAGTCCAATATTCGAGGTGTTTTGGCGTACAAAAATATTAGGTAGTTTTTCAACGGTAAAAATCACAGTTTTCTATGCTACGGCCCACCAAATACTCAGATTGCCTCCATTTCTAGGCTCAACGCCTAAAATGAGCTGAGGAATAGAATAGACGGCGTGGATTGAATACATACATCAAGGTGAGGCCTACATAAGCGGTCCACCCAAGGAGCTTTGAACTAAGCTAATATTTGTATTTTCTCTTAACGTCCAGCATTCCAAGCATGGAAGGTGGACCCTGCTTAAGTGGGCCACCAAATGATGAATGATGTGAATACAACACATATAAAAAGTGGGCCCCACCTATAGATGGCTTGGATAAAATAAATGCATCATGGTGGGGTCCATCCGGGTGAGCCACACGGCCACATCATCACACACAAATAGGAAGAAATGAAAGAGAGAGGGAGAGAGAGAGAGAGAGAGAGAGAGAGAGAGAGAGAAAGTGGGACACATGTGTGATGGAGGGACCCCGACACTATGGGCCCTCCTTTTTAAGCATTCAATCATACATCAAGTGGGTCCCAATACATGTGGGCCCACCAAATCAAAAATCAATGGTAGAGATTACTTCTCCACCAAAATGGAAGGTCTAGATGACCTCTTTAGATCTTAGGAAGGTAAACATCATGATGGGGTCCATGGAAAATGGCCCCATCATGGAATAAAAATCAAGGTGGGCCATCGGCCATATCAAGGGTCCAAAGTGAGATCCATAGCATCAATCGGTAGGCCTCACTTGGCTCATCATAAAAACATGAAAATCTAGCCTATAAAAGCACCCACCGTTCAATCTTCTCGGTCCGTTGGAACAACTATCTCCTTGTGTTCCTCTTTGATGGTGGAAGATGAGAAATGAATGGTTAGGATGAAGGTTTTTGAGATAGGAAGGTGGGCCACCAAAATCACTTTTCTCTCCATGGGAAGCTTGGACGTGAGCTCATTTTGGTGCTTGGAAAATGTGTTGGAGAAATGAGAGAGAGGGGGTTATTGTGAGAGGAGTGATGGTTGATGGATGTGAGGTGATGGTGTACTTGACTAGCATGAGTGTGTAAGAGAGAGGGTGAGAAAGAGTTGACTTTAGGGTTGCTTGGGGATGGGGTTTTGTACTTGACATGAAAGGTGATTGATGGGATTGATTTGATATGTTGTAGAGATTCTCTTGAGTTTTGCGCGCCCGGCGTTTTCCTCGAACTGAATGCGGGTCCACATCTCCTGACTAGGGTATTGCCTCGGTGCGTAATATGCGGCGTCGGAACCGCGACGATGGCGCGGTCGCAATGGTACAAGTCTCAGATTAAGCTGACTCAAATCTACGGGATACGACTTAGGGTCGTGTGCAAACATCGATTATAGGTCACGGATTGTCGGACTTCGACGGGAAGGATTGTGGAAGTCAACGGAATAATACGGGCTAGGATACGGGCCTTACATCAATGGTGGGTGATCTTGGATCTACATCTTTGTCATTTTATTTTATTTTAGTTTTGTGATTTAAGGGCCCACATGTAGTAAGACCCACCTTGATGTATTCTTTGTATCAAAGAGGGGCCCATAGTGGCGGGGCCCCTCCATCATCGCCGATCTCTCTCTCTCTCTCTCTCTCTCTCTCTTTGTGTGATGGATTGTGGCACATCTCCCATCTTAACCCTCCATACTCCATCATCTTCCATTGGGATCGAAGTCAAGGAGCAAAGGAAGCCAAGGGAGCAAGAAGATCAACAGTGGGTGATCTTGGATCTACATCTATGTCATTTTATTTTATTTTAGTTTTGTGATTTAAGTGCCCATATGTAGTGGGACCCACCTTGATGTATTCTTTGTATCAAAGAGGGGCCCATAGTGGTGGGGCCCCTCCATCACCGCCGAACTCTCTCTCTCTCTCTCTCTCTCTCTCTCTCTCTTTGTGTGATGGATTGTAGCCCACCTTGATGCATGATATTATCCACGCCATCCATCATCCGGACGGTGAAAATCCCACCCCGATGTAAGATCCATACCGTCCAGTGATCAGGCCTGGACGAAGGTAAAAACAAATATCACTTGATCCAACACGTGTGGCCCACTGGACGCGGGACCACCAAGATGTAAGTGTTTCATCCACCGTCCAATCCCTCGACGATGGAAAAACCGCTTGTACACGTACCCCTGTCAAGGCCGTCTAAGGCCTGGACGCTGATCTGTTTCAAAAATATATATATAATATAATAAAATAAAATATAAATATATATTATAATAATATATACAATACATATATGTATATCAGGTGTGGGCCACATGTGTGGAGCCTCACCATGATATATGTGTTTAACCAATGTCGTCCACCTATTTGCGTGGGACCCACCCCACACGTGTGACATGTGTGAGGGTGGGGCCCACCAGAGGCCATTTGATGTACGTATTTTGTCTAGCCGTCCATCTGGACGCTGGACGTGCAACACATTTCAAAAATAATAATAAAATATATTATATACATATATATATATATTAATATAATATGTGGTGGGCCCCACATGGGGACCCACCTGATTGGGAAAGGGATTGGTTGGTGTATCAGACGCCAGCAAGTTCTGTGGATCCCATGCTTTATGGGTTGATCTACACCATCCACTACGTGGACCCCATCATGATGCATGTATTTTATCCTGTCCGTCCATCATCAGGACGTGGACCCCACCATGGCAACGTGTGGGGCCCACCTTGACCTGATGTGTTTCATCCACACCATCCAACCATTTGGTAAGCCCATTTTAAGGCTTGAGACTAAACTAAGGCAAATTCAAATCTTTGGTGGGCCACCACGTGGACACCACCATGATGTATTATTTCATCCACACCGTCTAGATTATGCTGGACGGTGCTGGACAATGTTTGGACGGTGCTGGACAATGTTTGCACGAGCTGTCCAATGTTTGGATGGTGCTGATTTGCATGGAAAATGTTTGGATGGTGCAAATTTACATAGGCAATGTTTAGACAGTGCTGATCATCATTAGTGGGCCATGTGCCCCATGGAATAATAGTGTACAATGGTACACATGTTACACCTAAAATTAATGAAGTACTAAACTGAATTAATTAGTAGATTAGCTTGAACTGCTTTCTATATGAACTGTAAGACCCAAAACCAGCAGAATCGCTAACTCTACATTTCCTAAAAACGTAGGATCAATCTCAAAACCCGGTCGCTCTCGGGAGCATCTTGAAACTCCATATCAAACCTGGACCACACATCGAAAGTCCGATTATCACGAAATTATACGGTTATGACCGCCTTACTGGGCTTGACAACCATCTCGGAAATCAAGTCCAAATAGTATCAAAAAATGCACAACTTGAGCCCGGAGCAAAGTGTGTGAGAAACGCGAATATCTTTAGGAAATAGACTCAAACTTAAGTGAATTAGTCTGTTCGCTTACAGGCTAAATTTAAGGTTTCAGATCGTCAGATTCTGATCCAAGTACACCCTTAGATTAGGGAAATTTCCCTGCACAGGTCAGTGTACTTGTGGCCCTAATCGAGTGATGATGCCGTTGAACTGAAACTGGTCCTCCGTGGTCGATCCATTAATCCGATCGGACCGAAACTTTAACCTGGCATAGGTCAGTATAGGTCTATTGTTAAAGAACTTTCTTCAGACCGTAGGTGAGCAATAGACCTCCAGATGAGCTCCGTTGGACCGAAACAGGCGTCTTTCGGCTATAACCTACGTATATCATGGCCCTGGGGCTACTGACATCAATTATAAGCCTATATAAGGGCCTCAACCCACCCCTCTCTCATTCCATATGAATTTCCTAAACCCTAGGAGACAAGAGAGAAAAGAGAAGGAAAAAGTGAGGAGAAGTGAGAGAGAGTTGTAATCTGTTGCTGGGATTCAATCCCGCCACTCCACATGCTGAATCCCCTCTTTCGTGTCGCTATACCGGCAACTTCGACTCCACTTTTGGGTAAGGAATCTTAACCATTAGTGGGCCATGTGCCCCATGGAATAATAGTGTACAATGGTACACATGTTACACCTACAATTATTGAAATAATTTTGGTGTGGTCCAAGCTCACACGAGGCCCATTGGTGCGGCCCATCCATGAGGCCCATCATGATGTATTTGGCCCATGTGCGAGGCCCACCTGTTTGTATTGTTAGGCCCGTATAGCATGGCCCATATGATGTATTTGAGGCCTAGATATGTGGCCCATTTGATGTATATAAGGCCCAAGTAGTGCGGCCCACTTGTTGTATATAAGGCCCACATATGAGGCCCATGGTGATGCGTTTACGGCACATATGATGAGGCCCATTGTGATAGCTTGGAGGCCCATGTGACGTGGCCCATTGTGATATATCTGAGTCCCATGGGCGCGGCCCATTGAGATGTATCTGAGGCCCATGGGCGTAGCTCATTGTGATACGTTCGAGGCCCTTGTATGAAGCCCAACGCGATATATGGGAGGCCCATGAATGAGGCCTAATGTGATGTATGTGTGGTTGTTATGTTGTGTATGAATCCCTTATGTAGGCCACTCCTTAGGACAATGTTGGTTAGATTTCCTCATTGTGACCTTCCCGTAGGCCTTGTTAGGCCCATTCACACCATTCTCTAAGTGGGTTAACATAAATAAGTGGGCCCCATTCGCCATAGACGGATGGTTCCGTGCCATCAAATTTGATTTTACCATGACCGTGGGCTAATCTTTATATTATGGTTGATCGGCCGCCCATATATGGACCCCACCTTGTTTATATGTCAATTGTCGAGGCTGATTGTTGAGGCCGATTCCGATTGTCGAGGCTGATTATCGAGAGTGATTCTGATTGTCGATACCGATTCCGATTGTCGAGGCCAATTTCAATTGTCGAGGTCGATTGTTGAGGCCGATTCTGATTATCGGGCCGATTGTTGAGGCCGATTCCGATTCCAATTGTCGAGGTCGATTGTTGAGGCCGATTCCGATTCTGATTGTCGAGGCCGACTCCGATTTTGATTGTCGAGGCCGATTCCGATTATCGAGGCTGATTCTTATTGTTGAGGCTGATTATCAAAGTCAATTATCGAGGCTAATTCTAATTGGCGAGGCCGGATATTGAGGCCAATTGTTGAGGCCCAATGTAATGTATATGCGGCCCGTATTTGAGGCCCATTGTGACGTGCATTCGGCCCGTGTTTGAGGCCCAATGTGATGTATATGCGGCCCATATTTGAGGCCCGTTGTGATGTGTATTCAGCCCATGTTTAAGGCCCAATGTGATGTATATGAGGCCCCTTGTTTGGTTGTGCTGATTTACATATGCAATGTTTGGATGGTGCTGATTTGCATGGAAAATGTTTCATTGGGGGCAATGTTGGTTAAATGTTGTAACGTCTTGAAAAATTCGTACAAAGACCCGAGTACCACCTCAAGCAGATATCACTAAGGATCAAATCCGTAGATGAAAATTAATTAAGTACTAAACTAAATTAATTAGTAGATTAGTTTAAACTACTTTCTATATGAACTGCAAGACCCAAAACCAGCAGAATCGCTAACTCTACATTTCCTAAAAACCTAGGATCAATCTCAAAACCCGGTCCCTCTTGGGAGCATCTTGAAACTCCGTAATGAACCTGGACCGCACATCGAAAGTCCGATTACCACGAAATTATACAGTTATGACCGCCTTACTGGGCTTGACAACCATCTCGGAAATCAAGTCCAAATAGTATCTAAAAATGCACAACTTGAGCCCGGAACAAAGTGTGTGAGAAACGCGAATATCTTCAGGAAATAGACTCAAACTTAAGTGAATTAGTCTGTTCGCTTGCACACTAAATTTAAGGTTTCAGATCGTCAGATTCTGACCCAACTACACCCTTAGATCAGGAAAATTTTCCTGCACGGGTCAGTGTACTTGTGGCTCTAATCGAGTGATGATAGCCGTTGAACTAAAACTGGTCCTCCGCGGTCGATCCATTAATCCGATCGGACTGAAACTTTAACTTGGCATAGGTCGGCATAGGTCTATTGTCAAAGAACTTTCTTCAGACCGTAGGTGAGCAATGGACCTCCGAATGAGCTCCGTTGGACCGAAATAGACGTCTTTTGGCTATAACCTAAGTATACCATGACCTTGGGGCCATTGACATCAGTTATGGGCCTATATAAGGGCCTTAACCTACCCCTCTCTCATTCCATATGAATTTCCTAAACCCTAGGAGACAGAAGAGAGAAAAGAGAAGGAAAAAATGAGGAGAAGTGAGAGAGAGTTGTAATACATTGCTGGGATTCAATCCCGCCAATCCACGTGCTGAATCTCCTCTTTCGTGTTGCTATACCGGTGACTTCGACTCCACTTTTGGGTAAGGAATCTTAACCCTAATCTGCTTTAGGTATCTAAATAGGTAGATCAGTGAAATAGCTAACCTATTTCATTAATTCAGGTAGCCGTTGTGCCGTAGACAAAGGCATAATGTTCGAACTGAGTTCGATACGAGTTTACCGATGGAAGGTGCGGACTATAAACATTTAAGTTATGGTTTTCAAGGCTTTCATTGTCAGTTAATGATTTATGACTGACTTGATTGCTGTCACATGTGCCTAGACGCGATGTTTTTCGTATATTACACATATACATGAACTACGTTGAATATAATGCATTCTATGAGTTTGTTGAAATGTTTGAATGAACATGAAATGATGATTTGTGCTTATCATGATAATTTACTGAGAATACATGATTGTTGTATGTGTGACAATTCCCTTATGAAAAGAATTGCTATAATCTACGTTATAACTAATTTATTACATGTATGTCGATATGTGTAGTCTAAGTGCTTGATAAAATGCCTAAATGAGAAAATACTTATTGAAATGTATTTAATGAGGGTGTTGAGATAGGATTCTCAATTACCTTATCTATAGCTACAGTTTCCTCTATGTAATCTCTCTTACTACTATGTGATTTATGGATTAAATGCCTATGTATAATAACATGTGCACTATGTGTTTGTTGAAAGACTCAAATGAGATTTATGTTTAAATTGGCCGTCACATGCTGCTTGGACTATCACATATGAATGCCTATCATGTTTGAGTACGATTGGGACTAATACGTAGTCCAGGCAAACGGTAATGGTTTACGTTTAGTGGCTGAACTAGTTTCACCACGACAGATACGTCCGATGAATCCGAGTCGTACAATGATCACTGACAGTGGTTAGGCCACGAGGAGTGCGTATGCGCTCCATGTCAATAAATCCAACGTACACTCGTACCAATCGAGCTTGTCAAGTAACCCGATTGGCCTAATGTATGTTCACCATATATGGACGCTATTGTTTGAATCTAAGGTATCACTTACCAGTGAAAAGCCCGTTTAACCTTGGTACCACGATCCGCTAAGACTTATGAGCTGGGCATGATGGTATGGGACATCGTGGTCGAGCTGTCGGCCTACGCTGGGGTAACGAGCCTCTCCGTAATGTCCAGTGAGCAAACCAAACTCGTGAGCCTAATACGGTGGTATAGGACGTTGTATTCGAGCTGTTGACCTACGTTAAGGTGACGAGCCTTTTCCGTAGTGACCTCGAGTATAAACTAGGCCTACGTCGAGATGACGAGCCTCCCGTAGCGACCTGAACTTTTCTGTCTACTATTTTTAAATCAGGGGTGATGTTGTCCTATAACTTGCCTATCATATGTGATTTACTAGGATTGACGACCCTATATGGATCATATTTTGGGTATTTGATATAAAGGGAGGTACCTTAGCTTCCCGAATCTACTATATGAATAAACCTAATTAAATATTAGCTAACATGATCATGCACCGCATTGCATGTGCTTTAGCAAGAAAGCACACATTTAGGGAGTTTGCCATGCGCGATCGTGAGATGATGTCACTGAGGGAGTGCAAGCGAGGGCATGTATCATTATAGCATATCATTCCTACATTAACAAGAGTACTTAGGACATGATTGGTGTACTGCTTTATCATCACTGCCTGACTGAATTGATAACATGTTAATCTTTGCCTTATAGCTCTACAGAGTTATTTACTCACTCCCACTCTAGGACGATGTTTTAAAACACCAACTAAACTCTATTGTAGCTTCAGGTGACAGCGATGCTTATGAGGCGGAGCCTGACTTCTATAATGATGAGGAGTTCTCCTTCATGTAACTCTCTGGCAGGTTAATGTAGACCTAGAGTTGCATTGCAGGGATCATAGGGATATGGACTAGTTGAATATTACACCTTATCATTTTGTAAATTTTGGAGTTATACATGTAATTATTTAACTTGGTGACGTTCATACTCTGGGGACTTACAATCACATATATGCTTTATATATTTATCACAGTCTCCCGCTTGCGTAATTTAACTGTCACTATAGTATGATATGTTGATTTGGTATAATCCCACTCATGTTAAATGCACTAATACGGACAACATTTAATCATCATTATCTATGTTGCATAAGTGATGTGTTGGAACTCGGGAGTTGATCATCTGCTCGACCCTCGATTTTCAAGGCATTACAAATGTCCACATTGTCAAGGTCGATTGCCGATGCCGGTTATTGATACCGATTATGAGTATGTGACAGCATAACATCATGATACATGCTCATCACATCATCTGCATGTTTGTTATGAGATATGATTGACTATTACATATTTCATAGTACCGGTTGTTTATGGGACTCCCTAATAGGCGGAGTTACCCCACATGAGCGCGCGGTACGCGCAGGTTTGATGCATGATTGGATGGTATGACTCATGCATCTCACATTTTATGATATGACCACCATAAGCCCTAGCGACATAAGGACCGTAGCCTCCACAGGCATATCGTGGATAGTCAGATGGGACACCAAAAATCTGTTCTACATGGGGTGCTATAGATATTCCTAGGTGAAAGTTCCAGAACCCTCTTGGTTCCAGAGGTTACTCCAACGTTTAGACCGAGTGGATGCATGAGCGCATAAGGGCCATATACCGTTAGGCTGTGTCTCCTACTGTGTCGTGGTTAGTTGGAAGGGGGTACGGCTTACCTGCCCGAGAAGAGGGAGCAATGCTAGGCTGAGTCTGACCAGCTCGAGGAATGGGTCCACTATCAACGAGGCGGGCCCGATATTGGCAGGCAGATAGTGAGGTCTCTTTCACCTACCTTGTTGCCCGCGATGGGGCGGCAATCTGGTTTGGAGTGTAATAGACCCTGATGATTCTCCAAAGAGGAACCGTACTGATATGTGGACTTATTGAGCAGGAATTGCATACTCATTCATTCATCCATTCACTATTCACTCGGGTTAGTGGTGCGCAACTATTTGTTACATGTACCTTCACATGGTCAGGATTTCGGTTGGACGCGCGACTAACCTGAGATTAGGAGTTTACCACATTGAGTTTGACTATCCAAATTTAGGTATGGGACTGGTTTGGATAGAAGTCCCTTGTGATGGACCCCGTAGCCTGCGATACTACGTACTATCATCCCGACCTCACACTCTAGCTTGGTCATTTCATTCGCATCACGTATTGCATCCGCATGCATATGGCATTTTGGGTTGTTATGTTTTCTGTACTTATATGGCCTAGACGGACATAGCAAGATTTATATATTGCATTGTACCCTCGGCATTTGATATTTGGCTCTCTATGACTCCTCATTTGCATAGCTGATCTGTGTTGCGTACTCTGATATTGTATGACTCATAGACTTGTCAGTATTTTCACTTACTCAGTTATCGTATGATCCATGATCTTGCCAATATTTCCAACATTGTATGACTATGGCATTGCATTGAATACTTGACACTTATCTTGTGCACACACTTTCACAACCCTCTAAGCTTTCTATAAGCTTATGTACGATAGATGTGTGCAGGTGGCATTAAGTTGCAGCAGTGTTGGGCTTGAGCATGCAGCTGTCTTCTGAAGCTTTGATTTTTGATATATGTATTTTCCTTTCAGCACTATATTCAACTGTTTATATTAGTGGATATGTGATGATGATGTTGCCTTTGTGATTTGGGTAAACTTGTGGTTATGCTTATTACGAGTTAAATGTACATTGGAAAATCCTCCTTGTAGGATCCCAGGATCGAAATCTGGCATATGGCGTTGAGAGCCGAAAATGGAGTACTATGGAGGCTGTCGGCACCGGATTTGGCGATCGAGAATTTTGTGAGCCCGGTTTTCGAATTTAAGGCGTGACAGTTGACATACCCGATGGGACTTAAACAACTACTTGACTATCATAAATATTCATTTTACACTGTTGTGTAAAAAGAACAATTTTGATACGCTGATGGGACACTGATTATACTTATTAGTACAAAAGTTCTATGGAATCAAGAGCCGAAGAGGTGGTCAATATGCTTTTGTAGCTACTAATGCTACAACTAATGAACCTCTTACACATGAGGAAGAGTTGCAACTTCAGTAACTATCCAAGCAAGTGAATCCACCACCCAATTCGATGCCTACTTTGCTAAATCCAGATAGAGCATCGACATCTCGAGTTGACCCTCTTGTGATTATGTCAGCTGGAATGGTCAACATGCAAAGGAGAATTTAGTACATTATGGAATTGTCATGTATTCAGACTGAAAATTCACGAGTTCAGAGTGAAACCTTTAATAGATTGATGGGTAGTCACAACGAAAGCATAAACTAGATGATGGCTTTGTTTTCCGAAAGGGCACCTATTGCACCTCACCAACATGTTGACACTAGTTGAGTTGGGAATTCAACACTAGTACCTTCGGCACAACCAATGCCACAAGCACCCCCAACAGTGAAGTGCATCTTGCCCCTGTTCTAATTCAGGACATGCAAAATTCACCACCACCTGTGAATTTCAGGAAACCTTAATGGGAGAATTGAAAATTTGTCCCTGAAGCCAGAATCAAGGGATACCTAGGGACAACCTTTACATAGAAACCAACCTTACAATGAGGAGTAGTACCCGGATGGTCCGGAGCCACCTTTAATGGTTGGGTAACAACATTAGGACCGTAATCAAATTGTGCAGCTAGTCCTTAAGGTAGTAGGTCAAGTCATTGGTCAAACTATTACTCCAATGTATCACAAGTCTTATCCTAATTAAGTCAACTGACAATATCCATTGTTGAGGAATTATTGACCTAATTTTATACTATTTAAATGTGATAATGGCCAATCAACCATATAACTATAGATCGCTTTACTATACAATGTGGGGAATTGGCCAATGATGATTACTATAAATTACAATTATTCAGCGATTCACTAACTAAAGTGACATTTTCTTGGTATTCGAATTTGTTACCGAATTTGACTAAACTTGGCAGGAAATGGAAGAAAAGTTTCATGCCCAATTATTTTATAAGGACATGAAAATTTCTATAGTTGATCTTACATAATTTCGAAAATTGCAAGAGAATTGATCAAAAATTACATCACTCGATTTAAAAGAACAAAAAGCCGATGCAAGGTAGTCACGATCCAGGCAAAATTTGATCAATTGGCCTACGATGGTCTAGAGTTTAAACTTTGAAATAAGTTTATTGGAACAAAATTTATAGATCTATACGATCTGACCAAAAAGGTATCCTGATTCGAGTCTCTACTTTAAGAGGAGACATGATAAAAGAATTCGTCAGCAAGAACATACTATTATGAGCTTAACTATGATGTCGTAATGGCTGAATTAGTGACTAAAGAACCATTTTTTTGTTCGACCTTGGTGAAGACGGAGGACATTGCGCCGTCCACTTAAAAAGTTCCAAGGGCATATATACCTTCGATATTATTCGGGCTAATGAAATCTTTGGTATCATCTTGGTTAAAAGTTTTATCAAAGTTCCTATTAATCATAAGATACCAACACCCGAAGAATTTTTTTTTAAAAATCAATTATTGTAAATTACACAGAACTTGGTCTCATTCTTATAAGAAGTATATTATTTTCTGGAATGTTATCCAAGACAACATCGACTAAGGAATAGTGAAGTTTTTTTTAAAAGAAAAAGACGCGATGTTGATCGATACTGATCCATTCCCATCTACAGTGGAAATCAACATGGCCACAGTTAATTCTTATATGTTGATTCGACCATGACAAAAAATTGACCTTGAGTCTCAAAAGAATTGGGCCAATGAACGAGATGTTGGTAAAATGACTATATATATAATTAAGAAGACCAAAACATATCAAAAGGTGTTAGACTCCGTTTGCCAAATGCCACACCTATGCGAGCAATGCACAAGGCCGATTTAAGAAAATAGGCGATTTTATCAACCAAACTACAGAACAGAACTATCGATCAATCAAAATATTGAAAAGGGTAACTCTTTTAATCAATAAATGGTTAAGCACATTACTAATCATCATGGGTCGATTCATGGACAAAGGATGGTTAAACCTCGGCCTATTCGAGTGGGAGTTTGGAAAAGGCTGAGTCATCAAAAGTTAACAACTGTACTAGAAGGGATGACACATACTTAAAAATAATGTTAACGAAGGCAGTAGGTAACCAGATGAAGACAATTAGCTGTTGTAAGAGGTGAACCTCGAATGAAGACCATACAAATGTAGTCAAGGCTGACAATTCAAAGGCCAGAAGAAGAATAAATAACAGTGAATATGTTGAGCTCCATGTGGGAACTAAGTCAGCCAATAATGGCTAAAATCTCGAAAAGAAAGGTATAAACATTGAAGTATCGACCGAATACTTCAACGATAAATGCTTTTTCGATGATCTTTTAATTGAGGAATTGCTTGCAAAAGTAAAGTCATTAGAACAAACCTCATACAAACCAAATGAGGATATTTATTCACACCCCAAGTATAGGGTTGTGATGTAGTAATAATCTCGATAAGATTGGGGTCGAATCCACAAGGACTGAACCTTATATGTAATCTAAAAGTATTAGAACTTAGAACCAAAAGAAAATGGAATTTAAATCATTAGAACATAAGGAAAAAATGGTGAAAGTATTAATCTAAAACTTGTAAATTCAAAGGTAAGAAACTAGGATTCAGAGGATCCACTTGTATAGATCAGGAAGATCTACGCTTGATTCATGAACTCAACTGGACTTCGAGTCCCATCTTCATCTAATTGGAAGATATATCACTAAAGTACAATCTGAACTCCCTTTGATCTAATTTTCAAAGAGATGCAAGGTATGAGAATTAGAGTTGATTCTATCACAAAACCATAACCATAAGACAAAACAAACAACAGAATTAAACCAATCCACAACCATTAGAAAGATGTATGAATGTTAGGAAGGATTCCATCACCCAACCATGTCCAAGGGGCAATGGTAAACAACAGGGCTTCCTAACTTCACAATCAAATAATGGGAAGAAAATACTCAAGCCATCGCAGACTTATTATAATTTCAGTCACAACAAACCATTAAAAACTAGAAGCATTCCTATTCATCAAACTATAATCAAAGTAGTTTAGAACATGAATCCAAACCGGAAAATCACCCCATCACACTACAAGCTTCACCTCTTAGCCCTAGCTGAGAGGTTTAGCCAATCATGATTAGGCTAACCTCAAAAATCATTTTTTTAAAAAGAAAACAGTAAATAAGAAAACAACACTTGAACTTCGAATTCTCTTTCTTCTCCTTGCTCTTTTATAAGAGCACCAGGTCAGTCGGTGGAGTACGAACGTGCAGAAATTGCTGGAGTCCGTGAGGTCTTTCGCAGCCACATGCGCAGGAAGGAAAGATTACACAACAAGATCGGAGCCTCCCAAATCCCTCCTTCCTTTGATTCTGTCCAAAAGAACAACGTTAGTTGGGGCGTTTTGGACAGGCCTACACGATGTACGGTCCAGATTGGCCGTCCGATCATCAATATGGGCGTACAATAACCCCAAAATCAGTCAGTTTGGGACGCTGAAACAGGGCCTGCGTAAACTGTTTACGCTGTGATGTTGGTGGGGCCCATCATTAGTATCGGATGACAAATCCACACCGTTCATTGCGCTCTCCTCGAAAAAACAGTCAAGAATAGACGGTTTTAGATTGATTTCGGTGTGGCCCATAGAATTCTCACCCGACCGTTCGTCCTGCGTTTGAACGGCTAGGATTTCATCCTCATTATCTTTTGAGATTCTGTCACCTAGGCCTTGCTCAGACGGACCTTGATATTTTAATGGACGGTCCGAATTAGTGTTTTGGGCCTCGATGGTGGCCCACAAGATCCAACCGCAAGCTCTGTTTGAGCGTTCACAATGCAGGAGTCTGAATCCGGATGAGTTTGTGCGGGTTAGCGCCTGCTGACCGTCTGACTCGAGTCCATGCACCGGGAGATGAGGTGCGTTGGATGCACACTCACCCCAAGGTGGGTCCATTTTGACATGTACGGTTAATTTATAGTCTTCAGGCCATACATGAAGTTTTGAGCCGAACGGACGGTGGGAACCCTGTGAGCTTGCATTCTGGACACTTTTCAAGCCTGTGTAACTTGAATGACCTGATTTTCTTGGATCTCTGGCATGTAAATCCTTTGATCTCGGTCCCCTGGGGTCCGCCCCTTGCCTTGGTGATTTTAGAGCATTAAATTCATGCTTTTAGTACCCTTTTTTAGTCGGCTCCTAAATTCACCTTGCAACACAAACATGATTAAAATAGGCCATTAAACAGTATCACATTTGTAAAAGCAGGTAATAACTAGGGTCTAATATGTAATATTCAACCCTCAACAATATTGGTTCAGAGATAGTGAAGAAATTGGTACTCAAATGAATTCGGACACACCTGGGGGGGCGATATCCAAATTCAGTAATATAATTTGGGTCATTTCCACCAATTGTATTAGAAGTAATTTCCAACTGTACGACCCATATATGGCCCATCAACCTTTTGAAGCCCACTCGCTTTTTACCTCCCAAGAATAAGCCCCAGCTGTACGACCCCATTTCTCAGGTCGAAAATGCCCCTGCTTTTTCAGCTTTTTGATTTGTGAAAGCTGGGGCTACCTTTGGCTACGGATTATAACCGTAGCTATAGCCATAGCTATAGCCATACCCATAACCCGCCGATTGCAAAAGGGTGGACAGCGAGTTGGGGTAGACTAGGTTTGGACCCGGTCGACCCTGAGTCAGTCCCACTGACCCAGTCGATCGGGTCCAAACCCGGTTGACCCCGACTCGTTGTTCCACCTTTGTACTTTTTTTTTACAAGGAGAAATTTTTCTCTCCTACATTTTTCTCTAATACATATTTATATAAATATGTATATATAAGCATATAAAAAAAATTTCTCTCTTTTTATTCATTTCGTTCTTTATTCATTTAATAAACATATCTCTTAAACCAGAATGAGTTACTTGATGTACCATATAAGATTTTGGGGTAGGAGATGCTACTTTAGCTAACCAACCTACTTATTTTCCAAGATTCCATCAGTTCGATGGTTGAAAATCCATTTCATTCACTTCGCGGTGAATCAAAACGGAATCGTCGGAAATGACTGTGAAATGCATGGAAATGACTGTGATCACGGTCAATTCGCTTCACTTCACGATCAAGTCCATTCATTTCACGGTCAATTCGCTTCACTTCACGGTCAATTCCATGCAATTCACAGTCAATTCCCTTCACTTCATGGTCAATTCGCTTCACTTCACGGTCATTTCCATGCATTTCACGGTCATTCCCGTCGATTCTGTGTTGATTCATGGTCATTTCCATGCATTTCACAGTCAATTCTCTTCACTTCACGGTCATTTCCACGCATTTCACGGTCAATTCGCTTCACTTCACGGTCATTTCCATGCATTTCATGGTCATTCCCGGCGATTCCGTGTTGATTCACGGTCATTTCCATGCATTTCACAGTCAATTCGCTTCACTTCACGGTCATTTCCATGTATTTCACGGTCATTTTCGGCAATTCCGTGTTGATTCACGGTCATTTCCACGCATTTCACGGTCAATTCGCTTCACTTCACGGTCATTTCCATGCATTTCACGGTCATTCCCGGCAATTCCGTGTTGATTCACGGTCATTTCCACGCATTTCACGGTCAATTCCCTTCACTTCATGGTCATTTCCACACGTTTCACGGTCAATTTGCTTCACTTCACGGTCATTTCCATGCATTTCATGGTCATTCCCGGTGATTCTGTGTTGATTCACAGTCATTTCCACGCATTTCACGGTCAATTCTCTTCACTTCACGGTCATTTCCATGCATTTCACAGTCATTCCCGGTGATTCCGTGTTGATTCACGGTCATTTCCATGCATTTCACAGTCATTCCTGGCGATTCCATGTTGATTCACGGTCATTTCCACGCATTTCATAGTCAATTCCCTTCACTTCACGGTCATTTCCACACATTTCACGGTCAATTCGCTTCACTTCACGGTCATTTCCATGCATTTCACGGTCATTCCCGGCGATTTCGTGTTGATTCACGGTCATTTCCACGCATTTCACGGTCAATTCCCTTCACTTCACGGTCATTTCCATGCATTTCACGGTCATTCCCGGCGATGCGTGGAAATGACCGTGAAGTGAAGGGAATTGACCGTGAAATGCGTGGAAATGACCGTGAATCAACACGGAATCGCCGGGAATGACCGTGAAATGCATGAAAATGACCATGAAGTGAAGCGAATTGACCGTGAAATGCGTGGAAAAGACCGTGAAGTGAAGAGAATTGACTGTGAAATGCATGGAAATGACTGTGAATTAACACAAATCAACGGGAATGACCGTGAAATGCATGGAAATGACCGTGAAGCGAATTGACCATGAAGTGAAGGGAATTGACCGTGAACTGAAGGGAATTGACCGTGAAATGCATGGAAATGACCGTGAATCAACACGGAATCGTCGAGAATGACTATGAAATGCATGGAAATGACCGTGAAGTGAAGCGAATTGGTCATGAAATGCGTGGAAATGACCATGAAATGAAGGGAATTGATCGTGAAATGCGTGGAAATGACCGTGAATCAACACGGAATCACCGGGAATGACCGTGAAATGCATGGAAATGACCGTGAAGTGAAGCGAATTGACCGTGAAATGCGTGGAAATGACCGTGAAGTGAAGGGAATTGACTATGAAATGCGTGGAAATAACAGTGAATTAACACAGAATCAACGGGAATGACTGTGAAATGCATGACAATGACCGTGAAGTGAAGCGAATTGACCGTAAAGTGAAGGGAATTGACCGTGAAGTGAAGGGAATTGACCATGAAGTGCATGGAAATGACCGTGAACTAACACGAAATCACCGAGAATGACCGTAAAATGCGTGGAAATGACCGTGAAGTGAAGCGAATTGACCGTGAAATGCATGGAAATGACCTTGAATCAAAACGGAATCATCGGGAATGACTGTGAAATGCATGGAAATGACTGTGAAGTGAAGCGAATTGGTCGTGAAATGCGTGGAAATGACCGTGAAGTGAAGGGAATTGACCGTGAAATGCGTGGAAATGACCGTGAATCAACACAGAATCGTCGGGAATGACCATGAAATGCATGGAAATGACTGTGAAGTGAAGGGAATTGGCCATGAAATGCGTGGAAATGACCGTGAAGTGAAGGGAATCAACATCGAATCGCTGGGAATGACCGTGAAGTGAAGCGAATTGACCGTGAAATGCGTGGAAATGACCATGAAGTGAAGGGAATTGATCGTGAAATGCATGAAAATGACTGTGAATCAACACGGAATCGCCGGGAATGACCGTGAATTGCATGGAAATGACCGTGAAATGCGTGGAAATGACCGTGAATCAACACGAAATCGATGGAAATGACTGTGAAATGCATGGAAATGACCGTGAAGTGAAGCGAATTGACCATGAAATGCATGGAAATGACCGTGGAGTGAAGGGAATTGATTGTGAAATGCATGGAAATGACCGTGAATCAATAGGGAATCGATGGGAATGACCATGAAATGCATGGAAATGACCGTGAAGTGAAGCAAATTGACCGTGAAGTGAAGGGAAATGACCGTGAAATGTATGGAAATGACCGTGAATCAACACGGAATCGCCGAGAATGACCGTGAAATGCATGGAAATGTCCATGAAGTGAAGCGAATTGACTGTGAAGTGAAGGGAATTGACCGTGAAATGCATGGAAATGACCGTGAAGTGAAGCGAATTGACTGTGAAGTGAAGGGAATTGACTGTGAAATGCATGGAAATGACCATAATCAACACGGAAGCATCGGGAATGACCATGAAATGCATGGAAATGACTATGAAATGCGTGGAAATGACCGTGAAGTGGAGGGAATTGGCCGTAAAATGCATGGAAATGACCGTGAATCAACACGGAATCGACGGGAATGACCGTGAAATGCATGGAAATGACCATGAAGTGAAGCGAATTGACCGTGAAATGCATGGCAATGACCGTAAAGTGAAGGGAATTGACCGTGAAATGCATGGAAATGACCGTGAAGTGAAGCGAATTGACCGTGAAATGCATGGAAATGACCGTAAAGTGAAGGGAATTGACCGTGAAATGCATGGAAATGATCGTGAAGTGAAGCGAATTGACCGTGAAGTGAAGGGAATTGACCGTAAAATGCATGGAATTGACCGTGAAGTGAAGTGAATTGACCGTGAAATGAATGGAATTGATCGTGAAGTGAAGCGAATTGACCGTGAAAGTGAAGGGAATTGACTGTGAAATGCATGGAATTAAATGTGAAATGAAATGAATAAAATTAACCACGAACTGATTGAAATGGGCCACGAAGCGAATGAAATGAATTTTTGACCATCGACCTGATGTAATCTTGGAAAATAAGTAGGTTGGTTAGCTAAAGTAGCATCTCCTACCCCCAAATCTTATATGGTATGTCAAGTAATTCATTATGGTTTAAGAGATATGTTCATTAAATGAATAAAAAGAGAGAAATTTTTTTTATATGCTTATATATACATATTTATATAAATATGTATTAGAGAAAAATGTATGAGAGAAAAAGTTCTCCTTGTAAAAAAAAAAGTACAAAGGTGGAACAGTGAGTTGGGGTCGACCGGATTCGGACCTAGTCAACCGGGTCAGTGGGACAGTGAGTCGAGGTCGACCGGGTTTGGACCCAGTCGACCAGGTCAGGCTGAGTTTTCTTTCCCTATTGTAATCCTATCGCTATTTATGGGTCCCATTATGATGTATGTGTTATATCCAAACCATCCATCTATTTGGCGAACTCATATTAAGGCTTGAGATGAAAAATAAGTCAGATCTAGCTATCAAGTGGACCACACCGTAAAAGGCAGTGGAGGATTGAACGTCTACCATTGAAATCCTTTCATGGGTCACAAAAGTTTTGGATCATTATGAAATTTGTTTTTCCTCTTCATCCAGGTCTTTGTGACCTTATGAATAGATTGGATGGAAAATATATGTTATGGTGGGCCCTACAAAATTTTTAACGGTGAAAATCAATTTTCCCGCTGCTCATTATGGTGTGGTCCAGTTGATCTTTGGGTATGATTTTTTTTTTGATAATGCTTCGAAATGATCTCGAAATATGGATGAACGTTGTGGATATAATAAATACATAATTGTGGGGCCCATGTAACTTTGATATCTTTTGAACCATTTGTACAACTTGGAGTTCGAGGAGCGTAAGTGCTCGTCTTCGAGCACCAGGCGATGCACCTTAGGAAGGAAAGTAGGGGCATTTTCGACCTGAGAAATGGGGCCATATAGCTGGGGATTATTCTTGGAAGGTAAAAAGCAAATGGGCTTAAAAAGGTTATGGGCCATATACTGGTCGTACAGTTGGAAATTTCTCTTTTATTAGATTGTAATATGGTACATACCCTACCATTGAATTTTCAGGCTAAACCATCATAACAAAATAAGATGGAAGGTGATGTGGAGGAGCATGGTCCTCCTATAATTATATAACACAGTTCTTTTGATACAAAAGAAGACACAAAATGTGTCGACCATTTCGGTCAAACCAAGGGAATCAACAGGAATTTTCCTTCCAATTACAATTTAATAGTACTAATAATTAGAATGAATATGAAGCTATGATAATCAGCTTGGAGCTGTTATTGGAATTACGCACAGGAATTGTGACCATTATAGGAGATTCACAGTTGGTAATAAATCAAATGGACTAGTCCATCTTTACTGCCATATTATGCCCTAGCGATCCAGTTACTCGACCAATTCAAATAGGTTGAGTTGATGCATATTACCAGGAAATATAACGTGGATGCTAACAAAATGGCACAATTTACTAGCAACACTCTATGCCCTGAGAGGTTCGGTTGAGTAGACGATAACCGTCCAAAGGAGATCCTTGCCCTCTATTTTTCAGAGAGAAAGTGCAATGGAAGTCTGCTAGCTAGAGGTAGAGGAGGACGATTGGAGGGCTCCTCTTATGGGCTATTTCTAGAGTCTACGTATCAGGACCGATAGGAATATACGGAGATCGGACGCAAATTACGTAATGGTCGATAATGAGTTGTATCGAAAAGTAGTCGATAGAGTTTTATGTCAATTTCTGTAAAAAAAAAAAGCCATATTAGCCATGGGAGAGGTCCACGAAGGGATATGTGGGTCACACTAGGCTGGGAGAAAGATGAAACTCACACTCAGATGTTACTGATATTTTTCGTTGAAGATGATGGTTGATTGCATCCAGTACGCAAAGGGCTGTGAAGCTTGTCAAAGGAACGGAGCAGTCCAGCATGTACCCATGACTGGAATACATTCCATAATAAAACCATGCTCGTTTCGAGGGTGGTCGCTCGACTTGATTGGTTAGATTCACTCATCATCGACTCGCATGGACTCATTTATTATCGTATAGACCAATTACTTCACTAAGTGGGTAGAAGCAAAGCCCGCGAAAGGAGTCGGTCACTGAGAGATTATTGGGTTTATTGAGTCTAACATCGTCTACTATTTTGGGATCCCAGAGTCCATTACCATGGACCGAGGTGCAACTTTCTCTGCCAAGGAAGTTCGAGCGATGGTCGATAAATATGGTATAAAAATTCCACATTTGACCCTGTATTATGCTCAGGCTAATGGTCAGGTCGGGGCTAGCAACAAGGTAATCAACAACATTATGACAAAAATGATCCAAGAAAATTTCAAAGAATGACACACCAAGCTGTCTGAGGCTCTTCTGGGCCTACAAATGTTGCCTCGTACCAGGACTAGGGTGAGCCCGTTCGCATTTACTTGTGGACATGATGCGGTTATGTCCCTGGAAATCATGGTACTATCACTTCAGATTGCATATCAGGCCAAGTTAACTCCTCCAAAGTTCACAGAAGCAATGTTGGCTAAGCTCGAGGAGCTGGATGAGGTTCGTATGAGGGCTTTGGATTCAATCATTGCCAACAAAGCAGTCGTTGCACGTGCATATAACAAAAAGGTGAAAGAAAGTCTTTCGGGGTAAGTGATACATTCTGAAAAATGGTATTATCGATTGGTTAGAAGGACCGATCCCTCAGTAAAAATGTAGTCACTCACATAGAAAGGATCGTATGTCATCAAGCAGGTACTCAAGGGAGGAGCTCATGTCTTGAAGGACATGAACGGGAAGTTTGTAAAGGCTCCTAGAAATGATCGATTCATAAAACTCTGCTTACCTTCACTGTGGGAAGCCGTCAAAGGACAAATTGAGGAGACTTAGCAAAATAAGTAATTCATTTGAATAAAAGCCCTCAAATAAGGGCCAATTGATTGCAAGAAAATAAATACAAAAAAAGGGAAAGAAAAGATTTGGCTAGTCGAGCGGTCGAACTACAAGTGGGCCGATTTGAGCTCTTCGAATCTCTCGGCAGCTAATGCCTTCGCCTTCACTGCCATCTTTTATCTCTCGCTCCATGAGATGTGCTAGCTCACGAGCTCTTCGAAAGAGTGGGTGATCAACGAGAGACACCGGTCGAGGGCCACACACTCCAAATCGGTCAACTTCTTTTCGGCCCTACTGGACTCCACATGGCCCCAATAGATGAAAGCAGCCAGATGCTCATTCTCAAGCCAATCAGTGTCTGAGTAGAGTCGATGGGCCTCGATGAGGTTGGCAGATAGGTTCTTGAATACAACCTTCATCGACTGCAGTATCTCTTTATTAAGGCGATGTTCATAAGTCTAGTGCAGTTGGTTCTTCGAAGCCGCTTCATAGTGGGTTGAGAGAGCTCTATACTTGGCACCAAGGTCCGATAAATGCAACAATGAAGTCGTGCAATGTTTAAGCTCCTGGTCAGCCTTGGAGTATTCTTCTCCAAGTTGTTGAAGTTCCGAAATGATCTTTAGAACCTCCTGTGGAGGTCTATGATCTTTGGGCAACCCAACAACATCCACTGTGAAAGGGATAAGGATCGTGTAGAGAAGAAGAGCAGGAGAAAGAGTCAATACCTTCTGCAAAGATTTCCTCCATGATCTTGATGGACAGAGAGAAGGGTGAAAGATAATCCATGGAGTCTGAGATAGCGTTAACAAGGTTCCTTGTTCACAACGTGCTCATTCATAATACATTTTAAATCCTAAGGGGTGTTTTTATAGATGTGAGAGTCAGCAATTAATGCACCTTGCATAAGGTGTGATGGTTGGAAACCCGAGACCAACGGCTGGGGCATCGATTCGTTTTTGAGATCGTGGGGGAATGTAACGAGATAAATGTGATTATCTCAGAAAATGTGGTGTCATTATTCCTGCTAAGTAAGCACACGCATGATAAGGAAAAATGGTTAAGTATTGTGCAGCTATATGATAGCATAGAAGCTCGGCCGATGGCTAGGATACCGTCAAGGATTGTTAGATAAACACTCAAACCGCATTAATGAAAGAGAAGTACATCCTATGCCCTAAGTAAAACAAGAAAATTTTATTGGCATTGGAATTTATTCACTACTCAATAGGTCATCGACCGTATCGCGCCAGAACAAAAACAAAATGGAGAAGCTTGGAAGTGATCAAGTAACCTATATCTTCATCCCCTCGAACTCCTCGAGGAGGGCTTGCATTTTTGCTTCATTTTACTCCTATGTCAACACACAGCTCACCCCTTTTTCAATGACAAGTGGAAGGAGATGAAGTAGTTGGTCAACACGAAGGGCACTTAAGGAGGCCATGTCCAAGGCCGCTCTTTTGGTGCTGAAGCTTGCCTTTGACCATGCTTAGTACAGAGCGATTTGTTCGTCCAGGAAGGCAAGATCTTCTAGGTCGTCCATCTCCTTGGCAAAGAAGGTGTATTCCTTCTCCTTCAACTCTTCAATTAGCCCGGCTTAGAAGAATTGCAACATCCTCAGCATGGTTCGGTTGAACTGATGCGTTTGAGGTGGTCAACACGAAGGGCACTTAAGGAGGCCATGTCCAAGGCCGCTCTTTTGGTGCTGAAGCTTGCCTTCGACCGTGCTTAGTACAGAGTGATCTGTTCGTCCAGGAAGGCAAGATCTTCTAGGTCATCCATCTCCTTGGAAAAGAAGGTGTATTCCTGCTCCTTTAACTCTTCAATTAGCCCGGCTCAGAAGAACTACAACATCCTCAGCATGGTTCGGTTGAACTGATGCATTTGAACGCACTGCAATCGGTCGTACTAAGCTATTTCGTGCGTCCTACTCATCGGTGCATATTTCTCTTTGGCCGAGGCTTACTGCAGAAGCTATTCTGAGTTCACTTGGTTAGCAAAAATTAGTTCATGGAACCTATCTCCCATGATGTACAAACATTTCATCTTTTGAACAAGCTTCCCAAATGTGGTGTCTAATTTAGTCGCGGATGACGCATGCCTCACAAAACCATTGGCATTAAATAGTAATGTGGAATGAGATACTCTCTCAGACCCCATTCGAAAATATTCTTCAGATAACGTTTAGAGCCTGCAATGAGGGAGGAGGGATTAGAAGCCATGGGTGTAGAGTGGGAATGTAAAAAAAGATGATATGAATTTGAACAAACATCAGATGTAGTTTAAATAGGCAGTCTAGGCACCTACGATCTAGAGTGATCGTGGCAAGAAAATTGGTGCGTATTCCGAACAAGCAGGGGCACGAGATAGTTGAGCCATAAAGTTTGGAACCAACTCACATTCTACCAAAATTTAGGGACAAGTCAGTAGTTAGTTACAAGCAGCAGAAGTAAAAAATTTAAAGGGTGATAAGGTGTAGAAATGGCTCAGTGGCCGTTTGTATTAACAAAAAATTATTACAAGTTACAATTTCAGAGATATAAAGCATTGAAAAGATTCTTTAATCGCCCCTAATTATCCTCTCGTGGCTTGTATTGTAACATCCTTTTTAGCTATCGATCGAGAAAGTCAACCGCTAACTGTTGTTCGGTAATGTATAGCAACTGCCAATTGAGTAACCCTTATCTTGCGCTGAAGATGTTCAGCATGCTTTCCCACGAACTCTTACTGCAGTGCGATCAACTCTGCCTCTACAGCCGTGATCTTAACTTCCAAGTTCTCTAGTTCGACCTGGGAATTCTTCAGTTTAGCGTTTCCAGTGGCGAGGTCCTTGGCAATGGTGTGTGTAGAGGCCCTCTCGAACTTGGCCGTAGTTTGTTCGGCCTCAAGTCGGTTGACGATGATACCGATGTCATAATGCATTTCGAGCAACCCCTGAAGCTCTTAGAGACTAGATGCCTTATCTATCAAGGTAGGGTTTGACCAAGAGTTGACATGGTATGATTCGACCAATTGGTCGAATTTGTCAACCAACTCGGCATCAAGGGACCGCACCAACCCCATCTACAAGAGGACATGAAGCTCAGCCTTTACATCCTGCAAATTGCCTAAAGGTGAAGGAGACAACTACAATTGTCTCCCCTGCAAATGCTCTCTCAAACGAAGATATGATATCATCGAAGGGAGGGAGATCTTTATTGTTGAAGATGAGAGGGATGCGAGTATTAGGACAGGCAGCGGATGAGAACTGGGCTCAGCAATCTCTACCATGGTCATCTCTATAACCTCGATAGTGGCGGTCTCTTCGGTCTCGACTGCTGTTTCGGCCACTATTGATTCAGCGGTCGCGACCTCAGGCTCGACTGAAACGGAGACCTCCTCGATCATTATGGAAGTCAGCTCTGCAGGAAAGAGCATCAACTGGAGTGAAGGCTTCTTGACTGATAGCTGAGGGAGAGGCGTCTCGCCCATGCTTTGACCAACTGGCGCAGAGGGACTACAGGGGATTTGAATCATGTATTCCGAGTCAGTAGGGTGGTTACTGACTTAAGGAGTATTGTGAGTAGGGAGACCTTCAGCATTGACTGTTGCCTCCAAATCAACGGTCTGAATCTCGGTGATTACAGGAGTGGCAACAACTGATGTTTGTTGTTGTGGTTGAGCCACAACTACCTATTTGTCAGTGAACGTCAACTCCTAAGTAACTACAAAAGAAACAGAAAAGAATTAATTGATGCAAAAAAAACATGGAATTCAATACAGATAAATACATGAGGGAGCGATCTCCACTTAAATCAGATTGGACGACATAGACAACCAACCGATTTCTAACGGCTTAAAAAAAATTTATTACTATCGCCAGCGGTCGAGTGGAAGTAGGGAATGGTGGCGGATTAGGATGATAAAGGATGAGATACTTCCCGTCGAAAGGAAGATCGAGATTATTCAATCTCTCTCTATTCCACCATGATTTATTCCAACACTTATTAAAATGAGCCTCTGGTGACATCAATGGAGAAACTAGGCTAGTACTTGGTTTTGAAGTATGTTTCAAAAGAAGATATGGCCTCGGCCGAAGAAGTACCTGATGGTGGTCGAGGCCATGTGGATGCGGGCAATGGCCGATCTTCAATTATTGATGAAGGTTTGAGAGGATTAACGTGCCTTTGGAGCAACTAGAGGTTGAGGAGCGGGCGCATGAGCATCAAAATCTTTTGTCATGACCTTATGGCTTGCTAGGGCAGTAACCTCATTTGTTGGAACTTGAGGAGGAGAGGAAGCAACCGATCTCATCTTTGACTTGCTTATTTTCTTGGCTGGTGCAGTGGGCAATGGGGCAATTGCTCTTCTTTTCCCTTTTACCTCTAATTATGAGGTAAAGTGGCCGCTGAGCTCGACAGGGTCCTTGTTATTCAACAACCTAGCGTAGTGATGCTCCCACCACCCGAGAAAGCTATCTTTCACTTGTGGTAAGTTGGGATAGCTGGGGCGCTCAAGAGTGTTGGTCTCTGAGTGGTATGAAGAATTGAGAGATGAATAGAGGCTCGCATTAGTACCACGTGGTGACTGAATGGTGGTTGGTTGCAAGTATTATGAGTGAGAGGGAAGGGGATGCACTGGACAAGGCCGAACTGTCGAGCCAGTAACGAATGGTAGTATTGCTCGACCCCAACCTTAACGTTCTTGCCTTGATCGATTGTTCCCCCATATGTAAGATCATGGCCAAGGAGATAACTTCCCCACTCCTCATCATTTAACTTGAACTGGTCGGTGAACCATCCTTGGCCATATTTTTCTCCTTCGAAGAATGGCGTGAAAGTCTTATTCTTCTTGGTTTTATTTAGGGATAAGAGGGCAGTCAAATAAATCTCACATGAAAGGTTTTCCTAGAGGGAATGGAGAATCCACTCACCATATGAGGTGTACGTCTTGTCATCGTGTATAGAATGATGAATCAGAGAGGAATGGAAATATGCATAAAACCACACCTATAGGAGCTACAATGGTCCTCCTGCAGAATACAGGCCCTTATGGGTGACCTCATAGATCCCCCTATTCAAGTGGCCAAGCACATAGGGTGTCAGGGCAAGTATGTAGCCCTAAGAAAGGTGCTCGGCCAGGCAACATATTCTGTGGTGACATGTTGAGCATTCACACATAGTGGATGACGACAAATCCAGAGAAGTAGAAATGCCACGTGCTCCTCCTCATCGATCGGGACGTCAAGCTTGCATTAGGCCTTCATGAAGTTGATGTGGGCCTTGGTGTTCTTGATGGGAAAATCTTTATGTCGCCTAGACATGAAGCTAGGATAGATTGTTATGTCGAAGGGCAACAACTAGATCAGAGACGAGATGTCCATTACGGTCGGACTCATCGAACCATATCCAAAGAAGGAGTTTGTTGACGTGCTCTAGAATGTCAAGGTAGCAAGGAGGAGGGCCGAATTCACTGGATACTCTCGAACAAAGAGTTTAATGCATTCGTAGATGCCGGGCCTTTTTCAAGTATCCTCATATTGCAATGACACACGGACAAACCAGGATCCCCAATCCTGAAGAGGCTTCGACCACGTCCTGGGGCTCTTCAGAGCATTCGTGGCATCAGGGATGGGTCCAGAGTGAATCAACAGATCTTCCCAGATCCAAGGCCTGAACTTCTTCTGCCTTTGTTGCGGTGGATAACGATAACACAGGACCTAAATAGAGGTATTCACCCATGGGCAATTCAAAGATGGTGTTTTCAACGCACTTGTCTCCAAGAATGTCCATCACGGCCTTAGGTTCAATTGATCAAAGGAAGGGGTGGATGAGGAAGAGGCAGCCATCACAGATCAGAATAGGAAGGCATGGATTTTTTGGAAGAAAGTTTGGAATAAAAAAAAAGGAATAAAAGCATGAGGAGAAGAACTTTCGACACGACGCTTATATTGGCCGAAGGATAAAATCGTTTATTATACCATCATTACAATTTTTTTAGAATCTACATGAGAACACGTGTCAACATGGGGTTCCTTCGATGCCTTGATTAAACGCGACCGTCATGACACATTACGAGGAGTCGGCCAAAGATAGTTATCGCCCAAGTGACGCATTTACACATTAAATGCACCATTAATGAGGGGTCTTACATCGCTATTATTCGTCGCTTATTGCGACCCTTCTCAAGCATGGGTGGCGTGTGGGCGTGCTAAAATTGAGATTGTGGTTCCGATTCAAATCAAACAACAATGAAACCGAGCATCGAAGTTGGCAGACACATAGTATAACCGACATTTGAGGAGATCAGTCGCCTATTCAGACACTCGCTTAACGTGTAAATTAATCAGGCCATAGTCAGAGGGTGGGGATCGTCTTCTAATGATGGGTTACTCCTTTGTCTTCCATACGAAAGAACTTTTTTGATTTAGATAGATTGGAATGCGAAAGAAAAACTTACAATCGACCGCTATCGGCTGTCGAAGAATGCTCTACTAACAATGGGATGAAGTTCCAAGTACGGCTATAATTATCAACTATTGTATTAACAATATGAATTATACTAAGGAATGTAAATGGCAAATGCGGAAAGTAAATGATTATACTAAGGAAAGAAATTTACTCAATAAGAAAATGAAAAATAGTTACACTATGGAATGTAAATCAAATTTGGTTTTTAATTGGTTTGGTTAGTGTGAGACCCTTTTTTATGCTTGCTTTGATCTTCTATTTATAGCTCTGATCCACACATTCTGAATCCTTCCCACGATCTAACAATGATCATAACCATTCAGCACAAATGCCTTCTAGATGCTTCCCACGATCTATTTCATTTGATTTTTATTTTTTTTGTAACCAATTAGCCGACAGTTATACATATTTCAACCACTAACCATCCGTTGCTTATTCACTTGGATCTAGTCGCATACGCAATGACTACCTTAATATAATTGATACATTGTGATCCCTCCCTCGATATGCAACCGTACAAATCTGCAGAAAAGCTTCTAACTATACCACGCGTATTCGTACAGATCACACCTAAATGACCCTGATTGGTCGAAACAAGGCTCGGTCAAAACGGGTACAAACAGATATCACCTTTTACTAGAGGTACAATGACGTGGGGGGCAAATATTCATCCTCACTAGTGTCATTCCCTTCCATAACCAATCAGGAGGTGTCACCTGTGATCTGTATGAATATGCATGGTGCGTTCAGAGATTTACATATATGTACGGAGGAAATCTCTCGATAAGTGAAGCCAATACATATCGGGTTATGCCGTGTACCACTAAAGTGGTCGATGAGGAAGCGATCGTGCCTAAATAATTATATAACATGTGGAAAAGAGAGAAGCAAATGAAGCAAGATGTGGGAAGTATCTAGAAAGAAATAGTGGAGAATAGTTATGGCAACCATTTGAATGTGGAAAGAATCTAAAACAGTAGGATCAAGGTTATAAATAGAAACTAGGTCCTTGCTCTTACTCCAGTGGTAGACTCTTATGAGTTTCAACACCTGGTTGAGGGTTCGAGTACCCATAGGTGGTGAGATCCCACTACATTGTGAGTGTGTGGTGGTCTGTGTGCGTGTGTTTAAAAAAAAAGTTTATAAATAGAAAGAGATTGCAACAAAGAAAGTGGTCTCACACCAACTCAAACAAACCAAATCTATCTTTCAAACTATCCCACCGATTTACATTTCTTAGTGTAATTTGTTACTTTCCTTATTAAGCGCATTATATTTAATAATATAATATTTACTTTTCAAACTTGTTGATTTACATTTCTTTGTGTAATCTGGAGTTGTAATCAAGGAGCTAGTAATCCTAACTGTAATTCAAGTCTATGCGCGCACGTTGGACTCAGTTTATCCATCATAAATGTGTTTTTCGACTGTTCTTTACGATTGACAGTAATAATTTATTATTATTATTAATTTGCATTTAATCTATATTGGAAAATACTTTTATAGGGAAGTCAAATGTGTAACCCATCATCAAAGGAATTCAACCTTCTTATCCAGTTTACGCATTAGCTGAATATATCTTGGCACATGGGGTTATTGTTCGGTTGGAATTGAAGCGGTAGTTTCAATTCTGTCACGCCCGCACACCAGAAATAACAGGAAAAAATGTCACTATATTATGTGTTGTGGTCCACCTTAGATTTGGATCCGCTTTCTTTTAAGTATCATGCCATAAAATGAGCTTTCAAAACAGATGGACGGCGTGGATGTAGGTCGCATACATCACCATGGGCCACGGTCAGGGATCCACCGAAGCCGCGGCCGAAGGGGTTTCTATCGTACCTACGGCCAGGATAATTGAGCCATGGCCCCACCATTGCAAACTGAAAGCCCGAGAATTTATAGATCCGCATTTCGAGGATCCTGAAATTCTGCTCTCGATCAGGTCGCATTGAAGTCAAAGCAATCGCTATAGAAGATCTCCCTTCTCCGACCAAAAATCTGCGAATGAGACTCGCGCGACTGGGACTGAGAAGGAACCACGCTACATGTTTGTCGACGTATCACATGCGTGTAGGATCCCAGCCATCTTAGCCCTGACCTGAAAACTCAGGCTGGTGTTTTCAGGCTGGTCCACTCGTCAGGCAACTCATTCGTGCACTAGAAAAATGTATGATTACACGTTGTTGATTAATGGTCCATATTCGAGTGCGGTCCGGCTTGATTTCTAGGGAGGACATGATTACGTCATTGTGTCGCACGTGCAAAACAAATAAAGAGAAAAATAAAAAATTATAATAATAAAGAAATCATGCATTATTACTGGAGCAATTAAAATTGTAGCACTCTTTCTTTGGTGGACACATGTGGATGGTCCATTTGATTGAGTATAAAATGGACGGCCACGATTGTTTATGCTTTCATGTACAAATAGGTCCAATCGATCATTTAACCTTCCATTGCAATGGTTCTAAAGAATTTCTTTGATCAAACAACAATAATCATCTATCTGTGGGTTAGAAAAATGAATGGTTACAAGAAAAAATTCCAAATTTCAAAGTGGGTAGGATCATTTGATTGGACTGTCCACCTATCCCTGTGCATATATATTACAGTAATGTTTGGAGCGTCTTGGACTTCACTGATCAAGCTTCCTTTTTTCTTTTTTCTTTTTTAATTATCAAAGGTGCGATATATGCTACCGGCATCTGGCTGCTGCATGGCCCTCAGTTAACTGCACATCCCATCCAAGGGCGTCAATTGCTTACTAAATAAACTATGTGGAATGACATTGGTCCTCAGCTGTTTTTTGTCACATGTGGTATGTACGGCCCTAGTAAAAATAATTGACTAATTATATAGCTAGGTTCAATCGTTACTGAGGTGATCTTCGAAATCCGTCCTCCACTTGACACTTGTTATTTCCTAATTTCTCTTTACCTTAACAACTTTCCACTCCTTGGACTTCTCGATCATGTCCCATCATCAAATAATGTATATTATTAAATCAATGCTAGCTCTACTTTTATAGAAATCACTCTAAAAATCTCCAAAGATCTTTTGCATGTTATTCATTTAATGTGTAATAATATGTGTCACTTTCTAATGAACTATTTTATAACAATTAAAAAATAGGGTACAACATTAATCATGATGCATGTGTCTTATCTATATAGCCCATCTATTTTTTTCAACTCATTTTAAAGCATGAGCACAAAAATATATAAAGCAACAAAAAGTAAGAATTAAACACCTACTATTGAAAACTTTCCAAAGGCCACATAAGTTTCATGTCAAGCTAAGATTTTTGTTTTCCCTTCTTCCATGTTTTGTATGACCTTAAGAATAGGTTGGCTGACAAATAAGCATCACTATAGGCCCTATGAAAGTTTCAAATGATCTCTTATGTTTCTTATGGTGTGGTCCACTTAAGAATGGGATATGCTTCGATTTCAGGACCATGCCCTGAAATGAACTTAAAAACGGCTGAATAGTGCGAATAAACCACATACATCACCAATAATCCTCTACAGAGTTTACTTACTATACCCAATCCTCATCCCCCGTCCACCATTCATTGGGCTATCACAAGACAAACTAAAAATTAGGCCTATTTAAAACTTGGTAGGGGCAACACAAGTAAGAAATTAAAATCATACCTAAGACCTCTAAATTCATGTAGCATGGCCGTCTTAGGTTATGGAATACCTTGTTTTTCAATCCCTTCATCCTCATGGGAACATCCGATGAATGGATTAAATGTTGCATCATAAGTGGTGGAAAATATATTGGAAAACTGAAAAATAAAATTATTTAGTTTTAGCACCAGGTTGAATCACGTATAAATACGATGGCCTTAAGGGCCTATTTGGGAGTGTGGATTTGGAACCCTCTGGATTCGGAACCCCCAGGAATGGAAACCCCCTCGATTGGCAATCCTCTCGGTGTGTTTGGCACCCTACAATGTGAATCAACTTAAATTCAAAAATACCTATGCATGGTATATTTACAGGAGTTTGAATTTAATTACTAAATCAACTTTAATATCCCTAATTAGTGAGATATATAATTTTTGACACTATGGTTGTGATAAGCCTACTGAAATATATGCTTTGCCTGAAAATGATGAAATTCCAAGTCTCGGATCGACCACAAACACAAGATCATGTCTGAGTGACTAACCAATGATTTTTAATCGCTGATTAATATGGACAATGTTTGGACGGTGCTGATCATCATTAGTGGGCTATGTGCCTAATGGAATGATAGTGTACAGTGACATACATATTACACCTGCAACTATTGAAATAATTTTAGGTGTAATCCAAGCTCTCACCATGAATTACAAACCCCCTCAAAGAGGGGATTGGAAACCCCCTGGTTTGGCAATCCCTAGTTACTTTATGCTGCCAAACAACTAAGGGGATTTGAAATCCCCTCAAATCCCCTTTAATCCACAATGCCAAACGACCCCTAAAGCTTGATTCACCCCCTTATCGATTGCTGATGGGTTACAAGCGAATTGTTTTTAGGATAAGACAAGCCTTCATTATAGATTCTGCGTTCAACAATTATGAAGGGATCTACTTAAAAACTCTTCAAATGCAGCTGATCATCTGGTAGATTGGATTAGTGGTTGTCTAGCAATGACCTTAGAATGATAATTTTTTTTATGAGATTGGATGAATTCTAATGAGATTTGTTAGAGTTGATGATTTTAGACCAGAATGGTCCAGTTTATATAAGCACCAGAGGAGTGGACCATTACTAGGTGGTCATCAATGATTTGGAATGTTTGTAAAACGTTTCAGATTGTTGACACTTAATTTCGAGGCATTTCAGATCGTTGGATCAAATGATCTGACCGTTGGATCATCAAAGCCCATCTGTTTTCAGATCATTGTGGCTTTTAAGGCTACTAGTTGTTCTCAAAATGGCTAACAGTTTTGAATCCATGGATCTGACCGTTCCCAACAGCCTATGTTGCACCCTGAAAATCAGTACCTGAGTATAGAGACTCCGATCTCGAGTATGTGGGTGTGAACTTAATTAAAATGCATGTGTGTCCTTATTCAGATTTATATTCATTCCATATACGAATAATTAAAGTAATGTATTTAAACTTAGCGGATTCAAAGCGAGGTAGAGATAACAAAATCTAAAAATAAAGGGCTAATATGTAAAGATACAATTTCAAAAGTGGTGTCCACCCATATGAGAATTATAAAAATTACAATAAATATAAATATTTATATAAAAAAATACAACCACCCCAGAGTGATTGAGCTATAAGGCTCTTGGGATGCCCTAGGCGCACTACCATCTGGTCATATTCTTAAGTCATCTGCATATGTCAAATATGAGGCGTTAAACGCCAACATAGTCAAGAAATATCCCCAAGATTATACTTGGGACATTTTAGTGATAAGTATATTCACAACAAATACATATTTCTATACGTAATACTCTTAAGTATTTTACCTCCAACGCACAGATACCAAACAAGTTATACATGTTATCAACACAATCAAGCATAGGCAACCATAACATATCAAAATACAAAGAAAATTTGAGTCATAAATCTAGTTATTTAAATGCATTAATGACATGATATGTGTATGCATGATCGGGATTCAACGATACCAATACAGAACCACATCAACACTATCATTAGCAAGGAAGTTAAATATGAGCAATAGTTGGCCCGAAGCACAACCCACCAAATGTCATAATGTAGTTAGCCGAGTATTTATTAATGTTTAGTTCAAACAACCAATTGGCGAAGCTAGAATACCACCATTTTATCAATAGTCATTAAACGGATTCATGTATCTCGTGGGGGCACTGTCACCAGCGTCCCTTGATCTAAATTTGGGTTTATTACCCAATACTTCATACAACTCAGTTGAGTTAATATTAGGGCTTGTCGCCCAAGGACAATCACATCTAGGGTGAAGGTTGTCACCTACACCCCAAATGTGGAGAAGGAATGCCACCCAAACCATTAATAATATGGTAGGATCACGATATTTATTGATGCTCGGTGGTCACTACGGGGAAGCTCGTCAGCCAATGCTTTACTAACATGGTAGGCTCATCACCCAACATTTTTTCTATGTGGCAGGCACGTCACCCCAATGTAGGCTGACAGCTCGGACATGGTGTCCTATGCCACCATGCCCGACTCATAAGTCTTTGTAAGATTGTAACGCACTATTGGTTATGATTAAACTTAAATCAACGGTAATAGTGGTATCCCGGATTATATCGAATGTTATATAATCACTAAGCATAAGAATGATTAGGCCATGCATTAAACTGATGTGATCGATTGCGGAGGACCTTGGGTAAACTGACATTGGGTGCAAGGCATCCCTTGTAGTTCCAATTACTATCGATCGTCTGTATTCAACTCCGGTCGGCTATATAAGCCTAGATTAGCCACCCTAAAGTGGGCTACCTACATATTTAAATAATTTGCATAGCTCAATCCACCACAATAACAATTCAAATTTATTCACTACATAAATATGATCACAATGAATTTAATACCACATTATGGTATATTAATTGAACAAGTGTACAATTTAGTGCAATTCAATTCCAATCAATACAATTCAATCATATTAACATTTCTTTGCATTCAACGTCAAAGAATTCTAATATTAAGAGTTTCCTGTCATTCAAGCATTTCATCGAGCATGTTATCAACCAAATAGTAAACAAACACATTTAATTATTCTAAAATATCATGTAGAAGATTGAGGGTAGATCTTCACCTTATAGTAAAAAATACTCAACTCAGATGCGGCCCTAACACTAGAAATTTGGAGAAAACATTCAAACCTAAATTAAAAGTATAAGACTATCATTAATTATGTGAATTTGATCCTAATTAAATATTAAACAACGGATTGTAGCTTAAGTAACTCGATTGAAATGATCATTCAACTTAGTTCGACGAATAGGGGCCCGGAATCGGTGCACAAACGAAATCCTAACAGAGCCAAGCTCAATTATGACTCCTACAAGAGTATATACCGCCTTAATCGATAATCGAGACTCAAAACCCTAACAAACTCAACCCTAACATTAGGATTTGCAAGAAACAACAGAAATGAAAGGAGATTTCTAACCTTAATGGCTTAAAATGTAGAAAATGAAAGAAAGAGATGGAAAGACAACTAATGAGCCCCTTACCTAGCAAGGGGTGAAGAATTTAACCCGAAATTATCGGATTTCGTCCGAGGAAGACGTAAAACTGAGCACATAGATGAGATCTTATAAGATCCGGCAAGCACGGTGATTAGATGACGATGATCGAGTACCAGGCCTACCCTTTCTCTCATTCCTCTATTCTCTCTTCTCCTCTCCCTCTCACAAAACCTAAAAAAATCAGATTTGGTGATTTATGGCTCAATAGTGAAGTATTGATAGTGTCAAATGTGGTGCAAATGTTAAATGGCCCTAAAGCCTAAGTGTTTACTATTATAACCCTATGGGAGGTTGTTTTTAATTTATGGGCTCCACTAGGAGGTGTATGGGTCAATATATGTCGTAGGATAGTTGGCCCTAGAAATGATTTATATATATAGATATAATCGGTCTGCCATTCGGATGCGCCGATCGACGAGTGTGATTATAAATCAGTTCGACGGTCACCAATCATCGATCAAGGCCGCGGCTATACGAATATGTGTAGGACATTACTACAGGTTATCATCCTAAGTTTGGTTGAGATCTAATGGCCTGAAAGTCACAAATTGGGACAAGAGTGAAAAATGGACATTTAACTTTAGTTCCTGACAAATCCTAAGGGTATTCGCGCATCTTATGCATTGGCCTTACAAGTTCAAGTTGAGCGATTTGAGACGCAATTCTGGCTCGATGTCCCTTAATGGACATCAAGCCCACTAAAACAAATGTCCTTCTATAGTTTCAGATTTAGTGGCCCACTAACGAGCGATCTAGACCTTGTTCGGATACTCAAAACATATCTGGAATGGATTAGGTAGCGAGGTTTCTTGTGCACGATGATTACAGTTCAGATTATCTAAGTTCATAACTTGGCCTATTCATAATTAGTGAAAACAATGATTTGATTTTTGTAAGACCCGTATCCTAGTTCGTACCGTTCCATTAGCTTCCGCGGTCCTTCCAGTCAAATTCTGGCAACCTTCGCACCGTATCCGACGATTGGGCGTGATCTTAAACCAGGTCCCGCATACCGAAGTTGGCTCGAATCGAAACTTGTATCATAGCGACCGCGCCGTCGCCGCGGTTCCAACGACGTGACTTGCGCACCGAACCAATACCCAGGCTAGGAGATGTGGACCTGCGTTCATTCCGATGAAACGCCGTGAGTTGCGATTATCGAGGGAATCTCTATGATATATCCCATCAATCAATGTCAAGTACAAGCCTTACCTCAAGTACAACAATCCATCCCTACTTTTTTTAAAAGTCCACTCTCTCTCCACCTCACCATTCCTCTTTTTCCAAATTTCAACCACAACCATACTACTTTTACAAATTTTCAACCTAACCCATCACCCATCCATATCACTCCCATCATCTCACTCTCTCTCTCATTTCTCAAATCTCCCAAGCAATTCAAGCTTCACACGTCCAACCTCCCTCTCTCCCAAACCACAAGTGTGGCCCACCCTCTCATCTTTCATCCACACCATCAATCTCCCATCAACCTCCATCAAAAGGCAAGCTAAGAAGCATTGGAGTCTAAGGGACCAAGAAGAAGGAAGATAAGGTGGGTGATCTACCGTTGTTTTCAATTTTAAGGGCCACTTGTTATGGGACCCACTTAATGTATGTGTTGTATCAATGGAGGGCCCATAGTAGCGGGGTCCCTCCTCTCTATGACCGTATCTCTCTCTCTGTCTTTCTCTCTCTATTTCTCTCTCTCTCTCTTTCCTCTCCCTAGAATGAAGTGGGCCCCACCAAATCATGTTAAATCCATTCCATTCATCAATGGTGTGGCCCACCACATTTTAGGCGAAATGCACCGTCCATTTTTGTGATGGTGGGAAGTCTCACATGCTATAAATAATATATTATATTTATTTTATATTAATACTATATATATGTACATATATGCATGGTGGTGGGCCATGTACATGTGGGACCCACCATGGTGCATGGGTTGTATCAACACTGTCCAGTGTCCAGGGGCGCTGGACGTGCAGTCGTGGACGGTGTGGCTGTCATGGAGTGTGTGTACTAACATGGACGTGCACTAGCAGCTATCAAAAAAAGACTTTTTAAAAGTTTGGGGTGGGCTGCTTATGCAGGCCCCACCTTGATGCTTGTATATAATCCAAGCCGTCCATCCTATTTCCCCGATCATTTTAGGCGTTGAGCCAAATTTTGGTACCAATCCGATTCTTGGACAGGCCATACCATAGGAAATAACGGTAATACCGTTAAAAACCATCTTGAATCTTCTATTCGCTGAGAACACATTGCATATTTGTCTCATTTGGTCGATTAGAGGCTGTAGAATCCAATGGCCAAATTGGATTTTTCAGATGTGGGCCATATCTATGAAAAATCGTAGATTTTATTTTTTATTTTTAAAAAACAACATGCACAGCAGCGCTGCTGCTGTCAAAACGCAGCAGACGCTGCCTGCGGCTGGCGGGCGGACGGCCTGGCAGGCCCTCACAGCCCCAGTTGTGGGCCCCACCGTGATGCGTTTCGAACATCCACTCCATGCATTTGATGGGACCCCACAGACCAGGTGTCCACCCCAAAGATCAGCTGTATACGGAACTCAGGTGGGCCACACCATCTAAAATCATGTGAAGACATGCCAAAAACATATAAAATCACTTGTGGGGCCTACCTGAAATTTGGATGCTGCTGAAACTTGGTCTGAACCCTCAGCTAAGTGAGACACACATAATGGGTGGGCTGGATTTGGGAACCACATTCGGTGGGCCCCAATTTTCCCAGGTCCACGTGACCTTTGAATAGGTTGGATGCAAATAAACATCACCGTGGGCCCCCCTGACCGTGTGACCTTATAAACAGCTTGGGTGGAAAATAAACATTCCAGTGGGCCCTAGTCCAGTGGGCCCTACCCCAGGTCCACGTGACCCTTTAAACGGGTTGTGTGGCAAATATACATTACTGTGGGCCCAGGTCACGTGTGACCTTATCAAAAGGTTGGGTAGAAAATAAATATTACAGTGGGCCCTACCTGGTCTAAGTGACCTTATGAACAGTTGGATGATAAATAAACATTACAGTGGGCCCATGTTGGGTAGAAAATAAACATTTTAGTGGGCCAGGTTGGGGTGGAAAATAAACATTACTATGGCCCCAGGTCTGAGTGACCTTATCAATGGGTTGGATGGAAAATAAACATTATGGTAGGCCCCACATGGGACCCACTTATGTATGCATTGTAATCCACACCCTCCATTAGTGTGGGCCCCACCATGATGTGTGTTTTTCATCCAAATCATCCAATCATTTTGAAAATTATTTTAAGGCCCATCGTCGAGGCCCACCTTAAATTGTATAAGCCCATTGTAATGTATGCAAGGCCCATGTGACTAGGCCCATCTTGATGCATTTGTGGCCCGTCGTTGAGGCCCACCTTGATATGTATATACGAGACCCATGTATGAGGCCCATTTGATGTACTGGAGGCCCATGGGTCAAGGCCCAATAGGACGTACATAAGGCCCATTGTAGTGTAATTCCACCATGGTATATGTGTTGATTTTGTAGTGGACTACGCCTTGGGAGTAATGATGGTTTGACGTCCACATTGAATGGATAATGTTGGTTAAATGTCCGCATTATAACTCTCCCTAAGGCTCAGTGATAGGCCCATACTTGTAGTAAGTAGGCCGTCTAGGCCTATCTCTGTTATACACAGAGCCCATCTCTTTATACATGTTTAGTATAGATCATGATTCATGATCATTCGCATCATACGTATGCCTGATGTAAGGAGTGACCGATCATAGCATATGCCTTCGGGCGGACTGTTTATGGGCTCCCTGATAGGCGGAATTGCCCCATATAAGTGCATGGTACATGCAGGACTGTTGCATGAATGATAGTGTGACTCATGCACTTGCATTTGTGTGATTGTAGTTACTGTATGCCCTAGCGACATCAGGGCCATAGCCTCCACAGACACATCGTGGATAGCAGGATTGGATACTGAAAATATTTGGTTCTAGCATACGGGCGCCATAGATGTCCCTGGGTGAAAATTCCTAAACCTGATGGTACTAGAGGATGACTCCAATGTCGAGACCGAGTGGATACACGAGTGCGCGAGGGCCGTATACCAGTAGGCTGCGTCTCCCACTGTGTCGTGGTCGGTTGGAAAGGGGTGTGACCTTACCCGCCTGAGTGAGGGAGAAATTTCTAGGTTGAGTTTGACCAGCTTGAGGAATCAGTCCGCTATCGACGAGTCGGGCCGGATATTGACAGGCGGATAGTGAGGTCTCTTCCACCCTCCCAGTTGTGCGTCCGGATAGGGGCAGCAAGCTGGCGTAGAGTGTACTTGACCCCGGTGATTATCCAGACTGAGAACCACACTGATTTGATGCTTTAGTGAGGAGCTGCATTGATATGTGGATGAGGATTGACATGCTTGACTTGCATTCTGCATCGCATGACCTTGTTACAGCTGATTGCATTCATGTACTCATCATCATGATTTCGCATTACTCTGACCTTGCATTCTGAGCATGATTATATTGCGCACATACTTACACCACCCTCTAAGCTTTCTATAAGCTTATGCACGATTGATGCGTGCAAGTGACGCCAGGACGCAGTCGCAGCCATAGTCTCGCCGTAGTTGGAGCATGCAGGTGAGCTTCTGGAGTTTTGTTAGATATTGTATTTCCCTTTCAGATGCATTGTACTCAAAAGTTTTTTATTATAGTGAATTTTGTGATGGTGTTCTTGTGGTTATTGTTCGTGGGTTATGCTTTTGATTATGCTCATTATGAATCAGACTGATGATTATAAATCCTCCTTGTAGTATCCCAAGATCGGAACCTGGTGAATGGGTGTCGGGAGTAGAGAATGGGGTTCTACGGAAACTTGGCCTATTCATAATTAGTGAAAATAATGATTCGATTCTAATCACCTTAATCAAGAACTCTAATTCAATTGTAATAAAAACTACTCGAATTTGTAAAATAAACTAAAAATATAAAATATTAATTTAATCATATAAGATGATTTCTAGTATGATTAAAAGCAATTCCTAATAAGACACTGAATATAAAAACTCTAAGGCGAAAAAGATATGTGTTGTCTATTGGCAACTTGCAATTGTAGAAAATTTCAATTTTAATAGGTCTATTATTTGTAATATTTTTGATACTTTTAATTAATATATATATATTTTTTATAATAGTTCATCATCAAGTCTACTTTATTTCCAACAAATTTCATTACATTTCGAATTCTGAAAAAATTCTAAAAATTTTAAAAGTACTAGCTGTCTGAAACAAATGATTTTTTGTACAGTTTCCAAAATGACCAAAAATTAACCTTATTTGAATTTTGTTTTTATTTTTTTTATTTATTTTTATATAAAACTAAACTCATCAAGATTCAATCTGACTTTTTAATTAGCTCGATTGGAATTGTAAAATAGAATATATGAAATTTTGAAGTCAACGCACCCAATCTGTTAATTGTTGAACACTGTTATAGTGTTGAACATAGGGGTGGCGGTGGCATAACCGATTTGGGGTTGGCACCACTGCCTGCCGTCCAATTTTGGCAATGGCACCACCGGGGACTGTACAAAAACTCATTTTTTTAGTGGTGGCACTGCCAGGGTTGGTCCACGCTCTTTAATGTTTGAACTTCCACTCTTTTTAGTGTTTTTAGTGGACCCTACATCACTCATTTTAGTCCCAACCACGTGTGAACGTATATACGGACATGCACTTAAATTGAAAAATCAAAGGTAATGCCCAAAAGCATCCAATTCCCAAGTTTGCAAAAATCCAGTGTGTTACAACCTATAAAATCCAGGTTCATCTCACACCCTTCGTACCACAAATTGCATCATCTAGTGCCACTATAACTACACTACCAACGCCATCACCCATGCCCGAGCATGTGTGCGTTCCAGTACGTGAAACCTAGCATCTCACTCTCTAATCTTTAAAGTAAGAATATTACCCATACAGCTACTTATAAAGCATGAAATTTCTTTCATTTTTTTTCCAGACTGAAGAAACAGTAATTTTTCATTTGAAAATTTCAACACCGTTTTTTACATAAAAATGAAAAGTTTTAAATATTTCATTTTTTAAAACCAAAATTTCAACAACAAACGGTGGAAAAGGTTTTACTCCCAGCTGTTCCTTGTTGTGGGGTCCACCGGAGCTTCCAGTAGGTATGATTTTTGGCTCGACTGTCCAAACCTCAAAAGTCACATCCAGGATGGACTGGAATCACCGTTGACGTGCCCCACAGCAGACCGGTACCACAAGCTCTGGTGGTACACCTAGTCCTTGACAAAACTACTTGCTGGATTCGAGGAAAGAGAGAATTGACGCGTTACCGAGGCCAGCACGAGCGCATTTTTTTAAAAAAAAAATCATATTCAGCTAAGTTATTTTAGTCATTTCAGTGAACGTCCAAAGCCAAAATCTTAAAAACAGCCGACACGAGTCGCCTCTTTTTTCATAGTAAACAAGGTTATTTTGGTAATTTTATTGAATGGTCCAAAGCCCGGTATCTTAAAAAACAGGTCTGCACGCGTCTCAATGATATTTTTGCACCGCAGAGAAAGCCTGTGACTTTGTAAGTTCCAGAGGCACCGGCTAATACATTCAATATTCACTAGTGTCATGTCGGGGGCTTTGAGGGGCCCACCGTGATATATATGTTTTATCTACGCCCTCCATCTATTTTGACCGATTATTGTGGGGCTATCATGATATATATGTTTTATACACAAATTCCATTTATTTTGATAGATAATTTTAAGGCATGAGCTAAAAAAAGACAAATGAAAGGCTCAAATACACCACACCACGAGATCGAACTCCTGCCATTGAAAACATACTAGGGCCCACCGTAATGTTTATTTGTAATCCAACCTATTCATAAGGCCACGTAGACCTATACAAGGGTCCGTGTATTTGACTCACGAGAAAGGAATGATGGCGGGAATCGGCGGGCTCTGATTGCCTCCGTGACATAAGTGGGTATGGTTATGATATGTATACCCTAAAACTCCCTTCTCCCGCCCTCAAAACTCAAGATGGCTTAAAAACATCTTGAATTTAAAATTAAGGGAGAGCTCTCATTTAAATCCAAACTATAGACCTGGTCTTGGCCATCTCTTCTGGGAATTCAGACTTATAGCCAAACAGCAAATCAAGCTTCAACACGTATTACCACACCGGGACTAATCAAAGAAGACGTAGGATCAGAGGGATGGGATGCTTGTTCTTTGTATTAGCATAGTGGAGAAATTTGAAAAATGGCGAGTATCATGAGGTGAGCAAGCAACTTTCCATTACTTATGAAAGGTGAACCATTGACACTTCCAACAATTGTTGGATAATCTAGTGGATCTTTCGGAGCAGGAATTTCAACCATTATGGTCAATGCAAACTTTCGATGGATGTTTTTTCAACCATTTTTCTTCAAAGGGCTCTAAAATGTTTCGAAAACAAACTAGTAATGACACTAGTTTTAATTAGAAGTGCATTAGAGGATAGATCTAATTAAATCCAATTCAAAATTAATGATGCAGATTAGGTGCTATCCCTGTCTTAAGCTCGGAACTAGTTGGGGATCTGACCCCACTGTGATGCATAGGTTTATCAACACCTTCCATCCATTCATTTTGTGATATCATTTTAGGATATAAGCTTTAAAAAGAAAAAAAGAAAAAAAGAGGTGAATCCAAGTCTCAAGTGGACCACACGGTGGGGTTTAAACTAGCATCATTAAAAGTTTTTTAGGAACCACACAAATTTTGGATAAAGTTATATTCTAAAATGATATAGAAAAATAAATAGATAGTGTTGGTAAACCCATGCATCAAGGTGGGACTAGCAGCACCCCAACCTATTCTAAGCTTGGGACAAGTAGGGTTAGAGTTGTTATGAGTAAAAATGAATTAACCAGAAGGACAAACTTGAAAACTATGAATTACTTGAGGGCGGAAAAATCACCTCAACTTCAACCTCAAGTATCAACTTCTACCTCAAATGTCGGCCTCAACCAAAAACTTCGACCTTAGTTACTAACTTTGGAGAAAATGCTATAAATAAGAACTCTGCCTACACTGAAAGGTACAAATACAACACTTGATTCTTCTATTGCTCCTTCAAGTTTATATCATGACTTAAGCAATGGAGGGTCTCCGGTTTTAACTAGCGCCCCCAATGTCTTTTCTTATTTCATAATAAATCGCAGGTAATCTGTCGAGCAAGAGTTGAGGAAGGATCAATCAAATTTCTACATCAACTAGAGTCATGAGTACTACCAACATAATAATAAGTTAAAAAAAAAAAAAAGCAAGTATACAAGAAGAGTCAAATGTGCACACAAATCATGTGCATTCAAGGAATCACAACAAAACAAAGGCATCAACAAATTTAGTTGTGATAAGACTACACTATTAAAATCCAATGGTTTAATGAATAGTGTTTGAAGCGCCAGTTTGTAGGCATAGGATCTAAGGTTTATGCATCTGACGATTGATTTGAACTCATTACGGATTTGTCTATGGCTAAAAATATTTTCCAGATCAGGTCATCACAGGGCTTGGGTCATTTGCCTCCGGCGAGGGGATTAGGTGCGGCCTTGCATCACCGAGACAGTTCAACCCTTACTGCGGAGACCACCTTGATATACATGAGCCCAAAAATGAAGCAGATCCAATTCTTAGGTGGACCATACCACAGGAAACAGTGGTGATTGACCATTAATGGGCCATGAAAGTTTTGCATCAAGCTGATATTGGCTTTAACCTTTCATCCAGGTTTACTCGATCTTATCAACAAGTTAGATGGCAAATAAACATTAGAGAAACCTTATGGTGGGCCATAAGAAATTTCAAATGGTGGGCCTTCAATCACACTACTGTTTCCTCATAGTATTGTCCACCTGAGATTTGGTTCTTCTTCAATTTTGGGCTCATTCCTTAAAATGATATGGAAAAAAACAGATAAATGGCTTGGATATAGAATACATAAATCAAGGTGGACCCCACTGTAAGGAACGCACCTAATCCTCTCTCCAAAACAGCAGCCACATATGGAACGAATGAAACCATTCGTGGTAGGTCCTATTATATCAACGGCATGCATCACCAGAACATTTAACCCAAGAGTATAAAATAGATGCGTCAGGAACCTTGAGGCCGGATCTACCACAGCTATATAGGATCAGGGTAAGATCTGGATTTTACAGTGATGTATCCTACGCACCCTGCACAGTTTATCCTATGCTCCCACGCCAGTTGAGCCCTGGGATTTAACGGGAGACTTGAAAAGCCACTTACAAATGCTCTACGGCCAATCATTCCGGATAACATGATTGAATGGTCCACAGTCCAGAATGCTCTTCGTGGCCGGTGTATTTTTTGCTGTCTATTTACAGATTAACTTTTGAACGGTTGAGATCGTTCAGTCAGTGAGATTCCCGTCAATCTGGCCCACAAGATGAATGGTCCAGATCACTTAAATATTCAGTCTGGTAAAATAAGGAAATCAATATTTTTTTGTGGGCAGAAAGAGGAGACATGCCATCGGCTAAGAAGCACGCCTATTTTTTTTATTTTTTATTATAGCAATGGCCAAAACGATCAGCTTTGTTTTTTAAAAAAAAAAAACCCACACCGTAGTGGGCTTTCACCGCACATGGACGCTCGAACCCTTGAGCGTGTGTTGAAACTCCTAAGAGTCTACCACCCGAGAAAGAGCTAGTATCCCAAAATGATTGACTATTGTAAATTACAAATCAACGAATAAAATATAAGACGAATTGCTTTTGGACGGTCAGAAAAGGAGATGGCCAACTGTCCACCTATGAACCTCCAACCGTGGCCCACCACAGATCGGCTGGCTTGTGGAATGATTGGATGATATGGATACGTCTACCCACAAGTCCTTAGATCATAGCCCCTCATGGATAGTAGTGAATTTGCCCGACTGGGCCCGATCAGGAGGATTCGCTTACATGCCCGAGAATCAACGTCCTGGGAACATTCAATGCATTTGTCTAGGAGTACTGTAACCGTTCAAATTCCATAGGGGTGTAAAGCCGTACAGATTTGCATACGGCACAGATGCAAATATGAGACGTGTATGTGCGATCTGAGCTGTTCATAAAGTTCAAAACAACGTTCCTATATTCTATCGAAAAAAATCAGACACTTTCACTTCTCTGGTAGGACACACTGCACGACAAAGTAAATTGATGGTATTCGAGTCATTCATTTGTTAAGAAATGATGTGGCCCACCTAAGGAGTGGAATGGCCTGATTTTATGCCAGAAAATCTTAAACAGTATAGCTCATACAACGGAAAGCTCAGATCTCACACGTGTGTGTTAATGCACGTGATGTGTGTTAATGCACGTGGATGTGGACTGCACCCACACGCGTGTGCAATTAGCGAACCACCCATTTACATGCCTCTAATAAGACAAAAAAGTATGTGGTGGGAAGTTTTCATTTGTAATGAAAGATTCTCGTTGCCTAACAACTTGAAAAAGAAGGGCCAAGAGAACTTCAATGGTGGTGGGCCAGCCTTGAAAGAACGCTTTTGGTGCTTTTGCTTTTAGCGATCAATGGACGAGAACAAAAGAAGGAAAGAGCCGAAGAGAAATCAAGCATGCTTTTGAACAAAAACGACAAGAGGACGGATTATACTATTGCTTGGAAGAAAAATTCAAAACGGAACCTGGTCCCATACTATTATTATAATATTGGGAAGTGCATGACAATCATGCAAGACGCACTGCTAAAGGAAATCGGCACTCAGTACGCTCTGTTGGGCCCGCCGTGAATGCACGTGGTTTATCCACGCCGTCCATTCATTTTTCCAGATCATTTAAGGTGTTGAACTTAAAATTGATGTATATCCAAAGCACATACTACAAGAAAAGTAAAAATATTGATTTCCACTGTAGAAAACTTTCTAAGGCCCCAGTGATGTTTATTTGTCATCTAACCTGTTCATAAGATTAGATAGACATGAATAAAGGGAAAACACAAATATCAGCTTGATCTAAAACTTCTTTGCCCCTAATAATTTTTCAAAGATAAATGTTCAATTCACACGTTTCCATATATACGTATGTCTTATCTACCGTGGATATATGTCTTATCTAGTATCTACGCCATCCATTGATTTTTTTCAACTCATTTTAGTCTATGAGGTGAATATTGAAACATATCCAAAGCTCAAGTGGACCACGCCACAAGAAACAGTGGCGATAATGATATCTGCCTTTGAAACCTTCTTAGGGCCATAATGATATTGTTGCAAAAAATATTGATTTTAATAAAAAAATAATATATAATATAAAAAGTTATTTTGAAAAAACACTTTTCTATGGGTTTTTCTGAAATAGTCTCACATGGAAAAGAGAAGAGAAAAATATGTGGTTTATATGAAGGATGTGGAGTATTATAAAATTTACCTACCTAGTCCGTGGACTATGGACTTACGTACTTGAACACCCGCGCGTGCGCTCGCGCTCGGGCTCGGGCACAGGCACGGGCAAGGGCTCGGGCTCGGTCTCGGGCTCGATCACGGGCACGGGCAAGGGCTCGGGCTCGATGTGAGGGCGTGGACTGAAAAGAGCTGTTGTAGCAGAAACATAGCCACCATAGCCTATAAAAGGAGGATCTGGATGGGTTTCCAAACCATCTCAACTCACTCCTGCAAACCCATACGAACTGAGACAGCCAGCCCCTCTCCACTCATATATTTTAGTGTTTCCAGCAACATAGTAAGGCTTAAACCTTAGCTTGAAGAACAGACCAGCGGTGTGGTCTAGAACGGTTCAACTGAACTAGTGGCTAAAGATTTGAACTGACCTATATAGAAGTCAAAACTCGTTTTCTCTTCTTTTCTTCTTCTTTTGGGATTTTTTCTTTTATACTGTAATACTGCCAGAAAGTGTGTAATTGAGTTTCATTTGGTGGGCCTTCGTGTTTGCTGAACGCAGACCCACACCAGGCTCGTTGTATCCTAGAAGCTATTTGCCTGTAACCTATCAGCATACTCAATTCACTTGAGTAGGGGCAAATAACGCTTTAATGACAGCGTTTCAGATGTGCTTCAGCCTGTCCTGATTTCTGATTATTTTACATTTTTCGATTTCCACATTATACAGAAATACATTAATCTGTATAATTTTCAACAATCTTAAAGCGTTATTTTTCTGATGGAAGCCGACAGTATTTCATCCATCAAGTTGATGAATCAGGACTTGATATGTCTCGATCGGTTCGATGGAACCAATTTTACAAGATGGCAAGACAAGCTGAAATTTCTCTTAACGGCGCTGAAGATCTATTACATATTAGATCCAAATTTGCAAGCACTACCTGAAGCATCTGACAACAACACACCTGAACAAGTAGCTGCCCGCACCAAAAGAGCCGAAGAGGAACTCTTGTGTCGAGGACACATTCTGAACGCTCTCTCTGACCGCCTGTACGATCTGTACCAACAGACGTCATCAGCAAAGGAGATCTGGGCCGCTCTGGAATTCAAATACAAGGCTGAAGAAGAAGGTACCAACAAGTTTCTCATCGCCAGGTATTTTGACTTCAGCATAGTAGATAATAAACCGCTGCTACCCCAAATCTAAGAACTGCAGCTAATAGTAAACAAAATCAAAGCGATAAAAATCGATCTTCCTGAATCATTCCAAGTCGGGGCTATAATCGTCAAATTGCCACCGATGTGGAAAGACTATAGAAAGAAGTTGCTGCATAAAACCGAGAACTACACACTGGAATAAATCCAGAAACACCTCAGGATTGAGGAAGAATCCCTTAACCGCAATAGAAAAAATGATAACGGGAATACCTCGTCCAAGGTACATGCTATAGAAAACACCAATAACAAACATCCCGAGAAGGACGATTCTCTGAAACCTAATAAAGGAAAATTCAAGAAGAACAGAAAGTTCAAGGGCCCATGCCATGTCTGTGGAAAAACCGGGCACTATGCTCGAGTATGCCGCTATCACAAATCTAAAAAAGAGGCAAGTGCAGTAGAAGAAGGCGATATCGTGGCTATGATCACTGAGGTGAATACCATCCAAGGCAAAGTTTCAGGTTGGTGGTATGATACTGCCGCTACTGTACATGTGTGCTACGACAAATCAGCCTTCAAAACCTATGAGGAATTGGCCAATGGTTAAGAAGTCCAAATGGGTAATGAAGTCCGATCGAAGGTCGTCGGCAAAGGGACTGTCGAATTGATATTCACCTCTGGAAAGAAAGTGATTCTAACTAATGTACTGCACGTCCCAGACATGAGGCGAAACTTAGTTTCTAGGGATCTTCTGGGAAAACCAGGCATATGAGTGGTGTATGAGTCAGGTAAACTGATTCTGTCTAAAAATGAAAATTTTGTCGGAAAGGGATATGCTTGTAATGGAATGGTTAAGTTTTCTCTAAATGAAAGTAGCACTTTTGCGTATATGGTTGAATCCGCTGGACTGTGGCATGATAGACTAGCCCATATAGGATATAGTACCTTGAAGTTCATGGCTAAGAATGGTTTAATCTCATACACAGATAATGAAACCGAAAAATATGAAGTGTGCATAAGATCCAAAATGACAAAGAAACATTTTCCAAGTGTTGAAAGATCGTCTCAAGTATTAGATCTTGTGCACAGTGATATCTGTGAGTTAAATGGCATTCTTACTCATGGAGGTAAACGGTACTTTATAACCTATATAGATGATTGCTCTAGGTATGTGTATGTGTACCTATTAAAGAGCAAAGATGAAGCATTAAACATGTTTAAAATATATAAAGCAGAAGTAGAGAATCAACTGAATAAGAAAATAAAAATTCTCCGTAGCGATAGAGGAGGAGAATACTTCTTCAATGAATTCGATAACTTCTTTGAAGAACATGGACTGATACATCAATGTACAACGCCATACACACCTCAACAAAATGGTGGAAGCTCCTATTGAGCCTCGTAGAAGTCAAAGGACAAAAATAGAGAAGAGTCTAGGAGATGACTATATAGACTCACAACGTGTCATTTTCCATCTTGTAGAAGGAGATAAAGAAAATGTTATAAGAAAAATACCTATAGTAATGACTATAGAAGATGATCCTAAAACATATAAAGAGGCAATATCCTCTAGAGACTCAGCTTTCTGGAAAGAAACTATAAACGATGAAATGGAATCTATACTATTAAATCAAACATGGGAACTAGTTAACTTACCTCCAGGTTCTAGACCTATATGTTGTAAGTGGGTATTTAGGAAGAAATATCACACTGATGGGACTATCCAAACCTTTAAAGCTCAACTAGTAGCTAAGGATTTTAGACAAAAAGAAGGGATAGATTACTTTGACACATACTCTCTTGTAGTTAGGATAACATCCATTAGGATATTATTTGCGCTAGCTTCCATACATCATCTTCACATCCACCAAATGGATGTAAAGACTGCATTCCTGAATGGTGACCTCAACGGGGAGGTATATATAGAACAACCTGAAGGATTCGTTCTATCAGGAAATGAAAACAAAGTATGTAAATTAGTCAAATCATTGTATGGATTAAAACAAGCACCAAAACAGTGGCATGGGAAGTTTGATTCTAAAATACTTTCTCATGGTTTTATGCATAATATAGCTGACAAATGCATATATTCTAAAGTAGATGGTAGTTACATCATTATTATTTGTCTATATGTTGATGACATGTTAATAATAAGTAATAAAATGGAAGGTGTAACTGAAACAAATAAGTTTCTATCTTCCGTATTTAAAATGAAGGATCTTGGACAAGTTGATACCATTCTTGGTATCAAAGTTAAAAAATATTGTGGGGGTTATGCTTTGTGTCAATCTCATTATATTGAGAAGATACTAAACAAGTTTAACCATCTAAATATAAAAGAAGCAAAGACCCCATTTGATCCAAGCTAAAAGAAAATACTGGAAGAATAGTTGCACAATTAGAATATGCGAGTGCTATAGGGAGTCTTATGTATACTATGCAATGCACTAGACCTGATATCGCATATGCTGTGAGTAAACTTAGTAGGTTTACTAGTAACCCCAGTACTGAACACTGGAATGCAATAAGTAGAGTCCTTGGTTACTTAAAAGCAACCAAAGACTTAAGACTATTTTATTCAGAGTTTCCTGCCGTATTGGAAGGATATACCGATGTGAGCTGGATATCGAGTGCAGGGGACAACAAGTCTACTATAGGGTGGGTATTCACCCTAGGAGGTGCAACTGTATCTTGGGGATCCAAGAAACAGACTTGCATAACGCATTCGACTATGGAGTCTGAATTTATAGCCCTGACTGCAACAGGCAAAGAGGCTGAGTGGCTAAGGGATCTTATATTAGAAATTTCTTTCTGTGTAAAGCCTATATCGGCTGTGTCACTACATTGTGATAGTGAAGCCACATTAGCTAGAGCCTATAATGACACTTATAATGGTAAGTCTAGACATATTAGTTTTCAACATGATTATGTCAGACAATTGATTTGAGATGGAATCATTGCTATTTCTTATGTGAAATCAAGCAATAACCTGACAGATCCTTTCACTAAACCTCTACTGAGAGAGGTAGTAAAGGCTACATCTAGAGGGATAGGGTTGAAACTCTTTAACCAAATTTCTACCAATGATGGTAACCCAACCTAAAGTCAGAAAATCTCTAATTTTGGGTTTAATGGGTAAGAACAAGTCACTGATATGTGAAAAGTTTACAACACTAAAATTATAAAACCCCATCCATAATAGATAAGTGCTGAGCGTTACGATAGAGGGTTGAGTCTTAGAACTCTTAATGAAATTCAGTCTATAAGGACAAGTATCTTATAGTAACGGAGACACTGGAAGGATTTCACCTATATGAACGTAGAGATGGTGCCGTCTCTCATGAGAGTTAGGAGTTTTCTCTCGGGATCGTTCACGAATTAGGATAAGCACATGGCCATTAATTGTGCTGAGCAAGATTGTGGAAACTCTAACAAACACATAGCGAATATGTGTGTGGTATTTCCAATTCTGTTATCTAGGAATAACTGGTTCAAAGCTGCGGCTACTAGTCATTTCGACAGAGTTTTGAAATACTTACACTAAGGAAAGATTAAAATCGAAAGATATCTTTCTTTATGCATATAAGCTGATTATTCTTGCAATATTGTTTAACCGAGAAAATAATTTTATAAAATCAAGTGGGGGATTGTTGCAAAAAATATTGATTTTAATAAAAAATATTTTAATAATAAAATAATATATAATATAAAAAGTTGTTTTGAAAAAACACTTTTCTACGGGTTTTTTGGGAATAGTCCCACATGGAAAAGAGAAGAGAAAAACTTATGGTTTATATGAAGGATGTAGAGTATTATAATATTAACCTACCTAGTCCGTGGACTATGGACTGGAACACCCGCGCGTGCGCTCATGCTCGGGCTCAGGCACGGGCACGGGCACGGGCTCGGGTTCGGTCTCGGTCTCGATCTCGGTCTCGGACTCGGTCTTACTCTCGGTCTCGGTCACGGGTGTAACACCTGGTCCATTCGGTACTATTTTCCATGCTTATGATGATTGAAGCCCTTAGCTAGACATGGATTGATCATTCATAGTACACACCCAACTGACCGGAATCCCAAGACCTCGAAACTTATCTCATATTGACTGCCCCATCGCTGCGATCGTGGAGGTACCACCCGTGCGTCGGTATGATACTCCGTTAGTGAGATACGCCGTGAAGAATAATAAGTGTATCATGTGCACATGGCGCCTTGTATTTCATTCCACGCATGTGCACAACACATGTCATGCACACATGTACATGCCACACATGGGTGAGAGAATCTCTACCCATGTGTGTGATGTCACACACCCGTACCTCCCATCTCTTATGTGCTCCCCAAAGTCAACATCTCTCCATGCCACACCTCATGTATGACATCATCAAACCATGTCATCCCATGCTTCTTTAATCCAACAATAATTACAAATCATGAATTAATTATCAAAATTATAGCCTAAGCTAATATTAATCACATTAGCCTAACTTAACCAAAAGTTTATCCATTTCTCTATAAATACACCTCCACCCCTTAGCCTTTCACCATTTTTCTACAATTAGAGAGAGAGAGGGAGAGGATTGATCTTGGTGGGCCATCAATCACATCCCTTCCATCCATCTCAACCATCAATTCCATCTCAACCATCCATCTAATTCATCAAGGTGAGTACACCCACTCCACTCTCAATTTATTTTCTTTTTTATTATTTGTATAATTGTTAGTGATGACAATTTGAGGATGCTGATGTGATCAATGGTGTGGATATAGAGGAGAGTACATATAGAAAGATGATAAAAAAAATGGTGATGATATGATAATAATGATGTGTTAATGGTGTGGATTCATGGAAAAATACATATAACATATAAAAAGATTAATAATAAAAATAATTTATTATAGACTTTATGTGGGACCCAATGATAGTGGGCCCCACCAACATGCTTATATGCCATCCAAACTGTCCATGTATGGGGCCAACTCTCACTCACCACAAAAAAATAATAATAATAAAAATAAATAACTAAATAAATAAATAGATAAATAAATAAATGAAATATATATGTGTGTGTGTGTGTGTGTGTGTGTGTGTGTGTGTGTGTGGGTGGGTGGAGGATGGACGCTGACAGCGCCCAGGATGAGCTGCAGCAAGTAGCAGCGTGTAGGCTGCTTTTACAAAGGAAGGGGGGCTGTGGGCCCACAACACCCCCCAACATGATTGATGTATTAAATCCACACTGTCCATTCAATTTTTCAAATCATTTTAGGCGTTGAAATGAAAAATGAAGCCAATCCAGTTCTCTGGTAGGCCACACCATTAAAAAATCATGTGAAGACATGTTAAAACATATAAAAGTACTTGTTGGGGCCTACTTGAAATTTTTATACATCTGAAACTTGGACTGGCCCCTCCACCACATGGGACACATACAACAGATGGACTGGATCGTCCTGTTGTGGGCCCCAAATAAGAAAAAAAAATGTAAAACAGCCTGACGCTGTTGCTGTCAGCGTCTGACGCTGCAGCAAGCAGCGTCTGCTGTTCACGCTGGAAGAAAATGGGCCCCACCACATGCCCTACCTTGATGTATGTCGAACATCAGCACCGTGCATTTGATGGGTCCCCTTTAAAAATGGGTCACCCTTAAAATTCAGCCGTACACGGAACTCATGTGGCCCACACCATCAAAAAATGAAAATAAAAATAAATTCATAAAGCTTAATAAATCAGCAATTTTCATGGGTCTGATCATGTGGTATATGTTATATCTAAACCATCCATCCATTTGGTGAGCTTGTCTTAAGGTTTGAGAAGAAAAATAAGATAGATCTAACTATCAAGTGGGCCACACTACAAAAGCAGCAAGGATTAAATATCTACCATTGGAACCCTTTTGGGTAAGAAGTTTTGGACCAATATGAAATTTGTATTTCCCCTTAATTTAGGTCTTGGTGACCTTATGAACATATCGAATGGAAAATAAACATTATGGAGGGCCCTATGAATGATTTAATAGTGAAATCATTATCCTCACTGCTAATTGAGGTGAGGTCCAGATAATCTTTGGTTATGATTCATTTTTAGATAATTTTCTAAAATGATCTCTAAAAGTAAATGAAAGGTGTAGGTATAATAAATATATCACTTTAGGACCCATGTAACTTTGATCTCCTTGAACCATTCGTACAACTCGAAGCTCGAGCATGTAAAATCACTTGTTAGGTCCACCTGAAATATGGATGTATCTAAAACTTGGTCTGACCCCTCAACCAAGTGGGACACACATAATGGATGGGTCGAATTTATGAACCACATCTCTGTAGACCCGATTATGAATATTTAATTGAGGGTAAACCTCTCAACTTGTGTGTGGTATGGCCCACTTTGATGCAGGTGTTATGCCACTTAATCTACCATGGCTATGACACGATATATATTTAAGATCCTCATCGTTTATCTATTTTATTAACCCTTTTGACGGTATGTTACCATGAAGCAGGCCCATCCAATGATTAGACAGCCGTACATTATGAAATAATATAAATTGAACTCTCATCACTAAAAAATTTATTATGGGTCATCCTGATGATGTATTACATATTCAACCCATCTAGCTCATGTACCGGGTCCTCTTTAGAGCATTGTCCCAAAGATCAATCAATCCAACCTGAATTGGACCATATAATACAAGGTTGCGAGAATAAGGAACTAACTATTGAATCCAACCTAAGGCCACCATGGGGTATCTATTTAATCCATGCGGACCATCCACTTCCTCATATCATTTTAGAATTTGTACTAAAATCAAAGTAAACCTAAGTCTTAAGTGAGTCACATACGACTTAACCTCATGGGAGCTCCACCATATAGAACTCATTGTAAATTCCATTTATTTGTGGGTCCAAGAATGTTAAGGCCCATTTTAAGTGAATGCTATGTGGGCCCATTAGTGGTAGCCTTGTTTGGGCCAACCATTGGGCCTCTTCGACAAGGGTTGGTAATCTCCATGTGTTGACCATATGACGAACTGTATTGTAATTTTTAAAGTAATGATGAATAATCCCTTTAATGGGCTGGTTGTGGACAGCCCTTGATCACTTGCCACTTTGGTTAGAGTATGGTCCTAAGTAATAGGATCATGTGACTTGTGTTTAAACCCTTAAACATGTTTAATTATAATAAATATGTAGACTCTAGTGGTGTGAGGGTGTGATATCCCTGTTTGGACCATTAATGATGTAGGTATTTGATGTATATATAGCCACCTAATCATAGGCAATGTGGAGTATACGTAGTATATGTAGTCATTTAATTGTATGAATGAGAAATACGTACAAGGTCACCTAACCATATGAAATCAAGTGGCATTGATGGTCATTCAATAGCGTAGGTTTGTGCTTATCGATATAGATACCGCCACTTGAATCACATATAACTAAGTTGTACACTAAACCGAATGTGATGTAAGGTTATGTTACCCAAGCTAATGCTATCAAGGTCCTGGATTCTATACACTGTGATCTCTAAACCGTAAATGGTACGATGAAATGTGGCTCTTGGCCTTTAACCATGCGACACTAAATATGAGCCATTAACTATGTGACGTGTGAATTGGTTGTGGTATAAGACTTATCATAATTGGTGTAGCCATGTATTCGTGGCCTATGGGTAAGGCCCATTGAGATATATTTCCGGTCCATATGATGAAGCTTATTGTAATGTATTTGAGACTCATGGGCGTGGCTCATTGAGATATATTTTAGGCCCATGGGTTGTGGCTCATTGTGATGTATTTGAGGCCCATGTGTAGGGCTCACCTCTTGAGTATTTGAAGCCCATGGGTCGTGAAGCCTTATGTGGTGTATTCATGGCCCATGAGCCAAGGCCCATTGCGATGTGTAGTGCACATATGATACGGCCCAATGTGATGTATATGCGGCCCATGAGTGAGGCCCAATGCGATGAATGTGCGGCCCTTGTGTGAGACCCGAAGCGATGTATCTGAGGACCGATGTGGTGTGATTTCACCATGATGTATGTATTGATATTTATGTGGGCCATTCCTTGGGGACAATGTTGGTTAAATGTCCACATTGTCGAAGCCGATTGTTGAGGCCGGTTATTGATACTGATTATGAGTATGTGACAGCACAACATTATCATACAGGCCCATACGCATCATCTGCATGTTTGTTATGAGATGTGGTTGACTATTGCATATGTCGTTAGACAGATTGTTATGAGACTCCCTGATAGGCGGAGGTTATCTCACATGAGTACACGGTATGCGCAGGATTGATGCATGACTGTATTGTATGACTCATGCATCTTGCATTGTGTGCCCTAGCGACATCAGGGTCGTAGCCTCCACAGGCATATCGTGGATGGCCAGATGGGACACCGAAAATATTTAGTTCTAGCATACGGGCGCTATAGATGTCCCTGGGTGAAAATCCCTAAACCTCCGAGGCCAGGAAACGCCCCAACGTCAAGACCGAGTGGATACATGAGCGCCCGAGTGCCGAATACCAGGAGGCCGCGTCTCTCACTGTGTCGTGATCGGTTAGGAGGGGGTGTGGCCTTACCAGCCCGAGGGTAGGGGGCATTACTAGGCTGAGTTTGACCAGCTCGTAAATGGGTCCGCTATCAACGTGCCGGATAGGTATTGGCAGACTATTGGCCAGGCGGATAGTGAGGTTTCTTACGCTCACTTGGACTGTGTTGCTGGGAGAGAGACAGTGCCATTTGGAGTGTACTAAACCCCGGTGATGATCCCAGAGATGAACTGTACTGATATGTGGTGTAAGACCCGTGTCCCAGTCCGTACCGTTCCGTTAGCTTCCGCAGTCCTTCCGGTCGAATTCTGGCAACCTTCGCACTGTATCCGACGTTTGCGTGAGATCCTAAGCCAGGTCCCACACACCGACATCGGCTCGATCCGAAACCTATGTCTTGGCAACCGCGTAGTCGCCGCGGTTCCAATGTCGCGACTCGCGCACCAAACCGATACCCAGGCAAGAAGATGTCGATCTGCGTTTATTCCGAAGAAACACCGAGCGTTGCGGATTTCGAGGGAATCTCTACAATTAGTCTCATCAATCAACCATTAATGCATCCCTTACCCCAAGTACAACAACCCATTCCCTCTTTTTCAAAAGTCCACCCTCTTTCCACCTCACCATTCCTCTTTTTCCCATTTTCAACAACAACTATACCCCTTTTTCAAAATTTTCAACCCAACCCATCACCCATCACACCTCACCCATCCTTATCATCTCTCTCTCTCTTATTTCTCAAATCTCCCAAGCAACTCAAGCCTCACACGTCCAAGCTTCCCTCTCCCTCCCAAGTGTGGTCTACCTTCTCATCTTCCATCTACACCCTCTCATCTCTCATCCACACCATTAATCTCCCATCATCCACCGTCCAAGGCAAAGGCAAGGAGCTTAGGAGCCTAAGGGAGCAAGGAGAAGGCCTAAAGGTAGGTGATCTACCTTTTTTTAAATTTTAAGGGCTACTTGTTGTGGGACCCACTTGATGTATGAGTTGTATCAATGGAGGGCCCATAGTGGCGTCGTCCCTCCTCTCCATCACCGTCTCTCTAGTCTCTCTCTCTCTCTCTCTCTCTCTCTCTCTCTCTCTCTCTCTCTCTCTCTCTCTCCCTTTCCCCTGTTAAAATGGGCCCAATTCCCTTCTTATTATATGATATATTTCATATAATATATATATATATGATATATAATATAATATATTATATATATATATATAATATAGGATATATATACTTATATATATACATATATATTATATGTATACAGGTGTTGGTGGGCCACATCCACGTGGGACCCACCACATTCCTATGCCGTCCAGCGTCCCTGGACGCTGGACGTGCTATTGGCCGAACAGTGAAGTGTAAACTGACATGGGAGGGTACTAACGAGCTAGCCAAAGGAGAAAGAAATGGTGGGCCACTCATGCAGGCCCCACCTTGATGTATGCATATAATCTAAGCCGTCTATCCCGTTGCCCAGATCATTTTAGCCGTTGAGCCAAAATTTGGGACCAATCTGATAATCAAGCGGGCCATACCATAGGAAACAGTGATCCTACCTTCGATTTACTCCCTAATGCTCCTGTATATCAAAAACAGCCTAATATTGGACTCTATGGGTTTGTATCGAGCCACAGGGACCAATGGCTGGAGTGGATTCGTCTGTGGTGGGCCCCATCTATCAAAAACCATCAAATCACTGGTTTTTCAAAAAAAAATGGAATAAGAGGCAGCAGCATCTGCTGCTGCCGCTGTCAGAGGGCAGGCGGACGGACTGAGCAGGCCCTCACGGCCCAACTGTGGGCCCCACCTTGATCCTTTTTGGCCATCAACACCATGCATTTGATGGGTCCCCTCGGACCAGTCGTCCATCCCAAAAATCAGCCGTAAACAGAACTCAGGCAGGTCATACCATCTAAAATCATGAGAAGACATGCCTAAAACATATAAAATCATTTGGTGGGGCCTACCTGAGTTTTGGATGTCGCTGAAACTTGGTATGGACCGTCAGTCAGGTGGGACTCGCATAATGGGTGGGCTGGATTTGTGTACCACATTTCGGTGGGCCCCAGGTCCACCCCAAGGTCTAGTGACCTTATAAACAGGTTGGACGCCAAATAAACATCATGGTGGGCTCCTGCCCACGTGACCAGCCAACAAGTTGGCGGCAAATAAATATTTCAGTGGGCCCTTACCCCTGGCCCACATGACCTCATGTACAGGTTGGATGTGAATAAACGTTATGGTGGGCCCTGGCCCACATGGCCTTATGTACAGGTTGGATGTACATAAATATTACACGTGGGCCCAGGAGGGTGGAAAATAAATATTACAGTGGGTCCTACCCTGGTCCACATGACCTCATGAACAGTTGGTTGGAAAATAAAACATTATGTTGGGCCCTATATTGCTTGGAAAATAAACATTACTGTGGGCCCCGGTTTGAATGACCTTATCAATGGGTTGGATGGGAAATAAACATTATGGTAGGCCCCACATGGGACCCACTTATGTATGTATTGAAAACCACACCCTCCATTAGAGCGGGCCCCACCATGATGCATGTGTTTCATCCAACCCGTCCAATCATTTGGAAATTTTTTTAAGACCATGCTATGAGGCCCATTGTAATGTATATAAGGCCCACTGGTGTGGCCCACTTAACGAATGCAAGGCCCATGTGACTAGACCCATCTTGATGCATTTGTGGCCCGTCATTGAGGCCCACCTTGATATGTATATACGAGACCCATGTATGAGGCCCATTTGATGTACTGGAGGCCTACGGGTCAAGGCCCAATAGGACGTACATAGGGCCCAATGTAGTGTAATTCCACCATGGTATGTGTGTTGATTTTGTAACGGGCCACGCCTTGGGAGCAATGTTGGTTTGACGTCCACATTGAATGGATAATGTTGGTTAAATGTCCGCATTATAACTCTCCCTAAGGCCCACTGATAGGCCCATACTTGTGGAAAGTAGGCCGTCTAGGCCCATCTCCGTTATACACAGAGCCCATCTCTTTATATATGTTTAGTATAAATCCATGATTCATGATCATTCGCATCATATGTATGCCTGATGTGAGGAGTGACCGATCATAGCATATGCCTTCGGCGGACTGTTTATGGGCTCCTTGATAGGCGGAGTTGCCCCATATAAGTGTATGGTACACGCAAGACTGTTGCATGACTGATAGTATGACTCATGCACTTGCATTTGTATGATTGTAGTTACTATATGCCCTAGCGACATCAGGGCCATAGCCTCCACAGACACATCGTAGATAGCAGGATTGGATGCCAGAAATATTTGGATCTAGCATACGGGCGCCATAGATGTCCCTGAGTGAAAATTCCTAAACCCGATGGTACTAGAGGATGACTCCAACGTCGAGACCGAGTGGATATATGAGCGCATGAGGGCCGAATACCAGGAGGCCGCGTCTCCCACTGTGTCGTGGTCGGTTGGAAAGGGGTGTGGCCTTACTCGCCCGAGGGTAGGGGGCAATACTAGGCTGAGTTTGACCAGCTCGTGAATGGGTCCGCTATCGACGTGCCGGATAGGTATTGGCAAACTATTGGTCAGGCGGATAGTGAGGTTTCTTACGCTCACTTGGACTGTGCGGGTAGGAGAGTGACAGTGCCATTTAGAGTGTATTGAACCCCAGTGATTATCCAGAATGAGAACTGTACTGATATATGATGAGGATTGGCATGCTTGAGTTGCATCTCGCATCGTATGGCCGTGTTATGGCCGATGACATTCATATCTTGCACCGCATAGCCTTGGTACGGCTGATTGCATTCATGTACTCATCACCATGATTCCGTATTACTCTGACCTTGCGTTCTGAGCACGCTTATATTGCACACACACTTACACCACCCTCTAAGCTTCCTATAAGCTTATATACGATTGATGCGTGCAGGTGACGCCAGGACGCAACTATAGCATAGTAGCAGCGGGAGCGTGCAGACGAGCTTTGGAGTTTCTGTCTTTTGCACTATCTTGTATTTCCCTTCAGTCGCATTGTACTCAAAAGTTTTTGATCATAGTGGATTTTATGGTGATGTTCTTGTGGTTATTGTTCGTACGTTATGCTTTTAGTTATCCTCATTATGAATCAGACTGATGATTATAAATCCTCCTTCAAGTATCCCAGGATCAGAACCTGGTGAATGGGTGCCGGGATCCGAGAATGGGGTTCTACGGAGGCTGTCGGCTCCGGATTCGACGATCGGGAATTCTGTGAGCCCAGTTTCCAAGTTCGGGGCGTGACATGTGGACTTATTGAGTAGGAGTTGCATACTCATTCATTCATTCATTCACTATTCACTCGGGCTGATGGTGCGCAACTATTTGTTGAGTGTACCTTCGCAATGGCCAGGATTTCGGTTGGGGCGCGCGACTAACCTGAGATCAGGAGTTTACCACATTGAGTCTGACTATCCAAATTAGGTATGGTACTATTTTGGATAGAAGTCCCTTGTGATAGACCCCATAGTCTGCGATACTACGTACTACCATCTCGACTTCACTCCAGCATAGTCATTTCATTCGCACCACATATTGTATTACATCCTCGACATCTGATATTTGGCTCTTTATAACTCCTCATTTACATGTTGATTTATATTGCGTACTCTGATATTGTATAACTTATGAACTTGCCAATATTTTCGATATTGTATAATTATGGTATGACAATATGATGATGATGATGTGATTATAGATGCATGTAATATGGTTATGGCTGTGGTATGATTTTCTTATAGCATATTTATCTTGCCTGCATGTAGGACACACTGCACACACGTGTGTACTCACTAGGCTTTTTGCCTAAGCCTCCTATTTCCCATTTTTTTCAAGGTTGGAGTAGTTTGGAAGACTTAACTTTCTCGATGCATTGCATCTATTCTTCGATTTGGCAATGTTGATGTTACGTATCTTTTGTAAAGCATTATACTTATAACCATCGGGACTTATGATGGAGAGTGTTGCTTGGTAGTTTGATCATGGATCTTCATGCTCAGGTATTACTATGTATATAAATAAAAAAAAATTCAGTCAAAAATCTTCCTTGTGGTGCGCCGAACTCGGGACTTGGTGTATGGAAGTCGAGTGCCGAATTCGGGGCATCACGGAAGCTGTCCGTCCCCGGGTTTGGGGCATGACAACGGGCATGGGCACGGGCTCGGTGTAAGGGCGTGGGCATGTGAGGTAGTGTGGCTGTAGAGGTGCTCGTGGCGCACTTCGCACGTCCGCATCGTGTCGCAGAGGGTCGCTCCTTCGCGACCTTGAGCCATTAGTGCAGGGTCCAGCTGTAACTGCTGCATGGCTATGGCGGGTGGCTGGTTAGCAGAGAGACTAAAGGACTGAGAGAGAAATCTCTCAGTATAAATAGAGGGACTGAAAAGAGCCGTTGCAGCAGAAACTGTAACAGCTGAGCCATTAGTGCAGGGTCCAGCTGTAACTGCTGCATGGCTAGCCCAACAGCTAGAAAACGGCTAGCTGTTGTCTCATTAATGGTCCACGCACAACAGTCAGAAAATGGTCATAAAACGGCTAGTTTTCCTACAGCCAGAAATGACTTAATGAAATTTAAGTCTCTGAACCATAACCCCTTATCCACCATAGCCTATAAAAGGAGGACCTGGATGGGTTTCTAAACCATCTCAACTCACTCCAGCAAACCCATACGAATTGAGACAGCCAACCCCTCTCCGCTCATATATTCTAGTGTTTCCAGCAACATAGCAAGGCTTAAACCTTAGCTTGAAGAACAGACCAGCAGTGTGGTCTAGAACGGTTCAACTGAACCAGTGGCTGAAGATTTGAACTGACCTGCGCAGAAGTCAAAACTCTTTTTCTCTTCTTTTCTTATTCTTTTGGGATTTTTTTCTTTTATACTGTAATACTGCTAGAAAGTGTGTAATTAAGTTCCATTTGGTGGGTCTTCGTGTTTGCTGAACGCAGACCCACACCAGGCTCGTCATATCCTAGAAGTTATTTTCCTGTAACCTATCAGCATACTCAATTCACTTGAGTAGGGGCAAATAACGCTTTAAGGACAGCGTTTCAGACATGCTTCAGCCTGTCCTGATTTCTGATTATTTTACATTTTTCGGTTTCCACATTATACAAAAATACATTAATCTGTATAATTTCCAACAGATATTTATTTGTCATTAACCTGTTACCAAGCAAAAACAAAAATATTAGATTGATTCAAAAATTCCTATAGTGTGGTCCACTTGAACTTTGGATAAGCTTAAATGTTGGCATCATGTTCTAAAATGATCAGTCAAAATGTATAGACGGAATGGATAAGACGTATACATCACGGTGGGCCCTACAGAGTTTACTCGCACTTTAGCATTGTGAGTTAGTGTGTAACGCAAACACCGTGTTGCAGGGAGTTCATGCAGTGAGAAGGTAGATGGGATCCACTGCACTATTTCTAAGTTTTGCATCGGGCAAATATTTTTTAATCTCAGTTGCCATTATGAATGAGATGGATTGGCATGTAAACATCACGATGAACCCGTAAGGTTTTTTTTTTTTTTTTTAACACACGACGCACACACTCACGCTAGTGAAATTTCACCACCAATGGATACTCGAACCCTTGACCAGGTGTGGAAACTCCCGAGAGTCTACCACCTGTAGGTTTAAATGGCATGCATTTTCTTATCTTCTTCTTATTAAGTTTTGGATATGTCTTATTTTAGGCGCATTTAAGAACTAAGTGCATTAACGTCACTTACTTCTGTAGGCCCACTTAGTTCTGTAGGCCCACCATGATCTATGTGTTATATCCACACCATCCATTCATTCTGCAAGATCATTTCAGGACATGGGCTAAAAAATGAGTCTACCAAAAGCATAGGTGGACCGCACCACAGAAAGCAGTGGGGATTGATCCTTTACCATTGAAAACTTATCGAGGACCATAGAAGTTTTGGTGTTTCCCTTCATCCAAATATGTCTGTTTGACCTTATGAACATATCAGATGGCAAATAAATATCATGTGCGTCCTAGTAAGATTTCAACAGTGGGTGTCATTGTTCCCACTACTTTCTATGGTGTGGTCCACTTGAGTTTTGGATCTTTCTTATTTTTGGGCCCATGCCCTAAAATAATCTCATAAAACGGATGGACAATATGGATATAACATATACATCATGATGGGCCACAGATCTAGGAGACACTAACACACCACCAAGGTGCCTAAAACATCTAAAAACACTTGGTAGGTGTTGAGTTTTGGATACAATTAAAACTTGGTATAACTCCCGTCTAAGTCGGACACATGATGGATTGACCAGATGTATGAATCAAATTTCCATGGACCATATTTTAATGGTTGATATCTACTCTCAACTATTATCTATGATATAGCTCACCTAAATCATGGATTGGGTGGGCCACACCACATGTAACAATTGAGAGGGGTTACCCTCCAATTGAAACATTCATTATCATTTATTGGGCCCATCGAGATGTGGTTCACGACGAGGGGTCAGACTAAGTTTCGACCACATCCAAAACTTAAGTGGGCCCACCAAGTGATTTTATACATTTTATGCCTATCTTCACATGGTTTTAGATGGTATGGCCCACTTGAGTTCCCTTTACAACTGATTTTTGGGATATCCCATGACCTAAAATAGACCCATCAAATGCACGGTGTTAATGCTTGACATACATCACGCTGGGGCCCACAGAGCTCGACCTCATGGGAAGCTCCCACGAGGTCAACCTAATGGTACTATTTCATATATATATATATATATATATATATATATATGGTTATGTGCGGTCCACCTCATGGGAACCTCCCATGAGGTCGAGCTGTGTGGGCCCCACCGTGATGCATGTTGAATATCTACCCCATGCACCATTCCATGGTGAGCCTCGGGCTTAAAAATCAAGTCAATCCATGACTTTTGTGGGCCACACCACATACAAAAGTTGAGAGGGGTTACACTCCCATTAAAGCATTCATAATCATTTGTTGAGCCCATCGAGATGTGGTTCACAAATCCAGCCCATCCATTATGTGTGTCCCACTTGGATGAGGGGTCAGACCAAGTTTAAGATGCATCCAAATTTCAAGTGGGCTCCACCAAGTGCTTTTATATGTTTTAGGCATGTCTTCACATGATTTTTGATGGTATGGCCCACATGAGTTCCGTATATGGATGAATTTTAGGGTATCCCATAATTTAAAGGGGACCCATCAAATGCACGGTGTTGATGTTTGACACGCATCACGTTGGAGCCCACACAGCTCGACCTCATGGAAGTTTCCATGAGGTCATGCTGTGTGGGCTCCACTATGATGTGGATCGAACATCCTCCCCATATGTCAGATGAACCATTCCATGGTGGGACAAGGGCTTAAAAATCAAGTCAATCCATGACTTGGGTGGGCCACACCACATACAATAGTTGAGAGGAGCTACCCTCTCATTAAAATATTCATAATTATTTATTGGGCCCACCGAGATGTAGTTCAGAAATCCAACACATCCATTGTGTGTGTCCCACCTGGATGAGGGGTAAGACCAAGTTTCAGCCTTATCCAAAACTCAAGTGGGGCCCACCAAGTGATTTTATACATTTTGGGCATGTCTTCTCATAGTTTTAGATGGTATGGCCCACATGACCTCTGTGTAATAATGATTTTTGGGATATCCAATGACCTAAAGGGGACCCATCAAATGCATAGTGTTGATGTTCGACATGGATCATGCTGGAGCCCACACAGCTCAACCTCATGAGAAGTCCCCGCACTGAACCATTTCATATATATATATATATATATATATATAGGGAAATACTATAATGAGGTCGACCTCATGGGAACTTCCCCTTAGGTCGAGCTGTGTGGGCCCCACTGTGATGTTTGTTGAAAATCTACCCCATCAGCTAGATGCACCATTTTATAGTGGGCCATGGGATTAAAAATCAAGTCAATCCATGACTTAGGTGGGCCACATCACACAAAACAGTTGAGAAGGGTTACTAGCCCATTAAAAACTTCATGATCATTTATTGGGCCCACGGATATGTGTTTCACAAATCCAGATCATCCATTTTGTATGTCCAACTTGGATGAGGGGTTAGACCAAGTTTCAGCAGCATCCAAAATTCAGGTGGGCCCACTAAATGATTTTATATATTTTACTCATGTCTTCACATGGTTTTAAAAGTTATGGCCCAGATGAGTTCCCTATACGACTGATTTTTGGGATATCCCATAACCTAAAGGGGACCCATCAAATGCATGGTGTCGATGTTTGACACACATCATGGTGTGGCCTACACAGCTCGACCTCATGGGAAGTTCCGATGAGGTGACCTTATAGTACCATTTCCTATATATATATATATATATATATATATATATATATATATATATATATATATATATATATATATATATATATATATATATATATATATATATATATATATATATATATATATATTCAAACAAAATTCAAACTAAAGCTATTACCGAGTATCTCTTGCTAGGCAGGGACACTTTACCGAGGACAAAAGGTCCAGCCAACCGTGGAAAACATTGGGACACATCTAATCCTTGGCCAAAGTGGCCTTGAAAAGGCAGGCCAGTCATCCCTATCTCTTAAAGTAGTCAACTATGGCATGCACTTGAATGTCTTTGTTATAACCCCTCCATCTTTTCATGATGTCAGCTTATGTTAGCATGTGAAATAATAAAATTAGGCATATCAAATATTCGCCACGCTACATGTAACATTGTAATTGAATCTACACTAGACAGACCTTCCAGGGACTTATATAAGTTGTGTTTTAGACCTTTCAGGCAATAACAAAATATTATCTTATTTTTCATATCATCTTATTAGGAATGACCTTATGAATGTGTTGTAACGGTTATAAGCATCAAGGTGGGCCTTAAGAAAGTCTTGATGATGAGTGTTGTTGATGCAGAAATCTGGATGTCCTCCTTAGCCTACTTAAGACCTACGAGAGAAGACAAATGGAGACTCTGGCTGCTGCATAGGATCCTCCGATGCTAAAGTCAGAAAGGTAAGCTAGGTCTAGTATAACATAGGATTTTTTGATGAGATTTTATGCGTACCTTTAATCATTAAAGATGCTCTTATTTATAGTTGAAAGGTGCGGTGGCGTAGATGGGAATCTCCCTATGTAGTAGGTGCGTATTGTAGATGGAATTGTGTCCCGAGCGTGTCGTGGTTATCCTCTGAGATCTTTAGTAAGATCTTTCCGATAAGATCTTAAGATCAGATCGGTATTAGAAGAAATATGTAGTAGGTGGCCAAGGTCGAGCATTTGAGATGACCTATATAGTCGTCCCAATGAGTAGTTTATCGACCTGGATTCTCTAGTGAGTTGTGGTCGAGTTTTCCCTTGTCGTCGAGCAGATCATCAATCTGCCAACTTGCCCTTGGACGTCGTATCGGAGCATTTAGACCAAGCTCCCTTCCTTAGTAGAATGCAGATGAAATCGGGGATGACCATCCTCTTCATCTTATCCTACGGTGCAGGGCTTCCTCGAGTGTAACGACTCGGAGTCTTGCTCCATACTGAATCATACGTCAGGTGCTCTTACCAAGAAATGATCTGAGCAGCAGCTCAGAAATGTATGGGACCGTGGGAGAGCTTAGTGTTTGATGGAAGCGGAGATACTTCATCTTCTGATGGTTGAGCTCGAGGAATAAGTGTGTTTTCCAATAGTGGATTACTACTTTTTGGCCATTAAGGAGCTTATTGGTCATGCTCGACATTAGTTGACCATGCATCGAGTACAGATGTCCAAGCTGCCCCTTGGCCGGTCCATTTTTACCCACAATAAGTTCTTCTATCACTATTATTTCCTATGGTGTGGCTAACTTGAGTTTTGGGTATCAGATAAGTAAATTTGGTTTATGATTAGTCATAAGTAACCTTTTTTTTTTAACTTCAAAATACTTTATCATTTCAGCTAATTATTTTAACTTTTTTACTTTTCATAAATTATTAAAGAGAAGCATAGGAGAGATCAAAGAGAGTAGAAGTTGGTAAGTAATTTGTTTACCAAACATATTTATTTTCTTAATAAGTAAAAAATAAGATAAGTTACTTGTGGCACAAGTAACTTATCTTAAGCAACTTACAATCCAAACGAGCCTTTGGGGTCCGTTTGGATACTACTTAATAAATAATGTTTTCAACTTATGTAAGTCAATAAGCCGCAATACAAATGAGTAAGCACAAATGGAGCGAGAGCTAGTTACCATCCTTAAGCTAGTGCCTCTGGTCAGATGAAGATACTCTTTCGTGATTTAGACAACATTCACGCAAAGCAAATAATGACAAATCCACATCAATAGGAATGTTGTGTGTTCTTGATCACTAACTTTAATTTACTTCTTATGTTGATTGAGCAGGAAGTTGGAATATGCTCTTTAATTTTTGTCTAGAAAAATGAAGTAGTGATTGTCGTCTTGGGTGACACTTGGATAGATTGCATTACCAAAAGGAAGAAGATGAGTGAAAGCACAAACATCGATGACTAATGGGCGTATAGGACTGCATCTGAAATGGAATATGTTGGTCAATTGACTCCAAAAAGTTAAAGCTGTAGAAAGGAGGGGAGCATATGTTAGATATTAAAAAAAAAAAAAAATAGCTTGATGCATTTGTAAATGTTGGCTTGTCTCCATATATTGTCACGTTGGTAGAGTGCGCGATTGTACCATTTTGCCCACCCCTTCATTGATTTCAAGTAGGATATTGAAGCTTTAAAGGCACCAACAAGATCTGGGAAGTCATATTGAAGTAATGAATTTTCATCTGGATAGCTTGAGAAGAACTCATCCACCATTGGAGTTTTCTGGTGAGTAACTTCAAGGTGGAAGGTCGGTCCAAGTGAAATAAATATTCTGTTCTAAAACAAAGATGTCGAAAATGATATCATTTATGATCGCGGGAGAAAAGTGTCTAGCTCTCGTATGAGATCTTCCTGATGAAAGGTTGGAGGAGTAGAAAATGAAGAAGCAACGATAAAAATTTTGGGGAAGAAGAGGAAGAAGAGTATGAGAGCAAGAGTTATAGAAAAATTAAAATCTATTCGAAACTGTGCATATATCGGTCAGGAATATGTGCATTACTGACGAGGTAATTATGACTCATCGTATGATTCGACTGTTTGAAGAGAATTACTACGTATCATAATGATAGCAATGGGAAAAAACACAACTGTCATTTGATTTTCGTCTCGATCAAGAAGAGTCAATAAGGAGTTGACACATGGAATAAAAAGTCGGTCGGTAACATTTATTGCATCTAACAACAAACCAACATCAATGTCACTTTCTCATCCAATGGTGAAGCAATGTGGGGGGGCAATGTTGTACCCGATTTCTTACCATTCTTGGAGACCCAAATAGGAACGAACACGTGGCATTGCATAAAACAATACGCATAAGATCTACAAAGATATTTGAGGCGCTTTTTATGGGAATAACAACTGTCATTGATCGGGTGATACACGTCATCTGAGGGCGGAATGCGGCTGAGAAATCAGAAGTGGTACATGATTGAGCCAGAAGATAGGTTAACAGGATAGATGTCAAGAAGATAAAGAATAATCTAAAATGGTGTAGTGCTGAAGTGGTTTCTATAATTGTTGGACGTGGGAAGAAGCATCTAGATGATTAGTTTATGGGAGTTTATAAATAGCAGATGAGTACTTTATAGGAGTCAATAAATACTAGACGAGTTCGACGAAGCAAATCATCTCATACTAACCCAATCAAACAAATCAAATATATCAATTATATTTTATGTTTCTTAGAATAATCATTCTTTTATGTTCATTAGCGTAATCCTATATTAAGAGTAGAAGTAAACTAGTAGCTGTGATCTTTAGCAGTAATTCAAGTCTACTATCACACTTTGGGTGATTTCCATGTAATATAAGCAATTTTTCTTTTAGAAATGTGCTTTGTGGTTACTCATTGTATTAATTGTAAGTGTCTCTGTTTTATTTGCTTTTGTATATGGAAGTCATTTGGTATGGAAGGTAATGTGAAACCCATGTTCAGATGATGAGTCCTACCCTCTATGAATTGCATGGTCATCTTAAACCGCTTACAAGTGATTGAATAGGCAACCAACCTTTTTATATCTCCGTCATATATAGTTAAGTTTGACATATTTGCCTATCTCAATATCTGGAGTCAAAGTCGTTTGGTTGGAATTAAGCCGTACAATCATTTCCAGCATGTCCACACATAACACACATGACCAAGTTTAAAACCAAGATGCAACATATACCAATGGGGATGACCTGATAAGCCGCTCCCATCTTGCACGAGCATTCCTTACTTACACATGCAAGGCGAGCAAGTGCGATTGGCATCTATGTCCCAAGCTAGTATACGATCGACCTCGATGTGTAATGGAGTGGTCCTACCACCGACAATGGACGGTACACTGGTAAGTCGTGCGGGTCTACCGACCTTTTCTGAAGAAAAAGGTCAGGTGCAGGAAACTGCAGCCGTCGTCGCCGCCCATTTTTCAAACTGAGTGGACCGATTTGACATTACCTTTTTGCCGTTGGCGTGTTCCACATGAATTCTCCATCTTTTCATACCATGGATGATTGGTTTTGAAAAACGGTTGCCTGAATCACAACTGCAATGGCGTCCTAGTTCAGACGGGAACGGATTGGCTACTCCCTATGCCACCGGCCACGTGGCCGGTGGTCGGTGCTCTGTGGGGCCCACCATGACGTATGTGCTTCATCCATTCCGTTCATTCATTTTTACAGATCATTTTAGGTTTATTCAAAAAACGATAAGAATATAAATCTCAGGTGGACCACACCATACGAAATCTCATACTCAAATAAAAGGGAAAAAACAAAGATCAGCTTGATCCAAAACTTTTATGGCCCCCAAAAAGTTTTTAATGATCGAAATTCATTCAATACTGTTTCCTGTACTATGGTCCACTTGAGATTTGGGTATATCTCATTTTTTCTCTCATCCAATAAAATGATCTATAAAAATAGATGGATGGCATGGATGAAACACATATATCATGGTGGGGCCCACAGAGCACCGACCATCAGCCAGGGAGTAGCCAATCCGTTTCCAGTTTGGACCTAGAGGTGTCAACATGTCGGGTTTAGCTCGGGACTGATAGTTCTCGTACCCGGGCTAATTGTGTCGAGTCTCGTTCCTAATGCGGGTGATCAGGTAAACCAATGCGGGTTGGCTAGTGACCTCAACACCAGCCAGCCAACCAGTGTCGAAGCTCTGTAGGTCCACCATGATGTATTTGTTTCATCCACTCTGTCCATCCATTTTCTAGCTTATTTCAGTGCATCAATTAAACGATGTGGCGGATCCAAATCTCAGGTGGACCACACCCTAGAAAACAGTGTGGGTTCAAGGCCTACCGTTGAAAGCTTTTCGAGCACCACAAAAGTTTTGGATCAAGCTGATATTTGTGTTTCCCTTCATTTGGGTTTGGGTGACCTTATAAATAGGTTGGATGGCAGATAGACATTACAGCCGGCCTTAGGAAGTTTTTAATGGTGGACATTCATTCAACACTATTTTCTTGTGGTGTAGACCACCTGAGATTTCGAACTGCTTCATTTTAATGCTCTTGCATAAATGAACAACGTAGATAAAACACCTGTCATGGTGGGGCCTATTGAGCTTTGACATCAGCTAGCTGACTGGTAATAGGGTCACCAGCCAAACTGCATCCTAAGATAACATTGGGCACCAGTCAGGTCGTTAGATCTAGAACTTTAGTTAGTTTGGGCCAAGTAAGAGCATTTACATAGCTGAGACCCGAATCTAACTGAACGCCAAATAAGAGCAATTACATAGCCGAGACCAGGGTTGTTAGATCGACAAAATGGAAACACCACCAATTGAAATGGGTCAGCCCGTTGGTTATCTGGACGCGGATTAGCTATTGACAAATTGAGCAGCGAGACTAGCTACTGAACTGACGTTACCAAGTTTTGTAGGCCCACCATGATTTATGTATTATATCCACACCGTCTATCCATTCGGAGAAATCATTTTAGGGCAAGAGGCAAAGAATGAGTCAAATCGAAAGCTCAAGTGGACCCTACCACATAAAACAGTTGGGAGAGTGACACCCACCGTTGAAACCTTCCTAGGTCCACCATGATGTTTATTTGAGATCTAATCTGTTCATAAGTTAACACATACATTAAAAAGGGAAAACACAAATATCAGCTTGATCGAAAACTTCTGTAGCCCCTAAAAGTTTTTAATGGTCAGCATCACTCTCCCCACTGTTTTCTATGGTGGGATACCCTCCAGCTTTGGATCTGAGTTATTCGTTGGCTTATTCTTATAATGATCTCTCCAAATGGATGGACGGTGTGGATACAACACATATATCATAGTGGGGCCCACAAGACTTGGTGACGTCATTTCATTAACGATCCACTCAACCTGTCCGTAGCTAGTCTGCGTCTACCGTGTCTAGGGTGCCCATTGAGAGTCCTATTCCCATTGTTGCATGGCAAGCATCTCAACAATCCAGCCATTCATCAAGTACCGCCGCAGGTAAGAAAAAAAAAAAACACCTAGATCCATAGTTCAAGTGGTAGAATGAGTGAAAGATACCTCGTTTCAACACCGAGGTCAAAAAAAAAAAAAAAACACCTAAATCCATAGCTCAGTGGGGTGTACTAAAAAGTTAACAAAATTGAATTTTTTTTTTTTTTTTTTAAAAGAAAGTACCGCCACAGGTAATATGACCAACAAGATTGGTCCACTGACTAGACAAATCACACTTTAGTTAAAATGGATGGTGAGAATAAAGTTGCTCCAAATTAACGGACATGCGTGGCTCACCTTATGATTATGGTACCCTGATTTTTTGCACATGGCATGTTAACAATACGTGTTACCTAATGAATGGCCTGGATCTATCACACTCATGCCATCCAGTAGGGGAAATCATGCCTAGACTGGCAGTTGTGCAGCACCCTTGCAAAATACACTAGCCTTTAACAGGGAACTGAGGAGTCATATAAAATGAGGAATAATATGATCATGTTCTTAGTATTCTTTGTTGGAAATGGGCCATGAGGGGCTCACCTTTGGTAACCACTGGTGAATAATGGACTACGCTAGTTTCTATACCCCTCCCTTGAGTTGGAGCATATATTTTTTTATATACTTAGCTTGTTACAAATATATATGCCCACAACCCTGCGCAGCACTTTAGTAAAGATGTCTGCCGGTTCAGATTTTGACCGGACATACATTATAATGAAAATTTTTTGCCACAATCTTCTCCTGAATAAAGTGATAATTCACTTCTATATATTTAATTCTTTCATGGAAAACTGAGTTGTTAGTAACAATGTAACATGAATTGCCACAGGATTGTTATGGTGAAAAACTATGAGTGGTTTATTAAAGAGATCAAATTCTTGGAGAAGTGATCTCACCCAAATCTTCAAGACTACATTGTCCAAGCCCTGAATTTTGCTTCAACACTAGATCTAGCCATCGCATTACGTTTCTTATTACCTCTAATGGACGTGCAATACCCATGGTAGATCGTATGTCCATGTGGGTTCAACCCAGCAACATCGGCGGCGGATCCTTCTACCCAAAAATGACCATTGGACTTATACATTAGTGCCAATCCAGGAGAGCCCTTCAAGTATTAGAAGATATGAAACACAACTTCCTAATGCTGAGTCGGGGACTGATGCATAAATCAATTAATGACTCTTTCTATAATTGATATGTTTGGCCATTTGACCATAAAATAGATGAGTTTTCCAACCAGTCGATGATACCTTTCAGGATCTTCAAACAATTTCCTTGGTCATCTGTCAATCTATATTTTGGTTCCATTAGAGTATCGCAATGCTTCAAAGCCCATCATACCAGTCTTTTCTAAAGTTCAAAAACATACTTCCTTTAGTTGAAAGTAATCTAAATGCAGATTGGGCCACCCCAATTCTAAGAAAGCAACTCAAGCGACCACGCAAGGATGAACATGATGAGGATAACTACTCCGAATCCACGGAGCTTCTCTGGACTCCTCACAGAGACTTCTCGAAACCACTAGCAAAAGAAAACAGAAAATAGAAATAAAATCTAAAAAATAAGAAAAAGATAAAAAGATGAATAAAAACTAGTTCACAACCCTTTAACTAGGGCTACCACGCTATGGGAAAGAAAATAGAAGCAAACTACACATCAAACTCTTAGAATCCACGACTTACTATAAATAGTAAACTTACTATTTATAGACGGTCGTGATGTCTACTAGTGCGCAAGGTTTTGGCCAAAAATAGTAAGTGTCCTATTTGGCTTCACCAAACCGTTCTCCTAATTATTCTAAGCTCTTTTCACGTTGGGCGCAACTCCTAAAGCCCGACGGATGAAGAGTTATAATCAAACTAAAACTTACTATTTATAGTAAAAACGAAATTAAAACAGGGAAACGACCGTCGATACAGGGGTTTTTCGCAATTCCGGGCTGTGCAACCCGGCGGGTTGGTTGGCTTCAATAGCTCGTTCTACCCCAAAATCATATATTTTACGCCAGATAACTCATTCCGGATTGCAAGATACGCTCGATTTAAGGTTCAATGGTCTGGATCACTTCTATCGTCGACCGGGCCTTTTCTGATCCATCTTGACCATGTAATTGTTCGCGACCCGCTCTACATCAATCTCCTCCACTTTAAAAGAACTCGTCCTCGAGTTCTCATCATACTCTAGTTCATGATACTCGGTCAGGTCCGCGACATTGAAAGTCTGTGAGATTGCCATGTCATCTAGAAGATCAACAATATAAGCGTTATCATTAATCTTTCGGATGATTGGGACGGGTCCAATCTTCTTATTTTTCAACTTGTTGTATGTCCCGATCGGAAATCTCTCTTTGCGCAGATGGACCATAACGCGGTCGCCCACCTCTATATTTTGGTTCCATTAGAGTATCGCAATGCTTCAAAGCCCATCATACCAGTCTTTTCTAAAGTTCAAAAACATACTTCCTTTAGTTGAAAGTAATCTAAATGCAGATTGGGCCACCCCAATTCTAAGAAAGCAACTCAAGCGACCAAGATTTTTGGATTGAAATTGTTGTTGAATATGATGGTTAGCTATTGTAATTCCCTCTACATTGATGCCCGTGACTATTATGTTATCAATGTACATGATTAGAATCACAATTCCCTTCTTACTTCGCTTAACAAAAGCTGAGTGGTCTACTCAACATCAACAAAAATTGACGAGTAAAAACTTCTTGCTGGATTTTTTGAACCATATACACAATGATCACCAAGCTGATATATTGCTTTCCATATAAGAATATATTCTTAACGTCCAACTTATAGAGTGGTCATAACTTGTAAGCTACAATAGAGAGCAACACTTAACATTATTCAGTTTGGTTGCAAGTGAGAATTAATATCTCATTATAGTCAAGTCCAGCAGTTTGCGTATAGACTTTAACCATGAAGTATGCTTTTAGTCTTTCAATGGAGCCATCTAGTTTGTATTTAATTATAAATACCCATCTTATGGGATTGTGCATTTGCCAAGAGGCAATGAGGCAAACATCTAGGTACCGGTGTGATGCATTGCTTCGATTTCATCTTTCATTACCTTTTGCCCAAAGTGAGGCAAGGCATCATGGTATGAAGTCGGAATCACATGACTAGAAATGACCATAATAAAGGATTTAAAGAATGAGGACAAGCAATGATATGGAAGAAAATAAGAAAGTGGATGTTGGGTGCAATAGATGCATGATCGATCTTGTACATTTTCGAAGTGTAATGGGTAATTGGAGATTAGAAATAACTTATGATATTGCAGAGACCTTAGTGGGCATTAATTTACGTGGGCTTAAATTTTCAATTCCAATATCCGCCCCAAGATCAGGATGGGGTATCACCCCATATGGAGGATCAAAACATGGGCGATGTTGGGTTGTAACAGGTTGATTTGTCAAGACAATGGTGTCCACTTATTCAAAGAATCTTACATCGGCACTTATGTGGACTCAACATGTGAGAGGATTAAGTTAAAGATAGTCTTTTTTTTAAAAAAAGATCTAAAGTACTCAAGAAAAATATATTTAAGAGCTCAAGGGTTTATTTTATCTAATTAGGTGCCCAACATATGAATGAAAACAATACACCCAAACCATGGAAAAACTGGTTTAAAATATATATATATATATATATATATATATATATATATATATATATATATATATATATATATATATATATATATAGTTGTTTGTTCGTTTATGCTCATTAACATGACCACCAAAAAAAAAAAAAAAAGGAAAAAAAAAAAAGAAAAAGAAAAGGTGAGGGTTGACCGTTAGTAAAATAACAAGCCATCAAAATTGCATAGCTTCAAAGATATTTTAGGACATTCATATGTACTATGAGAGATATTATCACTTCTAGCTGATGCCTATTTTTATGTTCTATTACACTATTTTGTTATGGTGTGTATGGGTATGAAGTCTGATGTGAGATACTAGCAGAAGATAGGTTTCTTAAAGGGGTTAGATAAATATTCAAGAGCATTATATGAACAAAGGCATCAAAATTTCTCTTTGAAACTATGCTCAAACTTTAGCATCAAACAATTTAAAATGGTCAAATACTTTGGATATATCATGAAGCATATACACCTAACTCATAAGGAAGCATATACATCTAAATCTATGCTGAAATAGGAGCCATCGACCGATCGATAGTCTAGTTGATAGGTTGAATAATATCGAAGATATTCATATTTTTTGGCAAAACTCTCGAGACAATTTTTAGAGTTTTCGATAGGTCGACCCGACCGATTGAAGTGTTTCGAACGATTGGCGGGTTGTCCAGTTTTGTGCATTTTCGCACGATTTGTTTTTATTTCCGTCTTTACTTAAACATAAAGGTGTAAATGGGATTAGGAAAAATGATAGACATGCTTATGGGTTTGAGAGGGTTTTGGAGAGATAAAAAGCCTTTCTCTTAGGGCTTCGAATTGGTAATGTTTCATATATTGTAACTTTGTTATTTATAGTGCATTATCACTTTATGCCATAGTTTTTTCCATAAGGACTTTTCCATATAAGTTTGGAGTATTCTCTTTTGGATTTGCTTATGTGATTATGATTACTTTGTTTGATTCATCTCTATGTGCTTCCTCAAGTCCTAATAGGTCATATCAGAGATAATGTTGGGAAGCATATCGAATTTGAAGACAATGTATCTATGGCATCTAATATGAAGTTCAATGTAGGAAGTATTTCGGGAAAAATAACTTTTAACTATGGAAGGTGAAGATTAAGGATCTTCTTGTTCAGCGAGGATTGAAAGATGCACTCCTTGGAAAGCGACTGAAAACAATAAAATAAGAAGAGTTGAACACGTTAGATCAAAATGCCAACATCTCAATCCAATTTTGTCAACAGATGAGGTCCTCTACAAATATTATGAGAGAGAAGATCGCGGCTGATACATGGACAAAGTTAGAGAACATCTATGCGAAGAAGTCTCTTGAGAATTGTTTGTATCTGAAGATACAATTATTCAATCTAAATATGACTGAGGGGGCTAACGTTGAGACCTATATTAGTAACTTCAAGCATGTAAATGAGGCGATGAATGATGTACATCAAGCATGTATTCTGTTGAATTTTCTTCAAGAGTTGCATGAGTCGTTAAAAGACTATTTGTGTGCCAGTAAGGCTTATTTGCAAATTATTGGATGTAGATAACGTGATGAATGATTTACATCAAGCATATATTCTGTTGAATTTTCTTCAAGAGTTGCATGAGTCGTTAAAAGACTATTTATGCACTAGTAAGGTGACCAGTAAGTCGACCATTAGCGTGGAGACTGTCAGCTCTTCAGTCAAAGGCAGTGAGAAAGAAAAGCATTGATGTGGGTGCTTCTACAGATGCACTGGTTACGTGGGCAAAAATTCTGAGTAGGATAGTGGATCTTTACGATTAAGATTCAAATCCAAGGACAATGGCAAAGGCAAGCTGGAGTGCTGGAATTGTGGCATGACATGGTACATGAAGAAGGATTATTAGAATCTTAAGTCTATGAAGGAGAAATTAGAGGGTCTTTCTAAAGAGGCCAACACAGTAGAATCTAGTGAGGAGGCAAGTGGAAGCGACGTACTGACTACATCAAACTCTGGATATTTCGATGAAGAATGGATTTTAGATAGGGGCTTCATGTCACATGACCCCTCACAAGAGTTGGTTCACTAGTTATACTGAATGTGAGGGTGGTCAGGTGTTTATGAGCAATGACAATGTTTGTAGCGTGGTTGGTGTTCGATCAGTGTGCATCTAGATGTTTAATGGAATGGAGTGTATCTTGATTAATGTGAGACACATTTTTGAGTTGAGAAAGAGTTTGATATCTTTAGGTGCACTTAAGGCACTTGGGTGCAAATTTACTAAGTTCGATCGTGTCCTTAAGGTTTCAAAGGGGGGTACTCGTAGTCATGAAAGCATGAAGGAATGGTAACCTTTACAGGTTGATCGGGAGTATTTCATCAGGTGGAGTTGCAGCATATGTAGAGGATTCCACGTATGCATATATGTGGCATGCGGGCCAAGGCCACATGAGCGAGCGGGGCATGAAGGTACCGTCTGACCGTTGTTTGATCCCCATCTTTAAAAGCATTGATTTTAGTATATGCGAGCATTGTATACATGGTAAATAGTGCAATGTTATCTTTTACGCATGAGAAACATGTTTGTAAGGGGGTTATGGATTATGTACATTTTGATGTATGAGGGCCATCGCCTTGCCTGAAGTTTCTGTCGGAGCGCCATCATGGTTCATTCCATTCATTAACGACTATTTTAGAAATGTGTGTGTTTACTTTACAAATAAATAAATTTGAGGTTTTCACCAACTTCAAACAGTGGAATACGATGGTGGAAAAATAATCAGGGCAAAAGGTGAAAGTGTTAAGGACAAATAATAGTGAGAAATTTACTTATTGGGAATTCAATCATTTTGTAAAAATGAAGAGATTGTGTGGCACAATATTGCACCACACACTAGAGAAGAATGGTGTGGCTAAGCGGATGAATCAAACTCTCTTGAAGAGGGCTCGATACATGATGAGTAATGCTGGGTTAGGCAAGAAAATGTGGAGTGAGGCCATTAATACGACTTGTTACTTGGTGAATCGGTTCCATTTTACAACTATCAATTGTAAAATTCTAAATGAAGTGTGGAGTGGTCAGGAGGTAGACTACTCGGGGCTATGAGTATTTGGTTGTGATGCTTACTCTCACGTAACATTAATTGAAAGAGATAAGATAAACCAAAGGGCTAAAAAGTACATATTTGTCAACTATGGTGGTGATGTGAATGGGTACAGGCTATATAATCGGGTCACATGAAAAATCATTCTTATTTGTGATGCCAAATTTGACGAGGGATCCTTATTCCATAAGGATGAGTACAAGGAAGTAGAAAAATTGTTTATGGATGTTCAAATAGATAAAGATGAGACACGGGCTGATACTAAGAATCAGACAGAGATAACTCGAATGTCGCATTTGCCTTCATTATGGATGAAGGAGATCCATCTACTTTTTAGGATGTTTTTGGTGACGTAGATGCCAAAAAATGAAAAATGACAATGCATGATAAGATGGATTCCTTGTACAAGAATGATACGTATGAGCTGGTGGAGCTTCATATCGGTCGTAAAGCAATCGGGTGTTAGTGGATCTTTATGAAGAAATATGATAGGTATAAGGCAAGATTGGTAATGAAGGGATATACTTAGGGAGAAGGTGTCAACTTCACTAAGATCTTCACGCCTATGATGAAGTAAGTATCTATCAGATTCGTATTGACACTGGTTGCCCAATACATTCTTAAGTTAAATACCTGCATGGGGAATTGGAAGAGCAGATTTATATTCTCAAACAAATGAATGTGAAGACTGCTTTCCTGCATAGGGAATTAGAAAAGCAAATTTACATGAAGTAACTTAAAGGATTCGAAATACAAAAGGCATAGAATAAGGTTTGCAGGTTGAAGATGTTGTTCTACAGCCCGAAATAATTGCTTAGGTAGTGGTATAAAAAATTTGATTATTTCATGATGAGTAAGAGGTTTACCAAGAGTGAGTATGATCATTGTATCTATTTCAAGATGCTAAGCGATGAAAAGGTTACTGTATTAGTATTATATGTTGATGATATACTTATCCCCAGTCATAGCATATTTGATATTGACATATTGAAGGCTCAGGTATAAGGGACATTTGAGATGAAAGATTTGGGGCTACAAAGAAGGTTCTCAGCATTGACATATACAGAGATATGAAAAGGAGCAGGCTATAGCTATCTCAGGCTGAATACCTTGAGAATGAATTGGTGAAGTATGGAATGGATAAGACAAAGCCGGTCAGCGTTCCCCATGTAACTCATTTTCAGCTTTTTTCTTAGCAGTGTCCTGAAACGGATGAAAAAAAGTAAGTTATGGCATGTGTGCCTTATTCGAGTGTGATTGTGAAATGACCTAGCTATACGTCCTAGAGGGGGAGTGAATAGGACGATGCCAAAATAAAACTTTAACAGTGGAATAAAAGAATATGATAACTAAATAAAATAAATCAATTCACAATGCTGAAATAAAAGCAACTTCAATAAACAAGAATTGAGAGGTTGATACGAATTCAGTTCTATACACAACCTTACACAATAAAAACCAAGGGTTTATGGCAGGGAAACCTTATTTCTAGAATATCCTTCGTATCAAAAACTCAAATCGGAGAGGAATAAATAAATAGTAAGGAATTGAAATAAATTGTAGGAATTTAAATCTAAATTATTACAATATTCCCACTGTGCTTGAAATCTAAATTTTACAACATTCATATCCACACATACATTCCACAAATCTAATGATAAAAGATATAACACTTAAGCAAGCATTCAAACCACAAGACAAATAATTATAGTGGTTCGCCTGTGTGTACACCAACTGTTCAACAACAGCCACACAGAATGGTACTCCACTCCTAATATCCTCACACAGGGGATATTAGCGTTCACTAACAAAATAAGTTTCACAGGTTCACCTAAAACCTTCACAATTGTGTCTTTTTAACTTGGGCTTACACAATACAAAAACTCACACTATATGAGTTTTCTGGCTCTCCTCAGATAACCACACAATGAGATTTTTCTGGCGAATCTCAAACAAAAACCAAAAGAATAGAAATTTTATATAAACATAAAATACCTGGATTTCTCCTTTCGTAGCAACCCGGAAGAACCAATCAGAGTAGAAGTTTGAATCAATGTTCAATGTCCAATACTCACTAAAATGGTTCTAAATTCTAATTGATTTTAAATTAAATCAAATGGGCGTAGCTATATTTGATTTTGATTCCAAGAAGAAGGAATACAGTAATTCCTCTTTTCAAATAAGATTGGAATATAGGAATAAAATCAAATAAACAAGCTAACAAAAAGAGAATATTAATTATGCACAACATAGCTTAAAATGAACACAAACTTATCTCAGAATGGAGCTTTGATTTTCTTGAAGTGAGTTGTAAAACTCTGAGATTCATGTTCAATTTATAGTTACAGAAATCACGTCTACGACTGGTCGTAAAAAATCGTTCTATGACTAGTCGTACGGATTCTATGACTAGTCGTACGGATTCTACGACTGGTCATGGACCACCTACGACCGATCGTTGTAAGGCCCGTATCCTAGTCCGTACTGTTCCATAGCCTTCCTCAGTCCTTCCGGTCGAATTCCATCAACCTTCGCACCGTATCTGATGATTGCGCGCAATCCTAAGCCGAGTCCTGCATACCAAAAACGGCTCGACCGAAAACTTGTACCTTAACGACCGCGTCATCGCCGCGGTTCTAACACCGCGACTTCCTCACCGAACCGATACCCAGGTCAGAAGATGTGGGCCTGCGTTCAATTCAAAGAAAATGCCGGGCATTGCCAATTTCGAGGGAATATCTACAACATGTCCCATCAATCAATCAATCACTCATGTCAAGTACAAGTCAAGTACAAGCCATACCCAAGTACAAGCAACCCATCTCTCCCATTCCCAAAGTCAACTCTCTCTCTCTCCACCCATCCCTTTCTTACAACACATCACTCAACCCATCACCCATCCTTATCACCCCATCACTTCTCTCTCCCTCATTTCTCAAAAAAAATCTCCCAAGCAACATCCCACGTCCAAGCTCCCTCCCTCCCAAACAACAAGTGTGGCCCACTTTCCCTACCCTCTCATCTCACATCTCAACCGTTCATTCATCATCTACTACCATCAAACTTGAAGGCAAGGAGCTAAGGAAGCTAGGGGAGCAAGGAGAAGGCTTAGAGGTGGGTGATCTTTGAGTTTCTACCGTTGATTTCATGATTTGAGGGCCCACTTGTTGATGGGACCCATTTTGATGTATGTGTTGTATCAATGGAGGGCCCATAGTGGCGAGGTCCCTCCTCTCCATCACCATCTCTCTCTTTTACTGTCTCTCTCTCTCTCTCACTTTCATTGTTGATGGCCCACCCGATGATATATATATTGTATCCATGCTGTCCATTTAGTGGACCACACTACAACCCACTGGTGGAGCCCACCTTGCTGCCCAAGCATGGATGAAGGAAAAATACAAACATCAGTTGATCCAAACCTTGGTGGGCCACCACGTGGACCCCACCATGATGCTTGTTTTATACCCATGCAGTCCAGCGTCTCTGAACGCTGGACGGGCGTGGTTAACATGGGGTGCGTGTACTGACAGGGGTGTGTACTTACAAGCTATATAAAAAAAAAGGTGCTTTTGGGGTGGGCCACCCATGTAGGCCCCACCTTGATGCTTGTATATAATCCATGCAGTCTATTCTGTTCCTCAGCCTATTTTAGGCGTTGAGTCACAAAATGGAGCCAATCCGATAATCAAGCGGGCCATACCATAGGAAATAGTAGTGCTTACTGTTGAGACCCACCTTGATGTCTCTACCCGCCAAAAAAAATACTGCATATTGGACTCGTTTGATTTGGCATGGGCCATAGAATCCAATGGGTGGAGTGGATTCTTAAGATGCGGGCCCCACGTGTGAAAAACCTCGAGAAAACAATATATATATATATATATATATATATAAGGCATGCTGTTGCAACAGGCGCTGCTGCGTGCAAACGGACTGGCGGGGACCCACGGTCCCAGCCGTGGGCCACACGAGTGGACCCACCTTATGAAGCAGGTTGGCTGGAGTACCACACACTAGCTGTATAGCTAGTGTATGTGACGTCACTAAGTTATGTGGGCCCCACTTGTTCCACCCTTGCCGTACATCCACAGGACCCACCATGATGCATGTGTTGTATCCAAACTGTCCAACCATTTTGGCAGATAATTTTAAGGCCTGAGATCAAAATGAGACAGATCTAGATTAAGGTGGACCACATTATCAAAAGCAGTGGGTTTGAACGTCCACCATTAAAACCCTTGGGCTACCAAGTTTGGACTAATATGATATTTTGCTTTTCCTCTAAATTCCAGTTTGCATGACCTTATGATCAGAATGAATGGGAAATAAATGTTATGGCGGGCCTTAGGAATTTATTGGTGGGAATTATTATCACCACTTACATTTGGGTGTGGCCCATTTGATATACGTGTGGCCTATGTGATGTGGCCCACTTGCCATATGAGGGTTCATTGTGATGTATTCAAGGCCCATTGGTGCGGCCCACTTGACAAATATAAGGCCCATGTGATTAGGCCCATCTTGATGTAGTTGTGGCCCATCCGTTGGGGCCCATCTTGATATATACGAGACCCATGTACATGAGGCCCATTTGATGTATTGGAGGCCCATGGGTCGAGGCTTAGTGGTATGTACATGAGGCCCATTATAACGTGATTCCACCATGGTTTATGTGTTGACCTTTATAGCGGGCTATGCCTTGGGAGCAATGATGGTTTGACGTTCACATTGTAAGGATAATGCTGGTTAAATGTCTACATTATCACTCTCCCTAAGGCCCATAGATAGGCCCATACTTGTAGCATGTAGGCCGTCTAGGCCCATCTTCGCTATGCACAGAGTCCATCACTATATAACATGCTTAGTATAGATCCATGATTCATGATCATACGCATCATATGTATGCTTGATATGAGGAGTGACTGATCATGGCATATGCCCTCGGGCAGATTATTTATGGGCTCCCTGATATGCGGAGTTGCCCTTCATGAGCGCACGGTATGCGCAGGGTTTATTGCATGTCTGGTAGAGTGATTTATGTACTTGCATTTGTATGATTATGATTATTGTATGCCCTATCGACATCAGGGCCATAGCCTCCACCGACACATCGTGGATGACTGGATTGGATATCGAAATTACTGTTTCTAGCATCGGGGTGCCATAGATGTCCCTGGGTGAAAATTTCTAAACCCGATGGTACCAGAGGATGACTCCAACGTCGAGACCGAGTGGATACACGAGCACGCGAGGGCCATATACCAGTAAGTCATGCCTCCCACTGTGTCGTGGTCAGTTGGAAAGGGGTGTGACCTTACCCGCCTGAGTGAGGGGGCAATTTCTAGGTTGAGTTTGACCAACTTGAGGAATGGGTCCACTATCGACGAGCCAGGCCCGATATTGGCAGGTGGATAGTGAGGTCTCTTCCACTCTCCCAGTTGTGCGTTCAAATAGGGGCGGCAAGCTGGCGTAGAGTGTACTAGACCCCGGTGATTATCCAAAATGAGAACTGTACTTATATTTGATATTGTGGATGAGGATTGGCATGCTTGAGTTGCATCTCGCATTACATGGTCTTGATATGGCTAACAGCATTCACATCTTGCACTGCATAGCCTTGGTACGGCTGATTGCATTCATGTACTCATCACCATGATTCCGCATTACTCTGACCTTGCATTCTGAACACGCTTTTATTACGCGCACACTTACACCACCCTCTAAGCTTTCTATAAGCTTATACACGATTGATGCGTGCAGGTGACGCCAGGATGCAGCCATAGTCTCGCCACAGTTGGAGTGTGCAGCCGAGCTTCTGGAGTTTTTGTTACTTTCATTATATTGTATTTCCCCTTCTATACGCCTTGTACTTAAAGTTTTTTATCATAGTGGATTTTGTGATGGTGTTCGTGTGGTTATTGTTCGTGAGTTATGCTTTTGGTTATGCTCATTACTAATCAAATCATGCTTGAAATCCTCCTTGTGGGATCCCCGGATCGGAACCCGGTAAATGGGTGCCGGGAGCCGAGAATGGGGTTCTATGGAGGCTGTCGGCACCGGATTCAGTGATCGAAAATTTTGTGAGTCCAGTTTCCGAGTTCGGGGTTTGACAGTCGTAGCTGACCCAGGACTGGTCATAGGAAACATGATTTGCACGCTGTAGTTCGAGTCGTAGATACACGACCGGTCGAAGGTCGAGTCGTGACCCTCCTACGACTGGTCGACCAGTTCTCAGGACTGGTCGTAGCTTAACCAAAAAAATTCTGAAAATCTTCAACAACTTAGGACTGGACGAGGAATGTCTTGGACTGGTCGAACTAGTGCTAGGACTAGTTGAACAAGGTCCAGGACTAGTCTTAGAACAGACCAAAATTATCTATAAAGATTCATCTTGAATTATGTAACCAAAATGACCTACCCTAAGGTCAATCTAAGGTCTATCATACCTGGAACATTAAGTATGAACATTGAACTTCATTCTTTTCAGATAATGGTTGACCTTTGAACCTTATGAAGCTTGAGATCTCTACTTGATGTAGCTTGATCTTGAGATCTTCTAAAGCTTGAAATTAAACTTCATCTTGAGTTGCACTTGAGTCTTGAAATGTACTTGAGTCTTGAAGTGTTTATCGATGTAGTTCTGAACATTGATGTTTACAGAAGTTGACAAAGTACATGGCTTGACTTGGCTTGAAGTAATTCATCGTTCTTGACATAAGCAATGTCTTTATAGAGTCGATGCGATGTCTTGAATAATGTCTTGAACATATGTATATCATCATACAAACACAAGACACATATAGAGTTTTGACACGACAAAATTTGACAACCAAAGGAGCATGAGACCATAGCACTTATAATCTCCCCCTTTGTCAAATTTGTGACAAAACATACTCTAAAAAAAAAAAGATAAGTACAACATGTTCAACAAAGAATCATGCACCAGTTTTCAACAAAGAATCTTGCACTAGTTTTAGCAGACAAACTAGCACACACATACACTATACATGTTCAACAAAGAATCATGCACCAGTTTTAGCAGACAAACTAGCACACACATACATCTAAACTTACTCCCCCTGAGTAGCAGCACTCACAAATATCACAAAGAAAATGCTACTCAAAAGGCTACTCATAGCAATAGCAATCCATAAGCAATAACAGCAATAGCACAAGCCTTCTCCCCTTTTTGTCACAAAATGACAAAGGAAGAAAAAATGAATAAGAATAATAAACAGGAGAGTAAAGCATCCAAGATATGAAATAAGGTGCATAAATCCATAGATCATAGGCTAGTCAAGTCCAAAGACAAATAAAAATAGTCTTACAAACTTAGAAAGAGCAGAATAGTATTAAAGTTATTACAGACCAGCAGATAGAAACTTTTAGTCAGATCCAGAAGATGGAGCAGGATTAGATGGATCTATTTTGTGTAAACCCTTAGCAAGGCGCCGCATATACTTACGCATATAAGCAAATTGAGTTGCTTGGGTTACACGAATTTGAGCCACCTCTTCCTGTAGAGAACGCAACCCCTCATCAAAGTCAGAAGGCTGATAATTTGGATCATTACCAAAGTCAGATTCTAGTCCATCAAAAATATCATTCATATCAACATCATCAGGAAGAATGTCAGCATCTTCCGCTTCATTCCCCACTTCAGTACCACTACCACCAACATCCACTTGGCCAGGAGCTAATCCCAATTTCATCTTGTTAATATTTGTATTGTTAAAAATAAGATGATGAATACGGGCCTCTCCAACAGGCATAACCACGAGCATGTGAGTAACTAATATAGTTATAAGATAGGCAAATGGAAGATCACTATGACCAGGATGGATTCGAAACTGAATGATGGAATGACAAATTAAAGAAGGTAGACAGATCTTTACACCAGTAATGACACAATGCAAAACATGAACCATAAAGGCAATTAGTTCTGTTTTGTTGCCAGACCGCAGATACAGATTTGAGATAAAGATTCTATGAAGAACCCTGTATCTGGGTAACAAATACCTTAAGGGGAGAGCATTTCCTTTATGGGTCTATTGCACTTCCATATTTCATAAATCTCTAGTGAGCATCTGTTTTTTTGATTCAGAGAGTTTTTCAGATAATGTATGAATGGGAATACCCTCATCATTAACAGGGATTTCCATGAGACCAGCTATTAAATGTCGATCTACTTCAAATAAACCTTCTCTAGTATCAATTTTAAACGTTAAATTCTCATATGAAAAATCAAAGATGCATGCTAACATGGATTGAGCAATAGACTGGTATGCAGGCCCACCCCAATGTAAGATGTTATCCCAACCTACAGATTGGAGTAGAGGTAGGATACTAAATTGAGCAATGTGGTTAAGATCAACTGGACATTCAACGATGACATTGCGCATACGCCAATCCCGTACATCAGATGGATCATTTTCGGGAGACCGAAGATGGTGTTGTGTGATAGGAGTTGATCTAGAAGAAGATGGACCACGGGAAGATTTCTTTTTTACTTTGGGATCCATTTGCAATACCAGATATAAGAAAACAACTAGATTCAAAAAATATGGAATGGGTTTTGATAGATCAGATTTTTGAAAGGAAAAACCCCAATCATGCATTGAAAGACCAAATAAAGTGCACAAGAGTGAAAAATGAGATACAATAAGCAATATTCTACAAGAAAAAAGCAAAAGAATCACTAACCTTGAAGGAAAATGATGGTGGGTTCGACCGGTCGAGCTTAGGCTCGTTGGAGAGTGAAATGGAAATGAAGAAGAAGAAGCTTTTCCCCAATTTAAAATGATTTCATGAGTTCCATGACTGATCGTGGATATACACGATCGGTCGTACCAAGATTGGTTGTGTATACTCATGATTGGTCGAGTACCAGCCAAAAATTACATTTTACAATTAATTTTAAAATTCAACCAAAAAGATAAATAAACATATATATATAATATGATATAATAATGTAAGAATATTCAATTTAAATTGTACATACCAAGATCAAACTTTAATTTATTAAACCTACTTTTATCAAGTAATTTAGTGAAAATATCCGCAAGTTGAGTCTCGGTAGGAATATATTTCAAAGATATTATTTTTTTCTTCCACTAATTCATGAATGTAATGATACCTAATGTCAATGTGCTTGGTACGTGAATGCTGGATTGGGTTTTTAGAAATATTTATTACACTGGAATTATCGCAATATAAAACCATTGAGTCCTGTGTAATTCCATAATCGCTTAATATACGTTTCATCCAAACAAGCTGAGTACATACATTTCCAGCTGCAATGTATTCAGCCTCAGCAGTTGAGAGCGATATAGAACTTTGCTTCTTATTAAACCAAGAAACCAAGCAATTTTCAATATAAAAACAACTACCACTGGTTGATTTTCTATCATCAATATTACCAGCCCAATCAGCATCTGAGTACCCAGCCATCTGGACACTAGTATCATATGGATACCAAAGAACCAAATGCACAGAACTTGCAACATATCTAATAATTCTCTTAACAGCAATTAAATGAGATTCTTTAGGATTAGACTGATATCTAGTACAAATACCAACACTGAAAGCTATATCGGGTCTACTAGCAGTTAAATAAAGCAAACTGCCAATCATGCTACGATACAATTTAGGATCTACATCTTTACCTGTAGAGTCTTTTAAGAGTCTTAAAGATGTACTCATGGGAGTATCAAAATTCTTACCATTCTCAAATCCGAACCTTTTAATCAAGTTCAAAGCATACTTGGTTTGAGAAATAAAAATTCCATCAGGTTGTTGTTTTACTTGCAACCCTAGGAAATAATGTAATTCCCCAACCATCCTCATCTCGAACTTAGATTTCATTAAATCTGTAAAATTAATAGTCATGTTAGTACAAGTTGATCTATAAATAATATCATCAACATAGATCTGAACCATTAAAACATCATTATTATTTTTCTTAACAAAAAGCGTCTTATCGACACTGCTCATTTGAAAATTATGACTGAGTAAAAACTTAGTCAATTTCTCATACCATGCTTTGGGAGCTTGTTTTAGACCATAGAGAGCCTTTTTAAGACGGTAAACATGATCAGTAAACTTAGGGTCTTCAAACCCTGTAGGTTATTCAACATATACCTCTTCATGTAAATCGTCATTCAAAAAAGCACTCTTTACATCCATTTGATAAATCTTAAATTTTCTATAGCATGCAATGGATATAAAAAGTCTGATTGATTCAAGGCGAGCAACTGGGGCAAAGGTTTCATCGTAATCGATGCCTTCAATTTAAGTGTACCCTTGTACAACCAATCTTGCCTTGTTTCGAATTATATTTCCAAGTTCATCAGACTTATTTTTGAAAATCCACTTTGTTCCGATAATGTGTTTATCTTTAGGTCTAGGAACGAGATATCAGACATCATTACGAACAAATTGATTAAGTTCTTCCTGCATGGCAACTATCTAGTTTTCTTTAGAAAGAGCTTCTTTTACGTTAGCCGGTTCAATTTGGGATGTAAAACACATGTAGTTACATATGTCTTCTAATTATCTACGAGTGAGCACACCAGTGAGAGGGTTTCCAAGAATCTAAGCAGTTGGATGATCTTTAACAGTCCTTACTTCAGAATTAACTTGATTTGATAAATTATCTGGTTTGTTAACTAAAAGAACTTCATCATAATCTGGACTAGGGGCAGGTGTATTCAATTAATCATCATGACCACATTAATTAACTCTTGAATCACACCGGTCCTGTTGTTTAGTACACGATATGCACGACTGTTTAAAGAGTATCCTAAAAAGATCCCTTCATCACTCTTAGTGTCAAACTTTTTCAAATTTTCACGGTCAAGTAAAATATAGCACTTGCTGCCAAAAACTCGAAAGTATTTGACAGTAGGCTTCTTATCAAACCAAAGTTCGTAAGCCGTTTTATTATTAGATTTATAAGTACAAACCCGGTTAATAATATAGCAGGCGGTATTCAATGCTTCAGCCCAAAGATTTCTAGGGAGCTTCATACTATTTAACATTACGTTTCCCATTTCTTGAAGCACTCTATTTTTCCTCTCCACAATTTCATTTTGTTGTGGTGTTTTGGGCGCAGAGAATTCATGCGATATTCCCTGATCGCTACAGAACTTTTCAAAACTGCTATTTTCGAACTTAGATCCATGATCACTACGGATCTTATTGACATGAGAACCTCTTTCAATTTGGATTCGTTTGATGATGTTTTTTACTTCATCAAGGGTTTCTAATTTGTCCCTTAAAAACGTAACCCAAGTGAATCTGGTATAATCATCTACAATAACCAAGATGAATTTTTTGCCACTTCGACTCTCCGTACTGGTTGGTCCTACATGATCCATGTGGAGCAGCTCGAATGGTCTTGATGTGGTATTGGAGTTCACCTTTTTGTGAGAGCTCCTAGTTTGTTTACCATACTGGCATTCACCACATATTTTGCCTACTTTTTGTAACTTTGGTAGACCTCTAATTAGTTCTCCTTTGCTCAATCTGTATAAATTCCAGTAGTGTACATGTCCAAGGCGTTTATGCCATAATTCTGTCTCATCGGTATGGACCATGTAGCACTGTTGATTAGATGAGCTACCATCGCTTACAATATAGCAGTTTTCAGAAGTTCTGCGACCGGTTAATATTATAGAACCCTTTTTATTTATGATTTCACAACCTTGATTGAAAAATTTCACACTATGGTTGTTATTGCATATTTGGGATATGCTTAACAGGTTGTGTTTTAGCCCCTCAACATATAAAACGTTCTTAAATAAGGGAAGATTATAGAGTTGAACCGTACCTTGGCCAATTATCTTGCAATTGCTTCCATCACCAAAAGTAACTGACCCATCAGTCATATCTTTAAGATCGGTGAATAAAGCCTTGTCGCATGTCATATGCCTGGAGCATCCACTATCTAGGTACCACTTTGAATGACTTATAGCTTTAAAAGCAGTGTGGGCAACCAAGCAGGCAACCTTAGGAACCTATTTCAGATTTGTTTTGGATTTGTGAATATAGTTGGTCTTCTTCTGTCTGTTGTTATAAGAATGACCTACTGAGTTAGATTTTAAGAGCTCCTTGAGTAAATCAACTATCTTTTCATCTAGTGGGTTTCTGTTCTGATTTTTGAAGTTGGCATAGCTCCTTTTAGGTTTTTGAAAAGCTTTTGAATTTTTAGAAAAACCTTGACTAGTATTTTTCCCTTTTGAGTTAGAGGACTCTCTTTTCACAAACTTAGGAGGAGTATACTTTTGTTTAGGAGGAACATTTTTATCGTAGCCCAACCCGGATTTGTTGCCACATTTTCTAAATCCAGATAAAAGTTTTTCTAACTTTGGATCTCCTTGGGCATACCTCCATGTATCCTTTAAACTCAGAAGAGAAGATACTTCATTTTTAAGTTTCTCATTTTCAGATTTCAGATTTTCAATTAGGGAGATTTTGAATTCTAAATCGCATTTTGATTTTTCAAAACAATCTTAAATTTGAGATTTTTCTAAAATAAGAGATTCAAAACATTCTTCAAGTTTAAAAAACTTTTCTTTTTGAAGTTTAAGTTTGACAGCAATTTTACAACTTTCCTTGTATAAGGCATTGTAAGTGTCTTGAAGATCATCTTCATTTTCATAATCACTATTCAAATTTTCTTCGATAGTTGAATCATCATGATTTGAAAAGGTGAATTTGGCTAGAGTCATAAGGGCTTTAACTTCACTGCCCGACTCGGTTTCAGAATCTTCTGATTCAGAAGAAGTTTCAGAATCAGACGATTCATCCCAAGTAGCCAACATTCCCTTCTTTTTAAGTTTGTCCTTTTTAGGACATTTGTTTGCTCAATGCCCATATTCTTGGTAGTTGTAACATTGACTATCTTTCAAAGACTTTCACGTTTTAGATTTAGGTTTAGATCTTTTCTTATCATTTGATTTTTGAAAATCAACCCTCTTTTTACTCTTGAAAATCTTATAAAACTTTTTCGCTAAAAGAGCCATATCATCTTCAGAATCAGAGTTTTCTTGAGAAATACATTTAGAGGATTTAAGAGTGATAGATTTACTTTTAGGAGCTTCAAAGTTTAACTCATAGGTTTGTAAAGAACCAACTAGTTCTTCTACCCTCATATTGTCCATTTCACGAAGTTCCTGGATCGCGGTTACCTTAGAGTTGAACCGTTCAGGAAGTAAGCATAGTATCTTTGCACACACTTTACTTTCTGAGATTTTATCGCCAAGACCCCACATTGAGTTTATAATGTCATTTACTTTTATGTAAAAGTCCATAAACATTTCATTTTCCTCCATATGAATTTCCTCAAATTTGGTTGTAAGGAGTTGGACCTTAGATTTCTTGACAATTGATGTACCCTCGTGTGTCATTTCTAAAATATTCTAAGCTTGCTTTGCAGTATCACAGGATATAATTCTTTTGAACTCATCCGGTGATAATGCGTAAGTGATTGCATTTAGTGCTTTTACATTGACACTACTCTCATTTTTCTGAAGAGTGGTCCATGAGAAATACGGTGTTACTCTCATTGATTTTAAACCATCGATACCAGTCACTTCAGTGGTAGGTGAGTTCCATTTAGTCACTGTGGCTTGCCACACACTCTCATCCATTGATTTGAGGAAGATCTTCATCATGGCTTTCCAATAGGCATAGTTGGAGCCATCAAAGGGTGGAGGCCCAGTGACTGATAGGCTATCAAAATTTGACATCTTTTAAATAGCTTAGATCGTTAGCTCAGGAAATAAATCCAAATAAAAAGTAATAAGAGCGAGCTATTAGGCTTTGATACCACTTGAAATGGCCTAGTTATACGTCCTAGAGGGGGGGTGAATAGGACGATGCCAAAATAAAACTTTAACAGCGGAATAAAAGAATATTATAACCAAATAAAATAAATCAATTCACAATGCTGAAATAAAAGCAACCTCAATAAACAAGAATTGAGAGGTTGATACAAATTCAGTTATAAGGACAACCTTACACCATAAAAACCAAGGGTTTATGGCAGGACAACTTTATTTTTAGAACGTCCTTTATATCAAAAACTCAAACCGGAGAGGAATAAATAAATAGCAAGGAATTGAAATAAATTGTAGGAATTTAAATCTAAATTATTATGATATTCCCACTGTGCTTGAAATGTAAATTTTACAACATTCACATCCACACATACATTCCACAAATCTGAATGATAAAAGATATAACACTTAAGCAAGCATTCAAACCACAAGACAAAGAATTATAGTGGTTCACCTGTGTGTACACCAACTGTTCAACAACAGCCACACAGAATGCTACTCCACTCCTAATATCCTCACATAGGGGATATTAGCGTTCACTAACAAAATAAGTTTCACAGGTTCACCTAAAACCTTTACAATTGTGTCTTTTTAACTTGGGCTTACACAATCCAAAAACCCACACTATTTGAGTTTTCTGGCTCTCCTCAGATAACCACACAATGAGATTTTTCTGGCAAATCTCAAATAAAAACCAAAAGAATAGAAATTTTACATAAACATAAAATACCTAGATTTCTCCTTTCGTAGCAACCCGGAAGAACCAATTGGAGTAGAAGTTCGAATCAACGTTCAATGTCCAATACTCACTAAAATGATTCTAAGTTCTAATTGATTTTAAATTAAATTAAATGGGCGTAGCTATATTTGATTTTGATTCCAAGAAGAAGGAATACAGCAATTTCTCTTTTCAAGTAAGATTGGAATATAGAAATAAAATCAAATAAACAAGCTAACAAAAAGAGAATATTAATTATGCCCAACGTAACTTAAAATGAACACAAACTTATCTCAGAATAGAGCTTTGATTTTCTTGAAGTGAGTTGTAAAACTCTGAGATTCGTGTTCAATTTATAGTTTTAGAAATCACGTCTATGACTGGTCTTGAGAAAGCTTCGACTGGTCATAGCAACAACGGCATTTTGAAATTTTAAGCGCGATCTTAAAAACCGTTCTACGATTAGTCGTAGGGATTCTACGACTGGTCGTTGACCACTTACGACCGGTCGTAGCTGACCCAGGACTGGTCGTAGGAAACATGATTTACACGCTATAATTCAAGTCGTAGATACACGACCGGTCGATCAGTTCTCAGGACTGGTCATAGCTTAACCAAAAAAATTTCAAAAATCTTCAACAACTTAGGACTGGACGAGGAATATCTTAGACTGGTCAAACCAGTGCTAGGACTAGTCAAACAAGGTCCAGGGCTAGTCTTAGAACAGACCAAATTCATCTATAAAGATTCATCTTGAATTATGTAACCAAAATGACCTACCTTAAGGTCAATCTAAGGTTTATCATACCTGGAACATTAAGTATGAACATTGAACTTCATTCTTTTCAGATAATGGTTGACCTTTGAACCTTATGAAGCTTGAGATCTTTACTTGATGTAGCTTGATCTTGAGATCTTCTAAAGCTTGAAATTAAACTTCATCTTGAGTTACACTTGAGTCTTGAAATGTACTTGAGTCTTGAAGTGTTTATCGATGTAGCTCTGAACATTGATGTTTACAAAAATTGACAAAGTACATGGCTTGACTTGGCTTGAAGTAGTTCGTCGTTCTTGACATAAGCAATGTCTTTATAGAGTCGATACAATGTCTTGAACAATGTCTTGAACATATTTATATCATCATACAAACACAAGACACAAATAGGGTTTTGGCACAATAAAATTTGGATTTGTATTATTTTGGATACAACAAAATAATTCTATTAGATCTAATGTACTTATTCGATCTAATAAATACGTTGTGTCATAATTGAGAAAGTCTATGCCTCGAATCTTTAGTATTCTTTTATTTATCACCTGTGTCTACTATTTAGGCAAAATACCGTCACCTATTGTCACTAAGAATCTAAAACAAACCTCAGAAACGGAAGAAAGGGGGGAAAGTATGGAAGGAACAGATGTATAAATAAAAACGACTTTCGAAACGATAGGAACTAAACAGGAATAAGAGGCATCTACAAAAGAAGACCCTTCCCTTTGTTCAGAAGAAAATAAGGATCCAGACAAACTATATGGGAATCAAGGGTTTCAAGAAAATTGGAAGTTGGAAATACTTAAAGAGGATAAAGACCTCTTCTGGATTGAAAAACCTCTTGTGACTCTTCTTTTCAACTATAAACAATGGAATTGTCCATTGTGATATATAAAAAACGATCGCTTTGAGAAAACATTGAGCGGGGCAAACTAGAAATTTGATCGAGAGAAACATGAAATTTAGCAAGGGAAACATAAAATTCAGCGGGGAAAACATGAAACTCAGCGAGAAAACATGAAATTGAGCAGGGCAAACTTGAATTTAAGCGGGGGAAACATGAAATTGAGCAGGGCAAACTAGAAAATCAGCGGGGCAAACTAGAAATTCAGCGGGGCAAACTAGAATATCAGCGGAGCAAGCATGAAATTGAGTGGGGCAAACTAGAAAATCAATGGCGCAAACTAGAAATTCAGCGGTGCAAACTGAAAAATCAGTGGGGCAAACATGAAATTGAGAGGGGGAAACTAGAAAATTAGCAGGGCAAACTAGAAAATCAGTGGGGCAAACTAGGAAATCAGCGGGGTAAACATGAAATTGATCGGAGGAAACATGAAATTTAGCGGGCCAAACTAGAAAATCAGCGAACCAAACTTAACAGATAATTTCATGGCTTGAGCCGAAAAATCTAAACATATCCAATGTTCAAATGGACCACACCACATGAAAATTTTAAATTGGACTTCTAATGTTGATCATTTCTTAGGGGCCACGGAAGTTTTGGATTAAGCTTATAATTTTATTTTCTATTAATCCATGTCTGTATGATCTTATGAATAAGTTTGATAACAAACAAACATCACTGTTGGGTCCACTATGGTTTGAACGGTGGAAGTCAATATGCCCACTGTTTCCCGTGGTATGATCCACTTGATCTTTTGATATGCTTCAATTTGGGGCTAAACCGCTAAAATTAGATGGAAAAACGGATGGACAGCGTGGATATACTACATACATTCAATGTGGGCCCAACTGAGTTTACTTAGTACAATGGGAGCGTACTGACTAACTCAATACGCAATCCGATTTCGCTTGCTACACCCCACAATGATGTTTTATTTGTAATACATCATGTTCATCGGATTATGTAATACCCCTTTATTTTCATCGAAATATGTATACACCAAAACCCCATTATGGGAGGGAACCTAGACATTGAGGAAGGGAACTTAGACATTGAGCATGGCAAACATGAAATTGAATGGGGTAAACATTAAATTCAGCAGGGGAAACATTAAATTCAGCGAGGAAAACATGAAATTCAGCGGGGAAAATATAAAATTGATCGGGGCAAACTTGATTTTGAGCGGGGGAACATGAAATTCAGGGGGGCAAATCATGAAATTCAACAGGGGAAACATGAAATTCAGCAAGAAAAACTGAAAATTGAGCGAGGCAAACATGAAATTCAATGGGGGAAACATGAAATTCAGTGGGGGAAACTAGGAATTCAGCGGGGCAAACTAGACAATCAGCGGGGCAAACTTGAAATTGAGTGAGGCAAACTAGAAAATTAGCGGGGTAAACTAGAAAATCAGCAGGGCAAACATGAAATTGGGCAGGGAAAACATGAAATCAGCAGGGCAAACTAGAAAATCATTATGCTCACTGTTTCCCGTGTATGATCCACTTGATATTTTGATATGCTTCAATTTGGGGCTCAACCCCTTAAAGTAGATGGAAAAATGAATGGACGGCGTGGATATACTACATACATTCAATGCGGGCCTAACTGAGTTTAAAATATACCTGTGTTGCATGTTTTCTTCACTGGACTGACCATTTTCAGAAGAAGACAAAATGCTGATAAGGGGGGCCCAGAAAATGGGTTTTTTAGTCTTTCTACCGGAAATGGTGTGAGACTCGTATCCTAGCCTGTACCATTCCATAGGCTCCTGCGGTCCTCCCTGTTGAATTCCGCCGACCTGCGATGCGTAAATAGCATTTGCATGCGACCTTGAGTGTCATCCTATAATTTCGAGTCGGCTTGACCTAAGACCTATGTCATTGCGACCGCATTGTCGCTGCAGTTCCAACGCCGCGTCTCGTATGACAATCCGAGATGTACATCAAAAGATGTAGGCCGCGCTTTATTTGAACCTTGATCGCATTTGTGGGACCCACCTATCACATTGGCACTTTTCACAAGGCTAGGATGACATCACCCTAAGCCATCCATAAATTCTAGTCAAAGCAATAATGACCCTAGCCCATACTTGCTACCTTTTCCCCAAAACACTTATTACCTAGCTAAGAGAGAGAGAGAGAGAGCTATCATCATTACTCTCTCTCCTTCATCTCTCTCTTCTTTTTTTTTCATTCTCCATTTTTCCACCATGGTAGCAAGACCTTGGACGTCCCAAGCTCTCCAAATTCCTAGCCCTTTCCCACCTTAGATCCCCCATATCCTGCCATTAAAAAGCTCATCTCCACCATTGAAGGAACCCCATTGGAGCTTTGGAGCATCAAGGAGGAATAAGGAAGGTGGGTGCTTCTTTCTCCCACTCTCTCTTTCTTTATCTCTTTGTGATGGTGTGATCATGTGGCCCACTCAGATGGACCCCATATTGATATATGTCTTACCCACATTATCCAACCTTGTGGTGGCCCACCTAGGCAACACATCTGTAAGTGGGGCCCACCTTAAATAATATACTATATTCAACGTCCAGCGCCAGAGACGCTAGACGTGGTCTGTGTAGTGTGAGCGGACAGTGGGTGTAAAAAGAAAAAAAAAGTGTTCTTTGTTTCTTTGTTTAGCTTTTAGGTGGACCGCCCATACAGGCCTCACCTTGATGTATTGAGCCCATCCAAGCCGTCCATTCCATTCCTTAGATCATTTTAGGCGTTGAGCCGAAAAATGGGGCAAATCCAACATTCTGGTAGGCCGTCCCTTGGAAAACTGTGGGTTTCACCGTTGAAAACTCATCCTGATGGTTCTATACACTGAAGTATATCCAATATTGGACTCGTTTGGTCCATCTTGATTAGTAGAAACCAATGGATGGAGTGGATTCATCAGATGCGGGCTCCACATGTGAAGTACTGAAAATAAAAAAAACAAAAAAAAAACAAATGCAGCAGCAACTGACGCTGCCGCTGTCAGAAGGCAGCAGCGCTGCCTGCACGCTGGCGGGCGGACTGATGGCAGCAGTACCCACGGCTCTAGCCGTGGGCCCCACCATGATGTTTGTATGACATCTAAGCCGTTCATGAGGTGGGTCCCTTCTTGACGTGGGCCCCTTCCAAAACTCAGGCCCATCCAAAGCTCATATGGCCCACATCACAGGAAACAGTGTGAATTGAACCGTCTGCCATTGAAACCCTTGTGGGGTCCACAGGAGTTTTGGATCAAAATGAAATTTACTTTTCCCTTTCTTCCAGGTACGGGGTGACCTTATGAATGGGTTGGATGGAAGATAAACGTTATGGTGGGCCCAACGTGGAACCCACACTGATGTATGTTTTTCTTTTGCACCGTCCACTGACAGTGGACGGTGGCAACCCACCTTTATGTGTCCTATCCGCACCGTCCATTGCATTGGACGGTGGGACCCACCCTACATGTGTGGCTGCACCATTACGTGTGTACATGTACACACACACACACACACACACATATATATATATATATCATATATTAAATATATATATTATCTTGTATATTATATAGATATATATTATATATTATATTATATAATATATACCTGATAGTGGGCCTTTCGTTGAACCCACCTGTTTCACCCTTGTCGTCCGTCTATGAGGCCCACCTTAATATATCTATTTTAATTCTGCATCGTCCATTTGGACGGTGCCGTGTGGAACGCCATCGTTATATATGTGTTTTTCTCTACGCCGCCTGTCCCTTTTTGGGTGTAGGACCCACCCCACATGTGCTGCACGTGTGGGGGTGGGGCCCACCTTGAGATATGCCTTGTATATCCAGCTGTCCATCTGAATGGGAGATGGAAGCAGATGGGCTGATGTACCTCACAACCAGCTAATAGCTGTTGTATTGACGTCAGTAGTGGTTTGACCATGAGGTATTTGTTATATTCAAAACGTCCATCCACTTGGCAGGTGGGGCCCACCATGATCTAGTGTTGTAACCACACCGTCCGTGCATTGGAACAGTGGGCCCTGCTCGTGTGGCTTTCACACCGTCCATCAAGTTGGACGTGTAGCCCACCTTGATGTTTTGTACATTCTCACCGTCCATGCATTAGGACGATGTTGGCTGCACCATGACGCCAGTGTTATATCTGATCAGCCCATTCATTTAACGAGCTCGTCTTACGCTTGTAGGCCATGTACATGGACCCCACCACCACCATTGATGTATTTATTCTATATCCATGCTTTCCATCAGGTGGACCATGCTGCAAACAATAGAAGGTTGAACACCTACCATTTGAAACCCTTTTAGGAATGCAGAAGTGTTGGATTTATATGAAATTTGTTTTTTGTCTTAGTTCAGGCCCTTGTGACCTTATGAACAGATTGGATAGAAAATAATCTCCATGGTGGGCCCTGAAAATTTGAAGCTGCTGAAAACATTATCACCACTGCTATTTGTGGTATGGTTCAGATGATTTTCCAATCATCATCTCCACCCCTATTTAGAGTGTGGTTTAGATGATCTTTCGATATGATTCATTTTTTTGGAAAGTATCAGGCCCATTGATGCGGCCCACTTGGCGTATATGAGGCCCATATGATGAGGTCCGACTTGAAGTACACGAGGCCCATTATGTGTGTATTAGGCCCTTATCGTGCGACCCATTGTGACGTGTATTAGGTTCATGACGCGTGGCCTACGTGATGTATTTGAGGCCCAGGTGTAGGCTCACCTGTTGTATATTTGAGGGCCAAGTGATGCAGCCCATTGATGCGGCCCACTGGATGTGCTTGGGGCCCATGAAATATGGCCCAATGTGATGTACATATGGGCCCAATACGATGTACATGTTTTATCTGCACCGTCCATGGGACGTGGGCTCGACGTGATGTATGTGTAATCTCTATTTCGTCTGGCCACGAGAGACGTGGGGCCACCGCTAAGTATGTGTTGTATAATTCTACACCATCTAGCTTGTTGAACGGTGGGCCCTTCTGCTGTGTAATCGCAGGACCCACCATGTTATATGTGTTTCATCTATGCCATCCACTCATGCGGCCCACCCTAATGTGTGAACAACAAGTACACTGTCCATCCGTTGGGGCCCATTTGATATGTGCAGGCCCCACCTCGATGTGATATATGAGACCCTTGTGTAAGGCCCATCTTGATGTATTTGTGGCCCGTCCATTGAGGCCCACCTATTGTATATATTTGAGGCCCATGTGTAGGGCCCACCTATTGTGTATCTAAGGCCCACTGGTCGTGGCCCATGAATGATGCCCAATGTGATGTATGTGTGGCCGTTACGTTGTTTATGAATTCCTTATGTAGGCCACTCCTTGGGAACAATGTTGGTTAGATGGCCACCTTGATGGGCAATGACGGTTAGATGTCCTCATTGTGACCTTCTCTTAGGCCTTGTTAAGCCCATTAGTGTCGAATCAGATTGTCGTGACCGATTTACCGATTCTGATTATCGATCGAACCCGATTGTCGTGGCCGATTTGTCGATTGACGTGACCGATTTGCCGATTCTGATTATCGATCGATCCCGATTGTCGTGACCGATTTACCGATTCTGATTATCGATCGATCCCGATTGTCGTGATCGATTTACCGATTCTGATTATCAATCGATCCCGATTGTCGTGACCGATATACCGATTCTGATTATCGATCGATCCCGATTGTCGTGGCCGATTTGTCGATTGACGTGACCAATTTGCCGACTCTGATTATCAATCAATCCAGATTGTCATGACCGATTTACCGATTCTGATTATCGATTAATCCCGATTGCCGAGACCTATATGGTGTATATGCGACTCGTAGTTAAGGGCCATTGTGATGTATATTCGACTTGTGTTTTAAGCCTGATATGATGTATATGAGGTCTATGTGATAGGGCTTATTATGATGCATTTGAGGGTCAGGCGATGGAACCCATTGTGATGTATGTTAGGCCCATGTGAAAGGCCCATCGTAATGTGTATTAAGCTCTTGAGTGAGGCCCATGGTGTTGTATATTTGGCCCTCATGTGAGGTCATGGGTCCACTATATGTTAGGATCTATGAGCATCATTCCCCGGGGGCAATGTTGGTTAAATGCCACATTGTCGAGGTCGATTGTTGATGCCGGTTATTGATACCAATTATGAGTATGTGACAGCATAGCATCATGATATCTACCCATACGCATCATCTGCATGTTTGTTATGAGGTGTGGTTGATCATTGCATATGTCATTGAGCATGTTGTTATGAGACTCCCTGATGGGTAGAGGTTATCTCACATGAGCGCATGGTTGGTGTAGGATTGATGCATGTCTGGATTGTATGACTCATGCATCTTGCATTATGATTACTATACGCCCTAGCGACATCAAGGTCATAGCCTCCACAGGCATATCGTGGATGGCCAGATGGGACACCGGAAATTTGTTCTACATGGGGTGCTATAGATATCCCTGGGTGAAAGTCCTTAAACCCTCTTGGTTCCAGAGGTTGCTCCAACATCTAGACCGAGTGGATGCATGAGCGCATGAGGGCCGTATACCATTAAGCCGCGTCTCCCACTGTGTCGTGGTCGGTTGGAAGGGGGTGCGGCCTTACCTGCCCGAGAGGAGGGAGCAATGCTAGGCTGAGTCTGACCAGCTCGAGGAATGGGTCCGCTATCGACGAGCCGAGCCCGATATTGGCAGGCGGATAGTGAGGTCTCTTCCACTCACCTTATTGCGCGCGATGGGGCGGCAATCTGGTTTGAAGTGTAATAGACCCCGGTGATGATCCCAGAGATGAACCATACTGATATGTGGATTTAGTGAGCAGGAGTTACATACTCATTCATGCATTCATTCATTCACTATCTACTCGGGTTGGTGGTACACATCTAGTTGTTACGTGTGCCTTCGCAATGGCCAGGATTTCGGTTGGGGCGCGCGACTAACCTGAGATCAGGAGTCTACCACATTGAGTCTGACTATCCAAATTTAGGTATGAGACTGGTTTGGATAGAAGTCTCTTGTGATGGACCCCATAGCCTGCAATACTACGTACTACCATCCCGACTTCATACTCCAGCATGGTCATTCCATCCGCACCGCATATTGCATTACATCTGCGGCATACGACATCTTGGGTTACTGTGCTTCTGCATTTATATGGTCTAGATATGGCTGACGTATTTGTGAACACTTAAGGAATTATATACCCCATTGCATTCTCGGCATTTGATATTTGGCTCTTTATGACTCCTCGTTTGCGTAACTGTTATATATTGCGTATTCTAATATTAATTGGCTCATGGACTTGTTCGTATTTCTGCTTACTCTGTTATCGTATGATCTATGATCTTGTGAGTATTTCTGTTTACTCTGATAATTCCTGCTCTTGTCAGTATTTCTGCTTACTCAGATAATTCATGATCTTGCTAGTATCTTTGCTTACTCCGATATTGTACGATTTATGGATTACCAGTACTTCCAGTTTCTATGATAATGGCATTGTATTGAATACTTGGCACTTACCTTGTGCACACACTTACACTACCCTCTAAGCTTTCTATAAGCTTATGCATGATAAATGCGTGCAGGTGTTTTTAGGTTGCAGCAGCGTTGAGCTTGGAGCGTGCAGTTGTATTCTGGAGCTTTGATTTCGATATATGTATTTTCCCTTTCAGCATTGTACTCAAATGATTATATTAGTGGATATGTGATGATGATGTTGCCTTTGTGAATTGGGTAATCTTGTGGTTATGCTTATTATGAGTTAAATGTACAAAAAAAAATCCTCCTTATAGGATCCCAGGATCAGAATCTGGCGTATGGACGCTAGGACCCGAGAATGGGGTACTACGGAGGCTGTCAGCACCGAATTCGGTGATCGGGATTCCTGCGAATCCGATTTCTGGGTTTGGAGCGTGACAAATGGAGTGAGGAAAGGGGGTGGGTGAAAGCAACAGCAGTGAAAGGGAGAGGAAAAGCAAATAGTGGAAAGGGAGAGGAAAAGCCACAACAGTGAAAAGGAGGGGTATTTTCGTCCTGGAATTCAGTGTCCGTACAAGGAGGTCTAAGTGCGTATGTTAAGTTTGTATTGCTTCATAAAAATCGCTAGATAAAAGGTGGGGTCCACAGTCATAAATTTCTCGTGTGTATATATATGCACACACACACACATATATATGGGGGGAAATTAATGTTAACGCAGTAAAAAAAATTGATGAAATCAGGGAAACTAACATTATATAATTAATATATAAGAAAAATACCAGGCACACCACTACGACTTTGAAGAGGATTTTCTGTAAAAATCTTTCACGAGAAGTTCCTCTGCTAGATGCAAAGTGGGGCCCACCGTAATGTTTGTGAGAAATCCACCCTATCCATCTATTTTGCGAGCTCATTTTGGGACATGCAACAAAAAAGGCATATTTGAAACTCAAGTGGGCTAGACGAGAAGAAACAATGGGGATTGAATGATCACCATTGAAACATTCGTATGGCCCACAAATACTTTATATGAGGCTAAGTTTTTATATTTCAGTTTGTTATTGTGGGAATGACCTTATAAACGGTTTGGATGCCATATAAACATAAGGTTGACCTGGGAAGGTTTCAATGGTAGGCATTTCATTTCTTGATTTTCCCTCTCGTGTGGCCCACTTGAGTTTTGAATTTGCCTCATTTGTTGCTGCATGTCCTAAAATGAGATTGAGAAACGTATGGACGGAGTGGATTTCTAACAAACACCACGGTGGTCCTCACCTCACTCGTCAATGCATGAACTTCTTTTATGGTAAATCAACATCACTATAATTCCTAGGGGCGCGGATGGAAGCCGATAGATTGACATGCATATTACCTTAGTGGTGTGTTGCCATCACCAAGTTATGTGGGCCTCACTATGATGTGTGTGTTATATCCACACCATCCATCCATTTGGAGATGTCGTTTTAGGGCATGAGGGGGAAAAAAAAAAAAGGGCAGATCCAAAGTTCAAATGAACCTTACCACTGAGAGCATTGAGGATAATGATGCTCACTGTTAAAACCTTCCTAAGGCCCACCATGATGTTTGTTTTCCATCCAGCTTATTCATAATGCAACAAAGATTTAGATGAAGGGACAACAAATATTAGCTTGATCCAAAACTTTTGTGCCCCCAAGTTCTCATTGGTAAGCGTTCAATCCCACAGCTTTATGTGTTGTGGTTCGGTTGAGCTTTGGATCTACCTCTTTTTTAAGCTAGTGCCCTAAAATAATCTGGTAAAATGGATGAATGGTGTAGATATAACAATTATATCATCTAGGGGCCTATAGAAATTGGTGAAAACAACATAATACCAAGGTGGGCGATGTGTGGCACACCAGGCAATCGGTCTTCGATGAAACCGATTAGGTGCTGCTCGAGCCTCACCAATGGCAATGTGGCCTTTACCATGGGGCCCAACTTAATCCATGTATTTTATATCTACGACATCCATCCATTTTGCAAGATTATTTTAGGGCAGGGGCCGAAAATAAAGAAGATCCAAATCTCACATAGACCATACTATTGGAAATAATAGTGATTGAATGCCCTATCATTAAAACTTTATAAGGCCCACAGTAATTTTTACCATAATGGTTCTTTTCTATCAAGCTTGTTGATAAAGGCTTGGGTGAAAGGAAAATGTATAGATAAGCTTGATTCAAAACTTGTGTGGCACATCAAAAGCTTTTAATGCTCATTCACCATTGTTTCTAGTAACGTGGTTTACATGAGATTTGGATCTACTTAAGTTTTGGGATCACGTCCTAAAATAATACGAGAAAATGGATGCACGTCATGGATATATAAAAAAGCATCAAAATGAGCCTCACATTGTAATACCTCGAAAATCGGCACCCGAATACAAAGACCCCGATCTCGAGTTTTCGGGGGTTAACCAAATAAAATGCACGTGCGACCTCGTTCATATTCACACTCATTTTTCACACGAGCAATCAGAGTAGCGTAATTCAAATTAGCAGACCCAAAACGAGGTAGAGATAACAAAGATAAATAAATATGGGGTTAACAGCAACAATATAATTAAAATGTGATGTCTGCCCAAATGAGGATTATACAAGACACAATATACATACCAAAATTTATTAAAGTGCAAGTTTTAGGTTTGGTCCAATCCTCTAAAACACGACGTCGATGGTGCAAGCCACTCTAAACCTATCCGTCTGAAGTCTCGATAGTACATGCATCGATAATATCGGTTGGTTAGTGTTTTAAAATATCATCCCATAGTGGGAGTGAGTGATCAACTTAGTGGTTCCATTAACATTAAATTACACAAGCTATCAAATCCACATGCACAATTAATGAAAAGCAAGTAAGCACACAGTTCCTAAGCACTCTTGTTAATGCACATGCATGGTATTATGATATGATGCATGCCCTTACCATCCAACACTCCCTCAAGCGACACCATCTATACGTTCGCATATAACCAATACTCCCTTAATGCGACCTCGACTCCTAAGTCGCTAACCTATGTTAATGCAATGCCACGAATATTCATGTTAGCCGAGTATTTAATTAAGTCCGTTCATCCAGCAAGATTAGGGAAGCTGAAACACCTCCATTTAATCAATGACCTTATCCAGATCACTTGGCCTAGGATGGCCATAGCGGCTCTTAGCATGCGATACATGATCCAAATTTAGGTATCATCCATCTGTCTTATAAATTAATAATTCCAAAGGTAAGGCATGATAACAAAAGGTATGAGGATCAACTTAGTATGGGTCATCACCCAAACACCGAGTATGATCACTCAATTCCGAGGTGCGAGCTTGTCACATAACCAAATCACCATAGGGAAGGGCTCATCACCCAATTCCATTTATGCCTAGGTCGTTCGAACAATACTCTGACACGGAACCATCGGCTGGGTAATTTGACGGGGGCCGTTCGAACAAGAACCTGTCACCTCCTGTGCTCATTGGTCACTGCGGGGAGGCTCGTCACCCCAGCGTAAGCCGACAGCACGAACACAGTGTCCCATTTCACCATGCCTGACTCTCGAGACTTGGTTGCTCACTGGTCACTATGGGGAGGCTCATCACCCAAGCATAGGTCGACAGTTCAGACACGGTGTCACATACCATCATGTCCGGCTCATGAGTCTTAATGAGATCATATCACTAATGATTATCAGTAGGTCTCTTAAAGGTATGGAGTGCTTCAGATTCGGGCATGCGTGAACATACATGGTTGGCCAACTAGTGGACTAAGTCGGCTGACTTAAGCGAACTACGGCGCAACCGGCACTGGGTGCAAGCATCCCGTGTAGTTCAACTACTGTCGGTTGTCCGTCTTCGGCCTGAATTGGTCGGATTGGCCCAGGGTAGCCGATCCAGTAAGGCTGCCCTTGTGAATTTTTCAGTTTGTTGCCCAACCCAATTACCAATAGATAATATTTTACAGCATGCCACAATCAATTTTATTCAGGAATAGGCAACTAACTAAACAGTATTTCAGGATATTCTAACTAAAATGGGCAAATAAATTGGCATGTAAGTGCATTATTCAATTGTTGCACAATTTACCACAATCAGCTAATTAGGCGTATGTATCAGGAAAAAATATGAAACATGTGGGCATGAAATTTCAGTGTATCCGGTCTATTCTAACATGCAATCAATAATCGGCAACCATAAATAAAAATTTTACTTCTTGAAGGATAATAAGTCTAAGGATTAGTCACTAGTTAGCATCCAACTCACAATTTTCACCACACAATCATTATTTGTGATATAGGTTCGATAATTGGAAACCTAGATGTAATGGTCCGCACCTAAGAGTAGTCTGTCGATTTTTAGTGTCGCCCCTAGGGTTAGAGTTCGTTGATTAGTGTGTCGGTGCCCTCTCTCTTGTTGTCAGGTTGTTTCCTTTCTGATGCCCACTTCCGAAGGAAAAAAATATCTATATAATAATTATATGTATAGGCATCAAAAATCAAAATTCAGTTCTCATTAATCATGCATGCACAAGTATTTGTGAAGGCCATAACATGGGTGCTTGGGAGAGATGTGCAGAAAAATTGTGCAAAAATTACCCTTGGCCATTTTTGGGCGTGTCCCATGATCAAGTGGGGCCACCTTTTAGCATGAAATTAGGTTCATTTGGTAGCCCTATGTGTGGCCTTCAAAATATAAATAGTTCGGTTCACAGGATTTGCGCATATGAGTTTTGGCATAAGGCCAAACATAGGCATTTCAATTTTTTTGCACAACTACGACCGGTCCTATTTGAGATCTACTCTCCAATTATATGGGGTCCACTACTTTCGAAGTAAAAAAATGAAATTTGGTAGAGTTATATATGTACTGCAAAACCCATAAGGTAATCCTACTTAATCATGCATATACAATTTTTGGTGAGGACTCTAACTTGGGTACTTGGAAGAAATGTGCAGGAAACATAGTGCATAATTAGTTTTAGCCCGATTTTGAGTATGTCCCAAGATCACAAGGGACCACCTTTCAGTGTACCATAAGGTGACCTTGGTAGTACTATATATATACTTCAAAAATTATAAGTTAAACTAACTGGTTGTGCACACATAATATTTGGTATAGGGCCAAACATAAGTATTTTAATTTTTTGCACAACTGTGCCTTGCCCCATTTTGAGATCCACTCCTTGATCATGTGGGGTCTTATTTGGCCCAAGTAAAATATAATTTCTCTATTCATTGGTATAGCTTAAAGGTTCCAAGTGGTGGTATACTCATATCTTATGCATGGGGTCCATTACAGAGGCCCAAAGTTGGTAAAAACACAAATAATCTGACAGTTTTTAGCAATGGGGTCTGTCACAACTTAGGGCCCAATTTTCAAACACTTAGGAATCATTCCAGATAAAAGGGTGGGACATCCCATCTCACTAATATAAGAATTAAACATCCCCCATAGTGGTACCATTAAATACAGAGCGTGGGGCTCACTACAAGGTGTCAAAGAGGCCTACATACAACACAGTTAAGTACTTGGAAAATTTTCAACAAACAAAGAGTGCAAAGGAAATGAAATAGATCGAATGGTAAGTGGGCTCACACGCTAGCAAACCATAGATAAGAGACACAAAACAATGTACATGGGTGTCCAAATTGGATAAACTAATAAAATGTATAAATCACAAGTGGTCCCACACCCAAGTGGGTCAATAAGAGGATGAATGTTATGTACAACATAGATCTAACATACACATCGAGTAGCACATGAAATGTATTGATTAAATCTCTATGATTAGATTCTCTGTTGTAAAATCTCATCCAATAGATGATTTGGAAATAAGTCATTTATACTTTATATAGGTTTCCAACCATACAGGGAGTTAGATTCATCTGAACCATACAAAACAATTCAAGGTTTATCCTTATGAAAGTATCTATCGGTCCAGAATTTTTTAAATTTTATCATGAAAGAATCTGACCATAGGGATCATACATATTATTAATAACTATTTCAAGTAAGTTAAGGATAAATATAAAATATATCTGACCATTGGAATCATGGATATGGCCCATACAAGAATGGTTATAACAAGCCCCCGAATACATTTTCGTAGAAGGCAAAAATATCAGTCGTTCGAACTCCGATCAAGGCTTATTATATACCATTGAAAAGATGCTTCGATTTTCTACGAATTCAACAAAACATATATTTTTATTCTATTCAATAAATGAAATAAAATGGTTACGTTTTTAGCAAATCGGAATCCTGCATGTGCTGCTAGACAGCAGCCAAGTAAAGTTGATGCCACTGATGATTGGACCGTTGGATGGCTATGAAATTTGGCCCAGAGTTATCTCATATTGTGGTTCATATTATTCTCAAGTTTCAAATCCGATCGTAGCATGGTTGATTTTATATTATTTTTAGAATTTGTCATCCAGATACAAAAATGAGATTACAAGTGAAGGGTGTTAATATAATGTTCATCATAGTGGACCATACTGACGTGGGCCATCATGCTGACCACCATAGCCATTAATATATGCACCCATGGGGCTCCACACTGGTGGGCCTTACATACATCAAGAAAATATAAAAGGTGGAAAGAGGAGGATGAAAGGTGGGGTGTAGACTCACCTTAAATAGATGTATGGCTTGATGATGATGTGTGGTCCACTTCCTCTAGGTTGATGATGGGCCACACCTTGGCCCCACCATCTCTCACTCTCTATTAAAATCTCAGAATTTTTCTAAGTATAGTAAAATGATGAGTGTAAGAGAGCTCTTACTCTTATATAGGGAATTGGGGGTTGAGGTGGCAAGATGATGTGGCAAGTTTATGAGGTCTTATTGGTCTAAAAGTGAGGTGGAAGGTGGTGTATGGTATGGGTAGTGGATGGATGAGGTGGATGGTGCTAATTATGCATTGGCTAAGGTAAAAGAAATCTAGGCATGCATTGGCTAATGGATGCATAAGGGTTGTGGGTTGTAGGTGATGCATGGTGGATGATGAAGTGGAGTGTTACAATTGGTTGTTTGAAGTAATGTGATACAAAACAAGGCATGCATTGGATGCATGTGTAGGATGAGTTGGACATGGGCCATGATTAGTTTCTAAGGCATGAGAAGAGAGCTAATGATGATTTTGGGGTAGACCCCATTTTTGTCTCATGTGCATTGTCTTATATATGTAGCTCATTTTTTTATCATGTAGTAATTTTCCTATTTTGTGATAATTTCTATGTTATAAAATTTGAGCTTTAGGCCCACATGGGCCCAAGTCCAATGTGCCTTGCACAATAAATGTTGCTCATGTTAGAAGATACGTAATTTTGGCCGTGGATTCGATGGGTCGTATCTTACTAACAGAGCATCGGATTGACACACAGTTTTCGCCGTAGCGACTGCAACGACGACGCGGTCACATGACAGAGGTTTCGAAGGCATATGGAACAAATCACTCGGTTGGACGGTTTTGGTGGATCCAAGGTTACTCATTTTGGTCCCAAATATGTGCGAATACACACATGGATATGCACTCAAGTCAAAAAAATCAAAGGTAACGGCCAAGGACGTCCAATTTCCAAATGGCAAAAATCTGAGATGTTACACACATGGTAAGGGTAACATCCATTAAGGTGCTACACATGCAACACCTAATCCACTTCCATAAGCATGGATTGGGATTGTCCCACGAAGACCTAACTAGAGGCGACCATCTTATCAGGGCTCTATCAGGCTCACCATCATGTTTTTGTTTTATCCGTTTCGTTCATGTATTTTGAAACTCAATTTAGATGATTATCTAAAAATTGAGGTAGATCTAAGGCTTAAGTGGACCACAACACATAAAGCAACGGAGATTGAATGCATATGATTAAGAACCTCTTGAGGGCCATAAAAGTTTTAGATTGGCTTATATTTATATTTTTTCTTCATCCAAGTCTATGTGACCTTATGAATATATAAGGGTATACACGAACCAAGCTAGCTCGGTTAGCTCGCTCGACTCGACTCGAAAGAGCTCGCTTTGACTCAGTTCGAAGCTGAGTTCGAGCCGGGTCGAGCTGATTTTTTTAGCTCGAAAATGAGTTCGAGCCGAGTTCGAGTAGGCCCCAGCTCGACTTGACTCGGCTCGAATCCAGCTCGAACCGAACTAGTTCGGTGACTCGGTTACTTTGCCATTGATGTTGCTCACCAACTGTTTGATAAAATGCCTCAGCGAAATATGGCTGGTGGTAAGGAAGGTTTGGCTAGTGGCAAGGTGGCAAGGAAGGTACATACATGAAACAAATACCTTTTTTCTTTTTGTTTTTCATTTTTCTTTTTTTGGTTTTTATGTTACTTAGAAGGTGTTTGAGAAAATACTTATAAAACCATTGCCCTTGTTTGTAAAACAGTGGGATTTTGAAGCTACAGTTCAGGTGTTTGTGGAAATGCCTCAATGGCTTGGCTCGAACTCGACCCGAGCTGGCCTGAGCTGCTGACCGAACCGAGCCAAGCTAGCCAGTCAGGCTCGAGGACCAAGCCGAGCCAAGTTCGAGTTGAGATCCCATGAAGGCCCACCATCATGTATATATTATATATAATATAATATATAATCTATATATAATATATATAATATATACAATATAATATATATGTATATATATATGTGTGTGTGTGTGTGTGTGTGTGTGTGTGTGTGTGTACACACACACACACACACACATATAACGTGAGCACCCGTGCGCACCTTTGCACATGTGTCATGGGAATAGAATTTGAACGGTCAACGTGATGCGGCACCCAATCTCACAAGCCCAACTTTTGGCCTGATACAAAACTCTTGTAGGCCATGGCAAAAGGAAACAATTTCCTCCATTGATTTGCATTTCTCTTTGTCATGGCTCAGTAGAGTTTTGGATCATGCTGAAAATTGGGCCTATAGAGTTTTAAGGGATGCCGCATCACGTATACTATTCAGATTATATGCCCTGAGGAGTAGGCATATTGTGGTGTATGATTTCTTGTATAGGTGAGAGAGAAGTGAGTATTGTGTGTATGGGTGTGTGTCTATATATATATATATATATATATATATATATATATATATATATATATATATATATATATATATAAACGAAAAGGTTCTATACGATCGAGCTCATGGGAACTTCCCATTAGCACGAGCTATGTGGGCTCCACCATGATGCGTGTCAAACATCTACCCCATCAGTCAGATGCACCATTCCATGGTGGACCCAGGGCTTAAAAATAAAGTCAATCCCTGACTTGTGTGGGTGTAACGTCTCGAAAAAATCCGTACAAAGACCCGAGTACCACCTCAGGCAGAAATCATCTAGGACCAAATCCTTTAGAAATTAAGTTAATATTAGCAAGTGCTAAACTAGAGTGCTTATGAAATTAGCACTAATCGCTTTAAATATGATCTGCAAGACCAAAAACATGTAGAATCATTGACGCTACATGACCCTGAAATCTAAAATCCATCCTTAAACCCAGTTGCTCTCAGGAGCACACCAAAACTCCATATTGGACCTGGACCACACGTCGAAAGTCCGATTACCCCGAAACTATACAGTTATGACCGCATTATTGGACTTGACAACTCCCTCAAAAATCAAGTCCTAACTGTGTCTAGAAATGCATAACTTGAGCCCGGAGCGAAGAGGGTGAGAAACGTGAAAATATTTAAGAATAAAATCTGAATTTAAGTAATTTGAGTCGTGTTGCTTGCGAGCTAAATATAAGGATTCAGACCATCAGAATCTGACCCAAATACACCCTCGGATCAGGAGAAATGTCCCACACATGTCGATGTACTTATAGTCTTGATCGAGTGACCGTGACCGCTGACCTGAAACTGGTCCGCCACGGCTGATCTATAAATTCGATCAGTACGAAAACTCAGCCTGACCTAGATCCATGGTCAGGAAGCTTAAGTCCGACTGCACGTGGAAAAAGAGCCACCAGAAGTGCTCCGTTGGACCGGAACGGCCCATATTTGGATATAACCTAAGTATACCTTGGCCCTGGGGCCATTCCCATCAAATCTGGGCCTATATAAGGACCTTAAACCCTCTCTCATTCACTCCATACGAATTTGAGAAAAACCCTAGGAGAAAGAAGAGAGTAAAGAGAGAGAAAGTGAGAGAGAACTTGGAGAAGATTCTTGGTATTCTACCCTACCTCTTCCCGTGCTTATTCATTGCTACTGGATCGCTATTCCGGCGAATTTCATTCCATTCTTAGGTAAGTAAACCTAACCCTAATCTGTTCTAGGGTTTCTGATAGTGTAGGTTTTCAAATAGCTAACCTAACTTATCCTATAGGTTGCCAAATATGCTGTAGACAAAGACTTAGCTTTAAAACTGAGTTCGTTACAAGTATATCGGCGAAAGGTACGGACTATAAACGTATAGGTTATGGTTTTCAAGGCTTTCAATATCGGTTAATGGTTTCTTATTGATGTGGGTGCAATTTCACATGCAAAATGCGATGTTTGTATTGCATTTCTGATATATATGAACTATATTGAGATTTGTGTATTCCATGTATATGTAGAAAGTATCGTATACGTATGAAATATGAACATGTGTTTATCATGATTAGTTGTCGTGTGTTTGTGTTAGTTATATGTGTAACAACTCCTTGGCAAAAGGATTTGTCGTAATATATGTTATCACCAACATACGTCATGTATGTTGGAATATGTAGTCTAAGTATTTGTAGAAATGTCTGAATGAACAAGTGTGTAATATATTGTACTTTATATGGGCGTTGACAAGAGATTCTCAACTACCTTCATGATGTGTATGATTTCCTCCATGCAACTTACATTCTTTGTCTGCTTAACTTAGACATTACTTATGTGTGAATTTATGTTTAAGTTGAAATCCATTAAATTCTCACATGCTTGTATGATTGGAAATTGTTGATCCATCATTGTTCTGATTTGCTTGTATGAGTAGCTGTTATAATTGAATGTGTTTGGGACTACGGAATAGTCCAGGCAATCGGTAATTGGTTCTAATATGGTGGCTGAGGTTGTCTCGCCACATAGGACGTGATCGGTGAATCCAAGTCGTACTTGAGTTATCGGTAGTGGTTAGGCCACACGGAGTGCTTACGCACTTCATGTCGATTAACTCAATGTGCGCTCGTACTAATCGAGCTCATCAAGTAACTCGATTGACCCGATGTATGTTCACCATGTATGGACGCTACTGTTTGAATCTAAGGTACCAAACTCACTAGTGAAAACCCTTCTAAATCTTAGTACCTTGATTCGCTAAGACTCATGAGCCGGGCATGGTGGTATGGGACATCGTGGTCGAGCTGTCGGCCTACGCTGGGGTGACGAGACTCCTCGTATTAACTAGTGAGCAATCCAGACTCGTGAGCCAAATACGGTGGTATGGGACACTGTATTCGAGCTATCGGCCTATACTGATAAGGTGATAAGTCCTTTGTAGTGACCTCGAGCGTACACTAAGACTGCGTAGAGACGATGAGCCCTTACGTAGCAACAAGAGTACACTAGGTCTGCACTGATAAGGTGACGAGCCCTATGCAGCAATCTAGAACCGTATCATCATATGAGATTTACTAGGATTGATGACCTTAGAATGGATCATTGTTTAGGAATTGATATAAGGGAGGTACCTTAGCTTCCCAATCCTGCTGTATGAAAAGGACTAATAAGAACTTGATAATCATGCTCATGCACCGCATTACGCGTGCGTTTGACGTAGCAGGTCAAGCACTGTGGCAGTGTTGCATGCGTGATCGTAAGATGAAGTCGCTGAGGGAGCGTAGGCGAGGGCATGCATCATTATTCATATCATTCTTGCATTAATCACAGTACTTAGGGATGTTTGCTTGTATTGCGTTATCATTACTGCTTGACTGAATTGATAACATGTTAACCTTTGCTTTATTGTTCCATTGAGTTGATCACTCACTCCCACGTTCTGGGACGGTGTTCTGAACACCCACCAGACTCTGTCTTAGTTGCAGATGATGATGCGACTCAGGAGGCGGAGCCTGATTTCTATGATGATCAGGACGAGTTCTCATATATGCAGTTCTCCAGGGGTTTCATTTAGGTCATCCAGATCAACGAGGACACAGGGTTTATTTTTGTAGTTGAACTATTTTGAACTATTACTTGTATATGATGACTCAGTGATGTATTCATACTCTGGAGATCGATCGTAATCTTTTGGTTCATACACGTTTATATGCATTTTCCAGTCTTGCGCTTGCGTTATATGAATTGATCTGGAGTATGAATTACTGTTTTGGTATAATCCCACTCATGATTAATGTACTAACACAGACAACATTTAATCACCATTAAATATGTTGCATAAGTGATGTGTTGGAACTCGGGAGTTGGACTTATGCTCGACCCCCGATTTTCAGGGCGTTACAGTGGGCCACACCACGTGCAAAAGTTGAGAGGGGTTACCCTCCATTAGAACATTCGTAATCATTTTTTGGGCCCACTAAGATGTGGTTCACAAATTCAGCCCATCCATTATGTGTGTCCCACTTAGATGAGGGGTCAGACCAAGTTTCAAATGCATCCAAGTTTCATGTGGGCCCCACCAAGTTCTTTTATATGTTTTAAGCATGTCTTCACATGATTTTAGATGGTATGGCCCACCGGAGTTCCGTATACGGTTGATTTTTAGGATATCACATAATTTAGAGGGGGCCCATCAAATGCACGGTGTTAATGTTCGATATACATCATGGTGGGGCCCACACTGCTCGACCTCATGGGGAGTTCCCATGAGCTCGATCGTATAAAACCTTTTCCCTATATATATATATATGTGGGAAAAGGTACTATGCGCTCGACCTTACGAGTCCGTCCCATGAGGTCGAGTTGTGTGGGCCCCACTGTGATGTGTTTCGAACATCTACCCCATCAGTCAAATGCACCATTCCATCCTGGGCCTAGGTCTCAAAAATCAAATCAATCCGTGACTTGTGTGGGCCACACCACATACAGAAGTGGAGAGGGGCCGTGCACCATTAAAACATTCATAATCATTTTTTGGGCCTACCGAGTTGTGGTTTGCAAATCCAGCCCATCCGTTATGTGTGTCCCACTTGGATGAGGGTTCAGACCAAGTTCCAGACACGCAAATTTCAGGTGGGCCCCACCAAGTGCTTTTATATGTTTTAATGGTGTCTTCACATGATTTTAGATGGTATGGCCCACCTGAGTTCCGTATACGGCTGATTTTTGGGATATCCCATAATTTAAAGGGGACCCATCAAATGCACGGTGTTGATGGTCGACACGCATCATGGTGGGGCCCACACAGCTCGACCTCACGGGAGCTTATCGTGAGGCTGAGCGCATAGTACCTTTTCCCTATATATATATATATATATATGGGGTACGGTAAGGTTGACCTCATGGGAGTTCCCATGAGGTCGAGCTGTGTGGGCCTCACCGTGATGTGTATCAAACATTAAAACCATGCATTTAATGGCTCCCTTATACATTATGGGATATCCCAAAAATCAGTTATAAACGGAACTTATGTGAGCCATACCATCTAAAACCTGTAAAGACATGCCTAAAACATATAAAAGCACTTGGTGGGACCCACCAGAGTTTTGGATGTGGGTGAAATTTAGTGTGACCCCTCATCCAGGTGGGACACACAATGGATGGGCTGGATTTGTGAACCATATCTAGGTGGACCCAATAAATGATTATGAATGTTTTAATGGGAGGGCAACCCCTCTTAACTATTATATGTGATGTGGCCCACCCAAGTCATAGATTTACTTGATTTTTAAGCCCGCCGTCCACCATGGAATGGTGCATCTGACTAATGGAGTAGATGTTCAACATAGATCACAATGGGGCCCACACAGCTTGACCTCATGGGAAGTTCTCGTGAGGTCGATGCGCGCGCGTGCACACACACACATATCCAAGTCTCCTACATTGGTCTATATGAAATTTTAGCTATTGTTTTAACATGTGGCTGGTTAAAGTAGGTTTCACTATAATGTTTTAGTGAAATCCACCTCGATCACCAAATGAATCATTCCATTTTAACCATAATGCATAAAAATCAACCATATTCATGATTTAGACGGGCCATTCAAATGGGAATAGTTTGAGTGGGATGTTTACCATCGAAACAATTAGAGGAGATCATTCACTCTTGATTTATTTTAGAGACCACCATGGTAATTATATAAAATGCAGGACTCAATTTTAGCTATATTTATAACTTAAGTTGGCCACACGAAGAAAGATAATTTAGAGAGTGAGTGTTGCCTTATACATTGTTTATAACTTTGTGATCCACGTAAATCAAACTGTATATTGAGTTACTCATAATGCTCTCATCATACTAAGTAAACTTTGTTGGGTGCACTATGAATGAATGTGGTTTATCCATGCTATCCATCTATTTTCCAGCTCATTTTAAGGGTTGATTCCAAAATTGTAGCATATTCGAAGCTTAAGTGGACCACACCACATGAAACAATGGGAATATTAATTTCCGCTGTTGAAACATTCTTAGGGCCCACGGTAACGTTATTTGTCACCTAACATGTTCGTAAGATCAGGTAGACATGGATGAAGGGAAAACACAAATATCAGCTTGATTTAAAACTTTCATTACTTTTAAGAAATTTTATACGGTAGTAGACGTTTAATTCATATTATCCACTTAAGCTTTGAATGCGTTTTGTTATGGGTAAAAATGGACTAACCAAAGAGAAAAGGTCAACTCGAACATATGTGTTTTGTCGCATGGTCAATTAGTACTGAGCATGACCAAGGAGCTCCTCAACAGACAAAGAGCAATTATCCACTGCTGGGAAACCCACCTATTCCTCAAGTTCGACCATCCGAAGATGAAATGTCTCTGCTTCCGTTAGACACCGAGGTCTTCCATGGTCCCATCTATTTTCAAGCTGTTGCTCGAATCATCTCTTGGTAAGAGCCCTCGAAGTATGACTCAGTACAGAGCAAGACTCCGAGCTACTATACTTAGGGAAGCCCTGCACCATGCAACAAGAAGAGGGTGATCATCCCCAATTTTGTTTATATTCTACTAAGGAAGGGAGCTTGGTCATACTCTCGGATACGACGTTCAAGGGCAGGTCGGCAGGTCGGTGATCCACACAATGTTAAGGGAAAACTTGACCACGGCTCACTAGAAACTCTAGGTCGGCAAACTACTCATTAGGATGGCTATGTAGGCCACCTCGGATGCTTGACCTCGGCGTCCTACTACATGTTTCCTCTGATTCCGACTATTCAGGTCTTATTGAAGAGATATGTTCGAGATCTCAGCCGAAAATCTCAGAAGATAATTGTGACACGCTCGAGATAAGATTCTATATACAATATGCATCTACTAAGTATGAAGATTGCTATCTACGCCACTGCACCTTTTGAGCTATAAATAAGAGCATATCCAATGGTGGAAGGTACGCACGAATCATACCAAAAAACCCTACGTTCTACTAGACTTAGCTTGCCTTTCTGACATTGGCATCGGAAGGTCCCCTGCTGCAGTTAGAGTTTCCATCTCTGTCTTCTCTTGCAGGTATCAAGTGGTCTAAAGAGAATGTCCAGATTTCTGCATCAACACATTTCCTTTTTGTGCTAAAGCCCCAAAATTATCTAGTAAATGAATGGACATAAATCATGGTGGGCTTCGCAAAGTTTAAAGCATAAGATGTATATTTCCTAGCTTCCCGGTAGGCCATACCTAACTTCCCAACGCAGTAACTTCGAGTGAAAGGCTTTAAATTTATTTGGAGGAAAATCAGATCCTTACCATTTGAACTCCTTCTGGTGGGGAAGATTAGATCCGAAGGAAGTTAGGGAAATAAGTCAGAAATCCCAGCTTCTTCCTGCAAGAAACCTTTCTTCTTCTCTTGAAATTGTCGAATTCTCATTTTCCAAAATCATGTACTTCTCTCTCTGCACCGTCCATCTGGTGGGACGTACCCTCGATTAGTCATAGTTAAAAAGATCACAAAGGTATGTGTCCCATCTTCCATTCTTTTTAAAAAATTAGAACATTGGCCTATAAGTCACTATGGTTGCTTTTAGATGTCTATAAATTTTTTTAGTTATAAGTTATAGGTAACCTACTTACAAGTAAAAGAAAGTTACAGATAATCTTATTTGTGTGTGAGCTGTAACTTATTTATAGGTAACTTAATTTGTGTTTGGATAACCTGTAAGTTAGTTATACTTGAGCTGTTATCTATTTATACCAACCTGAGTTAGAGTATGAAATTGTTTAAAAATTAAATTGACATATATAAAAGATTGAATAAAAGTATATAATTTTATTGAGCCCATTTAGATAAATGGTTGGACCGATTATTAAGCTAAATTAATCATTATGTGGGTCCTAAAAGTAGGTGCGTATTATAAAACATGTAAAAGTGGGCCCACTTATATGTAACTTAAAAACTTCTTGGGAGCCCCAAGTTTAAAATCAAACTAATATTTGTTCATGCTTGCATCCAAGTCTTTATGACCTAATCATTAAGCTGGACATAAAATAAACATTATAGTGGGCCCTAGGAGGTTTTTAATGATGAACATTTGATCACTACTGTTTTCCTATGGTGTGGTTTACCGAAGATTAAGATCTGCCTCAGTTTCTTTATTATGGGATAAGCCCCAAAATAATCTGAAAAATTGATTGACATAGATAAAACATATGCAACATGGCTGGGCACACAAAGCACCAACCAGTAGCAGAGTAGATCCATCGAGGTGGGTGGGATCACTAATTATGATGCCCTTTCTGATGTATTTTCCTCAAATCCACCTCGTTTATCCATGTTAAAAGCACATTTTAAGACATAATTCAAAAAATAAGAAGACTCTGAATCTCACTGGGCGATGGTAGAGAAAATAGTAGTAATTGACCCTTAAAAACTTCCCGTGGGCCGCAAAAGTTTCTGGATCAAGATGATATTCGTGTGTATCTTCGTCCAAGTCTTTGTTACCTTATCTAGGTTCGATGGCAAATAAATATTCCAGTGGACCGCAAGAAGTTTTAAATGGTAGGGATTTAGTTGAGATTGTTTCTTATAATGTGGCTCACTTGAGATTTGGATCAGCTTCATTTTTTTGTTCATATCCTAAAATGAGCTTGCAATACGGATGGACGGTGTGGATGTAAGGAAAGTACATCAAGGTGGGCCTCGGAGTTAGGATCCGAAACCGCTCCGGGCCAAACAGCGCCCGTTCCGCGCTTGACGCAAAAGGAGAAAAGATGAGGAAGAGGAAAAAAACAGAAAAAGAAAAAAAAGAAAAACAAGGGTAAGGGCTCACCTTGCTAAAGCAGAGAGGGAGAAGGAGACGCTGAGAGAGAGAGAGAGAGAGAGAGAGAGGGAAGGAGACGCTGAGAGAGGGAGAAGGAGACGTTGAGTCAGAGCAGGTAGGTGCACTTTCAATGCAGCTGCGTTTCCACCTCCCTCTCCCAACTTCGAAATGGATAGCATTTGCCTGTAACAAAGCAACCTGTGACTTGAAAAGCACCCAATTCCCCTGTTACATTTCTTGCAATCTTACCTGATAGAAAGTTACAGGTTGAGACTTTGTTACCTGTAAGATTTCTCCCCCAAACACAATCTGTAAGAAAGTCACCTGTAACTTTCTTACATTTTACAGAATTACAGGCATCCAAACGGCCCCTCAGAGATAGGACATAAACCTAAATAATATTAGTAAAATGATCGTGTTCTTAGAGATAGACAATTTGTTTGTTGAATACCACCCTTTGTTTTTTTTTTTTTTTTTTTTCACTTGGACCGTCCGTTAGATAATTAACTAATCGACCATTTAAGGCGTCAGTTAAGTATAATTGTTGTTTTGTGAACTAAACTCTCTAAAGTGGGCCCTAGTATATGGTATGAGTTACAAATATGCCAATTTTGAGTGCCTACGTATCATCCATCCCAATCTATGGGAGTACTAAAAATTTCTTTTTTTTTTTTACATGTGTGGTCCACCTGATGACAGTACTGGTCTGGTTTCTGGGTTACTACAGTGGGGCCAACATGATCAATGTGCCAGTATTTAGCACACATGCCACATTCAGAATTTCTACCATTGCATGTGGCCTTTGTGTTTCTCTCTCTAATCTCTGACTATCCATTGTCCAAAGCATGACAATTTATGGGTGATCGTGTGGTGGATAGGGATGCATCAGAGAGTGGGGGCCCACCTGAGGTTTTGGCTTGCTTGGCTGGGTCCACCGTCTAATTTGATCCACCAATAGATCAATCATTGTGAATTTTACCCATTGAATGGCAGGCCATGGCCTTTAAAAAAAACAACTATTTTTTATTTTTTATAATTTGTTTGATTTATTTTATACTGTCCATTTGCATACAAATGTCTAAAATAGTTCTCTAGTCAATGATTTTTATGATGTGCCCTATGCATCCGGTGGCTCACCCGATCAAAGGATCCAATTACTGTAGACAATTGCCACTTGTGCATTGGAGATGCTACAGAAGGAAGAGCAATAGCATTTGTGGCATCAGTCTCAAGCAATGCTAGTAAACCCATGGTGTTCCAAAATGGTAACGGTGGCTGTAACGGCCACCACTGTCACCGTTATCATACAGGCTGTAACGGCCGTTACGGCCCCCATATCGGCCTTTACGACCCTTTAAAAAAAAAAAAAAAAAAACTGTTACGGGGCCGTTACTGCCTATTTTTTCTGTAACGGCAGTTTAACCCCGTAAAGCATAACAGTTATGACCATTACCATTATGTAACGACCGTGACCTTGAGTGAACCTCACATTGAATTACTTCATTCTTGCTTGTTATTTTGAATGGAAATGGAATAACCAAGTAATAGAAAAGGCGATTACAGAGACGATTTTCCTCGATCCATAACGTTTTAACCTACTTTCTTTGCATGTTTTTCATTATCCATGTTTGTATATCAACAGTGCATTACTTGGGTCACACCGTCTCTTGAAGTTCTCAACAAGCCCAATTTCTTGTTATGGTTTATTTTGTAGGCACGTAACAGATGACTTGGCTCTTGATTGCCGTCTTCGTAGTTGGATTGTGGGTGGTTTCACTATGCTTTGTTCTCTATGCTTCATGTTCACCTTCCATGGTTGCATTTTCGTCTAGCCGTGAGTTACACTAAAACACACACTTGATACTGTTTCCTTATACAGTAGTCCGCTAGCCCCGATATGCAACTTTACATGCAGCATATGTGCCATCATTGCACATGTGTGGAACATCTGAGGAGTGCCTAAGATGGCTTGCACTTGAAGAAGATTTGCGGTCAAAGATTAGCTAGGTCTACTTATCAGTTGTGCCACCTTTATATGTCTGGTTTAGAAAGTTTGCTTCCTTTCCATGTTCACCATGTGCATATTGCCTGCCTGAGGAGTACACTTTCCTAATCTTTACTCGAGGTGATATTCATGGTGGGGCCACCTTATGCATTGCTCAGATGCTAATATGCATGTGGGGCTTTCAAACCTCCCTTGTATAATATTGATTGAACTTCATATTCTGTTATTTTAGAATCAGGTGTTGGGAGGAGAAATGTCTTGCTGGTTGTCGCTCACCCTGATGACGAGTCTATGTAAGTTGCATGTTTGACTCATGTTACAATTGGTTAAAATGATTATATTGTTTTCGGTAAGGTGATCTTCAACTTTCTGTTGTCTTGGGGTTATTCTTGATAGAATAATTTCTCAACAAGCTGTGTCAATGGCAAGTAGATGACGACATTTGATTGATTTGCATTAGATGGTAGGTCCGAGGACTTGTCCATCTTTAAAAAACTTCAATCCATTTTTCCTTAATTTTTGGTCAAGAAAAATGCGCAAGTTTATGCTTTTCTTTCACATGGCATATGATGCCACAATGTTCCTTACTTCTGCTGTTCACTTTCTGTCATGCCTTCGTTTTTTACCGTTCAGTCCTTTGTGGTATTCATGGTTTTAAGTTCTATTGAAGTTGAAGATAGCATTTGTGCAGGTTCTTCTCTCCGACCATTCTTTACTTGACCTCGAGGGGGCATAATCTTCACATGTTATGTTTGTCAACAGGTATGACAACGTTGGAGATTCATGAACCAACACAAGCATCACACACGCACACACATTTTTGGAGAAAGAAATTGTTGAGGATCCGTTGATTTTGTTAGTAAGCATAATGTATGATGTGGACATATGGTTTAGGTGAGAGTTTTTCTGCATTTTAAAGCTAATGGTAATTTGTAGTTTATTGGTACCAGTAATCAGTGGAGTTTCTTATACTTGCAGTGACTGATTTCTGTTATTGCATTATCATATGGAAGGTGTACAACATACATGGTCGTTTTCATTTTGATAAATGCTGGAAAATTTGATCGGAAATCTGTTCCCCCCCCCCCCCATATCAGTGTTTGATGGGAAATCTGTTCGTAACACTTCTACTCAGATTCTTTATTAAAAAATCTACCCTTTCATCAAGGTGAAGACCAAATGTATTAGAAATGCACAGATTATATAGAAGCTCAATTGGAGGTTTACCTCCACCACAAGGCAAGATGCAATTAGTTTAGGTGGTGATGCTTCGATAGGTTGACATGGCAGGCTAGTATAGCTCCATCAATTCTGCTTCATTTTGAGGATGGGGTATTGCAAAACCAAAAGAAACACTCCAACCCTTCATGTGAAGTTGAACCTTGTTGGCCCTCGACGAGGGTTGCCATAGTGTCCAAGCAAAGAAGAACTGGCCTGGTATTGCATGTGTATCTTTTGCTTTGCCCTGAGGTTGACTTTCAAAACTGGGATCACCTTGACGTGACGTGGAGTTTCAAGAGACGTCCAGGTGGGAGGGATGGAGCTGGGGTGTTGTCATCAGTATGGATCTGACCAAGCAAGATATGTACACTTGTTGGAACTGCTCCAAGGCCAGATTCTAAAGTCTTTGTCAAAGATTTGAATTATCCTATCATCTCCCTTGCAATTTGATTGCATTTAGGAGGGCTTTCAACGGCTCATCTCTGTATCTTGAAGATGGAGAAGATCAATGCAATACAAGATATCGTGCGATGAAATTTTGGGCTTAGTTATTTAGCTTGTTTCATGCTTTAATTCTCCTTGTTAGAGAACATGAATATCTGTGGATCAAACTGCAGAGGCATGCATATAAGTATTTGCCCCCAAGGAGGAATCCTGGATTTAGTATCTGCCAACCAATTTGTGCATTTGCTTGATTTTCTGTGGCAGAGGTTGTGGCAGACACTTTGATCCTGCAGAATCAATACCTTGGAAGGGGTTTGCGGCATGGTAGTAGGGTGGTATAAAAATATTTAAGGGACTTCTGTACCTTTCTCTAACAAAAAGAGATGTGCAGTTGGTTTGTTTTTTAATCCTTAATAATTTCTTTAATAACCATTAAAAAAGCTTTTTAATAATGTTTACCTTACTCGATTCAACTCCAGTATGGTGGAGTAGGCTTATGACCTGGCCACGTTGGTACCCTCTTCCCTTTACAAGTGTTGGCTACAATTTAGCAAGCCATATTTGCATGCTTTTGATGCAGGACCACATATTGCCATCAAATTCAGGCCAGAGTGGATCTCACACCCTGCACAATTGATGGATCTGGATGCCCAATCTGGCTAGAGTGTGATCAAGGTTTTGATTGGTTGTAAATCATAATCACCTTTGGGCCCCATTTTGCAATTGAATGGCCCAAACAGTGTTTAAGTCACACTATAGGCCCCATATGTGGTCCCATATGTGTGGCAACAAAGACGATATAAACCACTGGCTTCTTGGTAGCATAGAGTTGATAGTTTTAGAGTTTTGACCATCTTAGTTAGCAAGTTGCTTGATTAGATTTGCTCCTTCACATTTCAATCTAGCTTTACTTCATTTTTTTAACCTTTATAGGGTATATTTCTTTTTTCTTCTAGCCTTACTTTTTAGATAGCTTTCCTTTATCTATTAGTAGTCCTTGTTGAACTAGAACTTTTCTTTCTTTGTTTAAGACTACATATGTATGAAGCAATAAACATAGAACACTTATACTGGGTTGATTAAAAAAAAAATAAAAAATCCTCTTTTCTGTGATTGGAAAATGTTCTAGAAGTGAGGGTCTTCAAGATTCTTGAGGTGAGACTCCTCTTTTGTACAACGTGATTCCATATGATCATCCCTCACACCAAATAGTCATCCCTCTTCTTCCCTTTATTTTCTTTTTCCACCATTTGTCCTGCATTTGATTGTTTTCTAAAAGTCTAGAGGTGAGACTCCACAAGATTCTATCCTATTACCTCTATCTATCTTTTCTTTTGGTTGTTTTGGTATTGTTCCTTGCTTCTTATATCAATAGTTGCTTCCTGTTTGTTGATGATATTGGAGGACTAGTAATGCAGGGGCATTTTCACACCGGCCTCGAGTGGGGTTACCTGTGGGACCCGTGTGAGGCGAGTGGCTTGTGTGAGGCGGTACCCATGTGATTTGGGGCCCACGAGGGGGGTTCGGCCGAGGTCCTAACTCATGCGATGTGGGGCTTGGGCTATAGGATTAAGGGATTGATTTGCCATGCTCTAACAGTTCGAGCTTTTAGAGCAAGTGGTTAATTTTCCTACATCAAATTGGTATCAGACCGGGAGGTCTTGTGTTCGAGACTCTTCATCGGGGGTGATTAATGTAGGGGCATTTTCACATCGGGCTCGAGTGGGGTTGCCTATGAGATGTAGGGCACACTCAGGGTGGGCGGTCCGTGTGAGGCGGGCCCCACCTGTGTGAGGTGGGTGACTCGTGTGAGGCGGTACCCATGCGATTTGGGGCTCATGAGGGGGGTTCGGCCGAGGTCCCAACCCATGCGATGTGGGGCCTGGGCTATGAAATAAAGGGATTAATTCGCCATGCTCTAACAGTTCGAGCTTTTAGAGCAAGTGGTTAATTGTCCTAAGTCAACTAGAAAGAGCACTACAATCAGTTAAAGCGACCATAGGTTGAAATTCATATTTCCGGGTACCTTTTCTACTTAATTAGAATATGAAAAATTCTGTTTAAGGTTCTTTCCCCATTGCTTTTGATGGTTGTGTCACAAGTTGGGTTAGTAAATGTTGATACCTTTGTTTATATAAACCTGAACTAAACAATAATGTCAGGTAGGCAACCTCTTGTTCAACTTTTTCCCAGCAATCATGAGAAAAATAAGTTGACCCAAATGATTGGAAGAGTCTATGATGATGATCAAGATGATATGATGAAACCAGTGTTCGAAATATCGGTATCGTGTTACGTATCGCACCCTTGGGATGCGGATTCATATCGGTTATCGCATGGGATATATCGGTTGTATCGTTGTTGTTGGAAACATGGGGAAACATTTGAAATTGGTCGAATTTTTCAATGAAATTTCAGTGATTGTTAAAAAAGACATCAATACACACTTACAAATCAAAATATTACAAAAAACAAGTGCATATTATAGGTTTTCTTTATATGGGGTCATAATCTATGCGTTGTCTAACTAAATTGATGCAAGTATATTCAAAGTTTAGTCATATAATTTATAAATGTAACAAGACATGTGGAAACACAAGCAATACATTCAAAAGCAAAAGAAGAATCACTAAATCAGGTTAAATATATGTTTGATTTTATGTTTGGACACAATGATTGCAACCGATTTGCGAGAAATTGGGAAAATTTTAATTTTTTCAATTTTCTGCAACTCTGTCATTCTCCTCCAAATCTCAAAATTGAAGCTCCCAATTCATGAAAAAACATGTATTTGTAACGATTTGATGCCGATTTAACATGATTTACAGAAAAAAGGATCGAAAAAAAACAAAAAACGCTCACTGGTTTGAACATGTGGGATATATCCCACTATTTGTGTGTTTTGTATCGCACAAGTGGGATGCAAGAAATATCGTGGGATATATCGGCCAATATTGTCAATATTTAAAACACTGGATGAAACAATTATGTTATTGTAGAAAATAATGTATTAGAATTTTATTTTAGGTCTTTCAGAGGCATCTTGTAAACCTTGGTTGTTTCTTGTTTCCCTATCCCCTGCCATGCCAGGCTATGATCATCGACTTCTGGAACACCCATAGAACCCCGAAAGATTGGAGGAGCAAACTGCTCACCTTCCTAGCAAATACGCAGTGAATGAATAAGTGATACGTAGATTCCGCATCTTTCAAGCACATCAAGCAAACGTTTGGGAGATACATGTTCCGCTTGCCAAGATTGTCTATCGTTAGCAATTTGTTCCTGCCTACTAGCCAACCAAAAGCCACCACCTTTAAAGGAGCTAAAGAGGATTGATTTCATGTGGTGTTGAATCCATATGCAACCCAATTAATCGTATTTTTTATTTTAAAACTTCTTGTGAGATCTCATGCATACTTTTCTTGTATTATTCCGATTTAATAGCTGCCTCATCTCTTTAATAGGTAATGCTGATGGCCAGGGAAACATTCGGAAGGAGGAACTTTACAAGGCATGTGCCATCCTCAAGGTGATGTTACTGTCTTCCTTGGCGTGATACCATTGTCAATGGATCACATCATGTGCCAAGTCTTGATCAGATGGCATCTATGTACAGGTTCCACTTCAACAGGTTAAAGTTCTTGACCATCCAGCTTTACAGGTTAACCAATGTCTAACAGGCTCGAACCGATAATGTGAACTTGTCTGAATCTCTTAAATGTCAATACTATTTTGAAGTATCACCTCATTTACGCTGGTAATAATTGGGTTGTGGTTGTTGCTAGGATGGATTTGACAAGAGATGGAGCCATAATTTATTAGCAAATATTATTGAAGAGGAAGTCAAGACAAAGGGTATTGACTTGGTAAGATCTATTATAATTAAGCAATGATGGTGTTGTATCTTTCTAATTTCTTGTCATAGATGCTTGTTTGTGCCCTTGTACATTTCTGTGCTTTATGGAGTCACAACCTTTTCACCGATTATTTAATCTGAATACTCCTTTCATTTGCTGTGCTATATGCTCCGACTATTGGAAACAGAGATTGTGAAGCTACATGCGCTTACAAGGCATACCATCTCCATGCCACCGCATGTGCTAGCGTGGCAGACAGTGCAATGTCCATCCATCCATCCATCAGGTGGGACTGACTGTGGAGGTGTTCTTGCCTACAAATCATGATGGTTCAATCATCAGGCGGGCCATGATGTTGGAAACATGTGGACAGCATAGAAAACTCTAATCAAGTTTTCTTCAGCCATACATTTGTTTCATAAACTGTGACCCAACTGATTGGTGGACGGACCTGATTGTTAGACCAGGGAAGCTCGCCCCCTTAAAAATCTGGCTGGTTCAATCATCACGTGGGCCATGATGTTAGAAACATGTGGACAGCTTAGAAAACTCTAGCCAAGTTTCTTCAGCTATACATTTGTTTCATAAATTGTGACCCAACTGATTGGTGGACTGACCTGATTCTTAGACCAGGTAAGCTCCCCCCACAAGGAAAAAAATTAAAAAAGAAAAACACACCAACCAATTGATAACTGGATCTCACACCTATATGGAGATATGGCGGCATGAATGGGAGCTGCCTTATACATGTGTGTGTGCTAACAATGTTTGTCGGAAACATTTTGCTAGTAGGGTTTATATATTCTGCGTATTTTAGTTGATGCTGTTCTCTTAAATTTCTCTTGAGAGGGGATGAACCCGTGGTTCTGAGATGTGAGTTGCAGGGTTAGTTTTGAGGGGCAGGAGTGGTAGTGCATGGTAAGAGTTTGGCAATCAAGTTGATGGTTTGTAGCTAGTTTTCCCAGGATGGAATGTTGTGGAAACGGATAATGACTGTGACGACTTTTACCCTAGGAGATTCTCAAGGGGTTGTGGAGTGGTGTAGAGATCCAGAGAGAAGGTTCCTAAAAATCATCGAATTATCTCCATGGAAGCAGGAGTCAGTTTGGAATCTTCAATCTAGAGTATGGACTATGGACACTACTGATGATGTTTCCTCAATAAGATCTATCCTAGTTAGTGTTCGAAATATCGGTGTCACATTATGTATTGCATCCTTAGGATATAGATATGTATCGTTTATCGCACGGGATATATCATTTGTATCAGGTAATTTATCGCACATTTTGGGAAACATTGCGTAAATGGTTGAATTTTTCAATGAAACTTCAAGGATTGTTAAAAAGGACCTTAATACACACTTTTAAATCATAACATTAGGTTTCCTTTGTATAGGGTCTTAAGCTATGTGCTGTCTAACTGAACTAATGCAACTATATTCAAATTGATTGCATAACATTTAGAGTGTATGTGATGATCATTTCATCAAACACTCCTAAATACTTCGAAATCAGCCTCGATTGACAGCTGGTTGAAAGGAAATTAAAAAAAAAACAAAATTAATATTTTAATAAATTTTAATTAAAAATGATTTTTATTTTTTGAAAATTGGCAAGGACTTAACAAATCAGTGGACTAGCCTTCATACGTGCTTGATTTCATGTTTGGAGTGCAACATTGCAAGCAATTTGGGAGAATACGGGGAAAATTTGGATTTTCCCTAAATTTTCCCAAATTAGACCACCTACACTCAAATTTTGAAATTAGAGTGTATGTGATGATCATTTCATCAAATACTCCTAAATATTACGAAATTAGTCTCAATTGATAGTTGGTTGAAGGAAAATTTCGAAAAAAAACATGGAGAACATGAAGAACCAATGGATATCGAAATCAAAGCTCCAACTCTATGATTTTTTATGCAAAACATGAAGAACCAATGGATTTGTAACCATTTGATACTGATTTAGCATAATTTCAACAAAAAAAAGGGATCGGAAATTGAAAATGCTCATTGGATTGAACATGTGTGATATATCGGCACTACCCGTGCGTTTTGTATCGCTCAGGTGGGATACAAGATATATCATGGGATATATAGGCAGATATCTTCGATATTTAAAACATTGATCCTAGTGATGTGACGAGGAATGAAGTGCTCACAGACATGGGGTCTCTACAAGAAAAAACTTGATCCATACATCATGTTATATGGTAGAAAGTACTTCCTACAAATTCTCAAGTTTTCCCATGTGGTCAACATCTTAACTGGGAACTTGCTTGATTTCAGATTACATGGTGATAATATCTTTATGGAAAAAATGGCCCACATATAAAAAAACAACTTGATCCATAAATCATGATTTACCATCTCGTGGAGTAACATGTATTTTCTACACAAATTCTTAAGGTTTTATGAGGGATCAACATGTAATCCAGGGAAGCTCGATTTCAATATACATGATGAGATGGAGAGAATGTGATAATCTCGTTATTTAAAAAGATCATTCTTATTTTGAAGGGTAAAAATTTGTATATTCTTTGTTGTAGTGTGACAAAGATGCGCTTAGGCATAATAAAGAACTGCATATACTTGCAACCTCACAATACCAAACTGGTCTGTAAAGAAATTTATGTTATTAACAACTATGTCCTTAAGAATTGCATGGTCGTGTATATATTATTGACAGTTTCATCTTTAGTCACCCTTCAATTGTCATCTAAATCAAATGCTGCAGGGACAAGGGACCCTTTTGAATTCATGTTTCTTTAAGGAGGTAGTAGGTTAGAAAGGAGTTATAAAATAAAGAATATGTTATTCAATGGAGTTTTTAGATTTGTTATTCCTGAGTTAAGAGGACCAACGAACATATGAAATTCTATTGCATATAGAGGCGGAGGTGACACGCGTTTATCTTATACTTGTTCACAGTCTACCTTTTATGGCTCCAGTTTGTTTCGTGAATAGTTAGTGACACGGTGGTGAAGGCTTGAAGTTTGGAGTAGTAATGTGCACCTACACATCGAAGATAGTTTCTGCAACTATACTTTGCTGGGTTGGGCTTGAGACTAATTATATTGTTTTGTGGGGTGAGTTGCAATTATTCAAAGGGGTTAAATTGGAAGGGTAGGCTATCCTCATCCTTGTAAAATTTCAAGAAATAATGAGAATTTTATTAAGTGCGCGCTTGGTAGCAACAAAAGTTTAGTTGGGATAAGCTATCTTGGTTAGGTTGACCAAGACCAGGCTATCTAGGCTTAGCTATGCTGGACTGACTATTCTAATGATGCTTTTTGTAAAGCTCCAAAGGAAGAATTATTTTGACAATTGTGGCGCATTTGCACATTGAAAAGGCACATGTGGCATGTACGGTGGCACATATGGGGCGCATAACAATGTATGGTGGGACGCGTCACATGTAGCACATGAAGGGCATATTAAGGTTGAATGTGTTGCATTTCGATTCTCGAAGAGACAAAGATGGATGATGGCACATGGGGCAAGGTGTTCTGTAACGGTAACTGTGGCCATAATGGCCACCACCGTTACCTTTACGATATGGGGCATAACGACTGTTACGACCCCGTAATGGCCATTACGGTCTCACTTTTTTATTTATTGAAAAACCCCTGAAAAACTTGTATCTGCCCCCATAATGTTGATTAAAAAGTATGAAAAATAGGTGTCTGTCCCGTAATAGGCCATTACGGGGCTATTATGGCCTTTATAGGGGACGTAACGTGTCGTTAACGGCAATTACGGGTCATTTTTTTCCATAACGGCTGTTGCGGCCGTTATGACCCCGTAACATGTAACAGTTGCCACTGTTACCTTTACATAACGGCCTTTACGGTTCAAAGTATCCTCGATATTTATCAAAATATCCCTGATATTATTCGTATCTCCAACTTGATGATACCGATAACATTGGTAGTATAAAAAATTCTAGGTATCAGTGATGTATTGCTCACTATCACCAACGTATCACCTATATTTTCACTTGTGTAATTTTAGGTGTCATTAGTATTGCCAATTTATCGATATCACCAATGCATCTCCAATATTTTCGACCGTGTAAATTTCAGCCGTCGCTTATATCGCCAGTCTATCTGCGATATTTCAATAATATCACCAATGTATCAATGTTGCCAAAAATTTACTTATTAAAAAAATTCTATTTCAATTTTTTTTTTTAAAAAAATTTTAATGGGCGCATGGTTGTATGTAGTGTTCAATTTGTCAACGATGATATCAATAATATTGCAATAGTATCTTAACGCAACATGGGCGATATCAAGACCACAATTTTTTGTTTCCTTTCTAGTTGTCGACGTTTTCTCGACAAAATATTGTGTGTTGTCTATCTTATGAAATATCGATGGATGGAAGGTTGGATGGATAGATGGGATGGTTGGACTGATTTCTTATGACAACACATGCTTTGAGGCGCCCATTAAATGGAAACTTACTATGTATGCATTCTTTTTATAAAATTTTTTATTCCTAAATATGCAAATATGTGTATTTTAACATTTTCTGAAGTTTCATTGAAAAATTCCACTGTTTTCCCCATGTTTCCCTGCATTTCCAGTTATCGGCTTTATTATCAGTGATATCAATATTGTTTCTGTATCCCTGGCCAGCGTAACTTGGAGCAATACTGATACTTTGAACATTGCATGCGGCACATGTAGCATGGGGCACATGTGTACCACAACCCTATATACTACTGTGTTCCATAACAAGGACAAGAATATATGTTATTTTAGGAACAACAAAGGCCCTCCAACACTCAGAAAGGGAGACCAAGTTGTCCTTAAATTTTTTTATTTACGTGCAGAACAAGATTATACAAACCATGGGTAAGGTACTTGACCTAAACGAGCCTATCCAGGACTAAACTTTTGCTGCTACCAAACGACCCCTAAAAGAAAGAGAAATAAGACCAAAGGAAATGAAGCCCCAGTGCAAAGAGATACAACTAACATAGCGACACCCTCCTTTTCTTGGCAGTAGAGTTTTGCCTCTTCCAACATGGGCAAATGAAATGTTCAACTGAGAGGCATCATCACAAATCTTATTGAAGCTGAAATTCAATTCCCACATATTGGGTCACTTGGTTCATGACCATGGGATGAGGTTTTTCCCTTCCACAATCATCAGACCAGAGAAGTCCTTAGTAAAGATCCCAAGTGCTTCTCTAAGGGTCAAAGCCTCTGCCATGGCCGCCTCTCCCCTTTTGGAAGGTCTCATCCCTGTATTGGTTAATTTAAACTTGGTATTTTCGCTGTTCGATACTGCTATGAACATAATGATGGTGATACTGTTTCCATCTCCTTTAACCAAATATGGAATTGTAGTTCCTCAAAGGCATTGCTGAATCTTCGTAGTTTGCATAGGACGAGAAATTGCGGATGGGTGCTGCACATGTAATTGTTCCATGTGCACGCAGTAGGCATAATCCTGGGGCCTTTGCTTTCTATCACTCGTAGGGCACTCGATTTTGAAGCAGATACTCATACAATGAAATCCCCACAACTTGTGTTTCTGTGGTGCTTGAAAACTGTATGAAGGACATCCTATGATATGCATATCAATTTTGCTTCCATGGTTCCGCCAGTAAATTCTAATGCGTAGAGCCGTAGACGATTCCTCTCAAGTTTTAGGAGATTTTGAGCTCAAGAGATATTCATCACATGATCATGTAACACCTATTCACTGGGGAGCGTTCATACTTCCAGTAAGTTGTAACATTGTTGTATCATATGTATCCTTCTGATATTGACATTCCCACATATCATATTAGTGTCACATGCATCATTTTATCATTCCATTTCTGATGTAGCCTAAAATCTATGAGTGTGCATTTCATTGTGACTTGCCTTTAGTAGAAACCAATTCAGGCACTTGCACTTTCCTCTCCATCTTATCCATTAGTAGTAATGAAAAATGAGTGGATTTTAAGGATAGTGCTATGTGCTTTTTAAGGAGACATGCTTTCACATTTTTCTTTATCTGTCACGGAAATGAGATATTGCATCCGCATTTAAGCATTTCGAGGCTTGACATAATGAAAGCAAGCTCCCTGAGATTTTGTTATTCCTGTTCCTAAGGAGGTGTTTGAGTTATCAGATTATCATCTAATTAGTTCAGTTGGAAGTTGCTATAAGTTCATGTCGAATGTTTTGCTAAATATGTTGGAGAATGTAATGGGCCAAATTATCTCTCACCTCCAAGAGGTACTTGTTACCAATCATTGAATTTTGGATGGTGTGCTGATTGCACTCAATGTCTTGACTCTGGAATCCAAAGCAGGATGCTGGCTCTTTTTCTTTTTCCTACAAAGTGGACGTGTGAAGGCCTACGACCATGGCAATTTTTCCTTTTCTTTTTGTTGAAAAGAATGAATTCTGGTAATAGGATTGACTAGGTGGATGCAGGGCTGCACATCCTCTGCTCACTTCGTTATTTTGCTGAACAGATTGTCGAAAGGTTTCTTTTGAAGTTCTAGGGTGCTTAGAAAGGTCATCTTGTAGTTCTTATTTTCCATCGTGGATGAAGGTTTAAGTAGACTTTTCCAAAGGGCAGTTTTAAATGATTTGATTTAGTGTGTCACGGTGAGTAATTTTGTCGTGCCTGCACATCCTCTGCTCACTGCGTTATTTTGCTGAACAGATTGTCGAAAGCTTTCTTTTGAAGTTCTAGGGTGCTTAGAAAGGTCATCTTGTAGTTCTTATTTTCCATCGTGGATGAAGGTTTAAGTAGACTTTTCCAAAGGGCAGTTTTAAATGATTTGATTTAGTGTTACAGTGAGTAATTTTGTTGTGGCTGTATTCCATTTTCAATTTGCAGACAATACCATCAATTTCTGCGGTCCTGACAAGGAGCAAGTAAGAATTGTTAAAGGGGTTTTTAGGTGCTTTGAGGTTGTGTTTGGGTTTGCACCATAAATTCTCCACAGGTTTTGTCAATGGGATGGTTACACACCCTAATCTCGTGGAGGGTTCTGTCTCCTTGCTGGGATGTAAGTCTGACTCTCTTCCCATGAGATATCTCGAAATCTCTTCCCATGAGAAATCTCGAGCTCTCTTCCTGTGAATGATCTCAATGTCCTGCTCAACATGAACCTACATTGCCAACATACTAGCAAAGGCGTCTCAAGACCCTCTTTATGTGCAATAGCATTTACCCATTGCTTTGGTGGATGTTTTGTAATTCTATTTCATTTTTTCCTTTTGTTAAAAGTTCCATTACTAATAAAAGAAAAAGTTCGTAGGAATCTAACAGTGGTTGATGAGATTGTTAGTCATAGATAGGATTTAGTCTTACCGAATAGTGTACTAGAATTAGCTCACTATGGCTAACATATTCTGCTGATGAAAAAAGCTGCCGTCTTATTTAAATTGGTCCTTGATAGAGTAGAATGATAGAAGAGGATTTGTGTAGCCAACCCAATTAGTCGGGATAAGGCTATAACCACTGTTCGTATTATCGGTATCGACGTATCGTTACATGTATCACTGGCTAGGGATACAGAAACTTGTATCAATATCGCCGATACTATCATTGATACCCGGAAATGTATCGGTGAATGAGGGAAACATGGGGAAAGTGGTGGAATTTCTCAACGAAACTTTAGGAGAAGCCAAAATACACATATTTACATATTTAGGAATCAAGTAATTGCAAGAAAGACACATACATAATAAGTTTCCCTTTAATGGGGGCCCTAAAAGCATGTAACGCCGTTGATCAGGGAAACATTGGGGAAACACGGGGAAAATGGTGGAAATTTTCAATGATACCTCAAGAGATGCTAAAATACACATATTTGCATATTTAAGAATCAAGTAATAGCAAAAAATATGCATATTTAGGAATCAAATAATAGGGTTTCCTTTAATGAGGGCCTAATAGTATGTATCGTGACTCAGGGAAACATGAGGAAAATGGTTGATCCATCCAAGCATCCATGCTTGCATGCACATACATAAATACAAACACACATGCATTATCCATCCATCTAACCATCTATCCATCCAATCATCCATGGATGCATATATACATACGTACAATGACACACACACACACACACAAGTGGATGATCCATCCGCCCATCCATCCATGCATGCATGCCTTCACATATACACATCCGTCCATCCATCCATCCAACCATCCAACCATCCAACGATGCATCCATCCATGCATACATATGTACGTACGTGCATCCATCCATCTATAAATCCATCCATGCATGCATATACACACATACAAACATGCATTTCATCATATACATCCATCCATCCATCCATGCATGCATAAATATACACACATACAAACATGCATTTCATCATACAACCATGCACCTCATAATTTTTTTAATGGAAATTCTTTTTAATAAACAGATTTTTGGAAATAACGATACATCGGCCATCCTATTGAAATATCGCCGATACAAGCAACACCTAGAATGTACACAATCGTAAACATTGGCGATCCCTAGTAATATCAGCGATACCTGGAAATACTAACAGTGTTATCGGTATCGCCGATTCCTGGAATTTCTAATACTAACAGTGTTATCAGTATCGCCGAGCTGGCAATATTGATAATATTCGTGGTATTATCGATAATATTGCCAATACTCAGAACAATGGCTATAACTATCTTCTTCTTCTTCTTCTTTTGGATGAAGTAACAAATTTTGATAAATCAAAGAAGGTCAGTAGTAGTGTTCAGAGTATGTTTTCATTACGTGTATTGATATCATTGACAATGTTGATATGCCAAGGAATTTATTGATATCATTGATAATGTTGATATGCCAAGGAATTCAGAGTATCGGATACAAAAACATGTATTGATATCGTTGATAATGTTGTAGATGCCAATGAATTTGTCGCTTTTTTAGGGAAACATTAGGAAAATGGTGGAAAATTTCATCGTAACTTTAGGAGAAGTTAAAAACACATGATTACATATTTAGAACTTACAATATTATAAACAACCACAAATAATGGCTTTCCATTTATAAGGGCTCAAATTATGTACTGCTGGAAAAAAATATTTAATTAATACATATGATGCTAATGCACTAATTTTTAAGAAATAATGCAATCATTCTGCACATATTTTGCACTAACTTAGAACACCTTTTGAAATGATCATCATCATCATATTATCATCTACTAAGCCTTATACCAATTAATTGGGGTTGGTTACATCCTACATGAATACTTTTTCACCAGTCCACCCCTAGGAAAGATCCCCCAAAAGAAATTGAAAATTTTGTTTGTTTTTGTTTTTTTTTGTTTTTTGTTTTTTGTTTTTTTTTTTTCCAGAAAATTTGCAGGTATTAATGCTAGTATTGTTGATAATATCGCATGATATCAATGATGCGGTGTATTTTTTCCATGGGATGTTGCTGATATCTTGCGATATCGTGGATACATGCGATTATATCAGTGATATTGTCAATTTATTGAATGATCATCATCATCTAAGCGTTATCCCAACCATCAACAATATCTAGCAAATTTTATTTTACCCTCAGTATCTGTATCACTGACCTAGTTTACAGACAATATCAGTTGATATTATCGATCATATTGGCCATACCAGGAACACTGGTCAATAGTTCCCATGTGTTAACCATATACATAACATGGGTATGCAACTCCCAAGTTAACATTGATGTGTACAGCTAAGGATCATGCCATTAAGAATGAGTTGTTAAAGTGAGAGAGCAAACTAAATTTGATTTTGGGTCTGTGGATGAAGCATCAGAACTAGTCATCAGTATAAAGGTATTCATATTGTAATACATCAAACTATATATTACTTAGATTTGGTCTAATATGCTTCTCCTTAATGTGTTGCATCCATGAAATCAATATGTTTGAGGACGATGATGATGATGATGCTATACAGCTATAGATATATCGATGGAAGTCCATGTTAGGTTTCTTGTAGGCTGTCAGTGGGGACAATGAATTACTATTTGATGGACATGAGATCTAGATTTTTACGATCATTAGAGGCATTAAGCACCTTGTAACATTTATTTGAAGTAAATTCTGCTCTTTTACTTTCTGCGTATATAATGAATCCATTTCCAGCATCTCATATTCCATCATTTCATTTGGTGATCTCTAGTTAATTACTTTTGATAACTACGGAGTTTCGGGTCATCAGAATCACCGGGATGTGCATCATGGAATATGGTTAGTTGATTTTTTCCTTCTTCTTTTTTTTTTTTAATAATCCTGAAAAAAAAAATTGCCAGAATATCTCAGTTACTTATTCTTTGTTTGACGGATGAGTTCCTCCAGTCTTCTATTATGCTTACTTTTGACTTGCAAAAGTTGCCTAGATTTGGTACGGTTGATCTTCTGATGCTTTGCGAATGCAAGAAATTTAGTCATTTTAAAAAAAATGAATGGACGAAAATTTTATTCAGTTTGTTCACTCCATTTGGGCTGAGTTCATGAACAGTTTTAATATAAGTTGGTGCTTCCCGGCAACGACAGATCTATTCTTGCTAGCGTGGCACGGAACTCATTTGGGTAAGACGAAAACTACTATCTGGAGAATGGTGATCCTGGCAGTGTGGTGGTCTGTTTGGGGGGAAAGAAACAACAGATGCTTTAGAAATCTCTCCAATTCAGTAGGATCTGTGGCGTCTTCGGCTAAGCAGCTCATCATAGAATGGGCTCTCCATGTTAAGGATCTTTCGGGCCTTGACTTCTTTTTTTTTGGGCGTGTAATTTGGAGGCTTGCTTTCTCAGCAGCCTCCTCTCTTTTTTTAATGAAATCTCTTCATCTTTCAAAAAAAAAAAAAAGAACAAGGAAGGATATACCAACAGGCGAAAAAATGAGCGAGAACAAAGCCTGATGACAAAAAATACAGCTAAGAAAATCAGCCCCCACCAGGATAACTTGAACACCACAGTGAGGCTCTTTTAACCTCTTCCTTTGCCCAGCTATCCACTTATTAGTGTATCCATGAACATGAGCACAAGTCCCTAAAAGTGTGGAAACAATGTCTCCAGCCTCCTTCCAGAGGTTAGCAAACTGCCAAGGAAATTCCCTTGTAGATGCCCACTTAATTACATTGGCAAGTCACCTTCAATTATCAAGGAATGGAAGTTATAGTCGGCAGCTAACTTAACACCTTGCAAGAGGCGGCAAGTTCCCCAAAAGATGTCTTGGACACCAAGCAGGCTGAAGAAATCCAGGAGCAACAAACCATCAATTTCGTAAAAATAAAATAAAAATGCTAGGCCTGTTTTGTCAAGCAAGCACCCGTCAAAATCCTATATATATATATATATATATATATATATATATATATATATAAAATCAGCTGTAGGGGATTTCCGCCAAGTCCATTATCTTTTTCCCCAAATTTCTAGATTATGCCATAATTTTTGCAAGATTCTATAATTTCCCAGTGCCAATGATTTGAGGACATTGTTATATATGCCAAGCTACTTTGAACCATTGATGTTGATGGAGGACAACTAACCACTTGCTCTAAAAGCTCGAACTGATAGAGCATGGTGAATTAATCCATTTATCTCATAGCCCATGCCCCATATCCATGGGTTAGGTCCTCGGCTGAAACCTCCTCGTGGGCCCCAAATCACATGGGTTCTGCCTCACACGAGCCACTCGCCTCACACGGGCCGCCCACCTGAGTGTGCTCCCGCATCCCACAGGCCACCCCACTCGAGCCCGGTGTGAAAATGCCCTTGCATTAGATGTGGTCCCAAGACTCCCAACAATTGTGGTGGCTCCAATTGTTCTTGGCTTTGAATCTCTTTGATGGGATAATGTAAGTCTTCACTATCCGTAATGTACCTTCCATCTAAACATGCATTGCAATAGACAGGTGTACACACAAGATAGATGTGTCATCTACGTATTGGAGATGAGCAACTTGGGGACCCTCTACTCACCCCGAAGCCTGAAATTAGGCCCGTTTCAAATGCTTTCACAACCATTATGCTTTTAAAGCCTTTATATTGACCACAAAAAAGATAGGGTGATAAGGGTACCCCTTGCCTGATGCCTCTTGGTCCCATGGAGAAGCCTTGGGGAATTTCATTAACCATGAAAGAGAAGTGGACTAACTTAACACATTCTATTACCAACGTCTCCACTTCATCCTAAAATCCATCCTCCTAAGCATGTATGTGAGGATGTCTCAATTGACACAAGCATATGCCTTTTCCATGTCCAGCTTATAGACAACCCCTACCCTACCCTCTTTGTATGTGGAGTTGATCCATTCGTGAGTGAGAATTTTCCTCCCAAACAAAAATGCCCCTAGTGCTTTGGAGACGACCCCCCCACCTTAGCTTAAAATTTGTAGGGACTTCCAATCTAGTTGATGGGTGTAAAATCTTTTAAGCATTCCACACCTTTTTTTCAGAGTGAGGATGATAAAAGATGCATTGAACTCTTTGGCAAGCTTGCCTCTAGCATGGACCTCTAAAATAAACTCCATTACATCATCTTTCACCTCTTCCCAAAAGATCTAGAAGAAAGCTATAGGATAATAACCAACCGGGTCGGGAGCCGTATTACTGGTAAGATCTCACTAGCTTTCATAACCTCTTCTTCATTGATAGTTCTTTCCAACCAATCTGTTTTTGCCTCATTGAGACAGTTGAGCTAAAGATTGTCCAAATTAGCTTGAGGCCAACCATCTTCTGCAAACATATTACCAGTGTAAAATTCCACCACTGAATTCCATCTTCCATCATTCTCCCATCCACTTCCAACATGTGGATTCTATTCTGTCTTCTTTTGGCATTGGTTGTTCAATGGAAGAAGTCTGTGTTTTTATTGCCGTCTTTCAACTATACCACCCTCGAATGCTGGTGCTATATGATTTCCTCTGATACTAACTTCCAACCTTAGGAATCCCTTTTGAGCTTCTCCTCCACACATCTCCATAGGTTTATCTTTGAGATGTATGAGACGAATTTCTTACATGATTACGATTTAGCACTGTCCAAATGTCCAAAATGGCTTTGTTTCCTCTCCTAAATGAAGCCTTTTAGAGTTTAGTCGTTTCAGCTTGCCATAAGTCCAAGGACCCCTATCCTTCACAGTGTTTGAGCCCAACTAATCTTTTTTCTTATCGACAAAACTTTCCTCGTCTAACCACATCAGTTCAAAGTGAAAGGGTATTGGACCCCGTGACTCCCCAACTTTTTCCAAAATTATCAGGCAATGGTAAGATACAATTTGGGGAATGCAACAAATTATGAAGCATTCGAAAACTACTACTCTTGGTAAGCTGATATAAAAATTACATGCAATTTAGACATGGTTGGGCTTGAGTCTACTTGGCTATTTGACCAAGTCAGTTGATTGCCACCCAATGGATGATCAATTAGGTCATGATGATCCACCCAATATGAGAATTAGCGCCTGTGGCTTGAAATCTGCATCCCTGCTTCTTTCAAAAGAGAATCTAACTACATTGAGATCCCCTCAAATACACCACAGAAGATTCCATTTATGCTTGACTCTGTTTAGATCATCCAAAAAATCTTCTTGCTGACTACGGGAGCATGGACTGTAGATCATTAACAACTCACAACTAAAACCATCAACCCAATTTTGCAAAAGAATCAATACTGAATACCTACTGATTTCAACATCCTGTTTCTGAAATTATTTTGTTCTCCACCCGCAGCAACACCTCTCAAGTCCCGATGCTCCAACAGAATCTAGTATTCCCATTCTGCCTTGTTACTGCCCTATACTATATGAATATAGAGCCATTGGATTGTTGTAACTTAGTTTCCTGAAATGCAACCATCTGCGCCTTCTGTGCAGCACATATAGTTTTGATTTGTGCCCTTTATCTAGGCATCCCATCCTGTGAACATTCCATGATGAGATCTTCATGCCAAAACCTTATTGATTCCCTTCCCCCAGTGTTCAGTCCCATTCCCAGCTGAATCCTCCAAAAGTATGACTTGATCCTTTTCTATATCATAATTAACTGACGAAGTGCTTTTATATATATATATATATATATATTATTACAGACTTTCTCCTTCTTATTCACCTTTGCTTGAGCTTTCTCGCTATCTTTGTTGCCTCGACGCTTGCTATCTTCCGCCTCCATTGATTCTTCCTAATTCAACATGGCATTATGGCCCATGATCGGCCCTTGTAATTGACATTATGCGTCACTGGGATGCAAATCATCGTTGTCACTGGATCTTTGAATTGGGCTGTCCAAACTGAGGGGATTATTCTCCATCAAGAGAAAATTATCTTCGACCATCACCGGGGATCTACCCTGCAATTGTGTCAAGGTTATGCCATCATCAAGAGCTATTGCCTCTTCAAAACTTAGTTTGACTTGCTAATGACTGGTCAAGGAAATATAGTCAGTTTCCTTAGACCCTACAGAAGTATTGGGAAGCTACGCTGGAGAAACAGGGGTTGTATCTTTGTTGGACGAGCCAGTTGTTGATTGGGACCCTTCCTTGCAGCTTGCCGTGAGGGCTATAGCCATCTGTATATGAGCCCCTGCCTTTGCTTGAAATAGCAAAATTACCCCCCAATCAAGCTTCCCTTTGTACCCATGGTATTTTCAATATTTGTGTTGCTGCCATTTACTGACTTTTCAACTACCCTTGTTGAGTTGTTGTCCTCATCTTCCATCTCCACCCTACGAATCATAATTGACGGTGTTGATCAAGAGATCCTGTTTGGTTCTTTTGACATGTACATGGCTCCGAATGCTAAAACCTTAGCCCTAGATTAGCCCCATTCTTTTCAAATTTGAACTACTGTGGGCCCACTTCATGTGATTTGCATTGCTTGACGATTGAAATGACATGCAGTGAGGCCTCTTGTTAGAGTTGTGCCCTGGAAAACCATTGTGAGCCCTAAATCCACTGGCCATGGGGATGCCATAGGGGCAATCTCAGCCGTAGATTATGATGACCATGTGACCCTTGTAGATAGTCTGATATGCCTTAGCTAATGAGTTGTGTCACCTTAAACACACATAGATGTGGGTTGTGTGAGGAGTGATTCCTCGGTTGGTCCTTGGGGATTAGATATTGGACATGACGGTCAATGAGCGAGGAGAATTGTAATAAATGGATCTTTGTTGAACCATGACTATCACATGTACTTGGGGCATACTTGTGGACATCCTATGATGAGATATACGATCATCCTACCTGAAGGGATTGACTTGAGTCAGGATGGTTGGTCTCCACCATCGAGAGTTGACCTGGTGTCAATGTGCCTTCGCCCTTACCCCACATGGGAATGTGAGTGTGCCATGGACACATTATCCTGCTGTGGACGTTTGGGCATTTGCATTGTTGGATCAAGTTCAAGTCACTAGTCTAGGGCCTCATTATCCTAATACTAGATTTGACTTGATATTGTATGAAAGATGATCAATCCTTCAACCTGAGGACGTGTAATAGCTGCAATCTTGATTGGGCGACTTTAACGCTCTTTACAAAGGTCAATGTAGGGGCCATTTAAAGTGGGTGCAAGTGTTCGAAGTATCGGTATTGCTACAAGTTTTGCTGGTACAAGTTTTGCTGGCCAGGGATATGGGAACAATATCGATATCACCGCTAATATCGCTGATAACCAGAAATGTGGGGAAACATGGGAAAAACGGTGGAATTTTCAGTGAAACTTCAAGAGAAGTTAAAATGTACATATCTGCATATTTAGAAAAAAAAAAAATTGCAAAAAGAATGCATACATAACAAGTTTCCATTCAATGGGGCCTTAAAAGCATGTGTTGTTGTAAGAATCAGTCCAACCATCCCATTCGGCCTATTTTAACCATCCAACCTTTCATCCAAATGTCCATCAATATTGCAAAATATCAACAACACATGATATTTCGCCAAGAAATAATCAACAGTTGGAAATGAAACGAAAGATTGTGGTCTCAATATCATGCATGTTGTGATATCGATAATATCGAGATATTATCAATATTATCAATGAGAAATTGAACACTACATACAACCATGTACTCATGAAAAAAATATGGAATAAAATTTTTTCTAATAAACAAAATTTTGATGATATCAATATGTTGATGATATTATTGAAATATTGTTGATACACTTATGATACATGCATTATCTAGAATTTATATAGTTGAAAATATTGGCGATACATTAGCAACATTGATGCATTGGCAATGCAAGCAACACCTAGAATTTACATAGTTGAAAATATTGACGATTATATTAGCGATATTGATATGTTGGCGATACTTAGCGATACATTGCTAATTCCTGGAATTTCTGATACTACTAGCATTATCGATATCGCTACCAGTGTTATTGGTTTTTCTGAGATGAAGATAAAGATAATATCGGAGATAATTCGAACACTTGCAACTAGGTATGTCATTAGGGTTTGCTGATTCTTGCACGATCCAATAAGGAATCCATTGGGTTTTACTTGGGGACATATTTAATGGCTAGATGTACTAGATTAGGGACTCATTAAGTGGTTTAACCACGGGCCTCAACACTTTAAAGCTTTTAAATGGTTTTACGAACTTTTTCAACCACTAAAGTTTTGTTTTAACCATTGAAATTGCTTTGATCGCACTTGATGATGATATGATGTTCCATTGTTTGATCAAGGGAATATCCTTGCCTATGAGAGAGCCCTGGATGCCCCCACCCCGATGTACATTACTTAGAGGGGGTAGTGAGAGAGTTCCTTCTCCCTTTTCTCTTCATTATCTCTTCTTCTCTACTTTCATAGGCGTGCATGTGGAGTGCATGCATCTACCTCAGCCTCGACCAGAGGTTCTATTAGCAGCTCTCTGATCTCCTTCACTTGAGATAGATGGGGAGAGACCTCCTAGTTTAGAGGATCGACAATGAAATCAATGGTGCTCCTCAATGTGTGTTCGTTTTGCTTGAAAGATGCAGAATCAGTGAATCATCTTTTCATCCATTGCGAGTTTGCAGCTGAAGTTTGGGCCAATGTCCTCAAGGTGATTTCGACTCTGTGGGTTTTGCTGAGGTCAATTGCAGGCCTCCTTTGGGCTTCGCATGGGGGTGGGGTCGTTAAGGATGGTGTGGAGGTTGGTTTTTATGTCATTATTGTGGGTGATTTCAGTGGAGAGGAACAACTGGTGTTTTCAGAACCGTATTGGATGTTGTTAGAAGGGTTAAGAGGGATATTGGGGATTGGGCCCGCGTGACCAATCTTGAGGATGTTTGTATCCTTTTTCCTTTGCTTAGTTTGTAGTTGTCTCATTGGTTGAATGTTTCTCAGCCTGTGATTTTTAATAAAAGTTGCGTTACCTTTAAAAAAGAAAAAGGGAAAACCGCTTCACTATTTTCATCGTGCACGGTATGTTCTAAGCGGTTCTTGATGGTTCTAGACATGTGGAGATATAATGTTATCTACAATGGGAGATCCTAGGGTGAGATAAACAAAGGGTTTTGAAATCTATGTTAAATTCTGCTGCATTTTCTTTAAAAATCCAACACTTCCCCCCTTGACACGTGTCCTTTGCCTCAACTTCATTCTGTACATGAGGGATCACTGAAGACAGTGTTTCTTCTGCACCCGCGTTTGCATTCATTCTCATGCTTTGGCCCACCAGAGGCCCAACCAAGGTTTTTTGTCCCACGTTTCTGGCACACAAATGGGAAATGCCAACCCTCCAGCCCCAAATCATCCTTTTGTGTGGTTTAGGCAGGGTTCCTTTCTAATCTTCACGTGAGCATACATAACAAACTCTCTGGTCATGGTCTTACATCAATCTTCTATGGTTCCAATGAATGAATGCAATGCCATGAGAAACCCCATGCCTCCATCACGATCCGTAAAGCTGGGACCATCTAGAGACCTCCCCCATCAGCTATCACTCTGTCCATTTATACACAATGCATATTGGACTCATCTGCAGGAACTGCCCTACCTCCACACTCTCTAGAGATGTGGTCTGAACTGTGAGCCAACAGTGTATGAGTCAATGTTGCCTAAATTGCCAAACCCCCTACTTTTTATGTTCCAAATCGTGCAATCCAGATCATTATTAGTACCAGTCATTGAATGTCTGGCTTGACTTCTGTTTACTAACCTGTCACCTCCACCATTGTGATTCTAGATTTCTCATTGGCAGAGTATGCCAATTTTGATTCATCACTTGTCTCTTTGAAGACTGTTTCATGCTACAGTGGTGTTCTAATTAGTTCGTTGACAGCTTCCAATTTGCTGCTCACATCAGACACAACAAGGCTCAACTAGGGTAATATGTGGTCAGCCAGTTACAAGAAAGTTGGATGGATTTACATCCCAATAGCTTTTGAGGCGCACCATCCACGTTTTAATTTCAAGTTTAGGTGGGGCTTTGTGTCATAAACACTCAATCACAACTTAACTATGCAAAAGAAGCCATGAATGTAGATGATCACTGGAGTGTACTCACACGTGTGTGTAAAAAGAATACAAGTTACTAATGTTGTGAAATTGATGAATCTAACGCTACTGGATGCGGTTAAAACATATCTAGATGTATCCTAGGACTAGGAGTACCACATAAATGTATTGGTATCTGGGTATCTTAGTTAGATTTTGACATATTAGATAGCTATTGGAATGCTATGTGACCCAAATACTGTTAGAACAAGGAATGATATTTTAAGTGATACTCTTGGTCTTATATTATTAGTTTATCATGAAGATGCAAATGATATTTGTTTGGTGCAATAATGCCTCATCGAGGTCTTTCAAGGAATATATCTGTTGAAATAGTGATTAAGGTTAGTTGGGTTCTCTTTGGAAGCAAGTTTGAAGGTACACTAGTGATAGATATATGATTCTTTTGTGATGTTGTAATCTGTTTCTTCTTGAATTGCTTGTGAACAGCATGGTCTTATGTGAGAATTCACAAAGAAAAATTGAAGCTTGGGAACTGGTATGTTTCTTTTCTTTTAGATGATTACCACTTGTGTTCACCTGCCATTTCTATTGTATTTCTTCAAATCCTTCACCTTTCGGGTTGGGGCTTTTGGAAGGCAAGTGAATCTTTTTTGTATTTATGCTACCAAATGTTCCTTTTAGTTTTATCTCTTAAAGTCTAAAGATACTTCTTCATTCTCGAATAATAGGATAGTTTTCAATTGACCGATTCCTAGTCTTGCTAATCTTTTATTTACAAAGCAATCACTAGGTGGATGCATTAATTTTCCTCTTGCCAATTGCCTGATTTGATCACCTGTTTGATGAGGACATTGTGCACACGCACGCCCGCACACCACCACCCCTACGCACGTACGTACGCAGAAGGACCCCACCATCGATCTGGCTCGATGACGACGTCCAGGGAGGGCCTCCTAGCTAAAAGACAAGTTTTGGTTCAGAAAAGTGGGCCTGATAGTCAAGAAAAGCCCATCATGGGATCTCATGATTGTGGCCCACTCGTCGGATTGATTTCATATTTTAGGTTTTGCTTATTGTTATTATTTAGAACATTGTGAACGCTTTAGATTTCTCTGTTTGGTTTTTATTTTAGTTTACTTCATCGCCAAGTAATAGGTTGCGCACATGGTGCGAGTTTTGGGGTATAGGATTTTCTCTATAAATAGACACCCCTTGTAGTTCTTTTGATTCATTGGAGTTAATAAAAAATTCCTGCTTTATTTTTCTGCTCTCTTCGTGAGTTGTAGAAGAATTCAAAAGTGGGTGCGAAGCCCTCCCTTTTCGAAGGGCTAACTATCGTGGTGCGAAGCCACATCGATCCCAATTCACCCCTATCTTCCATAATCTTTTTTTCCATCTTCCCCCACCATTCGTACTTCGAATTTGTCTTTTTGTTGCATCAGATTTCTTCATTACAGCAGGTTTTCAGATTTCGGCGCGCAGGCGAGCTGAAACTTTGGCGGAGCACCACGCACAAACCGTACATCAAATCGAGCTGAGATTTGGGGGTTTTGGAGTCCATCCCTGGCCGACCAGGGCCAAGGTGGCCTTTTTCTGAATAGTGGGGCCCACACATGTGCGGTCGGGATCACACGCACGTCCGTCTGGGCCATTGTTGTTGTCCACACGCGGGATCATCTTTTGGCTCAGGTTTTTATCCTCTTTTATCCTCTCATAGCCGTTTTTTCATAAATCCTAACCCTAGATTACATGATCCCTAATTGATTTGCCCATTTTTTCACCTTAGGGTTCCTTAAATTGAAATTAGGGAATCCCTTGGATTAAGGACTGATTTTTATGCATGAGTAGTTGATTTTATTTCCCTTTGACACCGTTTAGTTTATAATTTTTATTGGTCCAGTCCTAGCCTATGTTGGCTTGGACCCGCATAGATTCCCTTTTTTAATTGAATGCTTGGATTTTCATGTGGGACGTGGAATTTGTGTGATTGTTTCTGAATTGGTAGGATCTAAGCCTGAAATCTTGCATATCATATTTAATTTTCCATGTCCTGCATCAAATTTGGTATCAAAGCCTAGGGTTCTTGTAGGGGAATTCACCACATATTTAGGGTTTAGTTTGTTTAAGCCCTTTATGCATTCAATCCATCATATATAGCTGAATTTTAGTAACAGTGTGTAGTCTCCTTCATATAGAGTCTCATAGGGTCATTTAGTTTTTAGATGCATATAGTTGTCATAGCAGATCCTTAGGTTGAGCAAGTCAGTGTATGCCCACACGTACGGGTCGTGGTTTCAGTTTGCACCCCATACTAAACATCAACTACAAGAAATAGTGGCCAAGTTAGCCTAGCAAGTTGAGTCCTTAAATAAGCATTTGGAACAACACATAGATAAACGCCTCGAAGAAATAGAGGCATCCTTCAGGGCAAACCCCACCACTGGGGTGGATGCCCAATCTTAGGCAGTTGGTCAGGAGATTAGACCAAAGAATGGAGGCGGCCAAGGAGCTGGTCATGGGCGCGTACTTGTGCATCCACCCCGTGAGGGACATCATGATCAATATGACCCAGATGCACAACTCCTCAAGGGAGTTAGGCTAGATGCCCCTACTTTTGATGGCCACTTAGACCCTAAAGCTTTTTTAGATTGGTTGGCGGATATAGACCACTATTTTGAGTGGTATGATATGTCGGATGCTCGACAAGTCCGATTCGCCAAGATGAAGCTTGTGGGTCAAGCAAAGAGGTTTTGGGCAACGGTTGAGCGAAAAAAAGAAAGAGCGAGGGAACTCCCAATAGTCCATTGGGGAGAAATGAAAGAATCGCTGAAAGAGAAGTACCTCCCTTTCTCTTATCGCATGCGGTTGATTGAGGTGTGGCAGTCTCTTCGACAGGGTTCCATGAGTATTGCTGATTATATTGAGAAATTCGAAGAGTACTCGACCCGCTGTGAGGTTGATGAGGACCCCGTACTCACCCTTGCTTGTTTTAAAACGGGCCTCCGTCCTGGTATTAGGAGAGAATTGCTCGCCAAAGACATACACTATCGAACAGTTGTACCAAGTAGTGTTAAATGTCGAGCAATACCTTAAAGCATCTGTGGGAAGGCGGTTTGACTTTCGCGAATCCAGTACTAAGGCCAACCCCTCTGGGACTGGACCTAACACGAGATTCCAAAACAAACCTTCCCCTAATGTTTAGCCCAGACCTAAGGATGATAAGGGTAAAGAGATTGTCGGGTCTAGTTCACGTGGAAGTGAGGCCACTAGGTGTTTTAGGTGTCAGGGGTTTGGTCACTTTGCTCACCAGTGCGGCACGAGAGAGGGCACCAAAGTACTCCTTATTGATGGGCAAGTAGAAGTAGTGCCCCCAGAGAGTGATAGTGAGGAGGAGGAATATGAGCCAGTCGGAACCCCTAGTGATGAGGAAGAGGGAGCACAAGAGTCTGTGACCCTCGCAATTGTGCGTTGTGCCCTGGCTCAAGCCAAGAACACTGATGACTGGCGCCGCAACACGATCTTCTACACTTATGCAAAATGTGGGGAAAAGAGCTTTAAGATGATCGTGGATAGTGGTAGTTGTGCCAACGTGGCATCGACTAGCACTGTGAGTCGTTTGGGCTTGAAGCTGGAAGCCCATCCTCAGCCCTATAGAGTTTCCTGGGTTGATGAAACATCCATTTCAGTCTCGCACCGCTGTCTTGTCCCTATTCAGTTCGGATCTTATAAAGACACAATTTGGTGTGATGTTGTTCCTATGGATGTGAGTTATGTCATTCTGGGTACGCCGTGGCTCTATGACAGGGATGTTACCATATTTGGTTGTTCAAATGTGTGTACATTCTGGTTTGAGGGCAAGAAGGTCAAGCTAAATCCTCTGTCACCCAAGAATACACTGGAAAAGAGTTCACACAGAGTGGTGTAAGCGGCCTAAAAGAAGTGAAGGAGTCGAAGTCATAGTCCAAACCGCTCCATATTTTGAATGCCAAAGACTTTGAGCGAGAGACAGGGGCGGACTCGATGATATACGCCCTTGTGGCTAGGGAGAGTGTACCAGAGACTAGCGTAGAGTTACCCACTGAGGCCATTCAGGTAGTACATGAGTTTTGTGATGTTTTTCCTGATGATTTACCGAATGAGCTTCCCCCTATGAGGGATATACAACATGCCATTGATTTAATCCCTGGGGCAACTCTACCAAACCTCCCACATTACAGAATGAACCCAAAGGAGCACGCTGAGTTGAAGAGGCAGATTGATGAAATCCTAGAGAAGGGTTTCATTCGAGAGAGCATGAGTCCGTGTGCCATGCCCGCCCTTCTTACACCTAAGAAGGATGGCACATGGAGGATGTGTGTTGATAGTAGGGCCATCAACAAAATCACAATCAAGTATCGATTTCTCATACCGCGTCTTGATGACATGCTAGATATGATGGCTAATGCTACTATCTTCTCAAAAATCGACCTCAAAAGTGGGTATCACCAAATCCGTATACACCCTGGTGATGAGTGGAAGATGGCCTTCAAGACGAAGGATGGGCTATATGAGTGGCTAGTTATGCCTTTTGGGTTAACTAATGCCCCAAGCACTTTCATGCGTGTGATGACCCAAGTGTTGAGACCCTTCATGGGGAAGTTCCTGGTCGTATACTTTGATGATATCTTGATTTATAATATGACTAAGGAGCAACACCTCAACCATTTGAGGTAGGTTTGTGGGATTCTTAGGGCCAAGAAGTTGTACGCCAACCTAAAGAAGTGCGCATTCTTGTCTAGTAGTGTGATCTTCTTAGGTTTTATTGTGTCAGCTGAGGGCGTATCGGCGGATCCCGAGAAGGTCCAGGCCATCGTTAATTGGCCTGAACCCCGCAATATTCATGAGGTGCGCAACTTTCATGGCTTAGCCACTTTTTATAGGCGGTTCATTCGAGGCTTCAATTCCATTGTGACTCCCATCACGGACTGCATAAAAAGGGAGAGTTTCAATGGACAAAGGCCGCCTCGAAGGCCTTCAAGGAGATAAAGGTCAAGATGACCGAAGCTCCAGTCACGCGACTTCCAAATTTTTCAAAAGCATTTGAAGTCGCATGTGACGCGTCAGGAGTCGGCATAGGAGGAGTACTTAGCCAGGAAGGGCACTCTGTCGCCTTTTTTAGTGAGAAACTGAATGAGGCGAAGCAAAGATATTCCACCTATGACAAGGAATTCTATGCGGTAGTGCAATCACTACGCCATTGGCGACATTACCTGTTACCGCAAGAATTCGTCTTGTTCTCAAATCACGAGGCCTTAAGATACTTGAACTCTCAAAAGAAATTAAGCCCCAGGCACGCTAAGTGGGTTCAATTCCTTCAAGAGTACACTTTTGTGCTTAAGCACAAGGCTGGTGTAGAGAATAAGCCTGCCGACGCGTTGAGTCGTCGAGTCGCATTACTCAACTCCATGAACGTTAAAGTTACGGGCCTTGAGCGCATCAAAGAAGGATATTCTGAGTGTCTAGATTTTGGGGTTGTGTATATGTCTTTATTAGAGAGTCTGTCAGGAGTTAACAGTGAGTATTTGATTTTGGACGGATATTTATTTAGGAGTGACCGCTTGTGCATACCACGCACCTCCCTTCGCGATTTTCTTGTCTGGGAGTTACATTCAGGGGGGGTTGTAGGTCATTTCGGTTGGGACAAGACCATTGCCCTAGTGGAGGATAGATTTCATTGGCCAAGCCTCAAGCGGGACGTGGCCAAAATTATAGGGCAATGCCGTACTTGTCAACTGGTAAAGCAGAGGAAACAGAATACAAGATTATATACACCTTTGCCAGTCCCATTCATCCCTTGGTAGGACATCAGTATGGACTTCATGCTTGGACTTCCCAAGACTATTTGAAAGTATGACTCCATATTCGTTGTCGTGGACCGTTTCTCTAAAATGGCCCACTTCATTCCTTGTTCTAAGACCTCCGACGCCTCTCATGTTGCCAAGTTGTTCTTTAGTGAGGTTGTTAAATTGCATGGGTTACCAAAAACCAGTGTCTGACCGTGACGTGAGATTCATGAGTTACTTTTGGAAGACACTATGGCACATGATGAATACTAGGCTCCAGTTTTCTTCTGCCTACCACCCTCAGACCGATGGCCAGACTGAGGTGGTTAATAGGTGCCTAGGGAGTTTACTTTGATGTTTAGTGGGGGAGCATACCAGGACATGGGGCGCCATACTACCCATAGCCGAGTTTGCATACAATAGTTCTGTCAATAGGTTCACAGGTCTAAGTCCTTTTGAAGTCGTTACTGGTTATAAGCCTAGGAAACCTATTGATCTTATCCCCATGTCATTGTCCCATAGGCCATCAGAGTCTGCAGAGTCTTTTGCGCATCACATACATTCATTGCATCAAGGAATCAGCCGAAAGGTCACTACTAGTAATGAACATTACAAATTTTCTGCAGATCTACATAGACGTTTCAAAGAGTTCAATATTGGGGACTCTGTGATGGTTCGTATCAGGCCCGAGCGGTACCCTCCAGGGGCCGTTCGTAAGTCACGCGCGCGTAGCGTTGGGCCCTTCAAAATTGCGAAACGGTCTCAATGCGTATGAGGTAGATCTTCCACCTTCCATGGGAATTAGTTCCACATTCAATGTGGAGGATCTAGTTGCTTTTCAGGGACCCACTGATACTTTGTCTGGCCCTTCGCCCACCCATCCTGATGTCCCAACCTTACCCTTTGATCCATGGCCTCTCCCCGACCTTTCATCCCAGCCTCTGCCTCCCATACCTAGCCTTCACACACCCACAGAGGAAATAGAGGATATCCTGGACCACGAGATAATTTCCACGTCGGATGGCGAGTTTCAGAAATACCTAGTTAAATGGAAGTCACGCCCAGCTTCGGACAGCGCGTGGCTTACTAAGGAGGAGCTTCAGAGACTTGATCCTGACATTCTAGAGCGGTTCAGGAGTTTTATTTCGCCAGTGGCGAAATCTTCACAGCCGGAGAGAGTTGATGAGGACATCGTGCACACGCACGCCCGTACACCACCACCCCTACGCACGTACGTACGCAGAAGGAGGACCCCACCATCGATCTGGCTCGATGACGACGTCCAGGGAGGGCCTCCTAGCTAGAAGACAAGTTTTGGTTCAGAAAAGTGGGCCCGATAGTCAAGAAAAGCTCATCATGGGATCTCATGATTGTGGCCCACTTGTCGGATTGATTTCATATTTTAGGTTTTTCTTATTGTTATTATTTAGAACATTGTGAACGCTTTAGATTTCTCTATTTGGTTTTTATTTTATTTTACTTTATCGCCAAGTAATAGGTTGCGAACATAGTACGAGTTTTGGGGTATAGGATTTTCCCTATAAATAGGCACCCCTTGTAGTTCTTTTGATTCATTGAAGTTAATAAAAAATTCCTGCTTTATTTTTCTGCTCTCTTCGTGAGTTGTAGAAGAATTCAAAAGTGGGTGCGAAGCCCTCCCTTTTTGAAGGGCTAACTACCGTGGTGCGAAGCCACATCGATCCCAATTCACCCCTATCTTCTATAATCTTTTTTTCCATCTTCCCCCACCATCCGTACTTCGAGTTTGTCTTTTTGTTGCATCAGATTTCTTCATTACAGCAGGTTTTCAGATTTCGGCCCGCAGGCGAGCTGAAACTTCGGCGGAGCACCACGCACAAACCGTATATCGGATCGAGCTGAGATTTGAGGGTTTTGGAGTCCATCCTTGGCCGACCAGGGCCAAGGTGGCCTTTTTCTGAATAGTGGGGCTCACACACGTGCGGTCGGGATCACACGCACGTCCGTCTGGGCCATTATTGCTGTCCACACGCGGGATCATCTTTTGGCTCAGGTTTTTATCCTCTTTTATCCTCTCATAGCCGTTTTTCATGAATCCTAACCCTAGATTACGTGATCCCTAATTGATTTGCCCCTTTTTTCACCTTAGGGTTCCTTGAATTGAAATTAGGGAATCCCTTGGATTAGGGACTGATTTTTATGCACGAGTAGTTGATTTTATTTCCCTTTGACATCGTTTGGTTTATAATTTTTATTGGTCCAGTCCTAGCCTGTGTTGGCTTGGACCCATATAGATTCCCCTTTTTAATTGAATGTTTGGATTTTTATGTGGGACGTGGAATTTGTGTGATTGTTTCTGAATTGGTAGGATCTAAGCCTGAAATCTTGCATATCATATTTAATTTTCCATGTCCTGCATCACTGTTCTGTTATATATGTGGGACATATTCCTCTTTCACAAGGAGTTGTAATATGCATAGTTGTTGACATTTGGGTGTCGGTTGTCATTTTCATTTTGAGGAGAATGGCAGCTTTAGAATTTGTATTGGATTGTAGGAAGAATGTAAACTCAGCTGATATGAGGGTATTTGATAAGATACCACTTTCTTTCCTCTTCAATTGGTGGCTCAGAAATGCAAGAAAAGAAGCATGATGCATGCAGTCACAGCAGTAAATTGTGGTAAATGAGGTGTAGTTTTTTGGT